>NW_026517036.1:0-600000 GCF_026229845.1 Diaporthe amygdali
AGCGACGTCGAGGCCAGAAACGTGGCTACCAGCGATGTTGAGACACGCAATGTTGCTACTTCTGACAAGAGGAACGTGGCCACCTCTGACAAGAGGAACGTGGCTACCAGCGATGTAGAGGCCCGCAATGTCGCTACTAGCGATGTTGAGGCCCGTAATGTTGCGACCAGCGACGTCGAGGCCAGAAACGTGGCTACCAGCGATGTTGAGACACGCAATGTTGCTACTTCTGACAAGAGGAACGTTGCCACCTCTGACAAGAGGAACGTTGCCACCTCTGACAAGAGGAACGTTGCCACCTCTGACAAGAGGAACGTTGCTACCTCTGACAAGAGGAACGTCGCTACCGCTGACTACTAGAGGAGCATTGCTATCGCTTCCCGTAAGTATTTCACCCGTGAAGTGTTCGCTTGGATGTCATTGCTCACAAATGAAAAAATTCCAGAGTCCTCAACACTGAACTTCATTCCTGCCAGTCTACTGGCCCAGGTGTCGGGTTGGATTGCGAGCACTAGGTTGTTGCGAAAGACGGTTGTACCAGGTGCCGGTCTTAGAGAGCACAAAGAAGTCGGGCAGAGTTTGTGGACGCTTATCGGTAACAGATTACATAGCGATGATTGATGATGAGAATGGACTTGATATTACTTATGCGAATATAAATGCTGAGGTTGAACTTTTGCGATGCCGTGCAATGTGAAGTCCATCGTTTTTGCCTCGAAGCTAAGATCGAGACTTGTCGGGGCCGTTGTTGTGCGAGAAATTATGTCTATGGCATTAATGGAATATTACATTGTGTTCAAAGATGAAACTCTCAAAAGTTTCGATATGTTGGTTTTTTTGGCCATAGAAGTGGACTCTTCGTTGATTATACTGCCAGCTAATTCGAGCTCTGTGAACGTTTTTTTTTGTGAGCTGGACTGATGTCCACATGTAAACTATAGATAAGTTCATAGGGTGAAAAGAGACAGTAATTTGAATTGGAGATGATCATGATGCATAGGTTGACTATTGCTGCTTACATATCTACGAGCAACATCACTGATGGTTGATTCAAGGTCAAGTCGATCGTCAAAGGAGCTTAGGACATTGCGTACAATCATGTTGCTTGATAAAATCAGAGTGTGTTTCGTAATTTGAGGGATAGTGTGATTTATTCTGCAGTGAGAATAGCAGTGGTCTTGCAAAAGTGTATATATTTGCTCAGAATCCCTTCTATCTAATGCGGTTCCATGCAAAGACTCAGCTTTAACTACTTAGTGCCAGAAAGCAGCTTACACCACAACTTGGTTGTCGGCCCTCTTCAAGTACTCTTCAATGTATTGAATACATAGCCGTCTTAATTCATCCTCAACCCCTATCCCGTAACTTCAGAGTCATCCATATCGCAGCTAACGCCGCAAGGCCACTCGCACGCAGAACCCAGGCGGTGCTCCTGCTTTCGTCGCCGCCATGGCCATCGGTTCCGAGCATCCAGAAAATAACGCTGCTTCCCAAAGCTGCAATCAGCTGCGGGGCTGCGATTGACATATTATGTATGCCCATGACAATACCGGGCTGGGTCTCATAATTCGTCGTGGACTTTTCCGTTGTGATCTCATGCGAGAGATCGGAGGAAGGGGCGCGGTAGATGGCTCGCTCATGGTGCCGCGAGAGGATGAGGCTAATTAGAGTAAAGGGCACAATCTGCGACAATGCGGCACTGATGCCTACGAATGCGACCAATGTGGTGGCGGCCACGATGCTTTTGCTCACGAAGATCGTGCTGAACATGCAAGCTGCGAAGATGGCGTGTGAGAGCACCCATAGGCCACACAATGAGGACCAGGACGTGCTGAGCTGCCTGGCTAGGAATCGGGGTAGTGCTGTCCTACGTGTGCTGAATGTGTCTGGGATTGAGTGTAAGTCCTGCTCTGGCTTGGTGATGAGAGAGGGGGCTATGATGCTGGAAATTAGTTGAGCAAATGCGAACATGAGCAGTGCGAGCGACCCATGTTGATTTGCCCTTTTCTGGGCTGCGAGGTCCACAGGATGAATGTCTCTCAAATCTGCTTCTTGTAAGTTCGAGTCAACGAAAACAATGAGAGCACCAGAGTTGCTTACATATTTCACCAATGTATCTGTCGTCGATTCGAGCCATTTTAGCTGTGATTTTGAAGCAGAGAAGTGCTGAGAACACAACTTACGTCGTAATGTAGTACATGAACGAGAACCATCCTATCCATGAACAAAGCTGTACCTTGCAAACCATAGCAACCTGCGGCGGTATCTTGAAAATACTGCCGTATATGTGCTTAACTTTGCCAACCATGCTCTTGAGTTCTTTGCTAGGCGGCCCATCCTCATTTGGATCTCGCTCCCGGATCGCACAACAGCATACAGAGACCGTGGCGGCCAAGCCGCAAGCCGCTAATACGGCAAGGGTCTTGAACTGCGTGTGCCCGCCTCCAATATGCATCAGTTGCGAGAGGTCCACGAAACCCGAGCCATAGCCTAGTAGGCTCCCTATGCTGATCATACGACTAGCCCACGCGTTGGCGGTATCCATCTGCTCCGGGGGGCAAGCCTCGACAATGAGAGCACGGAGCCCGCATTGAAGAGGCTGGATGGCGAAGTTCAGGACCCATATGAGGATAGCAGCTGTTGTCTTGATCATCGTTTGCAGGACATAATGATCCTGCCTTTCGCTTACAATCCACGCAATCGTGTGTATAATTTCTGCTGACCACGCCAGCGCAGGCAGGGAAAATACAATGACGATGGCACCTCCTGCAATGAAAGCCTTTCGCCTACCCCAGCGGATACGACACTGGTCGCTACACAGGCCGAAATATGGTTGCCCAACCACACCGGCAAGTGGGCCTGCAAGCCAGACGAAGGGAATCAGCGGCTTGCTGAATCCCAGGGACATGAGGTACGGCTGTTATATTCCAATTAGCGTAAAGTCAGTTAGATGACTGGACAATTACATGAAGACTTACTGACCCCATGGCCGTTTGAACTGAGAACACTCCTTGCAAGCTACAATTTTCTCATGATCAGAAGGGCTATAAAATTGCAGCTGAGCGCTGCAGTAGGCTCACTTACCCTCCGAGACCCCCAGTTAGGGCCAGAAAGAATATCATCTTCCTCGCCCCTCTCAAGGGCGAGGGGTCGGAAAGCAACGACATCTGAAAGAAAGACACCGTATGCTGGTGAGTATGATGCGATCAAATTTTGCTAGGCATAGAACAAGCTAGGTGTACGCTGCTCAGGAGTTATGGAAGCCAGTGAGGGTTGTGTTCCGCCTCGAGATGCAAATCAGACTGGCAGTGGTACACAACTCGAGAGCACCATGATGCGTCGAATCAAGAGTCTTGCAGCCTGCTTCCGCCTCAATACAGCGTTTCGAAATGACTTTTGGTTGATTGACTGCTCTGGCGCATTCTGTTTGGTCCCACGTTCTTCCAGTCTCTCAGGGCGTCATCTGCAGCAGGATTTCGCTCTCGGATTAGATCCCAGTGTCCCCGCATGAGCTCGGAAATCTCAGTATGCACTCGGATTTCACAACACTTGCCACTCCAGCGGGTCGCTTCATCCGGTAATGTAGTAGACGTGCATAAGCCATCTCAATTGACAGTCGGACTCGGAAGTTTGTGAGGGGCTTTTGTCAAGTCCACATTTCACGAGATCCGACCCGGTCTTCGGGCGCCACATTTTGGTTCACGATAGCTTTATCAATGTGATGGAAGCCGTGCCGTATCAAAATTAGAGAGCACGAAGTTACAAGTATTGGCAAAGCCTGTTGGAGCCCAAGAATCTGCCATCGCTTCACGATAGCCCTCTCTCGTTGATGAAGGTCAGTTGCTACTTCGAATGTGTGTAGTACGTGAGGATATATGACTAACATATTGGCAAGACATACTTCACATTGAATAAACACCATATGTCGAAGCCAAACACATCTTTTCCCCTTCTCAAGCAGCTCGCCATGCAGAAGTGGAAGCCCGAGCGAGTTTACGAAAAGGTCGGAGTCAGGGACGAGGAGTCATCCAATGAGTACCCACGGGCAGATGAGGTAGAGAGGGTTTCTCGGGGAACTAGAACCCGCTCCCTCATCTCGGGCATCGTTGTTACTGGATTGATGGCGGTATGCATCGCTGGCATCGTCTGGTGGCCTGGCCGGATTCAAGATCAAGCAATCAGAATGGCCGCATACGACCACTCCCACCAAGATCACCCCAGTCATCCAGCTCATGACCACTCAGACTCGCATCTCTTTGAGCACTTGGGACCGTCTAGCAGCTCTGACCACTCCCCTTACCCACAATCAAAGGATGACGACACCGTTGCTACCTGCGGAAGCACCCTTGCTGAAGCACAGGCACTGAACTGCACTTGGGATTTACTGGCAGCGGCTTGGCTTCCCCCCGCATGCATCGACGAGGAACTCACAGCGGACTTCCGAGCCCAGGGGCCATGGACATACTTCGCGGACAGGGAGGGGACACAAGAGCTGTTCGAAGAGGAGTTGCAGTACCGCGTCGGGAAGGGCAATGAGTACTACACTTCGCTCAGGTATCACAAGACGCACTGCTCTTACCAGTGGCGAAAGATGCATCGGGCGATGGAGAGGGGTACTAAGATTGAGAACAAGCTGGCCGACTACCACCACACGATGCACTGTGGCTACGTCCAGATGCAGCAAGGAGATATGGAGGACCTGATGACCAAAATCACGGTTGAGCTTATGACTTGCTGAAGGGTGGGCAAATTGTTGATTCACAAATGGCAAGATTCACTTGGAGACGCAGGCTAGCGATATTTTAGCAGCACAGCGCGTCTTTCGCAAAGTAGCTCAAACAGGTTCGGTATTGTGTCTGGAATAAAAAGATTCCACCATATTTTCTGATAATATATTCTCGCGTTGAACTATCACATACTGTATGTCAATTCTGTTACCAAAATGATGATCTACTTGAGTATCGTCTCCGCTAAGCAAGGTACGCCTGAGGCTACGAAAACATTGTATACTGTGACCACGCGAAGAAGACAATGCCAAGATGGTAATTCATTGCTGTCACTACAATTCGTACAGAGTCTAGATAATGACGAATTCATCAATATTCTCCAATCCGTAATCAACCACGCTCAAATCCAGCAGCCGGGCGGTGCCAGCCTGTCGGTAGCCAGTTCTGACGCAAATGAAGCCAGTACCTTTCAACAGGGTCCAACTCCGGACGAGCCCACTCGTAGACCGTTCCGTCCAGTTCCGTCATCTTACCGAGACTTGCATGATGAGTACCCACCTGCACGCATTAGAAGGCGCATTAGAAGGCGCATTCGGAATTCCTTTCTGATGGCAGATCGAATAAGTCGTTGTTAGCCCCATCATTTCTCAGACCGAACCAGTCCGTTAGCGCCAACGGTTCTACATTCCGATCTTGTAAGTGGGACTGCGGGAGAGCGGGAGAGCGGGTCAGATCGACGTAGCTAGGTAGCTTCTCGGACTTGACGGGAAATCACAACAACCTGATTACCTGTTTCTCCGAGTCAATCATCAGTTTACCGGAGGTGAATAAGGACCGAGACGCGGACAGCGTGGCATCATGAAGAAGCGCAAATGGCGTGACTTGAGAGGAGTAGGATTCCGGGCTGGAGACACCATTTGGAAGATATAGGTGAAAAGAGCGCACACGTCAAGCAAGTAGCCGTCGCACTCTGTATCTAGATCACTCTAAATCCATTTTCATTTCATAGGCATATTTGGCCACGCCTACAGTCTAGATTAGGGTGAGGTGCCTCGACAGATACGTTCCTGGGTGCCCTAGTACGTCTTGACAAATGCAAATCTAACGCCCCCGAGAATATTTAACATGCTTACAAATCACAGCAGAGACAACAACAATTCTGCCGAGAATGGCTTCTATGAAGGACGACGACTTGGTGGAGGAAGGTCTCCTGGCCTACAAGGACAACTCTTCGTCTTTCGAGAGCGATGAAACCAGACGGCCTATCATCAAGCCTTCTTCTCGACGGTGTGACATCCTTTACACGTTGTGCTGCATATTCGCCGGCATAGCCTTCTCCCTTGTCGTCCTCAGCATAACAGCCAGTGTCAGAATAGCGGCCGTCAAGCCCGTCAATCTCTACCAAAACTGGCAGCTAGACGCCCCGCTGAAGCTGGGCGAGGAGCCAAGGGAGAATGGGCCTACCTGTGGCTCGTCGCCACGGGAAGCGCGCGATCTGGGCTGCAAGTTCGACCTCGTGCTATACTCGTGGGTTCCCGAGCCTTGCTACGATCACGAGATCCAGGTCGCCTACCGGGAGCGCGAGTCGGAGTGGTGGCGGGAGCGCGGCGGCATCGGCGGCGAGAAGATCTCGCAGGATCGCGCGGCGCTGGGTATCGAGGAGGCCATGTGGCTCTCATGGGATTACCATGATTACCACTGCCAGTTTATCTGGAAAATGATGACAAGGATCCTGCGCAACACCAGCATGGGTGTCCCAGGTCGGCTGTTGGAGTACCACCACACTGACCACTGCATTGAGGTGCTGAAGGGTATTGACCCTGGCCCGAAAGAAGACATTAGCACTAAGGTCTCTTTGAACTACTCTACGTGTTACTCGCGGATCTGAAGGAGGCGGGGGCATAATGCGTGCAGTGAATGCATTTGACATAGCAAATGTATCAGGGATAACAATTGGTGCATCTCACAGACAGACCAATACTCTTATCTTACAGTCGCTTGTTGAGAGTAGATGTGTTGCCGGTATTTCGAATGATGCAGTTTAGTATACCGGTATCTATTGCAAGTGCTTGCTATAGTGGCTAGAAGGAAGGCCATCGGTCTATGCCGGGAATTGACCTGCAGTGTAAATAAAGATGTTGTAGCCCATTAGCTATTGCTACTATCTAACATGAGGTACAATTGCAAAATCTGGCTGCCAACAAATGTTCACTGTCAGCGGCAGTGTCGTCAATGTTGCATTCATAAGTAGCCACTTTTCGGATGCGGTTGGATATTGGAGAAAGATTCCATTGCACATGTATTGCTGGCGGTCATTTTCATGTCCAAGTGTCCACAATCAAGATTGAATACTTTATGTTTGTATTGTCCTAATATTAGCCATTCTTCTAATCTGCTCTGCCATTATCCGTGGAAGTGATCATGTGTCGATTCCAATCCTCAACCAAAGACTTCGAATCCATCAGAGTTATTTCCGTCCTGCTGTCAGCATCTGGAAGCTTGAAATTTTCCAAGAACCTGGAAACATTCCCATAACCTTCTCTTGTTGCTATTTCGGCTGGTGTGGACGGCACAACTGCAACCAGTCCCTTGAACGGCTTTGCTAGTCTAGTCTTCGTAGCTTCGTGGGCCAATCCGTAGTAGAAGGACGATGTTGCCGATATTGATCCACCATTCAACGCGAGAACTTGGACGCATTTCAGCCAGCCATTTGCAGCCGCCAAGTGGATGGGCGCGAAGAGCTCAAATGATTCCTTCGAGGCCCTCATGTCCATTACCATGTTGAAGTCCCCTAGCTGCCGTGTCCCACGCCAGACCCCGTCTACCATGATTCTGAGGCAATCATCGTGTCCAAATAGTGCAGCGTAGTGGAGCGGCGTGAGGTTCAACTCCCGCGTTCTGGAGAGTGACGTGGCTCCAAGGTTCAGCAATTCATTGACACAATCAGCATGCCCCCTCCAGCATGCAACATGTAGCGGGGTGACGCCGTTCTCATCAGACAGATGCAGTAATGGCGCAACTCTGAAACTGGAATGTGCAGCTGCAACAAGCCGTACGATCTCCCGATCCCCTCCGTATGCTGCATGCCACAGAGTTGATCGACTCATCGAGTCTAGGCGGGTCGATGCTTCAGGTACTATTTCGCAAATAAACCTGACGACTTCACGATTGGCTGCGGCAGCGGCTCTGTGAAGGACTGTTTCTCCAAGGCTGTTCCGTAGACAGACGAGGTATTCCCGTTCTTGAGTGATTTCTGAGGAGGTCCATCTGTATATCGGGATGCGAATGGCTTTCACAATCTCTTCAAGGATGCTCTCGAATTCTCCTGCAGAGCAGTGTACTGCCGCAAGATGAAGAGCAGTATCCTGAAGGTGTCCTTCTGATCCAAAGTATTGCCTGAACCTCGAGACCGCCTTCTCGTAGACGGGTTCCTCATGTTCTGAGGTCGAGGTCTGGTCTTTCGCAACCTGAGGTGCTAGTTGTAGTAGACATGCTAGCACCTTACTTCTACCACAAATCGATGCCAGCTGAAATGCATTAAATCCCTTATCTGTCACTGCTAAAGGATCTAAGCCCTTCTTCAGCAACGCTGAGATGATTCGAGGGCCAGTAGTCAAACTTGCCAGATGTATCAACTGGAAGCCTTCAAACGTGGAGACAGGTCCTGCGATGTCCGAAATATCCACACGTTCCAGCATATCCTCTAGCTCCAGTGCATTTCCGGTAATAACAGCTCGACAAAGTTCAAAGCTGGCAGTAGCCCCAACGATGTTTCCCATATCATTGGCACCGTCTTTCAATTGTTGTCGGAACGTCTCACTTTGAGAATGTGACCACGGAACTAGAGGCTCCAGGAGCGATCTAAGCTCGTCCTCTATCAGTTCAACGCGAGGTCTTTCAGGCCTTGAATCCTCAAGAAGGGCTGCTTGTGCTTTTCTGACAGAATTTTCATCCACTGGTACACCGTCGAGTTCCATTACGCTTTCGTCAAGTCCCAACTTCACGCGACGGTTTTCGACAAATGATGTCCAGAGCCTTGGCACGCCGCTCAGATCGGTCTCTAGTTCGAACCTCTCACGAAGATTAAGGAGGTATAGACCGCGGCCAGCCCTCACTGATTTTATCATTTCCGGGACGACCATGATGCGCTCTTGATACTCTCCAAATAAGCGGTCTTGCTCTTCCCTAGATGCATCGGTCCAAATCCGGTTCAACCTATAGTACGCCTGCTCCAGAGTGTGTCCTTCCAAGGGTCTGGGAAAGCATACAGCTTCTAGATCTGCCCGTACTGTCCGATGCAGTACGACTGCAACATCCAGGTGCTCATCCCTGAGTTCAAAATGTGCGAAATGTCGATGAGTATGTTGATACCGCGTGAAACGGAACATTCCTTGGATTCCACGAGCCCGAAAAAGACTTAAGCGAAATATCCCGGCTTCGCCATTCCACAGGTCGTTGGGGAAAACCTGGCGAAGCCTCCAGTTTTGCACTGCTTGCCCAAGCTGCGGGTAATCGTGTATCCCCAGGCTGGGCAATGCTGGAGCTGGATTTTGTTTGACAAAGAAAGTCTCGTGGTGGCCACCATGCCTAGCACGTTCTCCAACCGACTCGCATACGTGGGCACGAATTCGTGTGTATTGGTCTCCCCATAGTCTGCGTAAGCGGATTGCAGGACTATACGCCTGAAATTCATTATTAATGTTGTCTTGGGATTCCTCATGGGCCTGAAAGCAATCCAGGATCGCGAGGTATTGCTCTTCTGTGTTTCCAAGCTCGGGACGAATATAGAGCTGCACATTAAGGCCTTTGTTTGTCAAACTCCACGGCACGCTGCTGCTGGACTGAAACCCTGTGGGCATAAGGTATATGCTCCGGATGCCTTCGAAATAGGATGGTGAGGTGGCCAGAAGTCCGTACATGGTCTCATCTTCATCTTGAGAGTGTAGTTGCCAAGCGAATATGCTTTGGTCGTCAGTGATTTTGAGGATTTGCTCTTGTAGCCGAATGAAAGCCCGCACACCACCTTCACCATACAATAGTGGCATGTTAACCCCGAAGAGACCCATCAAGCAATACGCGATATCCTCGGGCCGTGTTGTCAGCCTTTTGGACGCCCATTTCATTCGATTCGCGACGCTGACTTCTGTCACTGTGATCTGGCCGGACAAGACTCCAGTCTCAATACCAGTTGCTCTTGTCAAGGCGTCGCAAATGGATGGATCGCGCTTCTCCCCCATGTATCCCCAGTCCTTGGTGTAAAAACGAACCACTTTTGGAGCTATGAGCTCTTGCAGTGTCCATCCCCTCGTTACCCAACGGGACTTTTGCAGTGTCCATGCACCCAAATCATCTTGGAAATATGAGTCTGCATCCTGCTGGCCTCTTGTATCATCCTCGATATAGACATAGCAGACACCAGCGTTTTCATACCATATGTACATGGAATTGATTGCCTCAGAGAGTTCCGCACTGCTGGTCTTGTCTATGCAACAAGTGTCAATCCAGATCCACCGATAGCCCTGGGAGGCGGCGAGCTTAGCAGCGTCGATGATCTTTGTGATACTTGGACTGCGCTTCGGCGTGTCCTTGGCGCTGAAGTTGTGCATATCCTGCAACGTAACCTCATCATTTCCCCATGTATGAGACAGGACAGCGTAAGGCGGGATTGCATCTTCCCGGATCAGGACGACCTCAAGCTTTTCAGTGTTTAGGAGACGCATACCCACTCTATACTCCGTGTTCAGAAGCGATAGGTCGAAAAGCGACAGGTCGAAATCTTGAAGATGTTGACTCGGCTGTCAGCATCCTTCAGCCCCTCATGCGGCAGAAAAGACCCATGAGGTGGCTGTGGAACATGCAGCTACCAGCACTGAATAGTCTTAGCGCCATAAATCCTAGTTCTTGAGATATATCCAGAGGCTGACAATGTTTGGATTGAAACTAAAAGAGAAAAAAAAAATAAGAAAGAAAGAAAACAATCCGTCAGCGGCCCACATTACTGAACTCTTCATCACGATCCACCTCAAACTCGAATATTTTACGTGCATCAATGATGAATTGTTTCACGCTACGGGCGACAGAATCTGCAGACCAATTTACGCCCTCAGCTATCACTCACTTCCCGATCATCGCCTGTCTTTTGATATGTGGCTCACCATGTCTTCCAGCCCTAGCTTCAGCTATGAGTTGCTTTTAGACTCAACATCATTTCGGGTGCTTGTGATCAACCCCAGGCGGAGGATGACGAGATGCTGCCGGTGAGGGACTTCGTGGACAATGCTTTGGTGCCACTTGGTCGACGACGCCGATTCTGCACAATGGAGTGTGGCATATCTAGCGTTGTTCCCTTTGATCTCAACGGGGAGAACAAAGCTCTCGTATTGCGAGATGGTGCTGTGTATTTCATTCTCTGGCCAGTGGAGTCTGATTCAGAGAACGAGAATACATACCAAAAGTATCAACTCATTGGAAATGCTCGCATGCGAATGGTAATGTATGGGAAGAGTTTATCTCTCAAAGAGTTCACAGAGTCAAGTTTTGTTCTAATATAAAGATAGCTCAGCAAGCTGTCAAAAGCATTGGCAAAGTTTGACATTAATTATGCGGCACACCTTCAACAAAGACTCATAATCAAAGCAAAATACAGAGCACGCAACAACTTGGGGGGATCTACATCTCCGGAATACTCAAATATTCAAGTCTTTCGCTCAATCTGTCTGGTGGTATGTCGCTGGTCTAGCGCAGCGGAACGAGAAGAACAAGGCTGCCGACCGAGCATGCACGTAAGCCTCGTCAGCGAAAGGGACGCACTACCGGATCGTGGTTTCACAGCAAGAGACAGCGTTTCCTACCAAGAGCACGATATGTGATCTAATATTTTTCTTGGTATCTATACCGATTCTCGGGGCAAAGCTACATCAGTGAGTGTGCCGCCCCTTGCTGTACCATCTTTGTTCCTACTTTTAACCCACCAACAGAAACCCTAACACAATTCTTCTTCACGCTTTTCCCATTCTAGTCGATCTCGACATTACCTGACCTCGAGCTCCTGGGCCTCGAAGGCCGGCAGCTCGCCCTGGATGTCCTTCCACGTCTTGGCGCCAGTGACCATCTCGCGAACGGCCTCGAGGACCTTGGCCTCGTCCGCACGCACCTGCTTCGTGCTGTCGCGCTCGCGCAGCGTGATGGAGCCGTCCTTGACGGTCTGGAAGTCGATGGTGATGCCGAACGGCGTGCCGAGCTCGTCGTTGCGCGAGTAGCGCTTGCCGATCGTTGCGGACGAGTCGTCCACCCTGCTGGAGATGCCCAGCGTCCGAAGCTTCTGGCCCAGCTTGCGCGCGATGGGGCTGAAGTCCTTGTTGCTGGAGAGAGGCACGATGAGGACCTTTGTGGGAGCGATGGTAGGCGGGAAGGAGATAACCTATTAATTCGTGATGTCAGTAAGCCGGATGCCATATGGGGTGTGGGTGAGAGGTTGGGGGTTTGGGAGGGGGATAGAGCGCTACTTACGCCACGAGCTTCATCAGCACCGTCGCCGCGTGTCCAGAAGTTGTGCTCGAGCAAAGAGTACAAGATTCTGCCAATACCAAAGGAAGGCTCAATAACGTTTGGTGTATATTCCCGAACGTGTTCCGTGATCGTAGAGTACTTGATCTCTATCAAGTCCTTACCAACGGAGGCCTTACCATCTGCCACACCGGGCACGTCAATAGTGAAGCTGCCGTTTTCTTGCAATTCCTTGGCGAAAGCCTCACGCTGCTCCTGTGTCGTCGCTTCTATGGCAGCCTCAACGGTCTTGCCGTCTTTCTTGAATGCGGGGCCGAACTTCTTCTTGTTGTACTCAAGCGTCCACTCTTGTCTAACATTGGGCGTCTCCAGCTTCTGGCGCACAACGAGTGGTGCGCCGGTCTTGTTCTTGTGGACCGTAAGATCGTAGGCCGAACGATCAGCGCAACCAACACACTCGATCCAGCCGTATGAGGTCAGTAGCTCGGCGTCCCAGCAATCGCAAGCGTAATGGGCCATCTCGTTAGCCATGTGTTGCCGGAAGCGGACCTTGCTCATGTCTACACCAATCTTTTCGAGGAACAGGTGAATTCGTGCGAGGAAGTAACCCAGGGTTTCATTGTCCACAACCTTGCTCTCGACTGCCTTCCGAATGCTCAAAGTCTTCACATCCGTCTTGCCGGAGAGCTGCGTTTCCTTGTCCAACAAGGTCAGTTCAATGTTCTCAACCTCCGAGAACCTGTCATGCTTCTTGCCACCCTCGGGATCAACGTAGTGCTCGATCTCAGCCATCAGGAACTCTCGCACGCGCAACAGACCAGCCCGAGGGGAGATTTCGTTTCGGTAGGACTTGCCAATCGAGGCAGACGCGAAAGGCATGTTTTGCATGTTGAACTCGAGGAGCTTGGCGAAGTTGGTGAACTGGCCCTGAGCAGTCTCGGGTCTCAAGTAACCCGCCAGCTGGCCAGATGGACCAATGGCAGTCTGGAACATCAGGTTGAAAGGTACTGGGGGCGAAGGCTCGGCACCAGTCTCGGGGTTCTTGAGCTCGTACTTCTTAATCAACTGACCCAGCTGATCGCCATCGTAGTTGTCGATCTGAGCCAGCACTTCCTCGTACTCCTTGACCACGGCATCATCGAGCTTGACGGCCTCCGACTTGACCTTCTTCTTCTTCTTCTTTGGGTCCGCCTCTTTCTCCTCCACTTTTTGGCCACGCGCCTCCTTGTCGCCCTTCAGCCTCGCCTCGAGAATGGCCTCGACGAAATGGTCCGCCCGCAAGATCTCGCCATTCTTGGGGTCCTTGCACATCCAATCGGCGAACTTGTCCACGTGGCCACTCGTCTTGAACACCTCGTGAGGGGTCAGAACGGTGCAGTCGACCTCGAGCATGTCCTCCTCAAGGACGAAGTGCTTCCGCCATGTCTCGATGATGTTTGCCTGCAGGCCACAGCCGGAAGGACCGTAGTCGAACAGGCCGGCAACACTGCCGTATATCTCGAAGGCCGGGGTGTAGAACATGCGCCGACGGAGCATGGACTCCATGACCTGCCGGTCGATGGTCTGACCGGTCTTTGTCGTGAGGGTCGCCATGTCTTTCTTGTTTGAATTGTTCGTTTCCACAGCTCTGTGTAGAGGGTGGGAGGAGGTAAATGGTCGTGCGCTTGTGGGTTTCGTAGTAACTTTCCAGAAGTTTGAGGCGGGCTTAGTACCAACAAGTGGTCTGAGAGAATTGGCGAGTTTAAATGCCTTCATAAACTGGCAATTGACAGTCTCAACGTCGAGAGGTTGAGTCAAACGGCGACAACAAATGTAGGTGACGGAGCCCCAGGCTAAAGGTGACTCAAAAATGGTTCTCCAAAACCCTGGGCACTCTTAGTCGGGCTTGTACCAAGGTATGCTGAAGCTCTTGCAGTGAGGGGCAGAGCAGCTCAGTAACTAAGGATCTCTGGGCAGGCAAAAACAATTTCTTATCTTATCAGCGACCGAGTCTTCCAGGAAATTTCTGGAGATCGTCATCCTCATTCTGAACCTTTTCCCTTGCATCGACAAGACGACTATTTCCACCCAATTACGAAAATGGCCGGCTCAAAACTTTCGGCAAACAAAATACATCGCCAGGAGCGCCATGTTCAAGACAAGCGAACATCGAGCAAGGCGAAGCGCGAGGAGCGCATGCGCAGGAGGAAGGAAGAAGCCAAGGATCCCGAACGAAAACAAGAGCGTCTTTCCCGAAATCTGACCAGGACCCTCGACCAAAAACGAAAATGGGACGAAGCAGACGAGGAAAATCTGTATTCAAATGCTGATGTGGCGGCAATGAAACGGCGCAAGCTGGAAGAGGAGCAGAACGCGGCCGCAGACGAGCCTCTTGAGGATGAGAATGACGAGGAAGAAGACGACGTGGACAGCATGCTGGGCTCCGATGACGACGAGGAGGCAGACGAAGATGCTGTGAAGGAGCGGATAGAGAAGATGCGGGCGAAACGGGCAGAGCGACAACCCAGCGCGGCACCTTCTACAACGAGCACAAACTTTGACATGACGCCCGCAGTGCTGTCTGCCAAGTTCCCGAATCTATTCAGCGACGAGCCTCCTAAACCCCCCAAGGTCCTCGTCACGACGTCCATCAATTCAACTCTTCACAAGGAGGCAGAGATCCTCACGTCGCTGTTTCCCAACTCCGAGTACATACGGCGGTCGGCGCATCGCTACGGGCACAAGTACAGCGTCAGGGAGATCTGCAAGTACGCTTCCAACAGGGAGTACACGGCGGTGCTGGTGTTGAACGAGGACCAGAAGAAGCCCAACCGGCTCACGATCGTGCATCTGCCCCAAGGGCCGACACTGACATACTCCGTCAACAACTGGATAGAGGGTTCCAAGCTGCCCGGCCACGGAAAAGCCCAGGATGCCTACTACCCGGAACTGCTACTCAACAACTTCAAGAGCAGTCTCGGCTTGCTGGCAGCCAAGAGTTTTCAGACGCTGTTCCCACCTCAGCCTGATATCGAGATGCGGCAGGTGGTCACACTACACAACCAACGAGATTACATTTTCCTTCGCCGGCACAGATATATGTGAGTAGCGAGCCTGTGTCTGTAGTGGACGCCAGCCTTGAACGATGTATCATGCACGACTTGCAGACAGAGCGCTTACATGACCGGCCGTACAGATTCCGAGACAGGAGGGAAACAGAAAAGAGCGTCCAAGCCGCCGACGGGAAAGAATTACACGGCGTCGAAGGGATAAGAGTCGGTCTGCAAGAACTTGGCGTAAGTGCACACTACCAAATAACCCCCCCCCCCCCCTGTCTCCCTAGCTGCCGACACATTTTCTCCACACTTTTTCCCTTCCCCCCCATGGCCGCTGCCGATCATGTAACTCTCCACGCACAACACGCGTACACGAACATGTGGACACTTGCGTAACCAAACCACCACCACCACACCACCAACTGCCCGCTTAACACGGCACGATCCACCGGGCGGGCGGCTGCGACGTGCAAACATGTGGGCAGGGCAACGTCACACACTAGACCGCGCGCGCACACACACAAACACACATGAACCCCCAGTGAAACGAAAAGCAAAAATTAGAGGGCACTGAATGGAATGAGACATGGGATCGCTGACGTGTTGTAACAGCCGAGGTGCACGCTTAAGTTGCGCAGGGTCGACAAGGGCATCGGCCGGGCGGGCAGCGAGGGCGAGGACGCGCTGTCGTGGGAGTGGAAGGCTAAGATGGAGAAGGTGCGGACGAGGTTCAACCTGTAGACGGCGCAGACAGAATCTAGACATCGATACCCATTTTTTTCCCTCCCAGCCAAATGTCTTGTTACAGGATACGTCTATTGGGGACTATTGTCTCAGTCATTCTCCCACTCTCCCTTACTCGCACCCTCCCTTGGTTCAGGTGGCTAGATTCAGCCGCAAGTCATGACGGTCAACACAGGTGGCGCATGCCGTCTCAATTCTATGGGAGCAAGGCATAGGCCGGAGTCAATAGTCTACGGGATGTGTTTGAGACCACGGTGGACAATCTATCCGGGTCAGGTTCATTCATTCTACTGGAGGATATTGCCGAAGTGATTCGTTTGAATTTCCCCCTTTCCAAATCCCCCCCTTTTTTTGTTCTCCGTATGAGAGAAATCCCCGTCTCCTGTAGTCTAGGACGGTGATGTGACATTTGTGTATTCTTATGGTATATTGTATTGGTATCCGAGCTTGTATGCCAAGACTAAAAGTTCAAAAGAAAAATAACGCCGGCTGAACGAACTAGTCAGTCGAGGGCTTATTTGCCCTGCTGCTTTTGCTTCTCCTTGAGCATCACGTAGGAATATCTGATTTATGGTCAGCACTCAAAGTCAAAACACAGTTACTCTAGACGTAGATTGTAAAACTTACGCCATGATACCCCCGATAGCAATCATGACACCAAGGACAGACTTGTCCCCGATAGCCCGGCCGGACGTAGCCCAGCCGAGGGCCACGATCGAGCACGTCTTGACGTGGCCGACAACGGTGCTGGAGACGGGGCCCGTCTGGGCAATGATGAAGAACTGGGAGATGTTGATGAGGGAGGCGAAGCCGCCGGACTAGAATAGAGTGAAATGTCAGTCGAGTCATTCACCATAGGGGCGGATGTGTGTGGGGGCACGGGTTGCTATTCTCGGAGTTTCTCGCCATGCGCGCGACCGAGATAAGACTTTGCAGATCAAATCTAAATGCGAGCATAGAGTTTGATTGATTCACGAACTACACTGCTGCAGCAGCAAGCGGCGCACGCATGGCGGGTGGGCGAATTGGGAGAAAATTTAGCAGTGGTGTATTCAAGACTTACCATCAAGATCATCACCCAGCGGCTCACGCTCACGGTGCTCCACACGGGGAAGGTGTCGACGAAGGGGATGACATAAAGCAGCATGAAGGCCGAAACGGGGGCCTGGTTGAAGAGCAGTTGCATGGAGCTCATCTGGAGCTTGCGGTGGTAGGAGGCGATCCAGACGGTGTAGAGGGAGCTGGCAAAGATGCCGAGGAAGGCGAAGAGGACGCCCAGGCCGCTGGTGGTCTTGATGTTCGCGTCGGCGGCGGGCAGGCTGTCGTAGTAGCTGACAATACCGACACCCGCGCAGGCCGGCACGAGGGCCACGATGGCGTTGGTGGGCAGAGTCTGGTGGTAGAGCACGTAGTTCATGAGGGCCACACAGGGCGTCAGCAGGATCCGCGCGACCTGGTAGAAGGTGACGGTCGAGAAGGCCAGCGATAGGTTCGGTAGGATGACGTTGAGGGCCATGGCGATAGAGAGCGGCAGGATATCGCGGATGGAGGCTCGCCGTGGGACGAAGAAGGCGAAGCGCGGCCGCGACAGGATGTACAGCGTGAACCATGTGATCGTGAAGTGGAAGGCGGCGAATGTGAGCTGGGCCAGCTTCAGTGACGGGTCGGAGAAGATGGCTTTATTGACGAAGACCTTTGTGGTTGGCGAGACTGTTAGCCGGGGCGCTCTCCATGGACGCTATGCGAGCATTGCTCAGGAAGTACTCACGATGCCGATAGTAGCCAATGTATTGACGACCATCCATACTATCGAGGATGCCATGCTGCCCTTTGGTGGCTCCGGCTTCTCCTGCTGCTGTGGCAGAAGCTCTTCATCCTCGCCCTCGCGCTCTTGCTCATCGCTGTCGTGGTAGACAGATGTCGGCGACTTCAGGTTGGTGAGACTCTCATCGTCGCGGAGGGGTGCCATTTTCTCATTGTGCTCATCGTAGCCGCCCGTCTCAGTGTGGGACGAGGCAACTGAGCCCGCCCTTTCGGACCGGCCAGATTCTGAAGACATGATGCGAAGCGCTGGGAGATCTTGCGAGGTCTACGAAATGCTGCAGAAATCGAGAAAAATGAGAGCAGACGAGTCGTCGTCCGTAGGTAGGTTCGAGAAAGATGATCAGCTCAGCTGAAACAGACCAAGGAGTGTAGTGGTGAGGTCGATGACACAGCCTAGACTCGCGGGAGCATAAAACAGAAGAGAGCGTCTAAGGTGGATGGACGTTAAAGGACCGTTGGGTGCAGAGAGAAGTAAAGTGAAAGCAAAGCAGATTTCATATGAAAGGCAAGGTGAGAGAGACCACAAGTAAAGTTATCACAAGAAGTGTAAGCCGGCGACGATCGCTTTGTATTTGTCTGGGCAGGTCGAAAAGCCTCAGCACTGTCAGCAGTAGTAAACCCAGCCCAGACAGTGACAAGAGTGCCACGGGCAGCGAGCGAGTGACAAAGGAACGTGCTCAGCTCATAGGAATAATCCCAATCCCTGCGAAGGGGCTCCATGTTCCTGTCCTGCAGGGGTTCGTGGAGGGGAGGGGCCAGAGGGGGGAAGGGTTCGAACGGAGCCTCGGCAGGGATCACTGACTTGACCTTTCTTGGGTCCATGGCTGCCCAGCGGAATGGGGGGAGAGAACGGGCAGACGGGGAGACGGGCAAGTAGCGGTACGAAGCACCATACTGCCATAGCTGCATACGAACCTCACTCAGCCAGTTCAGCACACTCAGCACCATGCGCATCCCTCCACACCATCCTCTTGCGCCATGCCCCACTACTCGCTCAGACAATGTCTCTCTCAGCCGCTGATCTCGCCAAACAAAGACATATCTTGAGTCTGGCGATATTGCTGTCATGCTGTCAGATGTCAGCACCCGAGTCGCTTCGCTTGGCTCGCTCGCCGGCTCGCTCACTCCCGTTCTGCCAGTCGGCCAGTCTGCAATACTGTAGTCTAGTACGCCCGTCTGTTCTCTAGATCTCTGATCCTCTGATCGTCTGTCTGCCGGATTCCACGACGCACTGACAGGGCGCTATCAACAGTAGTGAGCGCCGACCTGAAGGATGTCTGACATCCCGGCAGCTCGGGGGCCGACCAGGCTTCCAGGTCCCCAAATCCTTGTACCCAAGGGCAGTCTAGGCGGTGCCTCCGTCAGTCCCGATCCGCTCTGTGGCTGAGCCGATCGAGGTTACTGCGCTGCAGCTTGCGTGCCCACGTACCATGCCGTGCGTGCGCTCATCTTTGTTACATTGCCAGGCGCATACAGGCACAGCGCGGCTCCCCGCTAGGGCTGGCCCTCCCACTCTCCGTCTGAACATCGAAACGCTCCCTCGCCAGCAAGAACACAGCATTCCGCGTCAGCCCTTTGGCTAGAGACGTCATGGAATGAGCCCACCACCCACTCGTGGCTGAGGCGTACACACGTACCACAGCTAGGTAGTACGGGTCTTGCACGGGGGTTACATCCCCAATCACAAAGTGTCTGGTCCTGCGTCGAGCACGTTGTCGCTGCCGCTGCATTCTAGACTCTGGACTCTGGACTCTTGACTCTCCAACGGGCTGATAATATGCCATCTTGAAACGTCGTTCAAGCAGCGTCGCAGCCCGCACCTGTGACAGGTTGGCATTATCCCACCGCCTGTCGCGCATCGCCGAGCGTCGCCAAACCTTACTCGTGCTCGATAAGACTCAGAACAAAGCCAAAAAAAAGTAACAAAGGGAAAAACGGCCCGCCCAGAGCTTCGGTACGCCGCCGGAGGCCCAGGCCATCCCGGCCCCAAACTATCAAGAAGAAGGGATTGCAGCTTCCGTGAAGCATAGTTTTTAAGCGAAAGGATAACTACATTTGCAGATTGTAGTCTACATCCAAAAAGGGGGCCAGTAGCGTGGCACGTCCAAAGTATAACTGAATCCGGCTCAACAACGGCGCCTCGCTAGTGTAGGAAGACAGTGGTGCACACAGACGCACTCTATTGATCCCACATCTCGGGATCTGTTCTGCCTGCACGCTGACATCGTTGACATGCGCGAGCAGGAAAGAGTTCCTCCAGCATGGGTCTTGCCATTGCCGGACACGATAGACCCAACGGGTCCCAGTTTGGCGGTAGGGCGAGAGAGAAGTCTCGATACAGACGGGCAGCCAACAAGCTCAGCGCCTCTAACGTGCCAAGGAAAGCCTGTCGGCTTGACTTTTTTGTTCCATTTCGCATTCGCACAGCATCTCCCGCCGACCCATGAATAAAGATGAGACGAAGGTTGAACGATCCCAATTGAACTCAACCTAGCACCCCCATACGAAAATCATCAATGCTATCCGGAGGCTGCGGAAAGCTTCACCTTCTGGCGCCGCTCGGGCGAACGCTGGCTGAATATCGGACGATTCATTAAGATTGCCTCCATTGGTGTCAATGGGAAATGGAAGTCCATTTAAGGCATCGATCTGAGCTGCTGAGGTGAGCTGGGCCTTGCGCCAAGAAGAATTCAAGAAGACGCGCCAAGAGGCCTTCTCTCAATGCTAATAAAGCGGGTGCCCGGACATGTGGGCGGTGCCGTCGTGGAGAAAGAAGCCTCGAGCTTGCGCTGGGGTTGGTTCTATTTCGGGAGGGACCCTTTACTGCCTGTCGACAGCGTACGAGTCGTGTGAATAGACTTCACAATGTGAGATGTCCCGAGAGCATGCATGTTGCGGCCCTCCCCTTGTTGTCGCGAGATGTTTGTGTGTGGTTCGTTGCGTAGATGCTATGTATGCTCTGACGGTGTTTTCGCTCACACTGGTTCTGGTACCCTAACAGCCCTACCAGCGCAGGCGGGCGGTGGAGCTGTCAAGAGGTGGAACAAACCGACGGTTGGTTAGGAGGACACGGTCTCCAGAAACAAACTCGACAACATGTCTTGGCAAGATCGAAATGAATGCACGTATTCGCCACCCACGAGGGGCCAAGGGATCGATCAGTCAGTCCAGCTGAGCTGCCGAGTGATGGATCGTGCGTGCGTGTGGCCGGGAAGCCTATCGCGACCAACACATTGTCTCGTAGGGGCCCTCAGTCAGGGACCCAATGTGCACTATGCGGCCTGCGTTGCACTGTAGGGCAGCGAAAGCTCTTGAAACAAAAAGGGGAGCACTCCAGATCTCAAACGCGCATTCCCGCCCCACCCGCATTCTACCCCCCAGGGACGACCGCGATGGTCCCTGCATCTGCGTCATCTACGTGGGGTGTGGTTGACGAATGCTGAGCCCACCTTTTTATCTATCCTAGTGGCTCAGGGACTGGCTGGACTGGCTGGACTGGATTGGGCTCGAGGGAGAGAGACATGCCAGTGGGAGACTTCCTAGATATATATCCTCCAAAGCTGCAAGATCCGTGGGGTTATAATGCAATGCGGGCCAGCTTGCGTGTGTGGGAGCTATCGCGTCGCACCGCATCATGATCGACGGTACAGACACCTACGCTTACACACACACTTACACAAACACACGCACACACAAACACGGTCAAAAGGACCACCTCGTTCGGGACTTCGCTCGAAGGAGGAAAACGCGATGCCGTGAGACGGACCTACCTGTAGGTACCCGACGGCTGAGCGTTGACAGATTAATGTGGGGTTGTGCAGCTCCGGCATCGTTTGATCGAGCTTGGTCGACAAGCCGCCAAGAGCATCCTCCGCCGAGGGACATCGGCCGTTAATAACTCTGGTCGTGCTCCGTATGACAGCCACAGGCAACAGTAGTCCAGTGAGGCAGAAGAGGCCCATCGTTGTCAGGCTAGGGCTGGTAGATACACATTCACATCCGGTGCAGTACGCCAGATGTCGAGTACTGGGGAGGCAGCCACTCGGCTACCTAGTTTGGACTCGAACCAGCCCGCCATCGCGTCCGCGTACTCGGATCTGCAGGGTATCAATCGCCCGCCGTGGAGGGCTTCCTCCCGTCTTGCCCTCGCATGTATGTGCCGGCGCGCCACACGGGGCCTTTACGGGCAGCCTTGGAGCCTGAACGAAAGACAACCCCCCCCCCCTTCGTAGCGCATGGTGCTTTAAGATTTGGACCAACGCAAAGTAGCCGAGGTGGCTCCCGCCCAGGCGCTGGCTGAGCCGAAAGGATGCAGCAAGGCCAGAAGAGGCAAAATGCTGACTCCCGGCGCCGCCAGCCCGGCCTGAGAAGGATGAAGGATTATTATTATCAGTTGACAGCGCTAGCGAGAACGAGCCCGGCTGGCCGGCGTTGATACGATGCCGCTAGCGTGATGGGTGTGGGAAGCAAAGTTCGTGATGTGGGAATTAAGCGCACCGTTTGGAATCTTGCGCTACCCGTAGTACCATAGTAGTTTACGGGTCTCTCTTGTTCCTCGACGGCTCTCATCCAAGTCTCCCCCCAGCAGCGGCGCCCGACAGGACCGAGTTACAACGCCGTGTCAAAGCTGTAGCACCCCGTGCAAAAAAAAATCTAAAGCGATTAATGATGTTTCCGTTGCAAAGTCAATCTTGCGTGCACGTAGCCGGCTGAGCCGCTTGTCGTCGTACCAGCCTCGCAATGCGCAAGCCTCATCTCCCCTGACTAAAACGCGCGCGTCGAGTATAGCTCGCTCCAGGGGTCCCTGGGGTCCCTGCTTGGGGTGTCTGGGTGTCTGGCATCGCATCCCGCACCCGTGGAGACGGACGTTCCTTGTACCGGTACCTGCAGCACATGTGTGCCCACTGCTGCAAGACAGGGCCGCGTGGTTTACAACTCGAGCCTTCAAAAAGAAAGTTGGACCCCCCTTTGTCGATGTGGCCGTATAATTCAAAGACAAGGCCATGCCAATCTTCCTGATCCAGTTCCCTTCACACAGCATATTTCATCACGCAGAGACAGTCGTGCAGCCTCATCTCGTCTGATTTGTCCGGCTCTCCCTTGAATCGGCCGTGGGCGAACATCACTCACTCTGTCTTTCCAGGCTAAAAGGGTCCCGTCAGTGGCTGGGTTCGGCTCCCTTGATTGACAGACGACATTCCTTTGCCGAGCTTCTTTTCTTCTAAGACACATTTCATCGGTCTCACTCTTTAGACTTATCGCAAATCAGGGGCAAGCGCGAGTCAAGGCCTTATTTGGACAGACGTCGGCGCAATCTGCTCCTCTGATAGCTGTGACTCTCGATCGGTCTCCACTATTCTTCGACTCAGTTGTTAGTACTTCACCGCGAGCTTGCCAGCAGTGAGGTTACAAGGCGGTCCCGCCAAACTTCCCGAACGGTCACAAAAGCAGCCGACACCCATCTGCGCGGCGCCATTTCAGCTCTTCTTCGTTCGAGCCTTGAAATATTCATTTCGCTTCTGGTGGAAAGTCGGCAAAGATGGCTCCTCTTCAGCACACCAACGGTAGCAACGGTTTCTCAAATGGTACGTGAATCGTGACGCAACTCTGGCTTGTACGAGACCTGACCAAGTCAACCAGGCGTCAATGGCACCCGCCAGAACTTCTTCGAGGACTTTGGCGTCTGGAAAGAAGCCCCAGTATTGACAGGCACGACGAAATTCGAGCCTCTGCCAGATGTGAAGAACATCATGATTACTGGGGGAGCCGGTTTTATGTAAGTCCATTCTGAGGCGCCACCAATTCCGACACGAGCCCCTCCCGCTGACACTGAATTCAAGTGCGTGCTGGCTTGTCCGACACCTGACGTTGACGTACCCCCATGCGTACAACATCGTTTCTTTTGACAAACTGGACTACTGTTCGTCGCTGAACAACACCCGCATGTTGAACGACAAGCGGAATTTCACGTTTTACCAAGGCGACATCACCAACCCCACAGAGGTGGTGGACTGCCTCGAGCGGTACAACATTGACACAGTCTTCCACTTCGCGGCGCAGTCTCACGTTGACCTGAGCTTCGGTAACTCGTACGGTTTCACGCACACCAACGTGTACGGAACCCACGTGCTCCTGGAAAGCGCCAAGAAAGTGAACATCAAGCGCTTTATCCACATCTCGACGGACGAGGTGTACGGTGAGGTCAAGGATGACGATGATGACCTTCTCGAGACCAGCATCTTGGCCCCCACCAACCCATACGCAGCGTCCAAGGCCGCCGCAGAAATGCTGGTGCACTCGTACCAGAAGAGCTTTAAGCTCCCCGTCATCATCGTCCGCAGCAACAATGTGTACGGTCCACACCAATACCCCGAGAAAATCATTCCCAAGTTCACCTGCCTCCTCAACCGGGGCCAGCCAGTCGTGCTCCACGGCGACGGTACACCAACAAGGCGGTACCTTTTCGCAGGAGATGCAGCGGACGCTTTCGACACCATCCTGCACAAGGGCCAACTCGGCCAAATCTACAATGTCGGGTCCTACGACGAGGTTGCCAACCGGGACCTCTGCTGCAAGCTGCTGCAGCAGTTCGGCATCCCATACGAGACGCCGGAGGACGTGCAAAAGTGGGTCAAGTACACCCACGACCGGCCGTTCAACGACCACCGGTACGCGGTCGATGGCACCAAGCTGAGGCAGCTGGGTTGGGACCAGAAGACGTCGTTTGCCGACGGGCTCAGGATCACGGTGGCGTGGTACAGGCAGTTTGGCGAGCACTGGTGGGGCGACATCTCCAAGGTGCTGTCGCCGTTCCCAGTCGTCAAGAACAAGGAGGTCCTCAGCGACAAGGAGGAGGTCACGGATATGCCGCAGCCGAAGCAGAAGGTGGCTGGTGCCTCCAACGGCAACGGCTCTGCGAAGGAGTACTTCCATGTAGCATCATGAGCTCTAAGCAGCAACAGCATGAGCGTGAGCGTGACAGTCTTTGTGTCAAGGGTGATTTCTTGGAGGGCTCAGGCTCCGGGCGTTTGATTGGCGTTATCGAGAGGACATGGAAAGACTGGGATCGGAAACATATTTTCGAATGATCAATGATGAGACCCTTGAACCGTCCTTCAGTTCCTATCTTGCATCCGGGTATTAGTACTCGGCATTCGTTGCCTAGGAAGTGAACGAGAAATTTTGGTAATATTTTGCTACTCGGTTGGGCCAACGTACAATGATCAGTGACAAGTGGTAGATGAAGTGCTGTTGACGTAACAAAACATCTCTTCGGGCTTGATAATCGGAAAGAGAACCTCAGTCCAAGTATGAATCCAAGTCTAAAGGCTGCTTGACGCCAGAAGTGTGAAAGGTACGAGACATCGGGGATCAAGAGGCTCAGCGACTTTTTTTGACAAGGCAGTTAGATACATCCTTTCAATTCCTACTTTGGCAGTTGCAGTTTTATTGATCACATGCACGCAAGTGGAAGGAACGAGTCCCTCGAAACGCTGATGACGCCAAAAATATCAAGCACAGTCCCGTTTCTCTCCTTTCCAAGCAACATCGATCCATTTTCAGCCCATCATGACAGTGGCCAAACCTTGATGCGCCTCGTCTCGCTTATGAAATCAAATTGTGCGCCTGACCTCACGAGACTATCGCAAGACCGTGGCTTTGTAGCGCGAGAGAGAAGAACAAAAAAAAAACCAAAAAAAAAACCGCCGTTCAAGAACAACGGCACTCGATGCTTCGCAGAAGAGTGGCTCCAGTCCTCGATTCCCTGGTTCCCAGAATTGGGGAGTAAGAGATAGCGAAATTCGTGGATCTAAGGATGGGTGTCTACGCGTTTCCATGAGCGCACGCACGAGCGGTAAGCCTGTGAACCGTCTTCATTCGCTCAACTAGACGGCCGCGGCTAAGCAGCTTCGTTAGGATAAAGATCTTCTGTGCCTGGCACCACCGGGAACGAGGAAGCAGGAGGTGACAACGATGCAGCAAGAGACGGGCCTGGCTGTGGTTCCTCCGTGGTGGAAACGACCTCAGTCTTTGGCTCCAGTGGTTTCCGCGCGATCGTTACCCTCAAACGGATCTGGAATCCCTTGTTCAGAGAAGGGTTTGTGGCCATGGCAATCATCTGCTGGCCTACCGACTCGCACGCCATGCGCACCGAAGCCGCGTCCCAACCAAGGTACTTGGTCAACAACCTCAGCGAGTAGCTCTCGAAGCCTGCCCGCAGCGTGACGAGCCACAGCTTTCCCAGCGGCGAATTGGACGGATCTAACGGGATGATGTGTTCGTGAACCTCGCAGTCAACAAACCCGTTATTCTCAAGTAGCTCCGGCTCCATGTGATCAATACCCCGGTGCTTGCCGTGGATCTTCTCGGCCTCCTCGATTCCCTTGGCGGCCTTGTGCATCAGCGAGTGCGGAGGGAACCGATCATAGAAATTCTTCTCTCCCTCATGGTCGTGGAACTCCAAGATCTCAACCCAGCCCCCTGGTTTCAGGCAACGCAGCGCCTCGCCATAAACATAGTTCCAGTCTCGAAACGCGCCCGACATGTGCCGATAATGCACCATATCGAATGTGTTATCATCCCACGGCCAGGGGTCCTCTCCGTCCATAACCTCGAAATGGCAATTCAGGGGCACTGCCCTCTCAAAGGTCGGTGACAAATCGATGCCAGTCACTTTGCACTCAGGCCACCTCTCCGCCATGGCCATCGACCACTCGCCTGTGCCCGTCCCGACGTCCAAGACCGCCGTGGGGTCCTCGAGCGGTATCGTAGTCAGCTCCAGATTGAAGATATTGAGGTAAATCTGGTGCAGGATACGCAGACGATCTTGCTCGTCTTCATCGTTGGGCATGAAATAATCCCGAGCATATCTGCGCCCGTGTTCCCAGTACATATCAGTCTCGTCGTCAGGGTCATAGGTCGACGTACCCCATCTGTCGCAAGAGGTCAGCTGAGCACTTCGTCACGAGGAGGCGGTGCGTGGGTTCAGGCTCACAAGTTCGAGCCAACGGCCTTGGCTATGACCTTTTGTTCTTGCCCTTGAGCTTGCAGCTGGCTCGAGTTGTTCTGCCCAGTCTCGCCGTCCCTTGTTCCATCCTGCTGGCGCGTCTCGCTATTTTCCAGCCCCAACGGATCTGGGCCCGACAATACCGGTTGGCCCGCGCTGGCCCTATTCACCATGTCCATGGCTGCTTGTCTCTCGGTGGCAGATTCGTCCGCGCCGTCCCCTGTATCCGTGTTCTTGTTCAGCGAAGAATTCTTCACGGAGACTGGATCCAGACTTTGAATTTCGGTGCTCCGTTCGTCAGGGTGCCGCAGCTGTTCCGTAGGTGGAGGCAGCTCGTGGCTATGGGTCGTTGTCGCATTTTCATGTCGATTCGAGTGCACTTGAGCGGGTGCAGGAGGCTCGCCTACGGAGCCTGGGCCACCAGCAGCCGAGGTGGATGCTGGGGCTCCAACCATGGTGGGCTTGTTGCCCGCCTCCATTGAACTGGGCGGTCAAAAATGGGTCGTCGTCTTGGTTGATTCTATTCACCCGGCAACCGTCTCCAGCCCAGCCCATCGCGTGGGGCCAGATATCGTCGCTTGTTTGCCGAACAAGGTTCTCCTGGGCAGACCTAGATCAACACCAGATGATTCCTGTCGACAGATTTCGACGGCGCACAGTTGAATGTGCAGTTGCCTGGTTGGGGGGGTTTTAAGTGGTGATTGTGGGCAGGAGCCAGCGATCCCCACTGTGGCCGTTGTTGACTGAACTGCCGAGGAGCTATGTCCGATTCCAGCGCTATGATCCCCGAGCTTTAGCTCGTGTGGGGTGAAGCTGGCTGGGCGCTGAGGGGTCACTCGTCGACGGTGTCGAGGTTGCTGAGCTTCGTACTTGAACGAGGCAGAAAAGGGAAAATCGTGAAAAGGAGGACCCTTCTTGAGGCAGAGCGGAGACGTGAACAGGCCATTGAGTATTCTTCACAAAAAAGCAATCCGCGGATTCGTACTGACGGCTGAAAAAGGAGATTTCCAAGAGATCGGGGATCACACTGCATTCCAACGGCGCAGCACATCAAGTAGGGCTCGCCAAGCACGGCTCTTCTCGTTCTAAAGCGCAATACTGCACCTCCCGGGGGTTGCACCCTGCCGTGCTACGGAATCCTGGCCCAATCTTGCGCCTGTAGAATGCACGTCGAATCCTTCGTATCGTCATCTGGGCTCACGTGGAAGCCAGTCCCAAAGAATTACCTACATGTGGAATATCCAGAAATGTCAAGAAGACGTGTCGTCACATGCCGGTGCCGTTCTGCTTCTTCTAGCCTACCCGGGTTGCAGAATTTCCAACGACTATTTGGCTTCATTCCAAGGCTTCGGTTCTGGCCGCCGCCGCCGACTCACCGACGGCAGAGAAGGACCGCATCTCGCCGTCCGAGTCTCGAGCGGATCAGGCATGGCCATGACGACCGTTTTCCATCCCAGCCCAAAGGATTCGCAAGCCCTGTCGACAACGTGGCACGGGTCTTGCCGGCAGCCGGATCGGTTCACCGCGCCCAAAAGCTGACAGCTCAACTGACCTGGACAACGGCCGAGTGGCTGCTCTGCCGGCGACAAGTGCATCGCTTAGCCAGTCTTGTTCTTCTTTCACTTTCTGAGCAATCATGCGTGCCGTGAATCTACCCACACGACCCGGCCGCTACTGCACCATACGTCCCGAGACCTATTTTGGAAGACACACGCTGCAGGAATGCCCACATATGGTGCTGACCACCCTAGTCTCACTTTGCACAATAGACCCAGGCCCACGTTCCCGGAAGCAACTTCGTGCTTGGTGATTGGCCGGCCGTCCAGCCAACAGCCTTGCCCAACCCGAGAAAAAAGGGGGAAAGGAGGTCGCGGGAGGGATGGCTGAACCACGCGTGCATGCTCTGCTTGCATATGCATATACGCGCGTGGGCGGCGCCGTAGGCCGTAGGCCGTAGGGGGGATTCGACCCGGTCCACCGCGGTAGAGTGACGTGCCTATGATTTGGCCAGGACTCTCGGCTGTGCCCAAGATAGCATTCTGGACGGCTCGTAATCTAGTCCTGTACGGTAGCCCTGTTGGCCTGCTCGGGTGAGGGCTTCGGAGGGATTGTGAGTCCCGTTCTGTTGATAGTATGTCTCATCTTGGCAAAAGATTCCGATTCTACGTGCGATGCCGGCTGAGCAGCGCGTCCGCGGAGTCCATCCATAGAACAGTTGAAATCGTCGCCAGAAACAAGGCACACGAAGGTACGTAAATGTCGGTGACGGCCTGGGTCCCGGTCGTCGAGGCTAAGCAGCAGACTTGTGATGTAAGTATGTAGCTATTTCTACAGGACGCCGTTGTGCCTTGTTTCAGAGTGTCTAATATGCCACGCTATTTGGAAAGAAGTTCGTGTATGATGACATCTGTTTGGCGTCGATGGGACAAATTCTTGACGCACCCGCAACTCCAGCAAGTGCGTGAAAAGCATGTAGAGCTAGAAATAAGGATTTTTGGACAACACTTGTTTCACATGGTGGACATTATCACAACAAGTGTAATCAAAGACGTGATGTCCCTACGGCACATACGTGTAAAATTCCTCGGTATCGCCTGCTTCTAGAGTACACTACACCCCGTTCCACTTCCCAAACCTGACGTACTGCTTGTACATCTCCCGGAAGATGGCGCGCCCGCTCGCGTCGACGGCCTCGTTGATGATCCTCCTGCCCTCGGGCGTCGTGATGTCCAGCACCGAGTACACGCCCGGGTCGAGCGCGGCTCGCACCGCCCGCGGCACGGCGCGCTCCAGCTGCAGCTTGACGTACAGCACCAGGACCAGGTACATGTGCTGCGCGGCCGACTTCTTGGCCGCGTCGGGCGCCGAGTCCAGCGCGCCGGGGGCCTGGCCGCGCGTCACGGAGGCGACGCTCGGCTCGCAGGTCAGGGTCAGGAGGCGGGAGAAGCGGACGGCTTGGGCTTGTTGGTCGGGTGAGGTGGTGGTGGTGGAGGAAGGGGAGGTTGTGGTTTGTGGCCATGGGATGATGAGAAGGCGCAGCAGGGATTGCAAGGCCGTGATGAGCAGGTGGAAGTGCCCCTCAAGTCGGTGGCGGTGCCGCTTGATGATGACTTCAACGAGGCTGCAGAGCCAGGGGTAGGCCTTTGCGGACGTTTGGGCGTCTTCGTTCATCTTTAGACCGAGCGAGCAGACCGTGGACACAGTGCTCAAGGTGACTTCGATGTTCCATTGCTTCATCGGTTTCTTTTCGAGGACCATTTCGATCGTCTTAGCGATGACTGAGAACTCAGCCCAGCTTCTTGACCTAGGTAATCGGTTGGTGAGGACATTTTGGACTCCGGTCCAATCCACCAGCCCCGCAAATGATCCAAGTGAAGACTCTATTTCCAGTTAGCCATGCTCTCGAAGTTTTGGAAGGAATCACTGACTGTTCTCTGCTTGTAGGAGCCGATGGACGGCAATAATGTTGCCAGTGATATCAGAACCATCGCGAAGCTTTTGGCCAAGTGCCCCTGCATAGCCGGCTCTTGCCTCGTCGTCCATATGCGTGAGCACAACATATACGTATTGGGTAATGTCACTTTGGCCAGCGAGGAGAGTGCGTGGCACCGAACCATCAGTCCGTCGTCTCCAAACAGCGACGTCATCACATATGTGAAGTGGCTCATGGACGTCCTGACTAAAACATCTGAACAGCAACTCCTTCAGCCGCCAGCCAGATTTGAAACCCTTGTTACAAAGCTCGTTACTTAGGCATTCGAGCCTCTCCTTGGATGGTAGAAGGCGATCACGAACAGCAGCCGGATCCAGAACGTCGAGCTGCTCGATGTGAACGCAGCTGAAGATGGTCGAAAAGCTTTGTTCCAGCGAGTTTGTGTCGTCGCCAAGGCTAGACATATCGTCGGAGGCTAGGCCGTTCGCAAACATTAGGGATAAGTGCTCCTTTAATGGAGCTGTATCGACCACAGTCTGCGCTTGCTGCTTGGCCTTCGAGGTCTCGAGGGCGACGGCCAGCGACCTTAGTAATATGTTGCGATAAACCTCATCTTTGGGAGCTTTCACGGGCCAACTCAGCGCAACACGTGAAGCTTCCAACAGATAGATTCTGTCTCGTTCCTCCCAACCCGATGTCATTTGTTTGAGCGTGACTGATGTCAGAGCCTCGAACAACTTCAACAGGTTATATGCAGTCTCGATAGCTATATCCGTAGCTGCGCTGCTTTTGATGCCGCTTTCGATCGTTTGCCCTAAAGTGACAAGATCGGCGAATGCCATGCCTTCGTAGAAAGTTGGCCGCTTCATGATCTTGATCATCAGACACATGAGGCTGGTTTTCTCTTCCACGTCAGTACTGGCTCCTTGCTTGTTCAATAATTGCAGCAATGACGGTAAAGTCTGCTCTCGCTGTTCACGACTGAGCGTTCCTGACGGCAGGTCAAGCAAGATCCGGATAGCTGTGTTTAATTGGCGTTGGTTATGTTTTGACTTGTCGCCTTGCTGTCTTCCAATAATGCTAATGGCGTGGCTTATGATGGCAGTCAGGTACTTATGGTTGCCTAAGCTGGCCTCATTCAACATCAAGGAGCGGAATGAGATGGTTGACGAATCCGCCTTGTCCGTGTACGCAAACAAGCCGGCCAGAAATTCGCTACTGAAGCCTGATTTGGTGGCGAGATCGACCAGGCGGCGTGAATCATAGAACCTTAGCCTGGAGTCGTCTGCAGCTGCTGCTTTCTGCTCGTCCTTCTGCAGTCTTCTCAGAAATGCCCAGGCCATAGTCGACGCCTCGGACTCCAGTGGAGCTTCAGGGTAGGTTGCCAACCAGAATGCGCTGCAACAACGGAAGGCCGCGAGTGCCGCAGGGTCTGTCAAGTCCTCTTTCTTTAGTGCTTTCTTCAGGTCCGATTCGACTTTCGTCCAAAGAGCTCGGACGGTCGCCAGCTCTGATTGCGAAAGAGTCCTCTCGACGACACGCCACCATCGTGCCCTCATAGATCCGTCAAGGTGCTTGATTTTGATTTTGGAAGCGAGATCGAAAGGTCGCGTTCCGACGCTATCAACGAACTCTTCGTCTGTGACGCCTTGGGTGATGGCATCGAGGACAACAAGCAGGGACCCATTCTTAAAAGAGCCGTCACGGCCTTCGAGCCACTCCAGAAGATTAGCCAGTTGTGAAATGTTGACGGATGGCTGAAGGAGATGTGCAACTGCCTCGACGACCTGTGTGCTAGACCAGATTCCCTTGACAGAGGTGTGACCATCATCTTTCATTAAGCATTCAGAGAGGACCTCGGTCCATTTCCTTATAAACCATGAGAGATTGCGAGCTTTTGCAGACCCCGTGGCTAACGACACCACAAATTTGACCAAGACAGCTTCAGCAGAAGCATCCAACTCCGTGTCACTCAAGTTTGAGATCTGTCCGAGAATGTCATCAAGTAAAGTTTGTCCCTCAGCAGATATCATGAACACATCAACGTCGATGTCTGCTATTCTCGGAACGAGGCTCAAATCGATTGCCCCGGCCTCGTTCGTGTACTGCCTGCAGACTGAGCGAAGGCCGCCCAGAGAGATGCTGGCATTGCACTGCAGAGCTGTGTCGAGTACAATCTTCATCGCATCATTTCGTTTCACAGGTTCAGCAGTGCGCATCGCCTCCTCAACGATTTCAAAGACCTTCTGAGTCCAATCCTCGCGGTCCTTCCGGCCACTTGCATCGTCGGTTAAGCCTGAAGGTGAGACAGCGAGGCTGAATAACACAGGCAAGGAAGCAGTCGGCAGTGAACTGGTCATGTTGACAGCTCCCTGGATGATCCCAACGTCTTTCCGGTTCAGGAAAGCTGCTCTCGCGGGCAGGATCATGTTCTTGATAAAAAAACGTCGCAGAGCCTGCCTCCAGGTCACATTGAGGTGAGGGTCCATGACGAGGTCTTTCGAACGGTCCATCTTCGCCAAGATGATGAAACCCGTGGGATAAAGAGATATTGCCACGTCGAGAGCGTCGCTGCTGCTTTGGAGGTGAAGGTCCCACAGGCTACTAAGGATGTTGACCCATGACGGTCGATTTTCGGCCGATTCTGATTCCTGATCGCTAAGAGCGTGATCGCAGATAGACAGAATGGGCCGGAGGATCTCTGCGGCTTCCTTGGCGGGTGAAGAGAATAGCGATTTGACGTGTTCGGCCCCCATTCGGACGTTGGAAGGTGCATCACCTGACACATCCTTGAGCCTAGCCACGAGGTTCTCAAGGGCTAGAAACAAAGAATCTGCAGTTCTCAAGCAGCCATGGGAAGTTCGAAGACTCTCGAGGTCGAATTTCGGCTCAGGGGACCGCTTTCTCTTTTTGGAATCTCCTTTGGGAGGGGGACTCGTGCCATCAACCATTTCCACGTCTGACGATGCATGATCCTCGTTTCGCGGGTTCGATATTTCCTTGAGGGTTTGCTCGAGGATTGGAACGAATCGTCGGTCGGCGAGAGACTTCGGGAGTGCGAAGAGCGGTATCCTTGTGAAAACACAGGCCACCACGCTCCAGGCCATGGGGTATCGCCGGAACTGCTCCGCCGAGGCAGACGGCCCGTTCATGTTTTTCAGGAGCCATCGTAGTATAAGCTGCTCGGCAGCGTAGTATGTGCCGACAGGGGAGCTCGAAAGCAAGGTCCAAAGGTTCGAAAGCGTGTCGGGAACAGACTCTGCGCTGCTCTGGTCGAGGATTCTCGAGGCTCTGATGAGAGCGTCCGGAGACTGCTTGGGGTCAATTTCGTCAGCCCTTCTTTGTATGAGCTGGTTTGAAATCCTCTCACCTGCGCAGGCTTTTCTGACGCCATTTTCTATTATGCAGCCTCGAGACTTTCTAGAAATGTCCCTTGGATGTCCCCTCTTCCCTCCGGATGTTGTTGCTCAGAGTTCAGAGCCCAGAAACTTTGTCCCGAAATCTGGACATTCTGCCGGCCAACGCCGATAGCCAGCACCGAATTCAGTAGGCGGAGTCGATAAGCCAGCAACCCTGGCTAGCCCGGCAGCTTCCCCTTGCAGGGCAATCGACATCTTCGAAAACGAGCCGGAAGCGCAGAGAGAATCCAGACACAACGTCATATCCAGGCCTTGGACGCACTCAATCCACATCCCAGTGCGAGGTGAGCCCTTCAGCGATGCTCTGGAATAAGGATTGATTGGCTCACGACCTAATTCAACAGTACCAAAAGTCACAATGGCACAGACCTCCGTTCCTCCACCACCCCCGAGCACCGTCTCGCGACCAGTCAGCGAGGCACTCCTGAACGAGAAGGTAAGCTCCTACCGAGCGGTATCCCGCCCATGTCGGGTGCTGCGCCTGTTGCGCCGGCAGAAAGAGGGGAAAACGCGACAACTAACGCGCTGGGCTGCCAACAGTGGGACCACTGCCTCTCCAACCTCCTGATCAAGTCCTCCCTCGGCCTCGGCTTCGGCGTCGTCTTCTCTGTGCTGCTGTTCAAGCGGAGGTCGTGGCCCGCCATCGTCGGCGCCGGGTTTGGCGCCGGCCGCGCGTACGAGGAGTGCAACTACAGCCTGAAGCAGGCCGCGCGCGAGATCAGGAAGCAAGCATAAACGAGCCAGCCACGCGGCCAATGCGGGCGGGGCGTCTGGACGACTGCGGATGAAAGACATACATCAATACATACAAACGCATACAAACCGCCAGATCCACACAATCAATCCAACAATCATCATCGGTCCTGAAAAGGAGGAGGGCGCAAGATCTGTACAACAGTGTCGAGCTAGGTCCGGGTCCGGAAGAAAACAACGGGTGAGCGGGAAAAGGGATGGGGAAGCACGAGGCACTTTTTCCGAATGGCGCCAGCGTGTTTCGGAGAGGGGGTGCATAGACGACGCGTAATTGGTATGAATAGAATCATTGACTCTTAGAAATTCTCACTGAGGCCACTGGATGTTGAACGGCGCAGTGACCGATCGAGGATAGCCGAGTCCTCACGATTTGGTCTCACCTTATTGCCTGCAAGCTCACAACAGGCTCAACTGTGACGGCTCAGTCGACGTGAGCCTTAGGGGCACCGAAGGCGCGCTCCCCAGCTGTGCTATTTGGATCATTCAGCAGTCAGGGGGAAAGTCAGAAAACATGATTTTAGCTACCTTGCTCTGCTTATTTGAACGGAGATAGCTTCCTGCGCTCTATGTTCCGGCGGAGCCTGAGACAGAGTCAACATTGTGTCAACCAAAATCGCTTACCTAGTCACTGTGCAGGAAGGTGAAGGAGGTAAAGACATGTCACAGGCATCTGCCAATGAGCTACAACAGAATATGTATGTGTTCTGAAGCACCTCTGGTGGCAGTTGCTGAGTTAGAGACGTCTGATCTAATGCACGCATATTAGGCCATTGCGCAAAGCCATAACATATCTAGGTTTCCCAAGGCTTACTGTCCTTCAGGCGAACACACTTCCCTGCCCTCCGTCTTGCAACTCGAACTCACCCGTAGCAGGACCTTTCTCATCCATCCCGGGCGAAGCCACCCGCCTATTCACCCCCAACGGATCATCAAATCCCGAGCTCAACGCCAGCACATCCTCCTCTAAACCCACGGGCGACGGCGCAGCAGCCTCCTCGTCCTCGTCTGCACAAAAAGCATCCATCATAGCAGCCTGATCAGCCGCAAGCACGCGCGGCGATCGCGGCGAGGACGGCTTCACGATCGACGCCGCCAGCAGGCCCGCCTCGCCCCACGCCCGGCGCGAGTCAAAATCCTCTAGCTCCGTGTCCTGCGGGCCGCCCCCTGGCCCCAAGGGCAGCAATGTCGTGGGCGTCGCCAGCGCCGCGGCCATGACCATGTCCTCAGTGGCCCTGCGCATGGCGCGGCCGCCCTCCGGCTCTGGGCCTGGACTGCTCAGTGTGCTCAGCGTGTCCGTTGCCCCTTCATCGTCATCGTCACTGTCGTGCGCCTTGCGCCGCGAGCTGGCGGACTTGCGCCGTCCTCGAGGGCTGGGTCCCGGATGGGCGGAGCGCCCGCCCCAGGTGCTGCGGCGGCGGAGGCGGAGAAGGGAGTCGCCATTGGAGTCTGCGTCGTTGGTGGTGTCAATGTGGGCCGAGAAGGGCGTCGTCTCAGCCGGCAGGATAGTTGCGAGCTTGCGCTGTTCTTGCTTGCGGGGCGCGGCGCGGGGAATTGCGAAGTACCAGATCGCCAGGCATAGCTGGCTCGCTAAGAAGAGGATGCCGAGGGCGAGGACTAGGATCTCTTTGCGGCCTGTTTCGAGCGTCTTCTTGTTGATGAAGAGGGGAAGGGAAGGACTGGCCGAGGGTGTTTGGGTGGTTGGTTCCACGGGTTCCCCCATGTCATTGGTACGCTGTCCGAGGAAATCTCGTGGTTGTACCAATGGTAGAGGTTGATGTGCCAGGCCGGAGAGGATGCGCTGGGTCGATGATGCCTGCGGATGCGGTGTTTGTGCTGAATATTATTGTTGTTCAAAGTCGAGGCTCGCGCGAAGGGTACAGGCATGTCGCTTGTGCCTTGCGTTGAGGGTTATGTCGAGCTTATAGTATTTCCAATAATCTCTCAGGTACGGCGGATTGCGCATAGGTACTGTGCTGTGAATTAGGTAGTCTTGAGAGTAAGTGTTTCTGTGTGCGATTCTGAATGTTGACCCAGCAGACAACGCGTATTTAGCCAGCTCGTCAAGCAAGTACCAAACATAGCATGGAAGGAAGTCACAACCCTGATGGTCCCACCCCACGGCAGGAGAAGCGTGGACTCGAGTCTGCTTGATTCAAAAAATTGATATTTCCATCTATTTGACTCCAGAAGTGTCCGGATAGCCGTCACCATAAATATCCAACAATGAAGAGAAATCGTGTTTGACACATTACATAACAACACAGCAGTCGCCCAGCTTCTTGGTGAGCTTGGAGATGATCTTCTTCTTGAGCTTCTCCGTGTCGTCCTCCTGCTGCTGCTCCTGCGGCTGGTGGGATTGCGCCGGAGGCCTGGGGTGCTGCTGGCCGTGCTGAGCTTGGCCATGGTGCTGCCCACCATGTTGGGCACCCGGGTAGCCATGGTTCGCACCACCGCCGTAACCGCCGCCAGAGTAGTTCGATGGCGGCGGGGGCATGTGCGGGATATCGTGGCCCTGGAGGTTGACGTATATGCGGCCCTCGTTCTCCTCGGTGCGGTACTGCAGGCCCAGTTCCTGGCACAGGTTCTCGACGCGCGGCTTGAGCTTCTGCACGTGGCCGACCGAGTGGTTGCCCTTGCCGACGATGACGTGCAGATGCGTCTGGTTGCGCGCCTGCGCGTCGCGGATCCGTGCCTCCAGGATGTCCTCGGCCTCCTCCACGAACTGCCCGTGCAGGTCGATCGTGTCGTCCTGCACCTTGTCCGTCGAGTTGTTGGCCCGGAAGATGTACTCGGACGCCTGTTTGTTGTACTGCTCCATCTTGGCCGCGTGCGACTTGCCCTCGTTGCTCAGCTGCTTGGCCTCGGCGCCATCGCCGCGCTCGTAGGCTTGGTGGGCCTGCGAGTCGGTCAGTCACGGTCAGTCGGGGGTGGGAAGGGAGGGCCGGTCAAGGGCGGCGGCGGCTGCATACCTTGTCGAAGCACGAGTTGCGCTTCGAGGCCTCAGCTCGGGCCAGATCTCGCAGGCGATCGTATTCCGTCTCAGTGTCATCGTCGTCACGATGATGGGCGTAGGCTGTTGTCCAGGTGCGGCCTCCAAGTCAGCGACAATTACGGTGACATCATTCGCGATGCACAGGTCCTAGGGTCCCTGCATGAACGAACTTACCGCGTCCTCCCAGACGCGTCGAAGGGCTCCGCGAGTGCATGGGAATCGATTCAGCCATTTTGAAGACGGGCAGAGACAGTAACGAGCGAATTGAGCATACGACGGACTCAGGAAGCCAGGGCAAGCGTGCTGTGAAGTTGGAACTGGGCTGGAGGACCTGGAAGCTGTCCTCAGGGCCTGTTAGATTGAGGCCACCCAAGGACGGACCCAGAAGCGTGGGCCAACAAGCTCGCCAGCCATGGTTGGTCAATTGGCACACTTGGCCACAGGGGCGCGCGACTCGAAGCTAATAACATCGGCCAGTCGGTGAGACTACTGTGGCACTATTCCGCAGTCCGCTCAGCTGTAGCCGAAAGATCCAACCCGAGACAATGTTGTGCATGTGCCGTCCAGGTCAGAGTGTCGGTAGCTAGACTAGGCACACAGCACAGCATTTGGACTCGGTCCTCTGGTTCTCGCCAAGTTGAGGATCGACCAGATCCTGAACCTACCGCTCTGCCACAGATCGGATCATCCCATCTCAACTACCGGCCTTGCTCTGACTCGGCAGAAGTTACTCAAACGACCGGACGAGGGTAAGAAGATCGGGTTACAAGCCCGCTACAGCATGCATATCCGGAGGCGGCTCTGTCTGTCACAGAGAGCAGGAGCATATTGGGTCCAGCGCCAGAGGAGCGAGAACGTCTTTCCAGATTGCAGTCCGCAGCACTCCCTCTTCCCCTCCGCGCCATGCAACCTGGGCCCGATTTACCAAAACTCGAGCATCCCGGGACCTGCAGTTGCCAGTAGCAGCATGGAGTGAGGGAGGGCACACTGCGTCTGCTTGCGAGAGAGTGTGGGTGTGCCTGCATGAGAAAGGGGGGCCCGCCTTGTCGCAGAGGCTTCTATGCGGGTTTCTAGAACGAAACGGCACGCCGGCCAGGAGAGACCGCCAGACTTGCCTTTACGCGGGCCGAGTTCTACTGGACGACGGCAGCCAGAAACAGTTTCGAAATAACTGGGGAATGGAAAGGGAGAGGACAGGGCAAGACAGAGCCAAGCAAGGAAGCAGCCGACAAGACTGTCTAGACTGGCAGCTACTTTGTGCAACGAACTCTGGGCACGGGTTTGATATCAATGCTGTAGATCTCGGCTGGCCTACCGCCGTTTTCGTTGCAGACCCGACTGCCGAACAAGCCACATCCGTGAGAGAGGCTGAGAACATCCAGCAATGTCAAGTCGGATCGATCAGGTTGCGACATGTCGCCGAAGAGGGCTTGTCGGATGGGTACAGTAAATAGACCCCTTGTTGCCATGTGTTTCACGCAATCGACAGGTCTGAAGCGGCCTAGCCCCCCTTAGCCCTTAGCGATGCTTCGATATTGGAGCGAGGTGAAATACCAATTGTCACCAAGCAGCCGTCCGTCGAGCGGGTACTGGGGAATTGCGACCAGGGCTTGCAAGGCTGTCTGGCTGTCTGGGTGGACGATTTAGCTCAGGCTGAGAATTGTGCTGGGTCCGGGCGATCCCTCCCCTCCTGCCCTCCAACCCTCTGACCGTTATTTTCTGGGGTCCCGTGTTGCGAGATTCGGGCTCACATCCCCGGGGTCAGCCCACTCTTGGGGGAAAGTTCTGAATAATGAATCCTGTGGATCACCAACGGCTGTCTGTGATGGATGGTGACGGAATTCGACTCTCCAGCCGATGGCTCTCCATGAGAGCACAGACTTTTGTTCATTTCTTGCGCGACCTCGTCCTGAAATTGTCGACGACGGAATCTGTACGGCGTGGTATTCATCGTAACCTTCAGGGGCTGTTTTTGATATAGGACAGGGGTTCGGCTAAGGTGGTGACCTGGTGGATGGTGCGATGCTCGACATCCTGCCCAGTGGTCACCAAGGCGGACGATTGTCTTCGTTCCGCTGCTATACCTAGGGGGTTCGAAACTTGAGGCGAGAGCTGAGATCCTGCACGGGTTTCAGAATCCTCAGAGATTCATTCAGTGCCATTGCTATTATTACTGTTATTATCATGGACATTGGCCGGCCGCTAACAGCCTGCACACGTCCGGTAGTGTCCCCAAGTCGCTGATCTCGCAGGCGCGGAAAATTAAAAATGGTAATAAACGCCAGCCCCTCCTGATGCAGGAACACCTGCCCAAAAGGTCGGGTGGAGCAAGGCCAAGTCCCCGCAACGGCTCGCTGACAGGGAAGAGTGGAGGAGGGCGGCCACGGCGCGGACCGGCCTTCGAGAAGAAAAGATGGAGGGCGACGATGCTCATCGTCGCCAGCATAATCCAAAGAGGATGATACGCGAACCCGAAATAGATGGCCGCTCCCATTATGGTCTGGGGCTGTAATCTAAGCAAGAGGGCACGGTACAGCTCTGTTGGGCCAGCAATGACGCGGCTGGCTGTTCCACTGCACGCGCACTCTCTTGACTCTGCGGCCGCCAGGTGTAGCGCTGTGGTGGGAGAGATGTTTTCCGCTTAGGGATAGAAATCTCCGCTTGGGCGAAATTCTTCATCTCCGGGCAAGGCCCACGGGCCAATGCCGGCACCCGCCTCAGTCATGTCAAAAGACTCAAGCTTCACGTTGGAGCCGCTTTGAGTATCTGGCTTCGAGTTGAAGGCGAGACTGCTCTGCTGTTGTTTAATTGCGTCTTCGGCATGCCGATGGATTAGCTATGACTGGGCTGGATCGCTCAGACACAGGAGCGGTGTCGGGCGTGCGATGAGCAGTGCGCCCTCCTTTCCAGCTGTTCGGTATGGCCGGGGCACTTGTTAGTAGACCATTCCGTACGTTCAGACTGGTGTGCTGCTCGCCATAGAGCAAGCACGGCGCTGTCGAAATGGAATTGTAAGCGGCCTCGCCAGCTTACATACCAGACCGACCAGACAGATCCCTCGGAGGGGTGGACAGCCGTATACACAGTATTGTACGGTCTGCTGCAACACAGACTGGGCGGTGTCTCTTGTGGCAGACCCCTCTGCACTGACTGGGGATGAAGGAACCGGCCAACGAGAGTGCCTATTCAAGCTAATGACCTGCTCACGGAGTGTCCAGGTGGGGCCCGAGCGGGATCGCTACGGTGAAATTGCACCAGGCGAGTTTGGGGTCTGAAGTGCCGAATATGCTCGCAACGCTGCCATTCGCCGACGAAGCCGAGGGCCCTGAGATGAGCTTCCCACTTTTCTACATGACGAGATGCTCAGCGCCCGCGGGTGATTGTCTGGAGGGCACGGAGGGCTCCTCTTTCTTTCTTGCCACTCACGCTGGCTGTAAATGTGATGTGTATGATGGTCTCGATGGCGAACCGGAGCTTGAGCGGGACCGATGAATAAGGGCCAAGTAGTCCCAGCCCATGATGCCTAGTATAGAGACACAGTCAGCTTTGAGCTGACTAGCACGGGTACTTTTGGCGGAACCTGCCTGCTGGGATCTCCCCGCGAGACGGCCGATTGAAGGGTAGCACAGCTTGATGACAGGGCTCGCCAGAGCGCCAGAGACCCAGCCAGTGCCAGCCTCCGATGTCTTGGACCGAGACAGTACTGACAAAGAGCACAGAGGCGCAATCAAAGGAGACGAGGGCAGCACATGAGGGCAGCAGGTTAAAGGAGGACATCCGAGGATGCTTGGCTGGCTTGCCATCGCCCGTCGCTAAACCATGGCGGAGGGTGGATAGATTGACTGAAGATCATTGATCGATCCCCTTTCCTTTGTCGCAGGAGTCGACAGCGATCTTCTCTGGGCTCCTCTCTCTCGAGCGGGCGGGCGTGCGTGCGTGCGTATGTGTGTGCGTGCTAAAACGAGGTCCCCTGAGATAACCCTGAGATAACATCGACCCGTACCACCAACAGTCTGGCGGCAGTGGCCCACCATAGCCAAAAAGAGACTAGACCAGGCCCTGAGCTACTATTGGCACAGACTTCAGCTTGTTCCGGCATGGTTTATCCACTTCTCTGCTGCAGTCAGAGTGGGAATGATCTCTGCAGGTGACCCTCGGTGGCCTCGAAAGAAAAAAAAGAAGACGGAAAAGAAGCTGGGGTTGGGAAGAAGCAGAACATAACCTGTGCCCGCATACGCAGACAGGCAGACAGGCCGACAGGATACGTTAGACCAACCGTAGATACAGGACGAGGTGCATCCGACCCGACCCATAGTCTGTCTGTGTCTGTGTCCGTGTCTGTGTCTGGCTGCCCCAGCCGCCCCAGCCTGCTACCTCTCTCTTTTCCCAGTGTTTCCGTCACGGAATGCACTGCACTGCACTGCATTGCATTGCATACCGTCGAATTTGATTGACTGGCGAACTGTCTGGATGATTGATTGATTAATCGATCGACTGCCCTATTGCTTAATTGCCAATCTGGCTTTCTTCTTTTCCCCCCCTATAGTGCACGTCTAGCGAATTCCATCACCTCCTACCCGCATCGCATCCAGGAGAGGAACTGGACGCCAGAGGTCGGTCCCTTGGCCAGGCACTCTACTCTGCCTTCCGTTAGCTGCTCTTGTAGCTCCCCACCCGTCTTTACTTGGTTTGGTACCTGCATAGTACCCTGCAGCTCCAGTTCAACGGTGGGCACCCCTAATTAGCGCCATTTGGGAGCACCACCGTTCTCTGCCGTCTCCGACGCTGGCAGTGGCTCTGGGCTCTGGGTCTACCCGGACGGGCACCAGTTTTGGCTGCACTTGAGCGGATGAGACCCCCCCCTCCCCAGACAAAATCATCCCATCAAGGCTCATCCATCCCCCATCCCCATCCCGTTCCGTCCCCATTCATCAATCCTCGCTCGCCGCAGTCTGCTCCAACAGGCCCTGCCCTGCTCTGTTCTGCCTTGCCTTCTCTCTTCCTCCCTCCTCGCTCTCCTTTCGTCGCCTCCTGTCCGTCTGTCCGTCTGTCTGTCGACTTGGACCTCGTCCCCAATAACTCCCGGCCTCTTTCTTTGCCTTCGACCACGCTTACCCTACCACACCACTTCTCTCCGTCGTCGTCCAATCTCTCCATTGGATTCTCAATCCTGGCGAACCTTCTTTTCTGCACATCGCCTGTGCCCCCCAAATAACTCTTCCAGAGCCTTGACTGTCCTTACACTTACATCCTTCTCCTCATCTTTTCCTTTCCGTCGTCCTGGCGTCAATTTGAGGCCGCAGACAGGACTCCAGAAACAGCTTTGCATCGCATCGTATCGCATCGCATCACAATCGCATCGCCTCGACCGATCGCTTCCTACGGTACGTTCCCTCTCCAGGCCCCTTGCCTCGACTTGCATTTCCTTCCAGCCATCTTCTTTTCCCATCACAAAGCAACTTCATCCCATTTACCACTGCCTATCGCCATCCATCTACGACGCTGCTACATCCTTTACCTCGCCTATATTGCTCCGGTTTCATCACGTCAGCCTCCGCCAATTACCCAACCAAGCGAGGCCGTCCCTCCCGTATTCACATCTGCAGCATCAATCGGTTTTGTCAGCAACCGCTGCCTGATCAATCAAACAACCATCAAAACATTGTCGCTGAACTCACCACTAATCCAGTTTTCCGCAGATCCGCATCTAGCTTGCGCCATAATAATCTAGACCTGCAGCTGTCAACCCTGCACCGGAGCGGAGCGACATCATTCAATCAAAATGGGCTGCGGAATGAGCACGGAGGAGAAGGAGGGCAAGGCCCGGAACGAGGAGATCGAGAACCAGCTGAAGCGCGACCGGATGCAACAACGAAATGAGATCAAGATGCTACTTCTGGGTATGTTTTACCGATTGATGATGCCTCTCGCCGACCTTGGCCGTCGCCGCCTTTCTGGGCCACAAAACTCGATGGGTGTCGTGCGATTGCCCCATACAGTTCTTTGCTGACGGAAATGACAGGTGCTGGTGAATCCGGAAAGTCGACCATCCTCAAGCAGATGAAGCTCATCCACGAGGGTGGCTACTCGCGCGATGAACGAGAGTCCTTCAAGGAGATCATTTTCAGCAACACGGTTCAGTCCATGCGCGTTATCCTGGAGGCTATGGAGTCCTTGGAGCTACCTCTGGAAGACCAACGCATGGAGTACCACGTCCAGACCATCTTCATGCAGCCCGCCCAGATCGAGGGCGATGTCCTGCCCCCCGAGGTTGGAAACGCCATCGAGGCTTTGTGGAAGGACCGTGGTGTCCAAGAGTGCTTCAAGCGGTCAAGAGAGTACCAGCTGAACGACTCTGCCAGATAGTAAGCCAGAGCATCTTATCAGTGGAATTGTGGAGAAACTAACAACCTGTGCAGCTACTTCGATAACATTGCCCGCATTGCCGCTCCCGACTACATGCCCAACGACCAGGATGTTCTGCGATCTCGTGTCAAGACCACTGGTATTACTGAGACGACCTTCATTATCGGCGATCTCACCTACCGGATGTTCGACGTCGGTGGTCAACGGTCTGAGCGTAAGAAGTGGATTCACTGCTTCGAGAACGTGACCACGATTCTGTTCCTCGTCGCTATTTCCGAGTACGACCAACTGTTGTTCGAAGACGAGACCGTCAACCGTATGCAGGAAGCACTGACGCTGTTCGACTCGATTTGCAACTCGCGGTGGTTCATCAAGACATCAATAATCCTGTTCTTGAACAAGATCGATCGATTCAAGGAGAAGCTGCCCGTCAGCCCGATGAAGAACTACTTCCCCGACTACGAGGGCGGTGACGACTACGCAGCGGCTTGCGACTACATCCTGAACCGCTTCGTCAGCTTGAACCAACACGAGACCAAACAAATCTACACACATTTCACATGTGCAACAGACACAACACAGATTCGATTCGTCATGGCAGCCGTCAATGGTAAGTGGAATGCGCCGCGAGTGGTTTTGGTCTGCCGTAATTGCTTGCTAACAACCGTCCAGACATCATCATCCAGGAGAACCTGCGTCTCTGCGGTCTGATCTAGTCTCAAAACGCTCTTTTCCGGATACCCCTAACACGTTATAATCGAACGATTTCTTCCTTACGAACGAAAACCTGGGCCGCCTCATGAACAGCCTCGTGGCTCCCCGAGAAGGTGGCGGAGCAGGTTATGTCTTACTCCAGTCCTTGGTATCGCCCATCTGGACTCTCTCCAAATCACCCCGTTACGTCGAAAACCTCGACACCAGGTCCCGCGAGATCACTGCGGCTGCAAAGGCTGCACGATAGGGAGTGGTTCGTACATCGAACAGAGATGGGGACGAAAAGAAGGATATGCATCTGAAACTACTGGGCGGTGTTCAATATTCTGTTTAATTATGAAGTCTGACAACGCTGAGGTCTTTTTTTGTCATTTTTTTTTTTGTGTTTTTACATGTGCTTCCCAGGCGAAAGGCACTCGGGGGAGGCGCGCGAAGACAACCCCAGGCGGAGGAGTGGTGGGACATGTTTCGCGACAGGGCCCACACCGAGGGAGATGAGCGGCAACAATCTCGACAGGTTTTCGGATACGGCGGCCAACATCAACGGTGCCCGGATGTTGGATTTGTCTATAGCATCACGAGCTCTATTTACTGAAAGCCAATACTTTAAATCACCCACACCTACTTTTGTGGCAGTTGTTGATCCCATCAAACACATGCGGGCGCTAACAGTGACCTCTATCAGCCAACTCCCATCTTACTTACGTATCTTGGTGTTCAAGGTCGACTTCGCGCCGCAGAAAAGAGTTTGCCAGAGTCAGTCCCACATCTACCTGCGACCAGAAACCCCCCTCTCAAGTCCTCGGCGGCAAGCACGAATCTGAGGACCCAGACCCAGGCGGGGAAAGTTGCGGGATAGGATTTGCCCATATCTTGAACTCTATGCGAGCGAGCAAGCAAGAGTACCGGGCGCCCGCACCCACCCCTCCTCGTCCTTCGCCCGCCCCTCTCGGCCTACGCCGTGCTGAAACTTCGGACCAGAAGCCTCCCTGGCATGGGCCTGCGGCCGAGTGCGCGTCGGCCGCAGGTATCATCCCTGGTCCTGGGGCTGGCCCGCAAAGCAACCTGCGTACCCTGGGCTGATAATCGGTGCGAGGTGCGGTTCTTGTCTGGCTGGGGTGCATGCTATCAATATTGCATGGTATGTGTGTGTATGTGTGTATGTGTGTGCGCGAGAGAGAGAGAGAGAGAGAGTGTGTGTGTGTGTGTGTGTGTGTGTATGTGCGCGTTGTGCTGCTGCCAAACCGCTGCTGCCGCCGCGCCGACGACGAGGGCGACGACGCATGGACGGTCTTGGCTTGGGCTTGTCTGCACCTGTTGCCACCTCCCGATAGAGCACGATAACCTTTGGGACCGTTGATTGATGACGGAGAGAGCTCACGGGTCTGGCGGAGTTAAGATGCGCAGACCAGCCTTGTCCGCGTACTGACGATCCTCGCGCAGGGACTCCGTCTTCCTTTGCCACATGTCTCGCAGATATCTCGTCGTCACCCCCCTGAATGGCGTGGTGATCGTTCATCATGAACTAGTGATGTGATGCGTCTCCTTGTCCCAAGGCTCTTCGCCGTTCAGAAGCGCACCCTGCCGGTCACGGGAGGATTCTAGAAGCCTGCCTCTACAGGCAACTTTTGAGTCCACACGCGACACCAGGGGAATGGGAGGTCTCACACGGGATGGGACTGTTCTTTGCTCGTGCGACACTGGCGCTGACGATCTTCCTAACAAGGGATGATGGATTGGGAGGAGCTCCAGATCAGGTGGCGTGGGAGTATTCATGCGAGTTGTTTCGACGCTTCATGCCCTGGCGGCCTCTTGGCAACCCGTCTGAAGTCCATACGAGCTTCAGCTCTTTCTCGGGAGCTCTGCGGTCTCTGCTCGCGTGCACAGGTATCACTGATTGGACATTGGATGGTCTTCTATCGACTTTTGGCCGTCCATGCTACCGGCTACACGGCCCTTTGCACGCGGATATGAAAGTTCCCTCTCTGGGATTCTCATGCGAACTCATCCCTTGCATGGCTTCTGGTCATCACACCTCGCCGTATCAATGGAGCTTAGACGCCCCCGTAGACAGCTTCTAGCTAGTGTAGCTCACCGCGCGCAGTCACGGCTCCCCGTCCTCCGGCATGCCGTTGCCGCCCGGCGCGGGCGACTCGTACCCACTACCGCGCTGGACATCCTCATCCTCGTCAACATGGCCCTCCTCCTCGCCGTCCACACCGACGCCCACGCCGAGGCCGGCAGCCAGCTCCTCGGCCTGCACGATCTTGAGCGCGAGCTGCTTCGCCGCGACCTCGACCTCGATCAGCGCCCGCGTGTACCGGTCCGCCTGCCGCACCTGCAACAACGCGCCCTGCACCGTGTGCTTAACACCGGCGTCGTGCGAGAACAGTGCGGCGGGCGCCTGCCACAGCTGCGCGGCGTGGAGCTGCGCTGGCGAGCCCATGTGCCCGCCGCCCCCGCCTCCGCCGCCGACTCCTGGCCCTACGCCTATTCCTTGCTCTTGGCCGAGGACCGGCATCGCCACTGGAAGGGTCGCGTAGGGGTGGTGCGCACCAGGTAAGGGCGGTTGCGATTTCTCTGTAGGGCAGTAGTAGTTTAGTAAACATGTACGACTGTAGTCAGACCCCGCAAGCAAAACGGGATAGGCACAAAGGGAAGGACTCACCGTGAAATGAGCACCTCGACCCGGAGGCGTTGAACCAGCAGTTGGCGCAGCTGCCCATCATCTGGCCGCTGTAGACGACGCACACGGTCCACGGGCCCTGGCCCTTGCGGCAGTGGGCGCAGGGGTTGGCGGCCTCGGAGCCGGCGATCTGCGCGAAGAGCGCCTCGACGTTGCTGCGCCGCACGAGGTTCAGGTCCTGGCCCTGCCGCCGCTGCTCCGCCAGCCGCTGGCCCGGGTCGCGCGACATGCGCTTCGCGAACGCGCTGTCCACCTTGAACCCCGCGTACCCGGACTCCTCCGCCATCTGCTCCGTCGTCTTGGCCGGCGGCTGCTGGGGTTCTTGTTGCTGCTGTTGTTGCTGGGTAGAATTCGCCGGCGCTGGCCCGAGGGATTGGCCGGGCAGAGCCTGTGACGTGTGTTGGCTCGTTGACGGCGTCGGCTGGAAGTCGGTGGCCGCGACGAGGGGCTGCGGGGCTGAGATGGCGGCTCCGCCGACGTTCGGCTGGGGAGGCGGCGGGGGCTGGAGGTCTGCTGCTGCCGCGGCAGCTTGCGCGTAGGTCATGCTCGGGTGGCCGAGGATGTCGTCAAGGTTGTGTGGCTCGTGGTGCTGGTGGGCGATGTGTTGCGCCTGCTGGTGGTGCGACTCGGCGCTCATGGGCGCCATCGGCATCTCGTGGTCCAGCGCGTCGCCCTGCATGTCGTGGCCGGCGTGTTGGTGGGCCTCGTGGTCGACATCGGCCTCGCCTTCGCCGTCGCCGTCTACGTCAACTTCATGTTGTGGCTGTTCGTTCTTGAAGGCGTTGCCCACTTCCTCCATCACGGCCTCGTCGGCGTCAACATCCTGGCCCTCTGCGCTCGCAACCGCGGCGGCGGCGCGATAGAGCGCGTGTTCCTCTTCGGTGCCCTCGAAGTGGGCGGCCAATTGGTCCTCGTCGATCCTGCGGTTGGGTCGGCGGAAGTTTGTCGCTTTGGTGACCCTGTTGACAGCGCGCTTCTGCATGATGAGGTTGGAAGATGGAGACCCCGGGGACTGGATCGGAGGTGTATGATCAGGGCACAGCTGGTGACAGCTGGTCGAAGTCTACAGAATCGGTCCAACCACCCTGGAAGTTCTGGGTTGCACGCTAGTGGGGTAGGGATGTACCGGAGCATTGCTCCACTCAATGTTAACCCGCCATGAAAGAAGGCACCTCTGCATAGGAATTTGCAAATCCACAGCAGTGTACTCCCACGAAAAGTCCTTTCAAGGAACATCATTTTTGTTTCTCTGAAATCATCAACTTCCATGTGCTGAGCGCACATGTTCCATCTTATTAGAATCGCCTTATCAAGACTTCAGATGACTGAAAACAAAACTGGGTTCCAAGACGCTTCCTATGTTTTCATGCCCACAGGCTCAGTTTCGGTGGAGGGATCTTGTTGAGACCTAGATGTATCACTTGCACCAACCCGCAAATCGTTGCCAGCATCCACTCCCTTCTCCGCATTGCTTTCCTTCATCACCATAGTTTTTCTCACACAAAGTAGACAATTTGCCACGAGCAGGGTCTCATCTTCATCAGGCTCAAGGCCAATGCTGCCTTTCGGACATATTGGTTGCTCTCAGAAAGTCATGTCGACAACTTCACTTTCGGCACCTGTGCCTGTGATCATTGGTCAGCTGCGTGATAGACTAAAACAAGTTCTGACTTGATAGCCTCTTTCTGGATCTTACCGACCGAACAGCCTGGTCGTCCATCAGAATTAGGGGAGAGGGTTCGCTTGTGAGTGCTTGGCAGCACAGTCGTCAGTCGTGCAACCATGATCAATCTATCGCCATCAAGTATGCATAAAAGTACAGGCCGGATCGTATCACCTTGTTCTATTGGATAATTGTTGTTACTCTGGAAGCTTCCATGCCAGAAATCACCAACCCCTCATTACCTCACATCCAGAATGCGAAGTCTTAATCACTGTTGCCGACATCGTCCTGCTCTAGCTTTCAGTCAGGTGTATTTTACGAACCAGCTCGCTTCAAGTTCTACCTAGATGTCATGTCGAAAATACCAATTCCTACGGCGCCGCGCGCAATGCTAGCAGAGGCTTCAAGCAGCTCTACGGCTTCCACAACCCTTTCAGAGCAAATCTTCGCAAATGCGGCTAAAGAACTGTATCCACGACTGGTGCTTTATGAGGCTCTTGCTCAATTCAAGGATGATTCAGAGCGGCGACACCCATCTGGTGACGATGTTGTTGAAGCCCGCAGAAAGTTTTTGGACTCGTTTGCCTATCTATGCGATGTTCAGAAGGGGGGTGCCACCGTGACTGCCGTCGGGTTGCAGAAGCTACCCCATAGCAACATTCTTTGGTTAGCAGCAAACGAGGGTATACGCGATGAGATCAAAACTTACGCGAAAGCCATTCGATCTCATCTCATGCGAGTCGATTCAAGTACTGAGGAGACTATTGAAGATGCCGTCTTTCGACTTGCGGTGATGATGTGTGATTCTCGAATCTCGACATACAACGAGGAAGTACGGAAGTGTGCGAGAAATTGCAGAATGCAGTTGAGAAACGAAGCAAAAACGGATGCTGGTGAGGTCTCCTGCTGGATCTCAGCCATTTCCCCTGGATAAGCAGATGTTGATCAAATAAGTGATACACCTTCGACGGAGATTAAGAAAACTTTCTGAACCGTCGGCAAACAAGACGAATTCTGATATAATTGACTACTGCTACGGCATGCGAGGAGACGAGATTCTTAGCATCAAGAAGAGATCGAAGGATCTAAGGGATGATTTTGGAAAACTTGCACACTATATTGGACGTCTTGGAGCAACCCGATCAGCTGCCCACCATGTTGTCAAAGGGATGATCAAAGTTCCATCTCTTCGCCAGATATCTTGTATCCGCGTGGTCGACGCGCCAGACTCCCTCATGGTGGCGATCGACCAGGAAGGCCTGAGCCCATATGAGATTGTGCGCGGGATCTGCCAGGACTTCGCTTCTCAAAACCCTCTGGACAATCGGCTGGCGCTGCACAACCTTGTGGAACTTGATCTTCCTTCTGGAAGCAACAACATACGTCTGAACATGAGTTTTCGGAACACGATTATCACTAGAGTGCACGCCGAACTACAAATCGCTGACAAATTCAGCAGGGAAGGGTTTGTGTTCGTGGACGATGATAAGTACATCGGTTGCAGTAAGCCAGCATGCTATTTCTGCTTTAGCTGGCTCAGCAGCCATAAGCATGGATATGTTCCTCCAACGGCACATTATAAAATCATTCCTGGCTGTCGAGGGCCGGACAATAACATCAATGAGTCCGGCGCTGCTGTTCTAAAGGATATGTACGCCAAAACATGTGCTGGGCTTGGACAAGACATCCTCAGCTATCTCCTAAAAGCAGGGCCAACAGATATGCAAGGCAAGTATCACTATCAGTCAACTGAGGGTTCAAGCTATGCGCAGAGTACAGTTTCAACACCACCGCTGGGATAGAGGCAATGAATGAATGAGAGATATTGATCGGCTATCTCGATCGTCTCAAGTGAAAATATTGACGCTTAGTTCCTTTATATCTAGAATCATGTGTGGGGCTTGCTGAAAACATTTGTTCGTCTCGGGGAGCAGCCACACCGACCTTGACTATGCTCTAAACATTGATGGCCGTTTACCACCCTTATTTCTTAGCCCCCAGGGGCACTTTTCATCCAAAGGCATGGCGATAATTTCTGATTTAAATTTGCCGTTATTACAACGAGGCTCTCCGTTCACGATGTGGCATCCACCATCACAAGCAAAAGATGCTATCATATGAGCACCATTAGGCTTTTGAGAACATGTGTAGTAGAATGGCTTGTTCCCTTCGGTTTGTTTGGTGCATCCACGTATGGTGTTGTCGAAACAAATTGGGCATTGCTCCGCGGCGACGCGAGCAACGAGGAAGATAGCTAGAGCGATTGTTAGGCGGGGTACTATTTGCATTTTTCGGGAAGTTGAAAGTTGGATATTTGAGTTAGAAATTTGAGAAGTATTGAGTTTGTCGTAGAATTGTGTCCTGTAGAGGTTTTGAGATTTAGGTATCGAGGGTATATTCAGTGGACCAAGGATAATCTGACCGCAGAGCCTCCCAATGGAGGACAACGCTCTTATGCAAGTCAGAATACGGCATAAAGAATATCTCAATGGCTTTCTAATGCGAAATAATGTGGCGCGGAGTCCTGGTTGTTCTGCACCCGAAATTAGCGGCAAGCCATTCATCTGTGCTTTCTTGCGTTTGTTCAAATGTGAGACCAGCTTTCTTTGTATGTATTGTGACATATCTTTTATGGAAGCCAGCCCGTCCCGAGCATCATCGCGATTTCTTTTGATGCTTTAGTTTCTGCTGCGGTACAACTCTCCTCGTTCCTTGATTTTCCGGAGTTGGTATTGCAACTTGCTCATTGAAGCCATTACAAGAAAATCCTTCCGACTGAACGTTTAGCGCGTCCCGAACTGATACCATGTCCCACATACCAGACTGCCAATTCGAGTTCAAAGTGAAGGGAAACAGTCAATCCGTCTAGGATAAAAATCAGTTTCTTGCAGTTGAGTCCGAGTGAGTTATGCGTAGATACTAGGACAACAGTCGCCCAGATTTGAGCACTCTTTCCCTTACCGATTTGAACAAGTCCTTCTGCTCCAACACCACTTCAAAAATAGAAACGGCTCTTTGGATTAATGGGATATCTCTTAGTTCATTCAGCAGCAACATGTCTTGGTGTATATACACCAAGGCCATCGATCTGTTCGCCTCGGTTTCAGAGGCGTCCAACGCCATTTCTGTATAAAGAGCCAGCACCATGGGGATGCACGATTTGCTGGAGTTGAAATTAGCGATAGCTTCACATAAGCAGAGCTTGGAGATTGATACGAACAAAGATACAGGGAGGTCTCGTAACGTTCCGCTCGCAATAGCTCTGTTGAACAATTTATCAATTTCACACATCGCCCTGCAGAGCTGTTGCTTGACTAGGTTGTATCGTCCAGTGCTTCGAGGCTGCCACCAAAGCTTGAGATTTCGGAAAAGTGTACATTCGAACCGATAGCTTGTGGCCAATAATATCATTTCACTTGCGCTCTCCGCCTCTTGGTCTGAGGTACGCATCACCGATCGTAGAGATGCACGCCAGGCCGTGAAACGCCATGCTATATTCTCTGGGTCATTTTGCTGGTTATTTTTGCAATTCCGCAAACACTCGGATCCTAAAAGGGCTCATTTATTAGTCGACAAGTACTGAACCATCACATACAGGGGATTAGTCACCTATTTGTGCTAGCTTTGCGTGCTCCGTGAGGTACGATTTCTGCTGGTGACTCAAAGGGTTGAGACCAAGCAAAGCGAGATCATCGACGCTGTCCTCGCCCTCTAGATCTTCCACTGTAGGCATGGAAATATCCCACTGTGTATGGCTAACCAGGGGAATTCCATGAGCACCAATATAAGACAGCGATACTTCACGGCACTTTGATTTGGCAACTGTCAGCAGACAGGGCAGTGGATGTCTTGGAACTGTGAAAGTCAACACACATAAATAGTCCACCATATCCTGCGGTGTGCACTTGAAGCTGCCGGGCTTTTGTCATTGTAAGTTTCACTGTCATATATTAGCGCGGCTCTGTGCCCGGCCGTCAACTCTTTCAAATAATTCACCTCTTTTGAAATCCCATCTTGGCCATCAAACGGACAGCATTGTAGAGCCAGTATTGCCAGTCCTTGTTTGCCGGCTGGAAAAATGTGATCGAGGCGAGAATAGTAGAGCCATATAGAAGTGTCATTTCGTTCTTCTCATACTGAAAGTCGTACAGCAGAATAGCCCTAGAGCAAAAGGCGGCTTGAGCCTCTGCTCGTTGCTGGAACCCACATGCTGATAGTATCGGTAGTGAAGCATGGAGTGAGGCAGCAGCTAAAATGGTTTGCACGAGAAAAATGGAATAATTGCCGCCTTGATATGCCTTCATGAACTCCAGTCTGTTGAGTACAGGAGCATATGGGTGGATGTATTCAAAGTAGACGAAGATGAGACTTGTTCTACATCGAAAATTAGCCCAGTAACTTCGACGAACAGTGAATAGGTGTTGACATACAAACAGTTCTGCGGAGGTAGTGTAAATGCACCCTTTCCCAATAGATATTTAGCATCATCAGGGTTTATCTGCAAGAAACCAAAATCAAGTCCAGCCGTGCGATTATCCTGGTCGAAGATTTTGGGACCTTTGTGATGATTGTTGCATCCTGATGTTGAGCTAGCCTTCTCTGTAAGTTCGACTGCGTGGGCCAAGATGCTCGCGAAATGGTCCTCGTTCAAGCCCTCCAACGAGTTTCGCAAAATTTGTGCATCTGATAGTGGCGAAGTTCCAAAAGCTACGGATGGCTGCTTGTCACCTTGGAGTGGCTATATGGTGCGTCAGGATTCTAAATTGATCATGTTTGACCCGGGGGTAGACGGCAGCTTACAATGTTTTGTTTCGATGACACCATCGCGGCGCCCGTCGTCTGCAAAACCTTGCCTCTGTGAGTACCACGTCTGTCCAATTATTAATTCAGTCAACAATATTCACTTTCGAAAGCATGGTCTAGTCGCAGGCTTACGGATTCCGTTTAGTTCGTGTGGACAGCGTACAGCTAGAGGCCTGATTGCTCTTGGAACACCTAGTACACGGAACGCCCACTAGCAAAGCATCACATTTCACCTTACGCGAATGACATACAGTGCAAGCCTTGCTCAGCCGAGGCGGCACAGATGCGCGACCTGCGCTATCAGAGCTGCCATGCGTAGCTGAGGGCATATAGGTGGGTCGTGCTTCACCGAAACGCGGCTCGGTCTGATTCACTTCTAGATGATAACTCATCTTCCTTGGCTTGGGATCGTACAGTTGCGAAGTTGCTTGCAGAAAGTGGATTGCGACGTGATGAAGGGTCGGATGTGGAAAGGAGTTAAGGGGCTCTGTCGGACCTGCTCGGCACCGAGATCCCTGTTGCTCGGCCATTGGATTTCAAATATTCGCTCTCGTAATATTTCGTGTGTAGCTTGTAAGCACCTCAGGGGATCGCCATATGTTTTTTAAGGTTTCTTGGCATGTCGTTAGCTCCTTCTTAGTGGACAATTCCTTTCGGCGTGTTCAACGCCGAGCTCAACGCCGATGAACATAGCGCGCCTACAAGCAGCATGGAGAGATGAACCTCATCAAAATCAGACAGAATATATATAGGCAGAGTCACGTCGTCAAGATACATTGTGGAAGTTAGCAATACCAAGAAACATATGAGATTAAGCGCCGGTGTTCGTTTTGCGGCCACAGCATTTATGTAGAATCAATAGAAAAAAACGAGAAAGACTTATCAAAAAGAAAGTAATACCTCAAAGCAACTAAGGCTAAAATATTCTCCATAGAACGATGTCCCAAAAGAGATGATATGTTACAACAAAACATATTTTATGGGATAACCTCCTGTAGGAAAAATTATTGTGGGATAATTTCTTGTAAGACAATCTCCTGTAGGAGATTTCCTGTAGCATGACCTTCTGCGGGATAATCTCCTGTGGGATTCTTCTGTAAGATACGTTCCTGTTAGGCAATCCTCTGGACAAGGGAGTAACTAAACCACAGGGGCTCCGTAATGACTTGTTGCGATTTTTGAGAGTGTGGCGGTGTCGTCCCAATCTTGTATGTGATACCCGAGCACCATGGATGCAGAACGGCGATCCTCTTATTTGTGATCATCACTCTAAGACAGGTCTTATTGCGAATCCTTGAGCGCTTGCTTGGGGAACAATTCGGTGTTACTCCGTGGCTCGTGACGATTTTGTGGACCCGGACTTTTCGGATAAAAAAGAGCGCACCGGGTCATGATGTTCGACTCGTAGCAGCCTTGGAAGCTCGCTGTTCATCTTAGACAACTTCCGACCACGCGAGATTGATGTTACGGTATCGTGACTAGTTTAGTCTGCAATCAAGTGTCCGGGGCATCCGTTTTTAAGTGGAGGGAGAAGAGAAGTGAGGTGGTTTTATCATCAGCTCGTTGATAAAAAGCCAGATGTCTCGACGAAATCCAGGTAAAATCCCATGCTTTGACATCACTTCCGAACATTTTCAGACCTGCCTTTGCAGTCATTATGTTTGCGTCGTTTTCACATTACTTGCTCCAGCTGATCTGGCTGGTTGGGGCCGTATCAGCTGTTCCGTTCCACACCAAATTCCACAGTCCCACTGTCACTATCAAGAATGGGTCTGTTATTGGCGCATATAATCCCAATTATCATCAAGATCTTTTCCTGGGAATACCTTTCGCAACACCACCTGTGGGTCAGCTTCGCTTTGCTCGTCCACAGCCAGTGAACCAAAGCTGGTCGGAGCCAAGGGTCGCACAGCAGTACGGCCCCTTTTGCTTCGGAGTCAGTGTTGGTCTCACTGGTTTTGACCAAAAGACAATCTCGTACGATGAGAACGAAGACTGTCTAACCATCAATGTTATCCGCCCTTCTGGGATGCACTATGATGAACCAGGACTGCCCGTCTTGGCGTGGATTCATGGCGGTGGCTTTCAGGAGGGTGGCAGCGGCGATGCGCGCTACAACATGTCCTACCTCGTACAGACATCGACAGAGATGTCAAAGCCAATTATTGGTGTCAGCTTCAACTATAGAGTGAGCACTTTCGGCTTTGCCTCAGGACGAGACTTCAGAGACGCAGGCATGACCAACATCGGCCTGCACGACCAGCGCTTGGCACTCCAATGGATACAGGAGAATATTGAGTCTTTTGGAGGGGACCCTCGGCGCGTCACTATTCATGGTGAATCTGCTGGTGCTCTATCGGTTGGCTACCACCTGCTCGCCAATGGCGGCGACTCTAATAGACTCTTCAGTGCTGCTATAGCAGAGAGCGGAGGACCGTTCTTTGCGAGAATGGTAGCCGACGAAGCAGCACAAGACTCCGAGCTCGACAAAGTGCTTCAAGACACAGGATGTTCGGCCTCTTCCAACGTCATCTCTTGCCTACGAGACATCCATGCCGACAAATTGAAGGCTGTCTCCGCAAATAGCTCCTGGTATCCTATTATTGACAACGATTTGTGGACTGATTTGAGTTCTGTCGCGCTTGGAAAGGGAGCCTTTGCCAAAGTCCCACTCCTGATCGGCACCAATACGAATGAAGGCACCCCATTTGTGCCTCTCTTCTCTAGTATTGAGGCGAACAGCTCCGCAGACTTTGCAGCGACAGTCAAGATCTTTCATGCACCTTTCAATATTTCAGACGAAACAGTCAATCGGCTAGATCAATTTTATGATGCTGCCGTGGCAGATGACTCCTGTGCCGAGCTTGGCACCGTTCTACCTGATCCTTCTTACCCTTACGGATCTGCATATGGCAAAGTCTCTTTGCTGCTCGGAGACCTCCTGTTCATCGCAGGTAGACGCATCACTGCCGAGTCTTGGGCAGCCCATAATGCCACCGTTTACAGCTACCGCTTCGATACCGTGCCAGCTGACTTGGATCCGCTCACACTTGGGGCAGCACACTTTCAAGAGGTGGCGTTCGTATTTGGGGACACGAGCGGTCTGGGGTTTGAATCAAATCCATTTTCTGTGTCTTCATTAGCGCTCAGAAATAAATATGTCAATATGAGCAAGATGATGGGGCGCATGTGGGTCAACTTTGTCAACGACGGTAACCCAAATGAAGGTGAGACCATATATTTATCTTGCAGCACCAGCAGCCCTGGAACTGATACAATTCTAAGTTGCAGATTCCAAGTTGAGTATGGACTGGCCTTCTTACACGGCTTCAGATCCTGTGAATTTCGTCTTCAATGCGAGTCGAGGGATGACCTTGGAAGCAGATGATTTTAGGAAAGGAGCTATGGACTTGATCCGCGAGATGGCGCCAGATGTCGGGCGTTGATCACGGTCCATTTTCTAATTCGGCTTCTCATTTTCCACCTGAGATTTATATATCGTATTGGAATGAGAAGCTAGCGTATCTCTGCCATCGTCCCCTTTGGATGAAAACGAGCTTAAGCTCGACTATCGACTCCGCGGCCACAACATCTCTGGGATGGATAAGTAAAAAGAAGGGGGAGGCTGTAGGATAAGCACCCTTAGGATGATCTCTCTTAGGGTACCCTCTCTTGGGATAACCTCCCATGGAATAACCTCCTATGGAATAGCCTCCCTATTAATGACCTCTTGTAGTACTTTCTGTTAGATAATCTTCTATACGGGGTAGTATGTCAAGCCACACGGGGGCTCCGCATTGACGCGTTGCGATTTCTGAGAATGTGGCGGTGTGGTTCCAATAGTATATGTGATTAAAGAAGTATAATTGCCACTCTAGCACCGTCGTAGCCCGCCATAGCGTCCTAACACAGTTTTCTTCACCAATGGAGGTCGTCTCGGACTTCAAGCATACTCATGCAACCGTTGGACACTTCTGCATTTCCGGCGTCAATGTGCGAGCTGTGTCCAGTGCGGAGGCGGAGCAGCGTTTGCCAATTTCCTGTTTTCACCCCCTGGACCATGGGCCGTTCTGGAAGAGTCGTACGGCAGCGCGGAGCTCCCCCTGAACGGTCATTATTGGCTCGCTGCGATGTGGGGATGCCCCGACCTTGACGTCATGTCATCGGACTAAAGAAGACAAGCTCAAGAGTCAAGCTTTGATGGAAGAGCCCTGGCGGGCCCTGGCAGCCCTGCCAAGCAACCAAGCATCTTCACTTCAGCTTAGGCCGTCGGCTTCCCATCTTGGCGGGATCCACAACGCGTTTGTTCTGCTCTCCTCTGCAACGGCCACTAGCCATCAAGCTGTGGACTGCAATGCAACGACAGATGAAGAAAGGAAGGCCGTCATGTAGATCTCTGGATTTTGTCAATTGTATGGATTGTCTGAGTTGATTCACAACATCATGTTCGAAGGATAGCTGACTTCCCCAGCACATTGAAACAAATCTACCGTACATAACCAACAAACCAAGGGATCCCAGAGCTCCAGGGTGTATGGGGATGGGGCCCCTCCATCTTCGCTAATAAACCAAGTTTGATCATCCGATCTAATCGACGCTCCCTCTAGCAGCAACCACAGCTCTCGGTAATGCCGCAGCAGTCAAGCGACTCGCCGCAACCACCACGCAGGCTCATATCAGTGTTCATCTGCTCCTGTGCTTCCTGTATCGCATTCCAATTAGCTGTGTTTGGAAAGGGAGGGCAGGAATGGCAGGCAGAGCGGAACTCACAGGCTGCTGGGTGACGACGGTGGAGTCGGTGGGGGCCTCCATGGGCTGTTGCTGCTGGGGGGCGTTGACCTCAGGCATGTTGTGCGGTAGATTTAGCAGAGATAGCTATCGATGGGCAGGTTGTTAAACCGTGAGCAGAGGGGCTACTGCGGGATCACTGATGATGATTGAGGATGTAAGAACAATGAGGACGTGGAGGAGGGAGTGAGTTGGCGCGCAGGGAAGTGGAGGGGAAGCTGTCCCTTCTTATCCTCTTCTGTCTGGCCAGGTCGGTGACCGCATAATCCCAGTTCTGTCCTATTTTAGCCCGATGCGCTGATGCCCTGCTTCGATCGTTGTTGGTTGGTCCCGATGACCCAGCCACCTCATGCCGGCGTTGAGAACCTGGCTATTTTTGAGTAATGTAACGGCAAAGACGGCAGGCCTAGATTGCAAGGTTTACCTGGTGCTGTGGATAATGAATAGCGATAAGCCCTTGAACACATTCTCAGTAAATGCAGATTATGGAAAAGAATATAGTTTAATTTATTCCGAAGCTTTCGCTAGGTTGATGGTCTTTGGTTTTCTTCACTCTCGGGTTCCTCCGCGAATGTCCCTCGCACGTCGCCACATAAGCATCGCCTGACCACCCTGGAGCAGCAATTCCTCTTACGCCGATAGGGCGGGGAACATTGATTCCATCCCTGGTAGTATGACAGCGGGACGGTGGAACGGGCACACAATGTCTTCTATCTATGGAACCCAGGACCAACCATCTCAATTGTCACACGTGGAGGCACCACATTGAGTCTTACGGCCTCTCTATCACACTGTACCCCAACTTTTGCACCACCCACGGATAGCAGTCGCTATTCCTGGCTGCAGTAAGTAAAACACAAAGACTTAGTTCCAGGGGCTCGGGTGCATCCATTTCCTGGAGAATAGTTCAACCGGGAGTACGTACAAGCATTCCACACGCACTCATAGGTCCAGCAAGAAGATGCTTTATGGAGGCCATCTACACTGTTCCTTTCAGCCATCTTCGAAAAAAGGGCATCTATGTTTTGGTGAGATCTATTTCTGCAGTCACTGTATTTGTTTAATATCTCCCCCTCCCTCTCTCTCTCTCTCTGTGTATGTGTGTTTGTTTTATATCCCTCTTCAATTTTCGCAAACGTTCATTTTCTAAGTAAATGCTGCTGTCACTGCCGTCCTTCCTTTTCTTTCCAAATGCATATAATTCTCGGCCTCAAACATTTCCAAGCCATAGAAGAACTTACTGGTCCAAGAAGCAAGCCATCACCATGTGCGTAACTTCTGTCATTTACCTAGGCATGCCATTTCCATTGTGTTACAAAGATTCGCGCAGTAGTATAGCGGGATCTTAGGCTCTTGATCTTCCATAGTAGGATGATTCGCTCCAGATACGAATACTTTGGTCGCTGTACAATACAATCTGTGTGTTACGACTTCTGGTCAAGATCAAGATCATAGTTGCTTTCGAGCTCCGGTTGCATATGTCGAACACGGAACATGAGCTGTGCACTGGAGGCTCAGCACCGAGGCTTGAGCAAGACTGGTCGTCATATAACAGCGCGGCACAAATAAGTCAGCCTTATGACATCCCCCGGTCTCCCAAGACAAGCCTAGAACACATGGGGTGAGATCTTCGATCACGCTTCTGGGCGCCAAGATAGATGGGCAAGAAAAACACACGACTGGCAAATCAACTGGTCTCCGTGCCGCAAAAGCCAAGACGCTTGGCAGATGGACATGCTCTTACAGTATTTGAGTGCGTCTCTTCTATTTAATGACCTGCCCCTTCCTAGCAACTTTGCCAATACGTACTATATGGCTATCAAGGGCTTCTCATACCATCCCGAATTTCCCCATCACACATACTGATCCTTCTGTCAACTAATCGTCACAATTATGGCCGGGTCTGGGGTGGTAAGCCAATCATGGGCAGACTTGCTTGAAATCAGCAATCTCTTGGCTGGAGTACTGATGTACTCCGCAGATTGATGGCGCCAAAGACGTCGCCAATAAGATGGCCATGGGACTCATCAATGCCATAGGTTAGTGATTCATCTGCACCCCGTACGAGCGGGCAAGAAAGCAATTCCAACCCTCGAAATAGCCGGCACCCGTGCAGCCAACTCGGGTAGTGTAGACTGCGTTGCCGACGATTTCCCTCGATCGTCGAAAGGCGGCAAGTGCCCACCGCATTTGTTGAAGAAAAGGACTGACAAGGAAGCGGGTAATGAGAGCGTGACCTCTAATGAGGAAGTAGGCGTTGTGAAAAAGTAAGAATTGATGACTGCAGCGTGCGTTCAAGCATGTTTGGACTAGGAGTGAACCTTGAACTGATAGCCATTTTTCGGACGAGCATGGAAACTCATTTGTGGTATTATTTGTTGAGGCGCGAGCAAATACCAATTGACTTCAAGTGGCTTGCTGAAGATGTGTATTTTTATCTATATTTAGAGACGGCCCTAAGACTAGGGCCATACGTCGCTAAAAAGAGCTAGAAGAATAGAGATTCTGCCTGGGCAATGTTTCTCGCCCTGTAAGAACTGGTACGGTGTCTTGAGCTTTGTGTTCATATATTCCATGATGTGTTCTACTTACAATTATCCTTTAGGCCAAAACTTTTGGATTCCCTCAGAGCCTTCAAAATAATCATCAGATTGTTCACTAGGATTTCAGAATTCAAGAAAAATGCGGTCGCGTGCAGTGTCATTGGAGAGTCACCTAATGATGGCTCCCAATTTAGCTCGAGAACGAGGAATTGCCTGCATTATTTTACGCGGTCCACAGCGCCTTCGTTTTGCGAATTCTGGGTTGATGTCAGATATAATGGTGTGATATTCGAGCTCGGCTGCCTGAAGATTGATTATCGGCTGCAAGAATGGCAAGATAGGTTCTAACATGATGGCGACAAAGCCATACTTTGGACAGAATCGGTTTTCAAGCTTTCATGACAGACCACAGCTGTTGGAAATGTCTGAGTTTTCAGGTAAAGAGGTGGAGGCGTTCATGGTCGAGCATGGTTGTCAGGATACATGTTTTGCCTGCTTCGGCATCATTACTTCTTTATTCACCCTCTGAACAAACAATAAACTCTTGACGTATAATGTGCTAGCAAGAAGGCAGCGTACTAATGGCAAATTCTTTTCTCGTCCTGAAGTTTCAGACACATGCTGCCATCGTGAACGCTCCAATGGCTCCTCATTGTGACATAGCTCTCCGATTAGCTCAATACGGGCCTTCGCATTTTGGCGGTAGCTTAAAAAGTGTCCAATAAGGCCTTCAGGATCAGTCACTATGGTGATCTTGTCCAACCCTCGTGACGTTCGACCTATCATCTATAGCGCGAGGCCGGTCTAAGCCTTTATAGAAACCGTCGCGCACTTGCTCGGCTGTCAAAGTTCAAACTGGGCGACGTGAGGTATAGCTCAAAAGTACTAAATCTCTGACTCCTCGTGTAAGACATGGCCAAGCATTCGCTGTCTGTTACCGGTGAGAGGGAAGGCCTGCCTTCCCAGTCGCCCAGGTTTGATCGTGCGAGCGAGAGACTGACCGGCTTGTGCTAGCATCAATGAACCCTGCATCTAAGTTATTGCGAGTATTACGAATTGAGCGCGATAAAAGTATAAATCTGCCTGGATCACCTCGCTTGAATCGGAAAATGGAGTAATCTAGCTCTACAACATTTTGTTTCTGAACGATGTAATACTCCTACATAACACCAAGTCCCGAGGTCAGCTACTATTCTTTTCCGTGGCGCAGTTCTCATTTTGCATTCCCTCGTTTGCCAAATCAGGACCTGACTATCCATTATGCAATTTTACGTTCCCCTGACATCCATACTCGTCTTTGCTGCCTCTATTGGCCTAGCAATTGGCGGTCCAAGATGCACCAGTCAATGGAAGAACGTCAGCATCAGATGGCAAGTTTTCATTCCCGAAGCTCAAAGAATGGGAAATGTATGTCATCGATTTTGGATCGGCCTCAAGCAGTTCCCATTATGCGTCGTCACACCGATCGTCGGTTGTGGACCTCAAAAGGGCGAAGAAACAACACTCTTCGCGATTTTTCATACCAGCATTTTCTGTAACAGCGGAATGGTTGAGGCTGCATTCTGGGAGGCAACCGATAACAAGTTCGGAAGTGTTAGTTGCCTCCCTTACACCGGAGACGACCTACAATCGAAACAGATCGCCTCCGCCAAGCAGTTGGAAACCAATTTCTGGACAAGTCCCCGGTACGAAATTGCTCCTCGCTGAAAGAATTTTTTCATTTGAGTCTCTTGCATAGGTGCTTTTTCTTTTAATTCCTCAATGAGAAGGAATTTCGAAATGCACAACTCAATGAAGTACTCAGAAGGGGAGAGGAAGGATTTGGAAGCCGTTGAAATAAATGCCTTTTGCTTTACGGAAGGCGGCAATCAGCAAGAGGGCTGGGTGACCTTAATTAGCTTATTTCCCGCCCACTGCGGAAAAGAGACAATCAAACAATCAATCGATCAATAGCGCTTCCCATTGTTCTGGTGAGAGGGGTGGGGTTTTCTAGAAGTGCAAGATGGCAGCCTTTTCATGACGAGAGTGCATACAGCAATCAGTCGATCTCAGTCAATTCCAGGATCACACATTGCATGCAAGTTCACAATTACTAAGCTCCACTCGAAAGCACCAAAACAAGGACTACATCTCTACTGTCTACAAGATTGGGACCAATCGTGTCAATTGTCCGTGCGAGACGCCCGGCCACCTAGTGCATTGTTAGCTTCGTCCGTGGACGCATGGTTGCTACAAGAGAGACTCACCAACATCTGACTTCGGGGTCGCTTATGAAGAAGAAGGACGGGGACTGGTCGTCATCTGCACTGCTGTCAACTCGTCCGCAATACTTGTGAGTACCCATATCCCTCTCCAGCCACAACGCTTCCTCTGAGCCCGTCGACGGTTATGTATGAAGCAATCGCGCACCAAGAGACACACATAGCGATCAGGTCTAGGACGCCCCAAGTCCCATCCCCCATGAATAGCATCATTATGAGCATTCCCAAGATAGACACCACAAATTCTAGTATCAGAAAATGTTGTCTCTTTCCATCAGGAGGAATTGCCTTAAGCGGCATCACGAGCACGGCTGCGAAGACCGGCCCAAAGCTCAGCAATCTGTTTTTGGTCAACGAAGTGAAGCCGAAGGTATCCGAGGGTTCCGTCTACAATCAACCTCTGGCCACCCTCCAGATAATGTCCTCGGCATGACCATCGGCACTGGATGGTTAGGGTGGGTTGATCACGACGTAGATACTAGGAACCTTGGCAAGAACACCGAAAGCCCATGCTGCTGCGTCAACGTAAGTGGACGGAGGCCTCCGTCGAAGTAATGGAAATGTTGATAAATCCTAAGAGCTGCCAGGCTGAGCAAACTCTTGATGAGGCTATGAAAACAAGAGGGAAAGCGCTATAATGGCATCCTGGTGTGCCGGGGCCTTTTGCGACACACTTTCCACGAGGGACATTCATGGGGTACGGGTCAGTTCTTAGCCTTATGCGACCTCCCTCACTTAAAACAGAACATGAAGTTCTTCGTAGTGATTTCCAATGAAGGGCGTTGCGAATGTCGGATTGTCCTCGTCAGCTTCCTTATGAACTATTCATCCCACAGCAACTTGCCTGCCCATAGCAGGTCTCGTAGTAGAAATCTGAAGCATTCAAGACTCTATGTACCACTTCGCTTGATTCTTGAGATAAGATGTCCATTCCTGTGTAAGGTTGGGCATCAATACTTGGTGGGACAGGGTACCCGTTGCGTGCTAGGTACTTAGTAGTGTTGAAGAGGTTTGCTTAAAGAAAGTTTGCAGAGAAAGGCTAACTGATTATGGGTTTCAGGATGAGATCCTCGTGACTGAGAAGAGGAGAAGGACCGCAGTGAACAAGAATAGACTAATACTGAGCTGCCTTGTGGGACAGGACCCTCCAGATCTTTGGGCTGCGGCCCGCCGTGGCTGCTTACGAGGAGTACGCCCAACAAATGAGTCTTCAGGAAGAAGTTGATCTATCATGATTTGAGACTGCCTAAGCTGTTATTACGGTAGGCCATTGAGGCTTCATCATGCGTCGTTTGACCTTGCCCCCTCCCCTTTACCTTGCTTAAGCCACCTGCAGCTGAGGCCTTCCCTATTCGACCGCACTGGGCGCCAAGCACAGCGTGAGCATCTGACTGGTGTGCCAAGCGTTGGAAGTTGGTGAAAAGAAGGAAAGTCTGCCTTGTGTCACCGAACTAAAGTCTACTTGTTGCTGAGTTGGAGGGCGGGAGTGCAGGCGGACTGAGGTGATGGTAGGGCAGTCCTGCCCGTCAATAGCCACTGCAATCACTACAGCCCCAGGGTGCCTACGAAAAAACGGCTTAGCGACGCGGCGCAGCCACGGAGTTCACTCCCTGTTCGTTCATAAACTGACCATATCCTTCCAGAACACAAACCCGGCAATCTTCTCAAAGTTCTGCATGTCATCAGAAGCTCGAAGTCGCGCGCAAATTTCGCATCGCGCCCTAGAACATGCACTTGCAGCTTGCCAACGCTTCCGGGACACGGTCTGTCAACAAGAATGCTCTGCAACCTATGCCTAGCCGCCTTCCAGAAGAATTGGACGAAAGAACGCGGTTGGAGGGGTGACCATCAACCTAATCAAGCGTCTCTTGCCAAGTCCGCAACAGCTGGTTGTATTGTCTGCAAGGACCTATTGTGGCGTAGCACCATCATGAGCGCCAGTCATGGTATCGACCTGACTTCAAAATCCTGGTACTACAGATACACATATCTGTCACCGTTTGCTTGCATCGTCTTTCATATCGATGATCGTGGTACCGACAGGTATTACTTTCTCGTTCCGAAATCGTCTTTCCTTACGAACTTGACCATTGCAGACAGGAAGGGGGTAATTCCATTGTCGGACTCCACAGCCGTTGTTCGAGAATGGATGGCTACTTGTTCACGCCAGCATTCCCGGTGCTCAAAACATACCAACCCAACATCCTATCCGACTCGATTACTTGAGTTACGAGAATCTGGGGTGCGCCTTGTCCTAACAAAGCAAGAGAATGTGTATGGCCCATACGCTGCCTTGAGTTACTGCTGGGGCCCTCCGCCTTACAACTTTCTCCGCCTCACAGCTTCAAATATGGGTTCTCTACAAGCCGGCATTCTTGATGAACAGCTACCCGTTGCCTTTCGTGAAGCGGTTGACTTCATAAGGCGCCTTCGCATTCGTTATCTTTGGGTTGATTGCCTCTGCATTATTCAAGACGGGCCTGGGAGCAAGGAAGACTGGCTTTACGAATCCTCCAGGATGCACGAAGTCTATTCGCACTGCATTGTTTGCTTAGCTCTAGATCGAGCTGCAAATCCGCACGAAAGTGTTCTTAGTGGACCAATTCCGGAGTTCGCGGCCCCATTCGAGGTTAATGTCACAGCAATTGGTCCTGAACATGGCAAAGACGCCGCTAGTCATATCGTTGTGTCCGCGTCGTACTATCGCAACGCATATCGCTTGCAACCTCTTGCATCCCGTGCGTGGGCTTTTCAAGAGAGAGTTCTTCCTGCACGCGTTGTTGGATTTGGCGTCGCGGAGATGTTCTGGACTTGTCAGGAGCTTCCGTTTGCGTGCGAATCTTTTCCAACCGGTGCAGAACTTACCAAATACATCTTGGCCAATGACGACCTATTGATCCCAACATCCTCTAATCTCGATGGACTCTGCTTAAAATGGTTTCATATTGTATACCAATACTCTTCTCGGCTCTTGACATACCCTGAGAAGGACAAGCTGGTTGCGCTCTCCGCCGTAACCACTCGTATGGGCCAAGCGATGGCTGATGAAAACGTGGAGGGCCACTTCTGGAAAACGATGATCAAAAGCCTCTACTGGAGTTGCAGTCATATAAATTTGGGCTCTGAACAGGGGGCCGAATCCTGGCGCCGAACAATGAGAAGAACTTATCCAACATGCAACGAGAATGACACAAACTTCCACAGGCCTCCAACTTGGAGTTGGGCGTCTGTGGATGGTTTTGTGTACTTTGATAAGATCAGATCTTACGATAATGGCGATTCTAGCTCGGCGTATGAAGCCGGCGTCCTGGCTCATGCTGTGAGCTACAAAGTGAACTCAGAGGCTAGAGGCGTGGAATCGAATCGATTTCCCTCAGTGACCCTGAAGGTCAGCTCTTTTGTGATTGAAGGAGTGCTGAAAGCCGACTGGAGTGCCGGCAGGACAATACTTCACATCCTCAACTCCTTAAAAGCTCAATTATTTTATATAACTACGCCTGATAGCATGTCACATAGCATCGAACATTTTCGGGTATGGGTAGATGAGGTTGACATCATATCCCCATTGCTAGGGACCAAAGCCATCTTTTCCCCCCTATTCTTGACCAACAATTCTTCGAATGATATGATACCAGATGCTGACTGCGTTCGAGGATTATTTATGAGAGAGACGGGAATGGTACAAGACGGCCTCGTTATATTTGAAAGGGTTGGGTGCGGTCTGATTCAATTCAATTCTGGAATGAAATGGGCAAACGTAGCGGATAGTTTGGGTTTGCAAAAGAGAGAGGTTCTTCTGGGTTGAATTGTCTTGTCTTTCCTATTACAGTCTGTCTGAGATGGCGTTATGGTCTCTTGTTCACCTTCCCAGCGGAAATTTCCAATGTAATGTTCATATTTTCTAGTCGAAAGAAAAGTGCCCCACGATAGCGTTTGTGAAGGCCATCTCACTTCTAAGATCAGGCAAAGTAGGACCGGGCGAGACACGAGGTGCCGTCTGGGACTTCCTCCACAAACTCTGGACCAGTTCTCTCTGGCGAGGTGTCCATACTAGAATACCAACTCCTTGCCCTCGTCAATCTGCCTAGGTATCCCGTCTTCAAGAGGCTTTCGCATTATGGACGAAGCCAAAAAAAAAATGCGGAAATCTTTCTTCGATATCATCGACTAGTAATTAATCAACAGTCTAGGTAATAGCACATCTGTTATGAACCACAGGTGCTTCACGGTTTGGCACTGGATGATCAAAGCCCAGCCTGCCTCGTATTGTCGAGCTATGGCATGGTGTGTTCGTGGTGCAGACGAAGTATCCTCCAACTTATCATGCGCGTGAAACAGAGAATCAAATAGTCTTGCATATGGAAGAGATATTCGCGAGTACGCTGATACGAGTGCCCAAAGACGTTCAGGAGTTTGTCATACCTTTGCTTCAGTCGAGCACCTTGAGTTCTAAATCTATAGGAACCGGAAAGTAGCATTCGTAATACACGTCTCTGGTATTCTTGAATACGTTGCCAGATAATGGAGCTCACCTCTGTTGGCAGACAGCTTAGACTTGCTTCGAGTGATTCATTATTCGTTCAGTCACTCTGCACAACTACGCGAAGATGATGTTTCACATGGACTTCGAATAATTCGAGGCTTCCATTCTATAACTCATAAATGCAGGGACTTGGTAGTACTCGGATAGCCGCGTAGGAAGTCTTGATTATGATGCAAGACGAAGTGACGGAAAGCTGTGGTGGAGGCCTGACCCACGGTCTTTTTCACCACTTCTCGTTCAAACACTCCTCGTGGATAAGACAGGACGTCGAAGTAGGAACTTCAGGGCCGTATGAGGTCCAGCTACAATAAGTCTTGCTCGGACCATGCGAGCCAGCGACGTCGGAAGTATTTGGTAACAATAAACTTAGAATTGGGCGGCTAACCTCATTGCCTAAGTAGAAGCTAATCACGGCGCTCAAGATGGGTCATTGTATTATTTTGTGAAATGATTGTCTCGCAAAGGCAATTGATTCAGATCTCTTAGCTAAAGGATTGTTTTTGTATTCTGGTACGGGGGATCATTTGACTATTTTAGTACCTCTGTGTTCAGTCGCCGCCGGTATAGATCTCCACCCAGATACTTCTTTGTGAAAACGAGTAATACCATATGATCCGACGCAACAGGTGCCGCTCTTTCCAAATTGCGTGCCGATTTCCAGCACATTCACTGGCAGACCCCCTAAGCCGATACAACATCGTAGTTTCTACGGACATCGGGTTTGGGTGGCACAGGCAACCCTTCCACTCCTCGAGGTCCAATGCGGGGTCTCTTCCTCAAGTTCCCCTCATCCTCACCACTCTCGACCCTTCTGATCAGATCCTCAGGATCAAAGTCGACGCCGATAGGGTTTTCCGCAAATTCTGGGGTATTCATAAATGCGTTGGCCTCGTCAATCGTCTCGAAATTGTCCACCTGGGTCTCGATCTGGTTGCCGTCGGGGTCTTGATAGTAGATGCTCGTGGTGGGGCCATGATTGACCGACCAGATCGGCATGATCCCTCGAGCCTTCCGCTGACCGTAGGCAAGCAGGAGGTCTTTCAAAGTCTTGAATGAAAAGGCCATGTGGGCCAAACCGGCCGACGTCGGGACCTTGGGCGTGGTCGAGGGCACATATGCGATGGCTACCCGGTGGTGCTCCTCATCGTAAGTCAAGAATGAGAGAAACTCATTCTCGTAAGTCGCGTGGGCTCCCAGGAAGGCCTTATAGAACGCAACCATGGGCTCAAACTGTGAAGTTTGCAGGACGACATGGGCCAGTGCTGTCGGGGACAAGACTTTTCCTGTCGAGCCGTTGGTCGCCATCTTCTGAAATTCGTATTCTTATTTGGTTATGGCTACTTCTTGAGGAGGTAAACAGTAGCTTTTTGGCAGAAGAGATGTCTTATTGCAAAGGGCGACTGATAAGCACTACTGAGTTACGCCAATTTCATGTCGGAGTCACGGTCATCTTGCGCCGAGAGACCCGAGGGTGGGTGACACGAGCAGCACCAGATGCGCCGTGCTGACTACTCCACGTGTTAAGTCTGCTTGGATCGGATCTTATAATATACAATCCGATAAGATGACCAAATGCGCGTCCTTTGACGGAGTAGCTCTTGTTGGAGTCATCAGCCAATGATGGGCAAACAGACCATCCATCAAGGCTTTCACGGTTTAGCTTCAAAGTGATAGATCTATTTTCACACCTTCATATTGCCAGCCAACATTAAAACAAAGCTATAGGGAAACTCAAGACATTGGTCCCTTAAATCATGAGCGGTGGGCGTGAGCACTGGACTCATTCTTGCGGATTTTGCCTCGTCGCCGGAACATTCGAGCTCTCAGCTGACCAAGAGGCGTACTGCATGAAGCCCAAAGCATGCATCCCAAACAAGTCGTCGCAGACCTCATCGGTAGGGCTGAGCGGCTCTGCTGCTTCTCTTTGATTACTGCCCCACTCCACAGGATCCTTTAGCAGTGGGGGCCGCGCAAACAATGCCCTCGGGATTGACGAAGCTGACTGGTTCGAAGGATGGACTGAGTTCTGCAAAGCAGTGGGTAGGTGCTGCAAAAGGGTGGGCCCCCGCCGGAGGACAATTTTCAAATGTGAACGGGCTCTGGCGATGATTGGTTGAGTATTTGACGCTGCTAGAGTCAGCCTTACAAGGCTGTTTCCAATGGAGGTTAGAAGGCAAGGATCCACGTGCTACATCCATGCTACCACACCGATTAGTTTCGACAAGGATTCGCTTTTCCACGGTATATGCTGGTCTCTGCCGGTAGACTGCCATTGCTTTCCACCCCCTCCCTCTCTATCTCCTTGAATACGACTTGTTTTAAACAAGGAAGAAGGCAAAACTTCGAAAGTGACGTCAATCTGCCTGCTTTGTTGATCATAACGCACTTCGCCATCCCCCCGCCCCCACCCTCTTTTTTCCCGCCCCCCTTTCCGAAGGATTGCCACGGTACGGTCTCAACGCTGCCTCTGGACGCACGCCGGTTTCCAGCAAGAAATCCTGCGAGATGATTTGATCTACGGTACATACCTGAAGAGTATGAACCAGCATAGGGCTGAGCCGAACCTAATCCGTTTGTGTACATATGAGCCGTTCTTCTGCCGAGGAACAGCCCCCACAAGATCCACCCACTACGCAGGATCTAGTTCCTTTCGAAAAAAGCGCAAGGTGACTTTCAGGGTGCTGTCCCTGTTCAGCAGCACATATCCAGCGATACGGATCAAAAGACGGGGAGGCCGGGGAATGATTCTAGGTTATAGTGAACAAAGTAGGTTGCAGTACTGCAAGGAGTCTGCGTATCGGATTAGAGATTCCTTGAACCACAGCTCAGCATGCTATTATAGCTGCTCACCTCAGCTGGAGGTTCCCAGTTTTCGTATCGCAAGACTCGATCAGGTGCCACGCGAGGGTGCCTCAAGAATAACCACTCCGTCAGAGTCAAACAGGGAGTTCTCAACAGAGTAAGGATGGTTGTCCCATATAACTGGATGCGAACATGTTGGAACGCAGGATACTTAGGTTTCTAAAGCCGTCAGACTCATCATGGATTCTTCCACTTTGGCCCGAGCGCAGTGAGCGGGGAAGCTTGAACCCGGTCCTCCGCCTTTTCATTTACCGAATTTCGCACAGTCCTCAGGCAGTAGCCTTGGAAAACGCTGAACAGGCGGCGGGTTGAGTGTTGCATAGCCCCATGCAATTACGCTATATCACAGGCAGCGTGCCGGAAAATGTGGGCATGAGCTATGAGTGACATCTCACTCCATAAGCCACGTGCTTTTGGTACCTCTAAACGCAATCGAGACTTCAACTTCACACCCCACATGTATGCTACTATCAATTTACAAGCGAGTATTAACTTGAAGGAGGCCACACCAGCTTGCGGAAGCGAACCAAGTCTTTCCAGCTTCACCCACCTCGAACTCTACCGGAAACCTTGCATGCCTATCCCTCATCCGTAAGGCAGAGATAATCTTGGCACTCCCGTGCGGATTGGACCCCAATGGTATAGATGGAAGATTATAGGGAGTAAGCCAGACCTTGTGATTGGGCAAAGTACAGGGGGCTGCGTGCCAATGTGCAACCCAACACACACAACGGAAAAGACCCCATGATACTGGTTGTGACCGCGTGAGGCATCTTCCGGAGTCTTCAGGAAGTACTAGAGAGAAAGTTCGTGAGCTGATTCAGAGTGGAGTACCAGGATCAATGCTCAGCCCAGGGACCCACTTTGTCATTACTGCTGTGACTACTATGTAAACTCCACGGTCAATGGCGTATCCGGTGGCTGTGCCAACAAGCGGCGCAGACGTGTCGGCAAGATCTCACAGCAAGCGGATGATACCTGGCCGCCCAAAGCTCAGAGTTGCCTATAGCGGGTCAAACGGCTCCAGACGGATGTTCACGGGTTTCCTCCAAATATTCAGCATGTACAGGTACGAGGTTCAACTGTGCGCGTCCAGCTCCGATTCGCTGGAGCATAGACTGACTATCCTACCACCGAGTCGCTCTGACTAGGCACATGTCTCCTGCGGCGCTGACCTCAGATTCTTTTGATTATGGAGGAATCATGGTTTTAGTAAGTGATACGTACAGGGTAGAGAGCACACATCGCGCTAACCGATAACCATCACCGATCGGTGACTGTTCGGTGGAAGAGAGCCGCAGTCTGTGTTGGTTCCATAAAGGCTGCCTATTCCAAGGCTCAGCCGGTATCCTACAAAAGGAATAAATACTGGCCCAATCTACTAATTCTAAGCTTGAGTGCTTGCCCATTACTTTCACCATATACACTTTAAGCAAGGTTATCAAAGCATCTCTTCGCCTCTTCGCCATCGTCATGTCTCATATATTATCGCACTCAGACGCCTTGGACCAGAAAGTCACCATAGTATTGCCAGACTTGTTTGAGAGTTTCTTGGTCAGGGACCCCATGCTGAATCCTGGCTATGATTCCGCCAGATATCAGTCAGAGATATGGTTGCAGAGGTAAATAGTTCTTAAACGGTTCAAGAACGAGGAATACTAATGATAAGGACAGCGTAATGTCTCTCTCGCAACAAGAGTGCAAGAAAGTCAACTATTGCGACTTTGCCTACTTTTGTGCGATTGTTTTTCCTCATGCAAACCAGGAGAAATTACGGATTCTTTGTGATTGGAGCAACTGGGTGAGCTTTCCGAAACAATGTATCGCATACATTTGGCTAACAAGAACAATGTTAGGTTTTCGCCTTCGATGACAGTGAGCTGAACTAAGGCTTCTATGACTATCTCCAGCTAACGATATCAAAGTGTTCGATGACGGGGAATTGACGAATGACCCGGATACCTCGCAACGAATTATCAGCAATTTGTTGTCTATCATGTTGCCCGATATCCATCGATCTTCTGATGAGCTAGTCGTACTTGCACATGACAGTATTTACAAGCGGCTTGCAGCAGTGAGTCAATACCCGAGTGCCTCTGGCATATCTGCACCAACACCGTTCGGCTCAAGCTAACAATAACTTCAAGGGCTCATCTCCAAGTAAGCTTTCACTTGGTCAACCAATTCTAGAAACTGATCCCAATCTTACTTACCCTCTTGTAGGTACCATGCAGAGATATGTCAAGGCTACGCAACACTACTGCACTGGTGTTCTGAAACACGTAAAAGATCACGCAGCAGACCGAACGCCTACAATACAAGAAATGATTGAGACTCGGAGGATGTCTATAGGCGCGTTCTCGATGTACCCCCTTGTCGAGTTCGCGTACGACCTGAACATTCCAGACGAAGTCTTCCTTCATCCCGCTATACAGGCTTTGCAGAATTTGGTTGCCGAATTAACCATGTTGTGAGTTGAGTCCAGTGTTCAATGGACGGCATTCACAAGACTAACATCGATGATCAGGCACAACGATATTTTGTCATATCGCAAAGAAGAGGTATGCAATTGATATCAAAATCCAACGTTCTATGCTGAACCCAGGCCTGCTGCAGAACATAAACTGTCCGTTCAACATGGTCGCCGTATGCCGAATGAACGGGCTCTCGGCTCAAGAAGCATTTAATGAGATTGCTTCGATGGTCGATGAACGGTACATTGCGTGGTACGAAAATGTCAAGGCGGTTCCCTCCTGGGGCAAGGAAGTCGATAACGACGTCCAACAATACATCCAAGGCATCCGAAATATTGTCCAAGCAAACCTTAGCTGGAGGTAAGATTTTCCCCAATAAAATGACAAACCTCTCTGACTCGTGGGGCAGCTTTCGAACAGGGCGATACTTCGGTTCCGAGGCGAAGAAGGTTCAAGAATCCAGAGAGATTGATGTTCTGACACAGCCTCCGTTTCTGAGCCTGCGAGGCTCGGTCGTAAGTGTCTAGGCGACTAAGTACACAGATGTTGCATTACGGAGGAAATACAAGGGAACCGCCAATCAGGCACGCACGTTAGCATCTATTCATTTGAGGTTTCTATTTATCAAGCAAGATTTCAAATTATCTTCCCACTCCCAAGCCGACCGTAATGTCAAATTTAATCCTTTGTATTTCCCACGACTTATAGCAGCTACATGCTTGGTTGATGAATGCCAGCAAGTGTTAGACATTGCGTACCTTCCATACTCAAACATGAGGTTGTACTTATTTTACGTTACGAACTGGTTCTGTGTCTTATCTCTTGCGGTGCCACTCTGCCGGGGCTCGTGATGTGACTAAGCTCACTGCAGATGCGATTCGGTCTGCAGCGGCAGCTGAAAGATAATCATGCTGCAATGGTATTATAGCATGAGCCAATTTTGGAAATAATGTAGTATGATCTGTCGATCTTTCCGAAAAGACCACTGAGGCCAAGTAATAAGCCATGCATGGACGTGATGGGATCGCCAGTTGACCACTTGCGTGTGCCCACGGCTTCTCGATGTGTAAAACTACCTGCATGCGTGATGACCTGTCACGAGCCTTCAGGCTCGACCACATCCATGGATCTCACTGCGGCCCCCATCTTCAGGTTGATAAAGTCCCTCCATGAACATCATGGGTGCCATTACCGCCCTTTGTAGCAAGGCACAGCAATCTGCCGGCCGAGACATTCATATGGTTCCTTGTTGACTTTCGGCTCCCTTCCTCCCCCACACCATGCATCACACTGCCTTCGCTACCATTCAATAGCTGCTCTTCTATTGCATTTTCTTTTCAAATACAATCGCAAATAGTTCGGACATCTTGAGAATCAATCATCTCTCTGGGTCCGTCGATTTAATCCTGCATCTCGTCTTACGTCGATCTCATCAAGAGACCTTGGACATTTACTCATTTCGCGTTTCAAATTTTCCCTTGATTTTCTTGCTCGCAAAAGAACGTACAGAATTCGGTGTCAGAGAACATGTCTACTACTCATGGAGTCCTCAGCACGACTGGGGAGTTGATGTCGTTGGAAGCTTTCCATGTTAGTATCATGCCCTAATTACTCCTTATCAGAGATGAGCGAATTCGAGGGCACCATCTCATTTAAGTCTCCGTTCATGGTTGTAGGCTACCTCGTGGACATTCTTCGCGCTGTGTGTCGTCTTGTTTACCGGCCGCATCGTGATCCGTTGGATGTCTTCGCGGAAGCTCATCACAGAGGACTACCTCATGCTGTTCGTTCTATGCCTGCAATTTGCCGCTACAATCATTTGCCAGCTCCGCCTTGAATACGTCTACATGATGGAAGAAGTCGGCAATGGATTGAGAGAACCGCCGGCGACATTTCTCGAAGATATTCCGAAAGGGTTGTATGCTCTCACCGCCGTCGATATCCTCGTCGCTATTGGGCTCTGGGCTGTCAAATTCAATTTCCTTCTATTTTTCTACCGTATTTTCTGCTCTGTGGATCGACTTTACTGGAAGTTGTGGTGGGCTGTGGTCGTTGTGACTATCGCGTCCCTCGGTGCCTTCCTTGGCCTGATGTCCTACCAGTGCAGTCTCGCCGAAGTGCAGGTGATTCTGACGAAGTGCACCACGCCATCCGCCATCCGACTGCAATGGATTCAAATCCAAACTACGTCCGGTATTGACGCTTTCAATGATGTGCTGAGTACGACCGGTCTCTCCTTTTCTCACCGTACTGTTCAGCCATATATCCGATGAATCTTGAGCTGACTAGACCAACCATATAGTCATGATCTTCCCTCTCGCCATAGTATGGAGAGTCCGGCTCAACCTAAAAAAGAAGCTGTACCTCTCAGCAATGTTCATGCTATCGCTATTTACTGTTGCCATGGCCATAATCCGCTGCACCAGCGGCTACGCCCGAGTTGCCAGCGACTACACCCAGTCCCAGAACAGCGCATGGAGCTGGTTCTGGATGGAAATGGAGCTCTTCGTCTGTAAGTGCTCAATCAATCTTGGTCACCGCCCTAGTTTTCTATGTGCCAATTTATAATACATGCTGATGAATAGCCTCTTCCGTCAAGCCTTCTTAGTTGCTTGTCTTATCTCATTTCCGGCCCTTTTCATGCAGGGACGGAAGAACAAACAACCTGTTGCTCAAAATTTTCATAATAGTGGCCAATTACGCACATTCGGAAATTCATGGAAGAAGGAAAAAAAGAAGGGACAGAGCCTCTTTGACACCATAGTCGACACGTGCCACGATTTAGAAGGTACGACGGAGGTGTATTCATCCGATCTCGAAGCTGGAGAACAGGGGTTGGTCCTTTCAGAGGAAGAGGGGAGAAGCCAAGCGGGGTCACCGCTTGATCATGGAAGCCCCGAGCGTCGCCGTGAGGGCAGCTATTGGTATTGGGCAAACGAGCATGGCCAAGCTCACAGCTTGGAAAGAACTGCTTGGGACAGTTGTACGTATTCGGAGCAAAGTCTGGATCATGCCCACACTCGAGTATATTAGACTCAGGATAGAATATCTGGAAATGTTGGCGTGAGCCGTCAGTAGCGACATGAAGAAACCTTCGCGGGCACGGGTGAGACGTATATAAGCGAGGTCTTTCTCAGGCCATCAGGCTAGCCATGACTGTATTTCATATCCAGTATGAATGTGAATGGTACTTCTTTGTATATCAGCTTTAAAAGCATTCATAACCAGTAGATACTTTGAAGGACAGTATGGTATCCGTGGATGATATTCAGATAGACCATGTCTTCAAGGTCCAGCAGTGCTACCCGTGGACTTTATTATTTACTGGTAGAAGCTTAAAGACAAACATCGTCTTTTCATTTCACACCTTTGAGTAAATTCTGCTGCAAGAAATGAGGAACAGGGCTCGTCGGCCACAAATGACCGTTCCGTACTCTGACGCGACAGCCCCAGCTGAATTCAGAGCCCCTGAACGCTCGAATGGCACGGCCTTCGCAACGCGCATGTCCATGTCAGGGCTCTTGAACCGCCACCCCGAACGTCCCTGCAGCCCGCACACTTTTGTGGTTCCCATTGTGCAACATAATCATTTATATAAAAGTGATTGAGACTCAGACACTTCCTGCAGCTCGCTCCTGGAAGGTTGTGCTGAGCACCATTTGTGATTGCATCAGACAACGTACACTGCCCGTGACTTAGCAAACACTGCACGCTGTATGATTGCATGAAGTCTGGCTGCTAAGTCAGTCTGAATTATTAGCATTAGCCTCGCTACCTTGGCTGCACATACACAACGCTAAGGGCGATGCCTAACTCTTGACTCTACACGCACTGATATGGCAGACCTGACATGTCTTGGTGCCCTCTAGGCGGGGCGGCATCATCAGTGCTCGGCGGATCTCAGGGTTGCAATTTGTCTGGTACAGTGGGATTTTGAGAGAGTACGCTGTCTGTGGCAAGCGAAGTGCAGCCCCCCCCCTGTCAGTTAAGTCAGTCCTACGCTAATTACTAAAATTTATAAACAAGCTTAAGCACTTACTAATAACCTCTCTATAAAATTACTATTATTATTAACTACTGTAAACTATTGCTAACTCTTAATTAAGTATATTTTTTTTATAGCTTAAAGTAATAAAATCGAATTTTGCTTATTATATAAAGGTATATAGCCTTTACTTACTTTAGTAAAGAATAATGCTTACTTACTTAAATTTACTATTAATATATTTTAATTAACTCCTAAAGCAGTAATTAAATACTTATTGTTATAAAAAATTTACTTATAGTGCTATACTATATAATTTACTAATAATTATATAATAGCGCTTAAATAAATATATATATATAAGCTAATAATAAAGGCAGCTATTAATAAGTTATATACTATTATTATAGCTAAATAAACTGTATAGTAAAAAAAGCGTAGTAAAAGGGTTATATTAAAGGCTGTTTTAAAAACTACTAAAAATAAATTAACTGCTATTAAATATATAGTTTAATATATAGTAAAAAATGCTAAGGAGGTTGCTAATAAGCTAGATAAGGGTGTAATTATTTTTAAAAAAGGTATAAATAGCTTAAAAATAGCTAATAATAATAATACTACTTTTAAAATAGCTTTATTATTAAAAAATATTAAAAGTAATATTAAGGTTTTAAAAAGCTATTTTATTAATTTACTATAGTTAAAATTTTTAAGTAAAGTACTAATAATATTAATTATAAAAGTTATTAATATTAAGTTCTTTTAAATACTATTAATAAAACGCTATATTATTAAATTTAATACTAACTAGCTAACTTTTAATATTCTTAACCTATAAAAAGACTTATTAATTAATATAAGAGAAAGGGTTAAAGTAAAATTTAAAAATAGTAAAAGTATTATTATTAAGTTATACTAATTATATATTAAAGCTAGCTATTAATAAGCGCTATAGAATACTTTTTATTAATTAAAATTAATAAAAAAATATATAGATTATTTTAAAAAAGTATTTAACTATTATAATTTAGTAAAAATGCTTTTTATAAGTAAAAAGCCTTTTTTTTTAACCTTTATATATACTTATAAGGTTACTTTTTAAGAGTTATAAATAATACTAATACTATAAGTTAATTTATTGCTTAAGCAATTAATAGTTAAAGTTTTTAATAAGCTACTAAAAGTATAGCTTATTACTAGCTTTATAAATAATCTGCTTATAGTTAAATATTTAAAAAGTATTAAATTATTTAATAAAAGCTTATTACTTTTAAAAGTTTATAGCAAGTTAACTATTATTTATATACTTATAGTAATATATAGTAATTAAAAACTCTTATAAAAAGCTTATAAATAGCTAATAATATAATAAAAGTATAATTTAAGTATATATTATAAAGCTAATTATTATTATTATAATAAAAGCAACTCTTTATATTAATAATACTATATAAAGCAGAATAATATATATATTAATTTAATTAATAATAATTTATTAAAGTAAGTAAAAGTAATAGTTATTAGTAAGGCTGCTTTTTATAAGCTATTAATAAAGCTTTTTTTTTAATAGTAATAGTAAGCTAAAAGCAATTAAAGTAATAAGAAACTTAGTAATAGTAATATTAGCTTTTTATAGCTATAAAAAAAGTAAAAAAAAGAAAGCTAAGTAAAAAAAAGAGATTTATATAGTAATTAACTTATTAATTAACCTTTACGCTTTTAGCTTTAACTATAATTAATTATAATAGCTATTATTAATATTACTACTATTATTTAAGCCCTTATTATTATTACTATTATTATATATATTGTAAAGCTTTAAGGAATTACTAATACTATTATTACTAATAAAGCTCTTTTTTATAAGTTGCTTAAATAGTTTATAAAGAAAATATAAGCTTACTATAATATCCTTATTACTACTTTAAATTATAAGTAATTAAAAGGTTTTATATAAAGAATTTATATTAAAAATACTATAAAAGTACTTTTATATGCTTATAAAAAAAATATAGCTAAAAAAGTTATTAAAAGTAATAAAGTATAAAAGTTTAAATTTATAAAACCTTTATATTAAAAATAATATTTAATTTAATAAAAAGGGTTTATATATAATTATATTAGTTAAAAAGCTTATAAAGCTATATTTAAAGAAAAAAGAAAACTTTTTTAGCTTTTTTAAAAGTAGTAAAAGTAATAGGGCAGAAAAGGATTTATTATAGCTATAAAAACTATAAATATTACTAAACCTATTAATAGTTATAAAAAAGTACTTAAATAAGTTTTTTAATAATTTTTAAAAAAAGGAAAGTAGTAATAATAGCTAAAATATATTATAAGTAATAAAAAGAGTAATTTAATATAATAAAAAAGAGTTTTTTTAATAAATAAAGTAAGTATAGGTAATTAAAAGTAAGTATATATAATAAAGGAAAGAAAATTAAGTATATTTATTATAATATAGTTTTTTTTTTACTATAAAGCTTAACTTATACTTATAACTTTAATATTAATCCTTTTACTTTACAATTAACCTTTATAATATTATTATTATTTTAAGTTTTTTATACTTTTAACTATTATTAAACTAATTATTAGCTTAAAACCTTTTTATTAATACTTTTATATAGTAAAAATGCTTTTATATAGCTTTAATATAACGCTTAACTTTTTTTATATAAAAGTATAAAAAATTAGTAAATTTTTAATTTAAATTAAAATTATTTATTTTAAATTAATATTAGTACTTAATATATTTTTTTAAATTATTAAAATAAACTTTAATTAAATTAAAATTAAAAAAATATAATAAAAAATATATTAGCTAAATACTTTTTATTTTAATAATAGTATAAATTTGCTTATTATAATATTATAAAGCGTTATTTATTATTAAAATTAATTATAAGCTTAAATATAGGTTTATTTATAATAAAAATTTTTTTATTAGCTATTATAAAAAAAACTTTTTTATAATATAACTCTTATATACTATAATATTAAGTAAATTATTAATTATAATTACTAATAATATATAATAATAAGCCCTTTATTTAAAAAGATTTTCTATTAATAGTATATATTTAACTAGTTTTTAACTAGTTTTTTATATATTATTTTTTTTATTAATAGCTAATTTATTATAAAAAATAAATATATTAGCTATATATAAAATTTTTAAAATTTTATATAAATAGTATTTATATAAATTATTATTATATTAGCAGGCTAATATATATACTTATTTATTAAATTAATTATACTTTTTTAATGCTTTAATAATAATACTAGTTAAATAATTAATTTAATAGTAATTAAAAAAAAATATTATATTTTATTAAAATATATATTAAGCTTTTTAAAAAAAAAGATTTTTAAATGCTTAAACTATATAAATTAAATATTAATTAAGCTAAATAGTTTTATTTTAAAGAAAAAAAACTATTAACTTTAAAAGCTTACTATTTAAGAATAATACTATTTAATAGTAAAAGTAATAGTATACTTAAAGCTATAATACTTAAAAATACAACTTATTTATAATATTACTAAACTATACTATAATTATAATAAAATTTAGCTTTAAGCTATTTATTAAGTAGTAAAGGGTTAAGCTACAGGTAATATTATAATATTTATAATTTAATACTTAATAAGTAATAGCTAGTTATTATAATAGCTTTTTTTTAGCTTATTTAAGTAATTTAAGTGTATAAGCGATAATAATAAGGGTGTTAAGAAGGGTGTTAGTAAATGCCTAAGCTTGTTTACAAATTTTAGTGGTTAGCGCAGAATTAACTCAACTAACAAGGGGGGGGCTGCACTTCGCTTGCCACAGACAGCGGACTCCATCGTCCTTTTATCGCTCGCTTAATTGCATGTTAGTCGTTACGTCCGGCGCTAGCGACCAACAGATCAGGAAGGATCATTATCGCCTGCAAATAAGAAACTCATCCAACTAATCATGATAATCGGATTTTTCAGCATTTAGAGGGTCTTCGAACATCTCTCAGTAGACACGAAGTCCTCCGTTCCTTTTCAATCTTGGTTTCGCACATTTGAAGATGATATCAGTCAATATCAGCCCAGCAGTCGCGACAGCGTTGTGCGGTGCCGTGGCGGTCTACGCTTTGCTCTGGATTCTTTTGCACCTGACCCACGACAACAATGAGCCCCCTCTGGTTTCTACAACTGTTCCATTTATTAGTCCTATATTAGGAAGTGAGTTTCTAAGAGATGATCACACCCCACTCGTTGGCAGCATTTGGGTGTCCAAGAGTGCTTGAGCGCTTTTCTTCTAACTCTGCCGGCTCGGTGTCCTGCAAACTTTGTAGTCTTTTGTAAACAAGTGAAGAGCATTTCTGACAATTTGACAGTGATCAAATGGAGCAAAGATTTCTATGCGCACATGCGGAGACAACACCAAAATCTGTCCATATACACCCTCAGGATCCCCGGAGCGCGCCTCTACGTGATCAACTCGTTGAATCTCATCCCCGTGGTCCAGCGCCAGTGGCGCACGCTGATCTTCGCGCCTATACAAGTCAAAGCGGCAAAGGCAGCCATGGGCGCAAGCAAAGAGGCCATCGCCATCATGGAACGCGATATGGTAACCGAGCACGGCTTCATGAGCGGCATGGTGAAGGCTACTCACCCCACCACAAGCAACGGCCCAGCATTAGATGCCCTGAATAACCGGGCGTTTGAGGTCTTTGACAAAGCTCTGGGACAGCTGACTTCACGCACGACTGTCAGCATGTATGATTGGATTGACAAAATGATTATGAGCGCGACTACGGAGGCGATATATGGACCGTCTAATCCGATGAGAGATGCCCGTAGCCTTGAGGCGTGGTCGTAAGTTGTTTTCCGCATGGTACATCTCGATGCGGTCAACTGAGCTGATTTTTACTTTACCTAGCCAATTCCACTCAGCTCTCATGTACATCATGCTGGATATTCTACCACAAAATATCTTCTTCAGATCAGCCATGAAGGCCAGGGAGTACTTAGTCACGAGATTCACGAAATACTACAATGACGGCAGCTACAAGCAGGGATCTGCGTACATCCAACGGTTCACGGAGTACTGCGCAGGCCAGAAGATACCAGAGGACGACATCCCGCGCCTACTGCTAGGCACCGTCTTCAACAACGTCGCGAACACGATCCCCACCGCCTTCTGGGTGATATACCGCATCTTCAGCGACCCGGCCGTCCTGGAAGAATGCAGACAGGAGGTCAGCCGAGCAGTCCGGACCAGCGACGACAACGAAACCACCGAGTCAGTCCTCGACCTCAGCGTCGTCCTCAGCTCCTGCCCGGCGCTGCTCTCCACCTACCACGAGGTCTTCCGCTACCACGGCATGGCCAACTCGGTGCGCGTCGTCGCGGAGGATTACACGCTGGACGACAAGTACTACCTCAAGAAGGGCGGTCTGGTGATGATGTCCGCGCGGGCGCAGCACAGCAACGCCGACGTCTGGGGCGACGACGTTGATGAGTTCCGCCACCGGCGCTTCGTCAAGCAGCAGCAGGGCCGCCGGCTCAACCCCGTTGCGTTCCGCGGTTTTGGGGGCGGCACCACTCTTTGTCCCGGTCGCCACTTCGCCACGGGCGAGATATTGCTGCTGACGGCGCTGCTGCTGCTTCGTTTTGATATCGAGCCTGCGGCGGCACGGTGGGTCCTGCCGTCGACCGCCAAGTCGTCGCAGGCTGAGGCCATGGAGCAGCCGGATGATGATGTTGAGGTTGTGTTTGTGCCACGGCCGGAGGTGGCTGGGAGAACGTGGCGTGTCGAGTTCTCTGGGCCCCGAGATGCCGAGCTCTTGGTCCAGAAATGATTGGGTGTTTTGAGAAAGTTTGGGAAAACTCAACCTGGGATTCTTGTATACATGCTGCCGAGATATTTTGAGACTTGTAAATTGATGAATATCGTTGATATCGCCCGCTAGACATAAGCACCTATTCCATTCTGCATTCATGTGAAGTCATGACGATGATGGAGATGAGGATCAATTACCGTACCTAAGGTTGTGGAGCTATTTTCAGATTTTAACTCTCAAAACAAGCTTAAAACAAGACTCCTAACCCTCCTCGCTTGTCTGAGTATTGTGTGTCAGGATTTTGCCCCAGTAAATAAACACCCGGTAACCACTTGAAGCTGACTGGCTCGTCTATTTGCTTGACGATCTGCGCAGTACGTACATACCAAAATGACACGAGCACGCTCAAGTCTCTATGGTCCCGTCCGATGCATCTGTCGATCGTATCTACCTCGCAGCAGCTCACACCATGGAGCATAGCACCCCAGTCGCCCAGCTCTCCGACGCCAAGACCTGTCACGACCCAAGACTTGCGCAGGGGTACCTGCTCGGACTAAGCTTGATGCATATGTGTTGCCTTTTGTCTTGGGACCGTCCTGTGTCGTGGTTCTGTAACGAGCTTGATACTAGTGCCAACTCGGGGCCCAATTCAGCCAGTGCCAGACAGATCCGAGTGCCACTGCGCCCAGGATCGAGGTCGTCAAGATCCAGGTCCAGGGCTAGGGCTGATGGGCCAAGATGCTTGCCCACTGGCCCCTCGGTCTCAAGATGTGCTGGGTGGCTGGGCCATATTAGCCGGGCCAGCATGTGTACTATTTTTGCCCCTTGCTCGCTTCCTTTGGGGGCTCGCTCGTGTGCGTTTGAGACCGCAAGCTACATGCCTTATCCGGCTGTTTCAAGCACCTTATCGCTCCTCCGCACCGTTGATGAAACATCTAAGCGACGGCGTCTCATTCGGCACTGGGGTAGCACTCCAGGGTAGCTTTTCCCTCTGGCGCTGCAGGAACGGAGGAGGAGGAAGCGTTGCTTATTTGGCGCATTGGCCTTTGGTTTCCCAGTCTCACTCACTGGCCAAGGTCCGTGAATCCAGGTACAGGTCGCCATGGCCATGTCTCCTCTTGTCCGGTGAGGTGAAGCTCGAAACTTAATCCTCTTCATAAACCTCGAGCAATGTTTTGCTTCACCTGCTCTTTCGCTTCTTGTACATAGCTCACCATCGTAATACACCACACGACGGCATCATGACATTACTTGGGTGGTTCGCGCTGTGCGTAGCGCCTCTGGCGCTTGCCCATGAGATTTCCTCTCCCATCCACAAAGCCGGACTTTGTCATTCTCCTTTAGAACGCTCTTTTCCCCTGCTCTCCACACCGGTGTGCTCCAACGACACACTCATCACAAAATACCTCTCAGGGGACAGCCACAGCCCAGCCAACCGGGCATGGACGCGAGCGTCGTCATGCACGGCGAACGGCACAGCAGAGTACTGCATCTTCATCAGCTCAACCTTCGCCAATGGGCGGGGGATAGCGGTGCTAACAAGCCCAGACCGGGCAGATTACGTCGCGAATCTGCCGGGCTTCACGGACCCGGAAGTTCTCCAGAACGAGAACCACGACGAGGACCCGGAAACGTCCAAGTTCAAGATGGTTCACGTACCGGGCAAGGACATGGGGGTGGTGGCGACGCAGCCGTTCCAGCGCGGCGACCACATCATGACCTTCACTCCGGCCATCGTCATCGACTACGCCATGTTCGACGAGCTGCCCGAGGCGGACATGCACCGCCTGCAGGCCGAGGCCATCGACTACCTGCCGTCGGAACTGCGGGGCCGCTTCCTCAACCTGTCGACGCACGACGGCGCGACTGGTCACATCGAGAGGGTGGACAAGATCCTGCGGACGAATGCGTTCGATGTCGATGTGGAGGACGAGAATACCAATGGGCTCTACGTGGTGTTCCCTGAGAGTAAGTCATCGCCCAATCTCCTCTCAACTAGCTCAGCCACCAAGCTTGTGCGCGTGTGCGTGTAACTGACCAGAGAAACAGTCTCCCGATTCAACCATGACTGTCGGCCAAACGCAGACTACTACTTCGACCCAGCCACGCTTGCGCAACACATTCATGCCACCCGACCCATCCAGATTGGGGAGGAGATTAGCCTCACATATATGGAGTAAGCACACCTACTACCAAGTCTTGGAGAGCAACAGAACCATGATTGAGATCATAGCTAACAAGAGACCAATGCACAGCCCAATACGCACACGGGCCAAGCGGCTGGAGAAGCTGCAGAGCGTTTGGGGTTTCCGTTGCGGGTGCTCGCTGTGCCGGCAGCGCGCGGAGCTGTCGGCGGCGTCGGACGACCGGATCCGGCAGATCAAGCGGATCAGGCGGCAGCTGGAGGACTACGGGGCGGGGTCGTCGGCGACGCCGCAGATGGCGGACCTGATGGTCAGCCTGTACGAGCAGGAGCGGCTGAGCGGCAGCATCTACGAGGCGTACACGTTCGCGGCCATCGAGTGGAACGGGGCGGGCGAGCCGTGGAACGCGGTGCGCTACGCCCGCCTGGCCATCGAGGCCGGGCTCGCCAGCGCGGGGCCCAAGGACAGGGACGTCGTCGAGATGGTCAAGCTCGCCGACGACCCCTGGTCGCACTGGAGCTGGATGCTCAGGACCAGCAAGAGGATGAGCTGGGGCGCGATGAGGCCGGTGGCGAGCAAGCACATGAGAGGGTCTGATGACGACTATGACGATGACGACGACGAGGTGTAGATACACCTCAGCTTGTCTGCTTGCACCTATGTTATAATTCTGCGTTACGATTGATAGCGAAAATGAGGCGCTGCGATGCCCAACCAGGGCAGGCAGTCTAACGACAAAATAGTGTTCGTGTCAGCTCAATGTTTCAAGTCGAAACCACCCAGGCGAGTGCCAGGCTGGTGCCAGGCTGGTGCCAGTCCTTTCTGTGCTAGGAATGGCGTCATAGAGCAAGCCCGGCCAATGTGACCACTTCTGCCTCGTACCGTCCACCTTGTTAGCGTGTGGGCTGTGGGCTGTGGAGAGCTGCCTACCCCACCACCTGCCCAGGTGGACGAACCTACAGCCAGGCAGGCCAGGAACCTCACTGCGGGGTTGGCCATCTGCATCTGCAGGGCGTCTCTTCCAGACCAGCCCAGCCCAGCCAAGGCCAAGCACCTAGCATCTAGCATCTGGCACCTTAGCAACAAGCATATCTCATCCCAACTCGTCTCATCCAGCCCCAGGTCGTCACGCTCGCTGCAACGGTACCCATCTCCAGTCCAACCTCCTGTGACTGCGACTGCTTTGACCGTCAACGAGACCCTGCCTCAACTCATTCGACCCGATTTGATTTGACTGCCGCAAATCTACTCGCCATGGGAGACACTGCAAAGGCCATCCAGGCGCTCAAGGAGTCACGGCCTCCAGCAACAGACAACTTCACCTATCTCACCCTCATCGAGCAGTTTCTCTCACCAGACATCCTGCCCACCCTCAACGAGATCCTGCAAGATGCAAATCTCACCTCGGAAATCGGATGGGACCTGGTCGACAAACTGGCCCCATTGCAAGGGTCAGAGCCAGTCCTTGAGACCGTTGCCCGCCTCGGCAACCCCCGCGAGTGCATCATCAAGGTCCTCGAGGTGCTCGAAGAGCTGCAGGTGCCCTCGGAGAAGGTTGAGCCCGAGGACCTGACGCTGGACGACGGCGACGAGGCCAAGGGCAAGCTCCAACCAGTCTCCATCGACGAGGCCAACCGCCGCTTCATTACCCTTCTAGGCATGCTCGCCATCCTCCACAAGCGCATCAAGACAAAGTACCCCTCGCGCTTCCTCGCTTCCAGCCTTCTCACCGTCTACAAGACATACCAGCCCAACCAGGAGCAGACTGCCTCCATCCTCAACCTCGTCCACTCCCTCTCTGGCCACAGGGCTCGCCCGCCTCTGCCCCAGAGGAAGTCTAGCGTTAATGTTGCCAACCCGGACCATGATGGTGATGCTTCCAAGAACGCCCCAGACCCTGAGGCTGATCATGATGAGAACTCATCGGAGGAGGATGAGATCCAGAGGCGGCTGTTACTGTCCTTTACCAGTTGCGTGCTTGAGTCGTATATTGGCGCCAACGACATGTCCTGGTCAAGGAGGTTGTTAGAGTTCTACAACCCCGAGAAGGTAGTCCCTGGTAGGAAAACAGCCACGCAGGCCTTTAGGGAGGACGAGAAGCTCTCCAACAGGGATGCTATGGTTGGGAAGCTGGTGGTAAGTGACTTTGGCAGCTCATGATTGGAGCCTCTACTGACGTCCGTAACAGGCACTTACACGGGATCTTGGCCTGTCCAAATGTCCCCGATCTATCATACATGACATATGCAATGAGCCAGTCAACAGGCAGCCCTTGACAAATGTAGAAGAGGCATCCAACGCAGCAGACATCGACCTCTCAACGGGCGGCATGATATGTCTGATGGCCTATTGGGTGTTTTCATCAACTGTCTTCGACGCCAACGCGCCCACGCCCGAAATGCACCTCTTCCCAGACCACCTGACGCTCCTAGAGAACTTCCTGGGCGAGTCGCCCCAGTCGCAGATCATCGAACACCCAGCGACTATCGAGGCGATCCTGGTGCTTGGCCTGTGGCTCGAGGAGAACAAGCTCATCTCCCCCGAGACGGGCAAGGACAAGGACGAGCCCAATTTCATGTCGTACCACCACGCCCTCACCCTCTGCTCCGTCTTCCACCCATCAATACACGTCCGCAACGCCGCCGTCACGTTGGCAGGCCTGATCTTGCACGACGACCCCGACGACGCGGACCGGCTCAAGATACTCGAGGACCTGCTGGAGAATGCGCCTTTCGCCTCGCTCAAGGCCTGTGCATTGACGTGGCTGCGTGAGGAGCTCATCAGCGCACACAAAGCCGTCTCCTCCGGCAAGGCCAAAGAGGGCCAGCAAACCAACATCTTTGCTACGACGCAGTGCATCGAAGAGCTGCAGTACCACATCTTCCCGAACTTAGTATCGACGCTCGACAAGGCCGGCAATGAGGCGCTGCTCGAGTACTGGACCGAGAATTCGGCATTCTTGATCCAGGCGGCCAACTTTGCCTACTTCCTGTTCGCGTCAGACGCGTGCAAGGACGTTGTACCTGGGGCTATGGGCGCGGCTGTCGAGCAGCGCTACGTGGAGCCGCTGCTGGCCGCAGCGGGGAGGCTGGAAGAGTGGATACGCAAGGAGGGCGACGGTAACGACGACCAGGGCGGCCAGGCGGTGCTGCTGGAGCTGGATATCCTGCAGACCAGGCTGAAGGGCCTGCCACTGCATTAGGGGAGCCGGGTTATATTACGGTAGATTCGGTAGGGTAGATCGTGCGGGCGCCTTTGTAGGCCAGATTCCTAGGAGAAGAGACGTTGGTGGGACTAGGGGGCGTCAGGAGCATCACATTTTGACTTGATTAAGATCTGGGAGGTGAGAGCATTTGTAGGTGCAGATGGCTTGAAATTATGAAGAGAACCAAGTATATCGTGGAACACCAGCATCATGTAAAGAGTCGCAAGCCCATGCATGACCCATGAAAACAACGCCGGTAACGCCCTCGCCTTGCCGTGTGTCCCACCTTGAAATAACCGACCGCAATGCTATTAACGACACCCAAAACTGCGCGATCTTTGCTTTTTGAATCAATCCCCCGCCCCATCAGTCCCTCTCATCCCTCGTTCCCTCTGACCTCTCCCCTTCCGCCCTCTCAGCCGCCTTCGCCGCCCGGTCCTCCTGCCTCTTCCAGTGCCCGCCCTCCTCATAATCCCGACTGATCTTCAGCGCCCGCCTAAGCCTCTCGCTCTCGCGGATCTTCTGGTCCGCCATCTCGTGCACCTGGTGCATCTTAAGCGCGCCCTTCTTCCCATTCTTGTTATTATCCCCACCACCACTTCCGCCTCCCCGCGCCCCCTCAGCAAGCAACTTTGACCGCAGCGCCGCGCACCGCTCCTCGATCTCGTCGTCGTCCAGCGCGCCCTCGTCCTCGAGCTCGTCGCGCAGCTCCAGCACCTTGACCTCGACCGCGCGCTTGCGGTCGTGCTCCAGGATCCCCCGGTCCGGCTGCCGCTGCCGGTGGCGCGGCATGTCGTCGCCCCCTCGCGGCGGGTAGGGCGCGCCGCTGTCGCGGGGCCGGATGTGGGCCAGGTTGCGCTGCACGTAGCCTGAGGTGCCGCTGCCTCGCGGGGTGGAGAGGCCTACGTTGTCGGACATTGTGGGGTTGGATGGGTTGTGTTTGTCTTGTCGGATTCGTGTGGGGGGTATGTTTGTGGTCTCTACCCGTGGTGGGTTGGGCGGTGCGGTCTGTAGATGCGTATGGTGATTGAGGTGTGGTGGTTGTGTGGAGAGAGTCGCTTCTGCTTCGGAGTTGGTGGTTTGGGTGGTGATTTTGGGAGCCTGTATGCTCGAAAGATACGGATTGGCGATAGGGTGTTTTGGGAAGGCGGTGTGGCTGCTCTCAGGGTCTTCTGCGCTAAGGCTGCTGGGATTTTGGCGGCATTTGGAGGGGCTGCCTCTGACGTTTTGCTTGCTGGGTAGTGGTGCATGTTGCCCCCCCTTCGGCGACTTTTATCGAGGATGAAGTAGGCATGTAAGAGTCACAAAGAATTCGACTGTGAGTCAACAAACACCCCTTGTCCTACTTGTATCCAACGGCCCCTATCCGTTATTCTGGTATTCATTTATCTAGAAAATAGTCTAGAAAAGACGCAGTGGTTTTTTCTGTTGTCTAGTTGGGTATCCATCGAGGGCAGATTGGATACCTGTTTGCTGCAGAGTTCTGCTTGGAAAGAAACGTTGAAGCTATAAAATGCCGGCCTTTGAGAGCCCAGAACAGCCTGCTGCTGCAGTTGCCAACACTGCCGCTGCAGACTCAAACGTCTGCTTCCCGCCTGTCACGAGGGACCACATCCTGCATTGCTCATACGACTATTGGTTTCCCAAGTAGGTGATCCTCTAAATCAGCAAGTTGCCTTCGCCTTCATAGCTAATGCACAAGCCAGATACCGTACATCATGTATCCGCTCCCGCATCATCAAGCTGCCTGCAGAATTTATCGAGTACATCCGCGAGGACGGCATCATCCTGTCAAGCGATGATCCGTCCACAGCAGATGGTGATGATGACGATGACTGGGAGCCCACATCGAATGCATTCGCCCCTCCTCGCCCCGATGAGCCTGAGCAGGACTCAGACTCAGAGGACGACGAAGATGCAGGTCCACCGAGGCTCCCTCCCGACCAGCGTTTTCCAGAGGTGCACCAGAAGATCAAGGACACCATCGAGGAGCTGGGTGGACAAGTGGCACCCAAGCTGAACTGGTCCTCGCCCAGGGACGCCGCTTGGATCTCACCACACCAGAATACAGTCAAGTGCACCTCGCCCAATGACATCTACCTCCTCCTGAAGAGCTCCAATTTCATCACCCACGACCTGGACCATGCCTTCGACGGGACCGTCACCACAAACTCGTCATCCAGCAACGGGGCGGTGACCTCAGACTCCGGCCTAGGCTTCCAGCCGGTCCTCGTCCTCCGCTCCTTCTTCACGCCCCACCAGGCCCTGGAATTCCGCTGCTTCGTCAAGCAGCGCAGCCTGGTGGCCATCGCCCAGCGCGACCTGAACCACTACAACTTCCTGCAGCGGCTGCGCCCGGCCATCATCGCGCGCGTCAAGGACCTCTTCGACTCCAAGCTGCGCTTCACCTTCCCAGACGGCAACTTCTGCTTCGACGTCTACATCCCCGAGGTGCACAGCCTCGACGACAGCGACGACGACTCCGGGGACGAGGACCCGGGCAAGAAGCTGGGCAAGGCCAGGCTCATCGATATCAACCCCTGGGCGCCCCGGACCGACACCCTGCTCTTCGGATGGGACGAGCTCCTGGAGCTGCACGTGCCGAACCCCATGATCGGCGTGGCCGGCACGGGCGTCGAGGACGGTGTCGTGCGGCTGCGCATCGGGGACGGGCCGCGCCCAGGCGGGGAGGAGGACACGACCACTGAGGAGGAGACAGAGGACGACGAAGACGAGGACTACGAGCCCGAGCTGCGGCTGGTCGACAAGGACGACCCCGCTGCGTACAACTTCAGCTCGCCTCAGTTCTCGGCCCATAAGCTGCCCAAGGAGGTCGTCGATGCTAGTGCGTCCGGCGCAGGTGGGCTCAGGGAGTTCGCGCAGCAGTGGAATGAGATGCTGAGCCGCAGGCGGTAGTAGCATACTGTTTCAATATAAGACGTTTCCGCCAAGACGGTCTAGTCAATGAATGACTATTGTATGGTCCCGAGCTACATGTTCCAATGAGCCCGGTGCGCTCGCCAATCCCGCCGTGACCAAAAATTGTACTTCCCTGCTCTTGGAAGGGAGAAGTCTGTTGTGTCTATGTGAGTGTTATGTACGGTGGTTCGCGTGCTACACTTTCGTGATCACACCCATTCAACCCACGCCACTCGGTCATCATCGAGAACAACCTGTAGAATCGGCAACATTGTATATGGACTCTCTGCACTATAGGTGCTTCCTCATTTACATGCCTAGAGATTTTTCATCATGACCAATATTTCAGTCAGCTTTTGGCATCTACAGTCAAACATGGCATATGCAAAAGTAGACTCGGCTGATTTGCCAGGCAGTCTTCGAAACCATTCCAAGGTCATCGAGTGCGTCCGTACGAACCTGGCCGTCACAAAGGCTCACATATCTTGTATTATCCAACGTCAAACAAATTGGAGTACCTTGAAATGTGAGTCCCAACCAATACCGTCAGGTGTCCCTTGAAAATCGAAGAAAAAGACTTGGGAGTAACGAAGGGAAAGCCAAAGTAACTAGCTATTGTCAGCGCTACCAGTGACATGATCTCTATGACTTCTGGAATAGCATTACTCTCAAAGTTTCTTGAACCAATTTAGCAATCACAAAGACATCATAGCCCATCTTTGCGCCATCTTGTCACAAGAAACCTAGGATGAAGCATTATTCTTGCGGAATAGAATGGAGCTTGATATTCCTACGCTATTCGAAGCATTATCCCAATTCAGAGATACGATTTGGCTCGGATGGAGGCTCGCAGTGTTTCTGATGTGCAAATGGATCGTCAAATATGAGCATGTGGGCAGGAGTCCATTCTGTCATGGTACTGCAATTCGACTTCACAGACGTATTTCATGATTGTCTCACAGTTCAACATCTACTCCCCTCTGCTTTCGGTGGAGCGTGTCGGTGGAGCGTGCAATCGCACGATTATGAAAGATCTACTATGCCCAGGAATTGTGCTTGGCGCACAGCCATTTAATTTGGGCTGCTAGATTGAGCTGGAAAAGCTTTTACCCATGATGATGATCCTGCTAAGTATGATCGATGAATGGAGAGCCACCTGATTTCTTTCATTCCAGCAGCAGCTCGGCAGAGAAATATAATCCGTGAGCCGTTTTTCGAAAGATGGCGCGATACGGGTCAGTCCACAAAATCGCTATCCAAGAAACTCCGAGCCCGAACCAGGAATAAGGACTTGCTGACATCCCAGATAGATCGATGCAAATCTGGCTCACATTTCTTGAGGCTGAAGTTAGTGAGAGGCTCACATAAAACCAGGCTCAGCCTCAAATTGCGAGGGCACGCCAACCTCATGCCTCCAGGGCAGTGTTTCAGCTAAAGCAAGCCATCCGAAGTCTGTGAAGCTGTCCCGCTTGAACTGCTCACTCGGCGCCCGTTACTGAGTCGTACGCCAAGCGCTGTATGGCTGGCGAAGGAGCCAGTACAGAAATAGACAAGCATAAAGTGATTAAGGGCACAAGCGCGCTGCCATCTCCTTCCGCGAGATCCGGTCGAGCCGGGGTTAATCGCTATCAAGTCTAGCCTCTATGGCATCAGATTGTGTGTATATGCCAGCTCAATAAGTCAAGGATCACGGATTGCATACTTGGTGTTGAAGGGGAGAAGATGCTGATAGAGGCGCTGACTCAAGCCTCTGGGGACTAGTACGGATGAACAATGGGGCGCTGATCGCGAGAACCTCTATCCCAGAATCGTTCGAGAGATGTTTCTATAATCAGTGACCCGTTGTCTTGGGATCACCCGTCGAATAGATGAGAATGTTTTTGAACAAGAGCGATATCGACCCGCCTATTCGACATCGCCATATATACATGCAATCATGAACTGAGCGTCTCGAGTTCGTTTCTTTCACAAGCTTCTTGTCCTTACCTGGCTTAACTTGCCATACATTCTTTTGTTTGCGTTGACCCACTCTCGTTGATCGAAAATGAAGTTCAATGTCCAACATTCTTTACTACTCAGCTTGGGCCTACTTTCCATTACAGCCACAGCCCGCCCAGCGGAGCCTAACTATGATGCTGCTCATCTCGTCAGACGAGACAATTCCACAGGCCAATTTAATGGTACTTCCACAGGTGGAGTGATACCATCCTCCAGCCGCCCTTCTCTTCCTCCCGTGACGATCCTTCCTTCGAAAGCACCCACATCCCGCGGCCCTTCTTCGGCCCCGCCGACGACGAACCCGCCCACGATCACCAGTCCTCCAGCCTCGTCGTCAGCACCCACAAGCGCTCCGCCCGCGACGACGACAGTCAGTAACGGCGACACGATCGTCGTAGCCGCTGGGGTGGTAGTGGTGGGCGGGACCGGGGGTGGGTTCTTTACCATCGCCGGGTCGGGGGCAGCGCCGGTGGCAGTGGCGGCCGGCACGACCGTCACGGCCGGCTCCTCGTCAGGGGGTGACAACCCGGATGACCCACCAGAGCCGACGACGAAGCCCCCGGAGAGCTCCGAGCCGCCAACCAGCACGGAGCCCACAAGCACGGAGCCGACCAGCTCGGCACCGACTGGGCCGCCCACGCCGTGCCTCATCTTCCCCAAGGACGGCGCCACGAGCCAGGACAAGACCGATTTTATCTCTCTCCTAGACAAGGAGCTTGGCAAGGGCAACTACCGGGAGACGACCGACACGGTGCAGCTGTTCGTAAGCGCCAATATCACGGCAACCCAGAATGCGACCATCTCCGCAAACTCATTGGTACGTATAGTCAACTCCCAGTAATCCCACACGACCTTTTGGGTCTTGACTCACCAGCAATTTAGGTCGGCGGCGTCGAGCCCATTGTGCAGATGGACGACAACGCAGGAGAGGCCGTGCCGGTCCAGAACAGCAAGCGCGATGAAGACGTTCACGAGAAGTGGTGGATGGAGTCGCTGGACAAGCTCGGGAGAATTAAGAAGCGTGCCGTGGTGAAGCAGGAAAATGCGCCCACCGAGCTTGTCATGTTCTCGCAGCCGCCGCTGGTGGACCTCAAGGCTTTGAAGAGCTATACCTACGACGACAGTGCGGGTGCCGACATCACTGTCTACGTCTTGGACTCGGGGTACTACACGAAGAACAGCGTGCGTGGATATTCTTTTCATCATTGTAGGGTATGCGCTGACAAAATGTGGCATGCAGGAGTACACCGGGATGGCCAAGAAAGCGCGCTGGATCTTCGGGGGCTCCCAGGCTGACAAGTCAGTCGAGGAGGACCTAGGCTCCGATGGGCACGGCAGCTGTGCTGGGTCCAAGGTCAACGGGCCCAAGTACGGCGTTGCGAAGCAGGCCAATCTCGTCGTTGTGAAAGCCTCGACGAACATCGATGAAACACTCGACAGCCTGAACAAAATTTTGGAAGATGTGAGAAGCAATAAGTTGCAGGGCAAGGCAGTCGTGAACTTCTCGCGTGGGAGTACGTATATCACTTCCGGAAATGGTCGTGTGGCCCCCAGCTAATACCATCAATAGTCCACAACCCGAGCAGATTCACGCAAAAGATGATGGAGTACTACATCAACGAAATGATCAAGGAAGACGTTGTCTTTATCACGGCGTCTGGAAACGATGACCGGGAAGAAGTCGCGGTATGTGCACTTCTTGTGACACCTTTCGAGTCGAGAGAGTCTAACACGATAATCATAGGACGGCAAAGCGACTGCGGCCGACATTGATTCCTATCCGCCGTTGATGGCCGCCTCCGGCTCCCCGATCATCAATGTTGGTGCTGTTGACAACACTGGCAAAAATGCCTCCTTCTCCCAGGGTGGGCCTCTAGTCCATGTTATGGCGCCAGGACAACAAGTCCAGTGTGCTGCAAACTCTTATCTCTTCGGGACACAGAAACAAGATGGAACATCTTTTGCCGCGCCAGCCGTAGCTGGCCTCGCAGCATACCTGCTCGCTTTGGGAGAATACCCAGAGCTTTACCAGACCGGGAAAGTAGCAGAGAACATGAAGAAGCTGCTCATTGACATGGCCTACCAGCGAGTGCCAGACGGTGGGCAAGTCGTGTTCAACGGCCAGGGAGCCGTCTGCTCTCGCCCCAGCAGCGCCAAGTTCAGGCGTCAAGACTTGAGCGGCGAGGCCTGCTCCGCCGTCTCGTCTACGACCACCCTGCCAGCAACCCCTACATCAGCCCCTACATCGGCTCCACCACCAGCGACAACCTCGAACCCACCCGCCGAGACGACTGCCCCGGCACCTCCGCCTGCGCCAAAGACCCTGTTCTCGCTGAACGAGCAGATTGGCGCAGGTACCCAGTCATGCTTCCCCACAAATGACTTCTCGGTGACGGCAGGGACGACCTATGGTTTCTCTTTCGACGTCGACGCAAACCTCCTGGTCAGCATCCAGACTGGCTCGACGGACGAGGGTTATCACCAGTTCATGGGGTCATGGACAGGGACCTTCTACGCCGAGTCGAGCTCATCACTCAGCATCTGCGGGACCAGCAAGGCGTCTGGCTCCCTGCCGCTGGCCTTCACCATCACTGAGGAGCCTTCGCAGGCGGTGGCAGCGCCGTCTGGGAAGGAGGTCTTCAAGCTGGATGACAAGGTGGCGTCCGGGACCACGTCGTGCTTCCCAACCACTGGCCTGAACATCCAGGAGGGCAACTACGGTTTTTCGTATACTACGTCCGACGGGGTAGTCGTCCAAATTGGCGATGACAGCTCCGGCCCTAAGTACTTTTCCGGGAATAGGGCGTCCGGGGCTGGCCTGATGTATATCGACTTCTCAGGCGGCAGCATTTCGATTTGCGGGACGAACAATGGGGGTTCTGAGGCGCCTATTTCTTTGACTATGACGCAGTGATGAGTTTTCGGGTTTATTTTCGTATTCAATTGTATATACTTCAGTGACGAAATTTACGATACGTATGTCCATGAACTTTGTAGATTGACGACCGAAAGGCTGCCTTGCAGCCTCGTCTACTGCAATCAACGTAGTCTTTGAATTCCAGCTCTTCGAATTGGATATTTTTGGGTTTTCATTACCAGCACGTTCAACATGTTACGTTACTTGCTGATCACCAGTACGCTCAGGAGATTTGGGACCTCTCCTTTGCGTTGTTTGTCGTATTCATGCCAAGCTCAATTGCCTCCCAACGACGATCCCCATGACCGTCTTAGTCTCTCCCTCAATGGATCATGACATCAAGGCTGCCGGGCTGTACAGTAAACAGTGGTGCTGTGTTAACCCTGGCAGAGGAAATGTGGGTCGTCCGTATTCGCTACCCATGCGCCAGTAGGGCTGGAGCTTCTAAGCTTAGAGACAAGCATCACGGTTGTGCCGTCATAGGCTCGTGTTTTGTCCGGACCCGCTGGTATGGGGAACCCTGCCTCTCCCTCCCCTTTATTTTGACCTCGCACGCCTCGGTCTAAGAACCCCCCGACACTTGAATTCGTCGAAGCCTTCCGACTGGTCAGTAACAGACCAAGCTTTGACTTCTAGAATTGATCAACCCAAGCTACCAAATTGAACTCGACCGTCCGAGGCCTTGAAGAGCTTTGTGAAAGGCGCTCTCGCGCCTAAGCAATACGATAGACGCGACCATGCAGAGAGAGAGCCCCTTAGTATATAGAAAATGGGGCGCCCTTGCATCGTCTAGGAAGCGATCGGCGAGACACCACGAGCGAGATATGTGTATGTCAGGCGAGCGGAGACTGTGTTAAGGAGAAAAGGCTAATTTTTAAGGCAGTGGAGATGCTTTTCCGATTTTAGAGGGGGATAGCAAGATTCCCCGTCATGCCACCTGAACCCATGCACGCCAGCAGATGTGACAACGGCCTTCGCCTTCCGCTGTATCCACTTTGCCCCATCATTTCTATTTTGATCATGCTCGTATTCCATTCACTACGTAGGGAGACATGATATCAAGAGCAAGATTCATGAATATAAAGACGGCCGCACTTTGAACAGTTCATCCAATCTTGTTCTAGCATCATCAGCATCACCATCACTACACACTCAACACTCTTCACACACACTCAACAACACCATCTCCAGCCTTTTCAACCAAACCCTCAAAACCATCAAAATGCAGTTCTCCACTGGTGCCATCTTCGCCCTTGCTGCCGCCGTCGCCTCGGCTGACGCAGTCTTCCACGTCTCCGACTTCTCGGCCGCGTGCATCGCTCACAGCTCCCAGTGCTCGTAAGTCTTGCTCAACCACATATCAGTGACCATCAGTCTCTTTGGTTCACTTTGAGCTAACTCGATTCTCCTACAGTTACTCCTTCGGAGTCGTCCAGATCGGCAACGGCGAGACCACCCCCGTCCAGTGCTCCGCCCTGGTGACCAGCAACGGCGAGCTGCCCGAGGTCACCGACGGCACCTGCGAGAACTCCTCCAGGACCTGGAAGATCACCAAGTTCTCCAACAACCACGCCAGCGGCCTGGAGCTCGAGGTCTCCCAGCAGGTCACCCCCAGCTCCACCCAGTCCGCCCGCTACGACATCTTCTCCGGCAGCCTGGAGATGCAGCAGACCGGTGCCTCCACCCAGCAGGTCTACACTGGCGAGACCGAGTTCGACCTCGTCAACTAAATATCGACGGATTAATATTGCATTTAATGGGCATGCATGGGGACTCCCGGAGCGTTTAAAATTTATTGGATAAATGTACATATTTTGTTTCAATCAAACGGAGATTTGCAGCCTTGCATAAAAAGATCTGGCTCTTTATAAGACTGGGCCAATCCGCTGAATTGCCACTCATCGTCATTTGTGAACAGCATTGAAGTCACCCTTTCACTCTTCGCCCTCTTCGCTGTCTGCTGCTCAGCTTCACTAATCAGTGAGGCATTCATGAGGAAAAAGAAAGCAAGCGTGTTCCGAAATCGCTCCAAAATTACCGAAATCTATCGCATCTGGCAATGACTTGTTCAACAAGCACGTAGTATAGGCGAAGTTTTCTTTTGATGCGGAGGTGGCGGTAGATGAGTGGCATATCAGAATCATTACCTTGTAGGACTAGAATTATCAACTACAAGTTCTTCTTTAGCTGCTAGGCATAACTTGCAGCCAATTCTTCCCATGCCAGAAGGATTAGAGAGATATGACCGCAATATTCAAAGTTTCAGCATGCTATATTTGATTTTCATCTGCAGCACATTTCTAAACTTTGAGTCTGCTTTACTTCAAGATTGTGAATAATATGAAAGTATAAGTCAACTTGTCAACTAATAATTCTGAAAAGCAGATACTTCTACCGCAACAGTTGCTATGAAGAGGAGTTTTAGAAGCGAATGGGGTTGCTTACTGAGCATTCGCATCCTCTAGAGCTACAAACAAGCCTTAGTGACGGAATGGCTGAATAGCCCAGCCCACAGGGCACCAACGGACCAATACGGTGACCTTGGGGCTGCTTTCCTTAAGGGCCGATGTAACGCTGGCACGTCCCGTCAGCAATTGGCTCAGCATTGCTAACTCCTAATGCTCGATAACGACTGACAAAAGCTTGCTGATGCTCACCTTACGATTTCAGACAGCATACAGCCCACTGATGTGGAGAGCGGATTTACGGAAATAGGGCACAGCGTCCATTGACTCAACCACACAAGCATGTACGCACAACGGCTCTGGATTTTGCTATAGCAGAATGAACAATTAGACGTCTCTGACAAGGTGCTGACACAGCAAAAGACTACATCAGAGAACAAAGCTCCTTAGTCACATCCTTCCATAATTGCACAGCTAGCTCTGTAAGTTACAGCACCCAGCTACTGCGCGCCAAGTCACCGCCAGGGCTCCTGATGCAGCTACTCCGATTGGGGAACACGATGGCATCCCTCGGAGGATTCTGTTGACAAAGACAGCAGTAACAATTCCAAATTGCGGGCCCTTTGTTGACTTACGACCCCGGACTATCCAGTCAAGAATTTGATAACAACTTTGGCTTACTCAGGTCGCTCAAGGGGCCGTGTGAGCCAAGGCCCCGGGGGCGATGGCGGCGAGATGTAATGAATTGGTCAAGATTTCCTGATCATGAGAAATCTGATCCTATGGGGCTCTTTGGGGAAAATAGAGCAGCCCATCTTCATCGAGACCACGAGGTTGAGACAAGCATATAAGAGGCAGTCAATCACTCGATTCTCTTTGTTACATTGGATCATCAGACCATCTTGTATCGAGTCTCCCTCTCTGTCATCAATCATTGTCAAGTACTATCTTCTCATTAGAAGCCAATCACGATTTTAATATGAAGCTGTCTGCGAAATCTATGCTGCCGGCTTTTGCCTTGGCAGGAATGGCACTTGGAGATTGTGAGTCTCCTCGATTTTGGAAGCCGAACCTTGTGAACTGACGCGAACAGCTGTTCCTTTCGAGCGGATCGACAAGAATGACTCTGTGAGTGATCCTCGTAAATCACCAAAATAGAGGCGATCCATACGAGCACTTTTGTGAGCGAAAAGTTCAAAAGTTGCCGGAGATCGGGGCGCTTCGGAAACAGGAACCGAAGAACTCATGTACAGCATCAGGTCATGGGTCATGGCTAATACAGAGACAGATGCTACTGATCCTCGACCTGCAGGAGGGCCTCTACAATCTCGCTAGAGACTTCGACGCTACCCTCTACCGCGATTCGATGATCGCTCACTCTGCCATCGGGAAGGTTTTCGACCTGCCTGTCGTGATGACCACCTCGGCCCAGACAGGTCAGATACCTTATTTCTAAAACTCGATGATTGCGATCCGCTGACAACCGATAACAGGCCCAAACGGCCCTCTGCCACAGGAAATCCTGGATATGTACCCTGACGCACCCCTTATCCAGCGCCAGGGCGAGGTCGATGCCTGGGACAACGCCGAATTCCGCGACGCCATTAGGGCGACCAACAAGTCGCAGATTATCATGGCCGGCATCGTCACTGACGTCTGTGAGTCCACTCTCATTCTATCTTTCCATAGACTCGCTCCTCTTGCCTCGAAGTGTCATCATGACTAAGACATGCCCCCCCGCGAATCAAGGCACGACCTTCCTCGCCCTCTCGCTCCGCGCAGAAGGCTACTCTGTCTGGGCAAACGTCGAGGCCTCGGGAACCACGACGCCCCTGATCCGCGACATCTCCAACGATCGCATGGCCCGAGCGGGCGTCAACGTCGTCTCCTTGTTTTCCATCATCTGTGATCTCATGCGCGACTGGCGCAACACCCCCGGTGCGGCGGAGCTGTTCCCCTGGCTGGACCGGTACTTCCCTGCGTACGGTATGGTTGCGAGGGGGCACCTCGCCGCGATTGAGAACGGGACCGTGCTCCCGGGTGAGGACGCGTTGCCTAAATAAGAAAAGAGGTGGCCTGGCGGGTTGCGAATATGCAAAGGTGAGTCCGCCGTGGAAATGTCGCTGGAAAGCCTGATGGCTAGGATTGGGAGATGTTGAGTGGTGTTGAGGAGTGGTTGGTTCACCGTGGCGGAGGACCAAGTTGATACGAGACGACGTATGAGCAGGAAGTTCAGCTTATGAGGGAGGATAGAGAGGGATTTTCACTTCTTAGATATTTTTTCAACCACATATTTGACTGCGCGGCAGATTTGAAGCTTGCGAAACCACGCGGTCTGCTCTGTGACGTTGCACGTCAGTTTGCCCTACATAGTCACTCATTATGACTGCCTCACACTCTCCACTCAGTCCTTAAGAGCGTTTGCGGACACTTGCCTAGTTAGACATCAGTGATATGGAAACTCGCTACCTGAGCAGTATCACAACAGAGACCTGTAGTCACGGAGACTCAATATTCGACTTCGCTTTGCTCCCAGTATAAAAACACACACATCTTCCATCTTCCTCCCTGTTCCACAGACTTGTCTTCCACTGTCAAAAACGACAATTTCAATTTCCAAGCACAACTTGAAAAGAAGGAAAGAAAAGCAAGATGCCCGACTCTTCAAACTTACCAACCCAACGTTCGGTGGACTCGGTAAGCAGTGTAGACTTTAGCACCAAGAGCACCGAGGCGAAAATAACCTCGTACATGTGGTACATCCACGTGCTGGTGCGAGTGAACACAGAGGACCGCCTGAGGGGCAACCTCGCCCCCTTTCTGGGTCAAGAAACAATAACAACAACCGCCGCCGCCGCCGCCTCACCTCCTTATTCGCCCTCACTCGATCTCGGCGACATTACCAGCGGCGGTGGCGGCGGCAGTGCGCTTGGCCACGAGGGCGACGGATCACGCGCTGCGAACAAGATGGACGACCTCACCGATTACCTGATCCTGCGGTACTTCTCGCGTGTGATTCTGGAGGAGCTCGTTGACACGGCGCCAGTCAAAGAGCACACGGACGGCTACGCCCAGGTGCTGTCGGGCATCCCCACGCACTTCCGCGAGGAGTTCTGCCGCCGGCTGTACAGCCTGCTTTTCAGCAAGCGCATCGTGGAGTGGCCGTCAGGGATCGACGTGCCGGAGCCGGCCCCAGAGATAGCTGCTTCTGCTACAGCCTCGGCAGGTACTGACCCTGAAGCGGCCCCAGGTGACAACAAATCTGACACAAGCCGCGTCCGCATCAAGGAGGAGGAGCAGGAGGAGGAAGACTCAGAGGGCATTGAGCCATGGCCTACGACTGAGGATGAGAACATGTCCGACGACGACCAATACCATGTCGAAGACGAGAGGCGATCGAGCCCCGGCTATCAGTCCAGGTATCGCTCCGCCAGCCCCTGGCCCGACACGCCATCACTCGGGTACAGCCCAGGGCTGGCGAGGGCTGCCTACTTCGGGACGGCCAGCTCGCCTCTGCCGATGAACTATTTCAGCAATTGGCGACTCAGCAGGAACGGGTACGGGCCCGCCCGAGACGCATACGCATACGCAGGTGCAGGTGCAGGTGCAGGCCGCGGCGAGGGCCTGCTGCCACCATCGCGGGACGCGAACCAGCATCATCAGCAGCCTGTGCCTCCACATACCACGCCTCAGGATCGACCGGTCTCGCTGGTGGACTCGGGACGTGGCCAGCCCCAGAGCCACAGCCAGCAGCAACAGGTCAGCCACACCGGCTCGTACTGTCCCTGCTGTGTAAGGGAGGCTTGGTGGGACGGCGAGGGAGCACAACGATAAACGACGTGCTTTTTAACTTTGCTTTTTTGGTTCGAGGCGTTCGGCGAATCCCGTTTTCTCAAGACATCATTGCCCGGCGGAGTGGTAAAATGGGTACTGTACCCGCAGAGCTAACTGGTTTGACGTGAGTTGGGTATCACAAGTGCAGGTTCCCACGATAGAATCCGATGACAAGCTTCACCCTGCCCCTGCGGTTGGCGCGACACAGGGAAGCGTCAATCCATCCATCGTCGATCGTCGAAAAAGCATGTGTGCTGGTGGTTCAGCGGACTGGCGGCATGGCGGACTGGTCGGGATGGGCTTCACCGGGAGTCGCTGTTGGCGGTATTGGGTCGTAGCGCGATGCTCCCATGACTGTGGGTAGGAATCACACCTGGGCTATCGGATTGGGACCATAGGCTCTGACCGGTCAATGGTAGTGAATCCTCCAAGGTGGGTGACAGCTCAGTCACACCTTGGCTGGCGGTAGATCCTGGAGGTCACCTCCGTCTTGGTGCCGACGGCACACGGCTGGCGTGGGGTGATGGTCGATCCTTGGACGGGTTAGGAAATGTATCGAAGATTCCAAGGATGCGAGAGGTTCCGGCTGCTGGTGAGGAGAATAGATAGCCAGCTTCCCGAACTGCCGATCGTATGTACGTTATCTCCACCTGAGGGCCAGATGGAGGCAGATGCATGGCACGTTACAGGGTGCTCATCAAGGCCGACAGGTACTGATCCGCATGTAGACAAGATATCGATTACCAATTGACGCGTACGGAAATTCAAACAGCCCACTGGGGAAGTGCCAGAGCCCTTTGCGTGCACCCTCCGCATCCATTTTGAGATCTTACTTCCGTGACGTGCAGAAGCGCAAGCCACACACCCTCGAGACATGCCTTGTAGATGATCCCAGTCGGTCCCGCGACCGGTGTGAAAACCCCCGCTTCTACGTGACGGCAGCCCGACCCGTCGAGCCCGTTCCTCATTGCCTCAAGCCATGGGCTGATTAGGATAACAGTTAGCCAAATTGTTCATCTCCGTATTTGGAATGCGGTGTTGAATCTTCGGGAGGACAAACATGCGAGCCGAACCACAAAAATGTCACGATAAGACCCTCTCTTCTGCTTGCAGTACAGTGTGCTCATGTGACTACTTACTTGGGTCTCTGGGCTGCGGCTTAGTCGTCGTCGTCGTGGACGGCGCTGCTGGGGGTTGGCTGTTGAGGAAAATGGAAAAGCCGACCACTGCCATGACTTGCTGCTGAGCTGAGTGTTGATAATGGAGAGGAGAAAGTCCAGTGATGGTATCCGCGGAGTGAGTTGACGAGGACTCGATCAAATGCGCGCCTTGTGGTAGGGCTTCACACAATCCAGCCTGAGGTCGGTGACCAAGCAAAGTCGACTCAAGTTTCGCGAATAGCTTGATGAACGGCGTGGAAAAAGAGTATCAGGAGGCTTGTTGGAAGTGTCTGAATGGCCGTACCATGGCATGCGTCTTCTGGAGGCGAAGCATCGAATTTATAGCTACGGCTGCCCGATTACCAAGTGTTCCGCGCGACAAGGACGAAAGCTTAGCAGCGTGTCCATGAGCACTGCAGGCAGTTCTACATTTTCCGCAAGGTCAACGGAATTCATCAAGATGGCCCGATGACGAGTGGACCGGGCTCGCAAGGGGGCTCCATCGAATGGGTCTACGATTGTGACAGGTACCGGGCTGACAGTCCAGGGGTGGCGAGATCACGGGTGCGGCCGTCTTCAGAGCTCATTGGCGTAGATTCAGAATGGTTGCCAACCTCGTCGACAAGTCTGCCGTTGGATCATTCTTGACGCGGAAAGCCGGTGAAGAAGACGCAAATGAAGCGTTCGTGAGATCTCCATACGGTGAAGCGATTCTCTGTCATGCCTAGGAGCCACTGAGAATCCTGAAACACGGGCCTTGTGCTCAAGTGACCGAAGGCCGTACTACACAATTCCTCGTGGGATAAGGCAGACCCAACCAAGTCATGCCTTGCAGGAGCAACTGACGAATGGGCGTGGAGAATGGTGCGAGAATCGGCATGCGGACGATTTGTGCTCAGACAATTGACGCCGAAATGAGAGACGCCAAAGGGGAGAATTCGATGTTCCAAAGTCGCACGGCATGAAGCTGTTCAACACAGTTGGGAGGAGGCCGACCGCTACTCGACGTCAGGGCCAATGATTGACTGCCCACTTCGTCGAGGGAGACCAAGGAACGACGAAGACATGCCACAGTCAGTTAGGCCAAGCCGCCAGATTCGTGCGATGCGATGCGGACGAGGGGAACGCGCGAGAATCTCCAGGCCGAAGCCGAAACCCAAGTCCAAATCTCAGACCAACACCCGATCCTTCCCAGTCCAAGCGAGAGTCTCACGTGGAAAGGGGGCGATCTAAGTGCTTGCGGCCCGAATTCGACTAGGACGGAACATTCTGATCCTCCCGCGGAGCTTTGGGCAAACGAGGCGAACGGTGCCTCTCTCGCTTATGGGCTGCGCTTATTCTCGTTGGACGATTTCAGTTGGAGGTGTGTCGGAAAGCCCGCCTTGCCCGTTGCAGCAGTGGGTGAGAGCAGCGCCGGGCGTATGATGATGAGCAGAAAAATCCATTCTTCTTTGGCACGTAAATATGAACGGTCGAAAGTGGGTGATTTTCAAGACCGCTTGATTAACCGTGCGTAATACAAAGTGTGAAGAAGAAGAGAAGAGAGGAGAACCAAGAGCAAGACCGACGTCGCAAGGGAAGTAGTTCAATTGAAAAATGGCACTCTACCGCAGCAGCACGTGACCATGGGACCCAGCTGCCGGTACGTACCGATTTTAGCGCCGAACTAAAGAATTTGGTGGGGCGCGGCCTTCCATAAAATTTCGACTTCAACTTTTGCTTTCTGCACAGTTTCTTCCTTCATCAACCAACAACGACAATTACCAGCATCGCGTCGCAGCTCAAGCATGTCGCCTCCACGCCAGAAGGGATGGCCTCCCAGTTGGCAAATGGACGCAGCGCAGATACGATTTTGCAGCTCGACACAGGTTTGAAGTCACTCTCCTTCTCATCACGGTCAATGTCAATCCAGTTCGCCCTGGATTGACTGTCCCTTCACGCGTCCTTCCCTTCTCCTTCTCCATCTCTTGCGATCTCGTTTGCGAACAGTCAAAGAACAGCGAGGTCAGCTGTCTTGACACACCCACAAATTGCCTACCGCTGTGTTCTCTCTATGCACAAGACGGTCAACTTTATTTTTATCGTTCGTGTGGAAGAGCAAAACCAGGGTCTAGACAACCCGTCCAATCCACCCTGCTGGTGTAGATTAAAGTGCAACAGCAGGACTAATGCGGACAGACATCCTCCCAGCATCGCGTACTACGAGAAGGAAAGATTGGGGGGAGGGATGAGGGAGCTTGAAATCACGACTTGACGATTGACTGGTCAGCCTTGGTCGCGACGACGTGCTTCTGAGGAGGAGACGGTCGTGTTTGGAGGCTGCCATTTCCATCGGAAGCCGTCACAGTCACGCCAACAGGTACGCCATCAATTCGGAGAGTCAGCCAGACAGACTGATGGCGAGTCGTGCCTCATCTCGTCGCACGTTCTGCCATTCACGCACACAAATGGACCTGTGCCCAGCGATCCTCTGTTCGCCTCGTGCGAATTCAGGGTTGATTGCTGAGGCAGTTCGATCACACCAAGGAGCCATCAAATCCCCATGATGTCAATTTCCAATCGACAGGTCCTAGATCAATCGGGGTTTGGGAAGCCGGGTTCGCTGTCAAAGGCTTGAGCCCGGTGGAACACTCCTATGAAGACGCCATATTCCACTCCGTTCGCCGAGATCGTCGATCTTTGAGGTTGGGGAAAACCATGGCTTTCGCCTACATTATTTTCCGCAGCATGCTCACTTGTTCCTTTTCTATCTAGGCAGGTAGCCCATTTTTGGATAAGATCCAATCAAGCAAACAAGAATAAATCGCAGACCAGAGAACTCCCACCTTGATATGCGTCCAAGTTCGGCTTGCTCACCCCAGAGCCAGTACGACCCAATACCATACCGTACCGTGATCATGATTTATATACCCTTTCATCGCTACGCTCGGTTGGAAAGCAAATAAGCAAAACACACTCAACATTCCTTTATGGTCGCCAGTCGCGTCAATTCTCCTTGACCCAGGACGGACTAGTCTCCAGAAATGTACCTGCTGTCCATGAAAGAAAGTAGGAACTTTGACAGTAAGCGCCCAATGTAGTCTTCCTCGACGTTCCGTGGATATGGGTGGCTTTCACCGGTAGGAGCCATAATCGGGGCCGGCGTCAACCAGTCCAGCTCGCTGTCTACAAGAAGTCTGTCAGCACCCCGGCATTTCTCCCCTCGACTCACCAACCAACTCTCCGAAATATAACTCACAGTCAAATTGCAGCATGCTCCTCAGGCTCATCACCATCTCCATCGCCGCACTGTCCAGATCGCCCGACGGGTCATGGCTGGTGTCTACCAGCGGGTTGAATGATTTGGCCGACGCGTCCCTCGAGTGCGTCTGGTAGATCTGGTGGAACTGGAACGCGAACTGCTTGAAGGGCATGTCCTCGATGGCCTTGTTAACGTCAAGGGCTTCGGCGCGCCTGAACTTGACGGGCCGCCGCCTGCGCATCTCGATCTCGATCTCCGAGATGGCGAAGACGTCAGCCGACGCCTGGATGGACTCCATCAGCAGGCAGAAGACGACAAACGCCGCCGTGCACGGCGCCCACTCGGCGCGCGACCGCCTCTTGAGCAGCTTGCCGAACTCGTCAAACAGCCCCGCCACGCCCTCGACGATCAGGTCGTCCACCACCGCCTTGACCTGGCGGTTGAGCAGCCGCGGCGTCATCCACGGCCCGCTCGCCGCGACGGGGTTGACGGCGCGCAGGCTGTCGACGCACTGCTGCGTCATGGTCAGGTGGTGCGAGAGCATGTACTGCATCGTGTACACGGCCAGCGCGCGCCGCACGATCGGCGACCCGGACTGCTGCGCGTACCGCTGCACCACCTGCAGCACCCGGCGCGGCAGGTCCGTCTTGCGCGCCATCGACGCCGTCAGCTGCATCGGGCACCCGGGCTCCTGCACGATGTCGTCGGCGTACTTCTCTACCTTGCGCTTCAGCTCCGCCCTGAACGACCCGCCCGACCCGTCCACGTCCAGCCCCAGCGGCGCCGACCTCAGCGCCTCCAGCTCGACGCGGTCCTCGCCCCCACCACCGCCACCACCGCTGCCCACGGTATGGAACCAGTGCTGCATGACGTCCGAAGTTGCCGCCCGCGGCGTGAAGAACTTGGCCTTGATGGACAGCTTGGACCGCAGGCCGGCGCCCGACGAGAGCACGACAGTGACGTCCGGGTGGTCTGCGCCGTTGAGGGTGAAGCTGGCGACGTTGTCGGCGACGAAGCGGGCCATCTCGTCGCGGGCAAAGTGGGCGCGCATGAAGGCCGGGAACAGGGCGCGCGTGAAGTCCTCGAACTGCCAGCACACGGCCTGCGGGACCTGGGCGCAGAAGCGCTCGCAGCTGCGGCAGGGCCGCTGCTGGTCGCATTTCACCTTGCGCACGTGGCAGCAGAAGCAGGCGCCCTTCTGCCGCACCGCCAGCGCGCTCGCCCGCGTGTCGTTGGACAGCGCCCCCTTGCGGCCCTTCTGCGACGCCTTGGACGCGTCCGGCGTCCCGTCGAAGCTGCCGCCCCCCTTGGCCCATGTGTCCGGCGTCGCGTTGCAGAACAGGAACACCGGGTTCTCTGCTGTCGCTGATGCTGATGATGACTGTCCTGCTCCTTGTGCTGCTGCTGCCTCTGCGAGCCTGGACGCCGAGGACGTCGACAGGAGCGGTGGGGACGAGCTCTTGCGCTTCTGCGTCTTCCGCACTTTTGATGTGGCACGGTCCTTTCTCTCTGCCGTGGGTATTGCGATGGCCTTGCTGGTGGCAGAACTGCCTCCTTCGAGCCTGAACTGGAGTGATCCGGGTGAGGCTTTTGGGCTAAGGTCGATCGATGACCCAGATCCCGATGGAGGTGTGAAATGACCCATTGATGAACCTGATTGGTTGTCGAACGAATCCGGGACGATGGGTGTGTTGTACTGCTGCTGCACCGGAATATGGGTCCAGGGAGGAGATGCATTGACACCAGTCTGCATGGAGGAGGGGATGTTGAGATTCATCAGCGCCTGAGACTGAGCATCATCTAGGCCGTCGAACCCAGTATTTGGCAGCATGGAGAAATTGTTGAACCCGAATTCAAAGCCTGGATACATTCAGTATGCAGCCCCTCTATCAAAACACACACCTCCAGCATCCCAACACACTACCATCTCGTCAAAAGGGTAGGGTAGGGCAATTTCACTAACCAAGTTCGCTTTGCCCAAAGAGGGCGGTTGTGTTTGGTCCCACGCCAAAAGCCTGCCCCTGCTGCAGTGCTTCTATAACGAACTGACCATGCGAGACATGCTGAACGTCCAGCGGTGAGCCGGAAAACCCAAAGTTCGCTGCTCCATTGCCAGCGCCGCCGGCTCCAGCGGCCGGAGACGCGTTCGTGAGAGATGCGGCGCCGTTCATTGGGGAGACGGAAAGGGCGTGCTCCATAAGCGGTCCCGGCGAGGGTGTCTGGAACATCTGCTGCTGCTGCTGCTGCTGTTGTTGTTGTTGGTGTTGGTATTGGTGCTGGTGCTGGTGTTGGTGTTGGTATTGATGCTGGTGATGATGCTGAGGGGCGGCATTGCCTACAACCCCCCATGACCCCTGGCTCACTATCGAAGGGCTGGTGTCGAAGCCCAACGACCCGGCCAGCTCCTGGAGTGACCCGGCGGCATTACCGCCCTCTGTGTCGAGGAACTGCCACGACTCGAGGTCGTCGTCCGCCTGAGAGAACCCAGACATGGGCGACGTCCCGGACGAGATGACTGAGGCCATATGGACGTCCTCCTGCTGAGGCAGACGGTGGCTACTACCAAACGTGCTCTCCTCCTCGTGGTCGTACCTGTGAGAGTAATCGTCCTGTGTAGGGCGGTGTTGCTCGTTGCTATCTCTCCGGTGCTGCTCCTCGTTCGGTTGAAGAGGAGGCTGGCGGTGTTCCGCGTCACGATCCAGCTTCGCGGCTTCGCAAGACCGTCCCCTCTCGCTGGAGGTTCTCCACGTATATGCGATTGCTTTTTCCTCTCAGCCCTCTCGCTCTCACACTCTGTCCGAAGAAATAGTTGGCCCGCGTGGAGCGTTCGATGCGGTGTGGATGTAACTGTGCGCCAGTCGCGTCCTTTGGCTTTCCCCTCTTCCCGCTTATTGGGACGGCCAGTCTCATGTGAACCTCTGCATATGCGCGCGGGCTCAGAAAAAGTAATCAGACTAGGCAAGCTGCATGGAGTCGCGCGTTATCTCGTCTCCTTGATATGGTTTTCCCCGCCGGGACGAGGCCTCCTTGCCTCCCGTGTTTCTCCCCTCGTTCTTTTCCGGTTTGCTCTTTTCCTCTCGTCACTTCGAAGCACGAGGAGGTCCTAGCGGACGGACTGCTGCGGGGGCGCGACAGGTCGGCAGATGTGAGCTCAACGTCGCTGCCACGTCTCCCTCTGTGTATCCTGCACCTCGGGTGTTCGCTTTTGGAAGCACATGCATGGGGATGCGGGTAGTAATATAATCTCCGGCGTTGCTCAGTCCCCAAGCAGCTGCCGTTAGGAAAACGAAAGAAAAGTCACTACAGGAATCTACGATGGAATTTCCCGCTGGGGAAAGATGCAAGCCCCCTTGGGAGCACGAGAGCGAGAGAGGGCATGGTGGTTGTTTTATTTCCAGCAGTCTGGGAAATGTCTCGCGGCTCACTGCCCAGCGTCCGAGGGCCTGCTCAGCCACTATACCGCATGAGGCGACCGACAGCAAGGATAGCTTGGACGGTTCCAGCCAATGCGACCCCCGCAACGTGACCGAGAAGCAGAGTCTCCAGCGCCTCCTCTCGGCATGATGGTGCAGGAAGCCGGTCTCTTTGCGACAGGGGTCCTCGTCTCCCTCAAGCAGTCAAGTCTGGCCCAGTCTCGCATTCTATCACTCCACACCCGTTGCCCGCCGCCACAACACACAAGCAACGCCACGAGGCCTGCCACAAAGGTACGCGGTGACTGACCTCGGGCTGACTGTACCTGGGAAAGACTCGGACACAGGCACTCTGTCCTCGTCTGCCATACACACTCGACGGGCCGGACTGCACACAAGTCCGCCTGGGCCACGTACGGCGCTCAGGCGTGCCCAGGGGCAAAAGCGGCACTGCTTTCAAATCATCTGTCAGATGTCATGTCACCCGGATGCACACATGAAATGATGGATGGGGGCTTGTGGGCGTCGACGTCGTCACCGGCCGCAGGACGGCGACCGCAAACAACAACCCCAGATGTATATCAAGCTGCCGTGGAACACAAACACTGGCTCTGGAATTTCGCAACTTCTAATCTCTGCTGTGCCACCAGGGAATGAGAGAAAGGAGGAAGAAAAAGAATTGGCATAACACACCCCCAATCGGATGTGCTCCCAACGAAGCGGTGCTACCACACCCCTTCGATTCTAGTGAAAATCTACATTTTTCTCTTTCAGTTGGGGCGGAATGCATGGCCAACAAGCTGCAAGGTCAAGGGCGGAATGCAAGCGGGTAGGCGCTGGATTCTTCTTTTGAGGCAGACTGAACCACGCACCAAGCAAACGCTGTCTTTAATGTTGGGGGGAGAACCAAGGACAAATTTACCGGTTGCAAAAACAATGGGAGGACTCTGTCGTCCTCCTTCCATCCACCACCAGGGGAATGAAGAAAGCAAAACGCATGGCATGGCAAAGCAAGGCAAGGCGTGGTAAGCAGGCATACAATTGCAAAGGCGGGCAAAGCACAGCACAACGTCCAACAACTCCTCGAGATCACGGCCTCCCACCCTCGCTTTCTTCCAACCCCCATCCCAGAATCGCTAATGGCATGTCCCGGCTGGTATCCAGTCTCCTTCCCAAGGTCCAAAACACACGCGCACACAAACAACAAGGCATGTCGCTGTCGGTCTTTCGCAATGCCAAAACAGGGCGGAAGTGAACACCAAAGGCAGAACAAGCAGAATGTCAGCCACGTCGCTCTCACAGCGGGAGGTCCGCTCCAATCTCATCGTCCGCGGCCGGTGTTCACCACCGCGGCAGGCCTGCTCGCTGTTTTGGATGTCTTTCTTTCAATTTGTCTTTCCTTTTTTCCCTTTTTTCCGATTGGTGTCATGGGGCTCGTGAGTTGGGGTCGTTAAGAAGTATTCCTTTGATTTGATTTTTTTTTGTCGATGTTATAATACACTGCCGTTTCGTTGAACTGCATTCGTCGGTTGGCGAGCGAAGGTAAGCAGGTGAGTGAGCTAGCGCGAGGGCTGTCCCTCTCTCTCTCTCTCCTCGTTTCCTTGGTCTGTCATCCTGCATCGTGCTCCTTCTAGTGGAAGGAGCGGATGCTTCCTGTGCGTAAAAACGTATAATCAACTCCCTGCCCCAGTGTCGAGGAGTCGACGGCCGGTTGATGGGAGGATGGAATGGTTTGAAAACGTGTGACGGCACCAGATACTCTGGCCCATCATGTATGGAAAATCAATCCGTGCTGAAAAAGCACGACATCGATGAAAACGTATAAAATATATTGCGTCGAGGTGACACCTTTGGCACCGGACAATGTCCCAGTGGGAATTCTGACCCGCCGACAATCAAGACGGCCGGTCCTGTTCAACCGCGGCTGAACCTCGCGGCAGCGGCCTTAGCCCTCTCCTGGATCTGCTGCTCAGTGCTGACGTACAGCCGGTCGAGGTAGTCCATGGCCTGGGCGTCCTTGAGGATCTTGGCGACCTGGATGCCGGCGCTAATGAGCTGCAGAATGTTCCTATCGTCCTTGAGCGGGCGGCTCTGGTGCTTGGCCGCGTGCCTCATCTCGAGGCTGTTTTCGAGGATCGTCACGAACTGCTTGATCTGCCCGTTGTACAGCACCCGCGCTGGGATACGCCGCTTGGTCGCCAGCCGCTTGAGCAGGTACACCCACTCGGTCCACTCGCGGTCCTGCGGCCGCTCCACCGGCCTCATGTCCTGCGTCAGCGGGATTGGAAACTGGTACTTGGCCACAAAGTCGTACGCGCACTGCGACAACCGGTCGTTGACCTGCGCCAGCACGCTGTCCTGCTCCTGCACAAGCAGGTTGGTTGGGAGGTGCGGCAGCTCGCGCTCCTGCATCGCTATGTACTCTGGCGGCGGTCGCTGGAGGAACTGGTGTGGCCCATCGAACTCGTCGCGGTTCGATGGCCTCCGTTGTGATCGGCTGGCCTTGCCGTGTGAAGACGACTTATGGTGCTTGCCTGGCGGCGTCGTCCCGGTCCCACCACTGTTGTCGATGGAGTAGTCGGACAAGCTAGGGGACGCCATGATGTCGTCCATCGAGTCCGTTGGTGAAAACCTTCCCGGGTGATCCCAATTTTGTGAGTTCGTGCTCTTATAAGACCCATAGGCTTGTGCTGGGGCGGCACCATTTCCGTAGGTCATTGACACCGGTCTTGAGTTGTATGCTTGAGAATTTGAGTAGGCCGTCTCGGTTCGCCCATGATGGCTCGCTGTCACTGTCGCTATGGTTCCTGGAAGGTTGTACGCCGAAGCGCTCCCGCTGTATTGTATACTTTGGGAATTTCTCGTTATTCTCACTGTCCATGGCTTAGGGGACCCACTTCGACTGCTCTGGTCTTACCTTTGCGGCGTGCTGCTGTAAGCTCCGTTGATGACGTCCCGGCTCCCTCCGCTCGGGTACGGGTCTTGGTACACGATGGGGCTTTGCTTCGGGTCAGCTGCACAAGTCCATTCGGGGAATGTCTCTTCTGGTCCGCACCTTCTCGTCCCCCATGGTCCTTTGGAAGTCCTGTAGGCAAAGTCCGACTGCGCCATCTTCGCAAAATAACTCCGCGTCCTGGGTATCGGGATGTCCAAGGGTTGAAAAAATTTGACACGGCCTCCGGGAACAGCAAAAAAAAACGCAAGACAAACAGACTAGCAGACAAAGAGACACTTGTTGCCACAAGTGAGGATCATGGAATAGCTGGCGCTCTCCTCCTAATGACTGTCCACGGAATAGTCCTGACGGGCCAAGTTTACTTGAGAGTTTGGATAAAAACTGCTCTTGTTACCAAGGGATCCCACGGCTATGGCAATTAGTCCTTCCGGGATGTGTGGTTTCCGTGGTGCAGCGGTGTGTATTCAGTTTGTTCAGGTGATTGCTCCGGAGTGTGGACGGCGACTCGCAAGTCTTTTGTCCTAGAAATGTCCAATACGGGGCGACGTGAGGAAGCAGCTAATACCATAGCGTAATGCTTGCTCAGGAAAGTATGACTGCGTGACAGATGGGCTGTCTTGCCAACTCCGGAAGGGTTGCGAATAACTTCAGATGAATGATCTTGCCGGTCCAAACGTGCTGCTCTAATGCCGGGGGTAATTATATCTATGATACCTGAGGGGAGTGGCGAAGAAGGGACCTTGTCTAGGTGAGCAGTAGCCGAAGCCTATCGCCAAGGCAGGGCGGCAGGAACAAGAGTCGAGTGAGCGAGAGTCAACACAACTTCATTTGGCACCCTGCTTAAGGATCCACAATCCACGAGACCAGGGACAAGATCTTCAAGCCGCATGCACGAGGAGTCTCGTTACTGTGGGCAATAACGAACCACAACAAATCGGGCAATTAGAAAAAAGCAAGCAGGGGGCACGGAGCGCGGCACAATTGCCAGCAATTCCCACTTGGAGGTTCCGTGAATGTCAGGTCAGGGAACGCATTTGGAGCGCAGACAGCGAGCATGGTGAACAGCTGGCTGGGGGGCCAGGGACTACCCTGGGGTTGCGCAATTGGGCGTACGGGCGGGCTTAGCAGAGTCTCCTAAGCCGACATGACCAGCTTGGGTAAAGCAGCATGATTTGCAATTGGTGTGCAGGCGGCGCGGCTGTGGATTTGACCTGGGCGATAGGGCATCGATTGGGCCTCCATGGCTGTAACGAGAGGGTATGTCGTGGCCCAAAGGTTGACAGTCAATCCAGGTTTGGTGGAATCATGGAGGACAGATCATGCAGGGAAGCACCCAGATCTTCGGGCAGCGGTGACAGCAGCTGGGGACATTGGGCAGTGAAACATGGGAATGGGCAGCCCAACCCAGGCATTGATGCCAGATACAGACGCCGTCTCACACAGCGGTAGCCTTGAAGTCTAAAGAGCTCCTGGTGATAGGTCAGCAATTCCACGAGAGTCGGGCAGTCGATATTGGACACGCTGGTGAGGAGAAGACATGCAGAAATAGAACCTGTCATGTCCGCTTGCCCGAGGCGGCCGTATCTGCATGTCTTGAGTAAGAACGTTGGGGATCCGATTCCTCAAAGTCGGGGTGGTTTTCCGCACGAGATTTGGAGAGGTATTTTGGAGTGCAACCCTGGACGAGAACATGAGCCCATTGTTGCGCCCAGGCTCGCAGTAAAGTTTCGCCAGTTCCAGAAGATAGTTGGAACATGGACGAACTTTGAACACTCCAACAAATTTCCCAAACTCCAGGGGCTTGTGAGATGAGGTCACAGGGAGGACAGAAGCGGGGTCCTGGGGGGTCCCCGGCAGCCCTGGGTGAGCTGGCTGCGTCTCCAGCATGACGGCCTAAGATAGACCCGAGACTCCTGGTGCCGGCGTTACATCTGTCATCCTTTTTTGGTGATGAACTGCCCTGACAGATCCTGTCATGGCTCAACTTGCCTCTCGGTCAAATGCATTCGCGGGATAGAAAGGTGATGGGGTTTGCCGTTGCCCGGGCCAGACCCTATTCAACCATCGGACGATCCTTGAGAGTTTGTGGGAGTGCCACGAGGCAATCGTTATGCTTCGGCGACGGCAGGCAGGGCATGACGTCTCATATGTTTCGGCGTGCAACACATCCAAAAGGAAGCCCTCGAGTCTAATAACTTGTCGGACCCGATCTGCTGGGAGGGCGACCGTTTGGATAGTCCTAGTCTAGAAGAACTGGCTCGCCCTTGCACGTGCTAATATTAGGTCCCGAGTACCACTGCAGCCCGGTGAAGGTGGTCTCCGGTCTCCACGATGCATTGTTAAAGTCTACGGCCTCGTGGGAAGTAGATCAGCTGAAACAATTCCAGAACAGTCTTCTAAAGGAGACGCGCCGGTCCAGGAACGCAACTTGTACCGTAAAGCCGCATCTTACCTCGACCATCCTACGAAGCGCTAGATTCTGACGCCAGCCTCTGTTCAATCTACGCCTCTCAAGGCAGCAGTATTTGAGCATGCAATAAAATGGTGCTAAGAAGGAGTAGCGTCATCCATTTTCCTAGTGTCAGCATTCCGATCCACACAGGCTCATCTCGAGACGAGCTGCTGGCTCCTCCGCTGGACGTGCCGAGTCTAAGGGCGCTGGTATGCGGCTGCTCAAGTCTCTTGGGAGGACAAATCTGGTCACAGATGATCTGCATCCGCACGTTCGAGTATGCGCCCTCCAGATGATCATCTTGAAGACAGACAACAGGCGCGCAGCAATAAGGATACTTGAATTCAAATCCGAGTAGTCCATAGGGGAACTCTTGAAGTAACTCGAGGGCACCGAGAACTCTTGACCATGGCGTCTTGACCATGACCTCTTGGTACTGACTGCCCGGCTTGCTCAGCTTTCAGATATCCTGTTGCCTAATGTGACCTTTCAAGAGGCTTGTCCTAGACAGCTAGTACCGTCTTGGAACACTGCAAGGCTAGACCGCTGCCCACGTGGAATCCCAATGGTGAGATGCGCGCTCAACAGCAGAATGTAAGACTCTCAAATCCTTGACAATCGGTGCCAAGAGATATGGCGACGCTATCCAAGCCTTTCCTGACTTGAAGGCCGTCTCAACAGCCGCCAGCTTATGTCTTTCCGGTACTTTGGCAGCTTCCTGGTCGGAGCGATGTGGCTTTCTGGCTAGGCTATTCCGTCTTGGTTGGAAGCAAAGGGATCTGGACCTTTCAGCTTTGCTATACATCCGGGGGAGATGAATCAATGATGCTGAAGAGCGACCAAGTGATCCGACGTGATCCTACGCCTCGGACCCGTCGTCTCATAAGAAGGACCGCGGCGCCGGCGCCATTGGGTGGGGGGGAGGGAGGTATCTCTCGGGGCGACTCGATCCCGGCCTCATGGCGTTCTACGGATCGACCGAATTTTCGGTGAACCCACAACCACAACGGCAACGGAGATACCATCGGAGAAGTCGCAACGGATGCATAGCGTGCAAGAGACGCCACGTGAGGTGCGATGAGGCGAGGCCAATCTGGTGAGTCACCCTCATATTGTCTTCAGTGATACACCCAGATACAGCGGAACGATATCATCGCATCGATTGCTTCCACTCCTTCGTCCAGCATCTATTGAAATGAGCGAGGCTCGTCTCGAGGCTGATAAGTAGTGCTCACAAAGTGCGAGCTGTGTTCGCAGCGGCTCCGGGTGCTCATACTCTGATGACTCCGTATCGATGGGAGAGCCATCATCATCCGATGGTCGCGATGGTGGCGCCGAGCACACAATGGCATTTCGGTCCAGGGTCAGAGACACATCTGAGCCGCCAGCTAGCAACGTAGAGCTCGAGGGGCCGCCGAGATTCGAGGCCGATGCATTTGTCACAACCCTCTTCTCCGGTGCTCCAGCTGAGTTGGCAGACAAGACCTGGTGGTTGTTCCGCACGAGTATGTGATTGATTTTTCAGCTCTGTCCCCAGCTGAGTGACTGACTTGTTACTGCACAGTGGCACAGGAGAGCATGACCGGCTTTCGATCTTCTGCAACGGGAGCAACGTTCAAGTAAGTACCAACTCTCTCGTCCATGCGCCCATGATCTATCCGAAAGCGATGCTGTCAGTTCGGTCATCCCAAGTCATTTTTCGCAGAGGGTTGAGCTTTTAAGCTGACACATATCAGGTTGCCTTTACCGCCTTGGAGCTCAAGTATCAGCAAGTATGCCTCGTGCAACACTGGAACTGCTATGCAGACGATGCCCACAGAGCATATCAAAGTCCCCCTGCTACATTTCAAGCAGGACGCCTTCAATTTCATCAAGGGCCATCTCGAAAGCCCCTTCAAAGACATTGGTGACTCCGTCATGGCAACGATCAGTAGTCTGATGCTATTAGAGGCGGCCTCATGGGAGGTGAGAATTCTTCGTCTGGGGCGGAAAGCGCGGGTGCCAACCTCAGTACTCATCTGGCTCCAGTAGACAAACCCGGATGCCCTGTTGGCAATAGTCATGCACCTGAATGGACTGGTAACCGCGGCAAACCATCATTGCGGCCCAGTAGTCACGGCGGAGTTGACCGTGTTCCAAAAATTTCTGGGAATGTGAGTATAGTTGTGACATATCCACCACATACATGCTGACCAAAATACCTCTACTAGGGCAATTGGCAGTGTCACGAGGAATGGAGTGGAGGAGCAGCTGTCCACGACGGTCAGCAGTGTCGAAGGATGTGCTCCGCTTAGCGTGCTGTTTATTGGTCTGTCAAGCAAGCCAACAGGCGCATGGTGGTGTGTAGACGGAAACGCGTCCACCAATTCTAATCGTGGACTTTTAGACCTCTCGGCTGCAAGTCGTGGGCAGCGACGGGATCCGGGTGTGGCCATTACTCGAATGATCGCGTACATGTACCTCAGCCTGGTACTTCGTCCTGGTCGTATGAGCAACGAAATCCTCGAATGTCTCATAGACTCGATCGGCAGAGATACGGAGAGGCTTGAACGAAACGCGAGAAACGATTCTGCTGAGCAATCTGTTTTGTTCTGGAGTCTCATGCTGTCTAGCGCTGCGCTCGCCAGCACGACACCCTTGCCTGGTGTTGATGGCGAGAGGCTGGGCTCGAGGAAGAGAGCGATTAGTAATGAGCTACGCGGCACAAGTGCCATGCTGCGGTTGCACACATGGCATGCAGCCGTTGCTGTACTGAAAAGGGTTGCTTTCGTCGAGTTCGAAGGCGAGCAGGAGCTCAAGCAGCTGTGGGAAGAGGCAGTCTGCAACGCAGAATCATGAAGTCTGTCTATCACTAGAGGGCCAGCCGGACGGATTGAACCAGTGGCCTGCTGTACTCGGCAGGACAGCTTTGCAACCGAGCTGGTCCACCACAGTGTCCTAGAATAGATAGTGTGCCAGCAGACGACCTTATCGCTCGATGTGACGTCGGGGACGAATCCGATGCGCCCATTGATATCGGGATGTGGATGAAACCGCAACAACCGCAACCGTGCAACGTTGCTCGCAGCCTCCCAACCTTCTCATGAGCGAGAGAAGCCGTGAACGAAAAGACGTGGTTCGGGAAGATATGAAGAGACCAGCCACCTGGACGCCACCAGCCTCGGCTTCGACGCGATCTTCCCAGCCACGCAGCCACGTAGATCACAGGCTATTCGGCTGTAGTTGATAAAGCCATTGTGCTCCCGGTGGTGATCGTCAGGAGAATTACTTGCACTGGGGCTAGGAAGCAAGTTTCTCAAACAACTAGGCGACGGGCCGGCCATGAAAATCGCTCGCGCATGACCGACATTGCGCGTCCGGAAAGTACAGAGGGAGAAGAGTCAGAGAGTGAGCGAGGCTGGTTTTTCCCCCTCTCAGTGACAACGAGAGCGAGGATGTGCCAAGGGACGCTGGTCAAAAGCAAGACCAGCATTAACGGCGCATCCCGAGGTTTCCGCACGAGGCAGGAAGCAGCGGTGGGAGAGGTGCCAATCATGCGCTGGGCTTGGCGTGATAGAGTTGGACTCTTGCATGGATGCGTTGTCTTCGCTACTGTCGACCTGGCCAGTAGAGAGTCACGACCAGCCATCCCAAGCCACACGATTTGGTCTTGATTGGCTGGGACAGCTTCCCGGACCAGCAAGTTGGCTTTGATGGTGAAGCTTGAAGCGTGACGGCCGAGCATATGTTGCAGGAAGGAAGAGACAACGTGCCCAGAAGTGTGTGGGAGGAGGAGGAGCAGAAAGGTCTAGACAGTGGGGGGATAGAGAGGGGAGAGAGGAAGAGAGAGAGAGAGTCCCATTGCAGCCGCGCCAGTTGGCAGCTCACGCACCAAATGCTCGTGTGATGCGGCCAATGTGATGGCCAAGCGGCCAGGCGTGCAGGCCCGGGGCAGCAGGAAAGCAGCAGGACAGCAGTACAGCAGAGGACAGCAGAGCAGGTGAGTGAGACGCAGGAGGTGTGAACAGGCGCCGAGCTGGCAGGCTGGCAGGCTGGCCAGGCGATGGAGCTGTTCGTGACGGGAAATGGGCGTGGGCAATCGAGATGAGCAAGCTGAAGATGGCTCGAAAATGGGAGGGGAAAAGGGTCAAGGAGGGAGGGCTGGGAGATTCATTGGCAGGGGTGCCGTGTCATTCACCATGGTGCTGTGTCCAGTGGGAGCTCGCCAGCTCAGAAGGGTGGGGCCCCACCACTCTGCGCCGGGTCCCCACCCGCAGCGCCTTGGTCGTGCCCTGGTCGTGCCCTGTCCCCCTCGCTGCAAGTTTAAAACCCAAAGCGGCCCCTCTCCGTGCCCAACTCAACATCGTGCTCCCCTCCTCTTCTTCTCTCCCACCACCCAAGCTCACACCAGCTCACCCTCGCGTCCTGAAGCATTACTGCCCAACCCAGCAACGTCCACGCTGTTCCTCTCGGTTCTCCTGCTGATCTCCCGTTGTTTTCGCCACTTCTTAACAACCTCACCCATCGTTCCTCTTGCTCGAGCTTGACTCGCTCCACTCCCGTCTTACTCTCAATCATCCATCTCCGACCCAAAAAAGGATATCTCTGTTTTGCTTTTTTGAATCACAACAAACGTTCCACAAAGGAGAACAATCCCGTTCTGGAATACTTTGCCGGTTGTGTTCGCGCCCCAAGGATATCTCATCTCTGCTGTCGCTGCCGCGCTCCAGAGCAACAACATATTCAGTTGTTCCACAAGGACCACTCGTATCATTCACCTCTGACTGATTTCGTCAAGTGTTGATACCTTCATTCCAAGGGACATTTTGAGCAGCCGCTCTGGAAAGGATGACCACCGTTGTCACATCAAACCGTTCGGATACCATGTCTGGATACCATTTGGATAGAAGCGAAGTCCAAAGCCCTTCTAGGTATACTACACTTACTTTTCTTTTGTCCTTACCCCTGGGAGGCGTACTGTGTGCTTCTGTGTTCGAGCCTGTCATGTAATGAGCGAAGTCTTGTTTCAAACGAACCTTCAACTCTGGACCCATCGAGATTCCACTGGACGGACAATGAGAACCTCACAAACCCAAGGACTGGAGAGAACCAAACCAGGAACACGGAACCCAAGGATTTTTCTTTCTCGCTTTGCCTGATATTCCCTGGGAGAAATCAACAACACATTGAGGATGCCATCATTGCCTGATTTACAGACCTCGGGAGAAAATTTACGACGCTGTCATGCGTCCGCATCATTTGATGCTCCGTGAGTATCACCCTCAGTGTGCAGACTGCTATAAACAGATTTTGCCCCGGATCCGTGGATTATTTTTGCTGGAACCCAGGGTTTACACCCTGAGCCTGGTCTTGCAGAGGAGCTCCTGGACTTTTTTCCTTGTTTTTTACGTCGACTTCCAGTATGGGCCATATGGTCCCTGTGGAACCGGCTATGGCCAAGCCTCTACCGAGGCCCAGGGTACCGGAATCATAACGATCAATCGAGACACGTACCACTCGAAGCTCTATGGCTTGGTGTGGTGGTGTTCTATTCAACATTCTATAGCAATCTAATTTTGATTGCTGTGCAACCGCACATGGATATATGTCCGATGGACACCGAACTTTTGCCAAGGAGTTTGCCCAGCCGGATTGTTGCAGTGCTTTTTCATCAGGACCTTTTTTCACGGACCAGTTTTGCCTGTTGAGTTTTCAACTCGGCCAATCTAGGCAGCACGTTGTGCTCTACCCGAGGACTACGACTGGTGTGATGTTGTCAACCTAATCCGACAACCGTGGATGGAACGGGACAACGGAGTACACCATATCATTGCCTCTTTGGCCTAGGAACACGAACTTTGACTTGGCGTCTAAGCTTCATCTCCGTGTCTGTTCATTACCGCACTACCATCCCCGTTACCCATGGACCTTCTGCTGGAACTTGACCGGACACAAATGGCCTGCCTGCCTGCCTACACGTTTGCCTGGATCAACCGGACATGGACGCCTTCGCCTGGACTACAGAGGAACTCCTCTTAATTGGTCTGTAAAAGTCCCTACCATGATGACAACTGCTCGGACGTAGAAACTAACCTTACGTTGCTGCAGGAACAAAGTTGTTGCCAAGTTGGAATATGTCTCGTTTTGTTTTTTGGTGTTTTGTTGTTTTTGTGTTTTTAAACAATCGGGATAGTGGAGAAACAGCACACTAACCTTCCAACCTGCGATCACAGTTACACTCAGGCCACTGTTATGTCTCCAAACTCCGGGATCTTTCCTTTCTCTCAAACAGGACCATCAGCTGATCCTTCGGGATCAGCATGGGACAGTACGACAGTAGAAGGACCACAGAACTTCTTTGCAGACCAAGGAGAAACCGAGGATTACTCGTTCACAATGGGCCATTTCACTGCCGGGAAGCCCCAAACCACGGAGGACTTTCAGACCACATGGATGCCAGCTCCCACAGCTGGAGGTGAGAAGACTCACAAGGCTGAGCCTATGCGACGAATCTCCGTGAGAGGTTCTGCCAAGAGCCACCGGATCTCCAAGACTGCTGCTTCTTCAAGCAAGAGCCAACCAAGGCCTCAATCAGTCATGTCACAGGGCGCTTCACTAGCGTCGAAATTTGACATCTCAGGTAATGCACACACGTTCCAGGAAGGACCTCTTGGAAACGGCCGGATGATGGATGTGTCCCAATACCTTTACCAGCAATCTGCTGCTATGACAACATCGCCGGAGATGACCACGTCAGGCTTCTATACCCAGATGGATGGTTTGCCTGTCAACGGAATGGCCTACAGTGACTTTTCTGTTAACCAGCATGTGGACCCCAATGCCATTCCCCTGGACTTTGACACCAGCATGTCGGGTGGTTCGCCCACTCACTCCTGGGATAATCTGAGCGAGGGCACTTCGGCCTCGAAAGAGGATGTCTGGCCGCTGGCCTTGCACAACTCTCCCTTGACGAGTGTTTCGTCCAACTCCCCGGCTCTCCAGTCACTGGATACCTTCAGCCTAGGCGGGCATGCCTCTCAACCAATCATGGGACCGGAGGATCTCGACAGCAGCATGATTCCTGTCATGGGAGACGACCAGGTCTCGCTGGCAGGCTGGAATGGTCGCCGTACCGTCGGCGGCGAAGGTGAGTCTGCGCGGGATCATCCACTCTACAAGAATGCGTATCCCAAGGCGGACGGCCTCTTCCACTGCCCCTGGGAGGGACAGGCAAGCTGCAACCACAAGCCTGAGAAGCTCAAGTGCAACTACGAGTAAGCAACAATCTGACCTGTAACCCATGCCTGCGCACTAACGATGATCGTGACAGCAAATTCGTGGACTCCCACCTCAAGCCATACCGCTGCAAGGTCGACTCGTGCGAGAACGCCAGGTTCTCATCCACCGCATGCCTGCTGAGACATGAGCGTGAGGCCCACGCCATGCATGGCCACGGAGACAAGCCCTATCTGTGCACCTATGAAGGATGTGACCGAGCCGTGCCTGGGAACGGATTCCCCCGCAACTGGAACCTGCGCGACCACATGAGGCGCGTTCACAACGACAACGGCTCTACCCTGAGCGCCCGCTCAGGACCGCCATCGCCAAGCGGAAGCATCCCAAAGGACTCCAAGAACAGGAAGAGGAAGTCTGAGCCCACTGGCAAGGCCTTGACCGGTCGTAAGTCCCCCAAGCCGGTGACGGACGTGGAGGTGCCCAAGGTCGAAGATGCCTCGATCAAGCTCCGCGGCGAGTGGGCCGAGATCCAGGCGGCCCTGCCCAACCTTGTGGCCGCGTTCCCCCAGGCCGATGACCCCATGGTCTTGGACCACATCAATGCCTTCCGGGACCGCCTGGATGCCATGACCAGGATCCACAAGGACCTCTTCGCCCACAACAACGCGGGTCTGGTCCAGCAGCCGTACAACCCCTTCGCTCAGCAATCCGGCTGAATGAATTTTGGTTAGTCTCTCTTTACACCGTCGATCTCGAAGAGGGACTTCGCGCATGCCATGTCTTGAACCATGTCTAACCATAAGTGGGTACCACAGGCACCATTTGAGGATTTTGAAATCGCAGACTGCAAGTGCAAAGCCGTCGAACCAGGATTTACTGTTACAATGAGTCTCATGACCTCAACCTCCCCACGCTCCACGAGCTCACGCCGTGTCGAGCGGGGAATGAGGCTGGCCTCAGAAACCGCGCCGAGGAAGGCCACTGCCATGTGTGCCACAAAAAACGGCCCGTCAGGACCAGATCAATCCGGCCAAGGCTTCAAGCAACCCCGGATTTGAACGTCCATGGATTATCATTCCGACTTGAACGTCGAAGCCTTTCTAAGTGACGACGCCCACAAGGGCAGCTCACGGAAGGACCAAAAAAGGACACGGAAGCCGTCCTGCGTCCACTGCAGGCGGCAATTGATTGCGCCTTTGAATATTACCGTTGCTGCATTGAAAAAAGAGAATGACTAATTTTGCATTCGAGGGATTCCAGGTTTATGGGGCATGTAAACACATAGAAGATTTTTTGTATCGAAGGGCAACCTTCGTTGGATGAACAGAACAAACCACTTGGGCAACAGCAACACTTTTTGTTTCGTTTGGCTTTTTTTCCTGCCTGCTTCTCTCTTATGTCATCCGCATGCTGGCGAACTTGCGTTTTGTTCTTTGAACATTGCTGTGATTTTGGGTGTTTGAATTTGCGTTGGATAAAAAAAATTGAAAAAGATTGCGTCGTTAAACCTCTCCTCAGTTTCTCGTCTCGTAAGCGTGCCATGTCCACATGAAAACGTCCTTGTCGCAGGCATCACTCTCGCTTCGACATTGACAGCATCCCATATCGCGTCGCGGCGTCGTCGAGAACGAGAGCAAGCAGCAGAAGGCGTCTTCGTGGCCAAGAGGCTGAAGGCTCAATATCGCCGACAGCCTCTCGCCCTCGTGGGGTTCGCAACGGCCGAGGAGGAGGCCAAGGCAGCATGTGCAGATGGGATCACGAGGTCGATGCAGGAGGAAGACAAGACAGGACGGACAAACCCGCACCCCTTTATATCCCAATTCCCAAACCACAAGGGAAAAAAGAAGCCGCCAACAGGGCGTCTTCTGTGTTTCCCCATACCGACATTTCTTCGCCTCCCTTGCGCACACCGACTCCCCCCTCTGAATGGGCAGAGAGGGCCAGACACCGCCGATCAGTGGGCGAAGATCCCGCAGTCGGGTTTACCACGCAGCCATACAGGCGGCGCGGCTCGCGTCGCACACACGGTGCAGTCGGGCACCGAAAACACTCGCCCCTTCTTTTCCTTCCTGTTACGTGTGTGTACCGAAACATACCGCTTTCCTGCCGTCTCGCTCGGTTGGGTCGCGGGGGGGCTGCGTTGGGCTCTGCTGCGTTTTGGGCTCTGTGCGCTGCTTACGTCCCGGCCGGATTGGGGGACGGGGAGCCGTTCTGGATTGGTGAGGTGTGTGGGCTCGTTACTCTGGGTCGTGCCTAATGCTTGGAAGGACCAGAGGCGCCCGTGGAACCCTGGGGGGCGGCCTGATTTGGGGACATGTGTCACGCGGCTACGTCTGAAGGGTTTGGTCCTTTGGTGGGCTCTGTGAAGGGCAACGTTGGGCTCCAGTGCATGCTTGCGTGCCCTATGTTTGCTGCTACTTGTGGGACGAGAAGGGGTTGACTTGTGCTTGCTTGCCTGCCCACTTGCCTGCTTGCTTGCTTACCTTGCTTGCGTTGCTTTCACCGGTCGCCGTGATCAGCAGCCGCTTGGGGCGTTCTCTAAGTGTTGTGTGGGTGAAGGTAGACCGGTGGAGGAGAGCACTGCGTAGTCTGCATCCTGACCTCTCACGAGAGAGTGAGAGGCTCTGCCATCAACCACACTTTTTTCGCCACCTCGTCAACGAGCCTTGCCCGTATGTTTCATGACACAGCTAACCATCCTCCTTGGTCCATGACTGACTCCATTTATCCGGATTGTCCCCCAAAGAACACAGCCTGCCCCGTGAACACCCGCCTCCCCCTCGTGTGGTAGTAGTGCGGTTTCAACCAAGCCTTGGGTTCGTCCGATACAGTCTACACACAACGCAGAAGAATCCTACCCAGAGTTCCGCAACGGTCGGTTTTGCGATTGGGCGTGTCTGATGTTTCGCAACTTGGGACAAGCACGAATTTAGAACCGGATGCTGCGGCGGATGAGGATGGTGGGCAGGCAACGACAGGACACGATCATCTCTTTTTCCGACCAGCGAGCTGCTTTTTGACTTCCGGGAGGGCCCTTTAGCCGGAGGAAGCGAGTGGACGAAATGTAGGTGCCACTGACGTCTCTCCCATAATTACCAAGATTCTTGACCGACCTGATATGGTCTAGCAATCGTGGCTTTGAAGTTTGGCGTCGTGAGTAGGACCTACCTAGGTAAAGAGGCACCCCCTTACACCGAGCCCACATCAAGGCAAGTCTCGAGCTCTCGATCGTGGCTTAGGCCAAGTTTCAATGACGAATTATGACTTCTTGAGTTTGAATTATTAGTTTGGTAGCTATCTAGACATCTAGACTAATAGACAGAGGCCGTTAAACCTTGCCGGGGTATCCCATGGGTATGTCGTGAGCGCCGAGGAAACGACTGTCTGGGCAGTGACGGACTAAGAGCCCTCTTGCTGCCCTCCAAGTCTCGGGGCTCTCTGAGTATATCGGTGCCCTCACTTGCGGGCTAACCCCACGAGCGGGCCCGGCACAGCATATGCTGTGGAGGCCGGAGTCTCACCCCTCCCACCCCTTTTGTTGCCTGCGCCGGTCTTGACCGGCCATAGGGTGGAACCTGGGGGGTTTTTCTCCCGGCCTGAAAGAAGGACTTCAAAGGAAGGACTTCGCGTAGAATTGTAAATGGTCATATACACACTGACCAGCCCGCCTCTCCTTCACCCGTTGCCAAACGCGCTCTTCCGCGCCTTGTGCACGCTGATGTGCCCGTCCTCGTGCGGGATAAATTGGTACACGCTGGACATGTGCTTCTGCGCCTGCGACGAGGCCGCCTCGCTCGCGAAGCTCGCGTCCAGCACCGCGGTGCCTATCCGGGGCAGCGGCTTGTTGAGGTCCGGCCGCGACGAGACCGTCCCCGCGGTGCTGGCGCGCGGGCTCTTCATGACCCTGAGCGGCGCCGGCACGGCCGAGTTGGCCGACACAGCCGAGATGTTGTCGCTTGTGGTGGTATTAGTAGTAGTAGTCGTGATAGTTGATAGAGCTGTGCCAGTCTGCATCGTCGAGGCGGTCCGCGGCGGCCTTGTTGGCGTGGGCATGCCCGGCATTGGCGGCCGCGGCTGCATCTGGAATACCAGGCCCGAGTTTGATTCGATATCCTGGAAGGTGGCTACTGAGTCTCGCTCGGTCACGAGCCAGAAGTCCGGCTCGAGGCTTTTGCCCGCGGGTGGCTTGTCGAAAGGGTCTCTTGCGCGGCTGTCTGCCTGCTTGGAGAGCCAGTATCTGGGGTTCTCAAGCATGATGGGTAGGTAGCGGGCGACGAAAGGCTTGATGGCGGGTACGGAAGCACAGATCTGATGAGATAGGTATGAGTTTCTATTGCTTGTTGCGATATGTTCAGGGCGTTGACTTACAATGCCAATGTACAGCTCAAGTGCGCTGACGATGATGATGGTGAATGCATTCCATGTCAAATCACGACTGGGATCCGTGAGTGTGATATGGAACACGTAGGTTCTCACAGCCCCTGCTGCTGTGACAAACAGACCGCCAGTGAAGAGGCTGACGATGATGAGTTGTTGCTTCCGTGGTAGCTTGAGCCGGACTACGTAAGGTATTGGGAGTAGGACAATAAGAAAATCGGTTGTGGTGTTGATACATCCAGCAGCGAGCAGATGTAACTCCTCGTTGATACACTTTTGCGGAGTGAAGGAGATAGTCCAATAGTCTGAGACTGGTCTGTAAAGTGGTCAGGCAATGATCTCATGGTACGCGCAATGGGGGATGAGACGTACCGGCATTGAAAGGTCGTAATGAAGAAGAATATCAAGCCGTCCGAGAGGACCACGGTTGCCAGTGCCAGCACAACGTATCTGTAGCGACTATTGTCCGCGGAAACCACTCGGTAGATGAGCGCCAGCATGGACAACTTTGTCAGTGATGTTGCCAGGTCGAACAACAGCTGGTTCGCCAGGCTGGACGGTGTTAGCTAGACAATTCCGACGACAGTTTGGATTGGCGCCGCCGTACCTAATTTGCAAGCTCGGCTTGGTCAACTCTATGGGAAGATCCCACACATGAGTGCCCCAGCCGAACTTCCACATGGCGATGAACGCCAGTACAGCAAAAGCCGTAGTGGGAATCTGTAGCTTGTCAGCCATGGCTCATGAGATGCCAGTGGCAGTGGGAATCATACGTAGGCCAATATTATAAGCACATCATCCAGCCCGAAGCCCCTTGATATCCTCACACGAGTGTAGATGCGGACGATGAGGATGAGGGTGACGAGGCCAAGCAGCACAGATACGACTATCGTCGCCGCCGGCCCTCTCCTCTCCGGGTTGGTATAGTTGGGCGTAGGCCAGTTCTGTAAGGCAGACAGAGGGAACAGCATGATGTTGGATTGTCGGCAGCTACCTACACCGAGGGGGAAGAACTCGGGCGGCAGCTGAGGGAAGCTCGAAAGAATAAGGTGGCGAGACTTCTAGAGAAAGAAAGCCGGCGGAAGAGGGTGGGATGGAATGGCCTCTTCAAGCAAACATCAAGACGAACATGTTCATGATCGGCCGTCTACGTCTGCACCACCGAGTCAGTCCTGACATTTGGGGACCGAGAAAAGGTTTCGCAAGAGAGGATGTGTTCTCATCCGGTCATCTAGTGGCTTGCGTAGTACTTATGACAGAAAGAGGAATGGGGGAGGCGATGGTGTTGCGTTTGATATCGAGGACCCATGTGGGTGGGAAAGAACATGATGCAGACGTAGTCCTTGTCCAGCCTAGGGCCCTGCCTCTTCGGCTCCGGATGAAATAGCATGAAGTGCTATTATCCATGAGACTATAGTTCATCAGTTGACACCCAGCAGACTGCTGCTTGACGGGCGTTCGCACTTGAGGGCTTGACGTGAACGGGAGGGAGAGCAGGGCCCGCCATGCTGGCAGCTGCGGATAGTGCCACATCCTGGTAACGGGCACGGATGCCTGTGCGTAGGCAAGAATGCTACAATGGATGTCATGAGGCACGCATACCCCCCCTGGACGTGGGCTGCTGGCGGAATGGCCAGGTTTGTCTTCTGTACGTATGGGGATCGAGTGACGCACGGTAGTATCAGCCACATCTTTACCCTTGGCGACTCCATCTTGTGTGTTCGGTTCTCACCATATCCGATACATCATGTTCGTCTTTTCGAGAAGGAGGTGGTAATCGTTCCAGATAAGGTAGGCTGTATCTTGTTTCGCTGTGTGAGTGAGCTGTCATCCTGTGCCGCCGGCCACATTTTCTGAGATGTAGTGTCCAGATTCTCTCTCGGTGACAGCCGGACGGAGCGAGGCTAAACCTGCACAGCCAGAACAGCGGAGAGGCCCGCGGTCTACCACATTTGGCAGCCCATGATTGTTTTTTTGTTTCCGCATTAATGGCTATGCTATGGCTCCAGCACCAGGCGTGCGGTCCAGATTTCTGGGGACGTGGCTAGGGAGCGGGATGCATATTAGCCTCCGGTAGTTGGCAGCTTCTCAGCGTTTCAAGCAGCGCACGGATAGTGTTCGTGGTGGTCAAACTCGCCTGACTTGACCTTAGTGTGGATCTGTCACACGGCTAGGAGCGTAATTGAAATCTTGGGAAACGATGGTTGCGGTCCAGACAAACATAGCGAAACGCTCCAAGATTGTGGCACACAGCTGACCAACTTGCTGCGGCTCACACATCATCGATGTGAGCTCAAGGGGAGGGTTGGTTTGGGGGTTGTGGAGTGGGCATGCCATTACTCTTGCAAGTCGTATTGACGAGCACGCTTGGACTTCACTGCTACCTCGAAAGTGTGGGAATCGAGACACGATCCATCCAGTCGCGAACATCTGCTCTCCACCCATTTCAGTAAGCAGTCACAAAGGAAGCCGAGACGTGTTTCCTTCCATGGAGACCGATCCATAGCTATCTTGGGAGAGAAGCAGCGTGAAATGTGCTGTGTCTTGACACCGGATCTCAAATGCCTCGCCGGCTGTAGCGTTTCAATAGAGGCGAACCTATATGAAAACATGCGGTGAATCGACCATGGTCCTGGTGGTCTTCAGTCCGGAATTGAGTTTACCCTAGCAGTCTTGACTTTGGCGGCCAGCCATTGTGGAAGCCAGAAAAGAGCACGAACACTCTTCACGGTCATCGATCGCCGCAAGGGACTGTCCCGATAGCCTCCCTCTTTCCGCATCTGCGATGCGAGAACCTTATTCTCTCCAAGTGTCCTCTCAGACCTTCCGGCATAGGGCTCACGCGTTATCGATACGCGCAAAGACGTAGAAGCAGTCGAGACCGTCTCCACCACGCCAGGGAACCATGGTACGGGACCTGCGATCCGCCATCTTGTTCTTCGGCGGAGTCTGCATGACAGCTGACCGAGATCTTCGGAGATTTTATGACCGTCAAGTCGCATTCGTCCCTCACTGCTATCCTAGTCGCTATTGTCCAACGGTTGACTGCTGCACGTCAGTGGCCCTTGTCGTCGCATCTGAGATGGCGTTCCGGGCCCGAAGCAGGTGAATAGTGAGCGCATCGCTAATTGGAGAGTGCTGGATGCCCTCGCGGCTGACCAAGATGGGCTCCCCGCATTGACCAGGTGCTGGGATGGGTATCGAGCTGGGCCCGTCCACTGAAGATACCCTGAGGTGGAAGTTCGGGTTTCGGAAGAGGGAGGCCCTTGTGAAGATCATCGGCGTGGACAGCGCTCATGACGGGAAACGCCTATCAGTGAGTGGCCCGCCATCTGAGCAGCCGTTTCAGACCCGCATGCCTCTCAAGCCTCGCTGCAGTCGCCCACAGCAAGGGCTGGACGTGAAGAGCCAATCGCTTTTCGACTTCGAGTTTGACAATCTGGGGTTCCCTCGACAGCCTCGTTCCCATGGAGATCAAGAGCTTCTACTGCCCTTGTCAGGTAATCGTATAAACCGTTCGTGATAACGCATGATGACAGACGCCATTGATCTGCGAACTGTAACCAGCTACTGTGTATGTCCTGGCGGTCTAGCTCCGCCTTCTCGGACTTGGGAAACTCCAAATAGCATGCCATGGCTCACACTAAGATGGCCTGCATGCGGGCAGACCCATGAAGCTTCACGGCAGTATGGGTGAGGCGACCGTGTCGCGTGGTAGATGTGCGCTATTGCGGTTGGATGGCCCAGCCAAGAGGGGTGAGGTGCACTCAATGCAACCGTGAGAGCTGATGGGCCCGCCGCCGGGCCTGACAGCCGTCCTCTTAATCTTGACAGATAACGAGCGTGGCACTTGGAGTGCACACCATCGTAGGATTATTTGACGAGTTCGTGACACAGGTTCGTGGGGTGTGCGACCTGATCCCAGCGCTGAGACGCATTCAATTGTGGCTTGAGACGCGCCCAGCTACAGCAAGCTGGCGAGCGTCATCACACGTGGAGGTCAGGATTTGGCTGTCATGGAGGCAAAGTCCTGGTTTTCGGCACGAGGAAACAGGATAGCCCTCGGGAGTTCATTTGTCTCCTAGAGTCAGACACAGAAGTGAGGCCGCCAAAAATTGCCCGATTGAAAATTCTTGAAGGATGCAATGGCAGCGGCAATCAAGATTTCATATCCAGATGTTGTGACACCTCGAATCCACCACGCCCTTTTTTCAAACTGCATAAAATGCGTCTAAGCTTCTGTCACGGTCCGTTACCAGGACCTGGAGTCCGAGGGACGCAAGGCATCACGGCCCGACGACGGCTTCAAGGATGAGTAAGGCCCACTTAGGCAGACACGGCCATGAAGCTGCAAGTGCGGGTCCTCTCTCAGCAGCTGTTATGAAACCGGTGGTTCGTGGAGGCCTGCCTACTGAAATCGTTCGAGTCGGGGCTTGTCAGGAAGTGGGGAGACCGTTAGAAAAATTGTCGGCCATTGCAACCTCGTCTACGATTGGGGGAGTCCACATATGTTTGGGGATAGAGGTCACAACATCAGTGGGGCGGTACGATGTGACTGTTCGCACCAATCGCAATTTGCTTCAAGTGGTTAATGACGGGGCATGCAAATAGTCCACAGGCGACCGGGCATAGCAAATAGACCAGGAATTTTTGATCGGCTCTCAGAGAGTCCAAGTCGAGTCTCGTTCATTGTGATTGTTTAGCTGGTATGTACCGCTATAGCATCTCAGGATGCCGATCTTCCGAACGTTGCAAAGACCTCCATCACAAATCCAACGCCAACTTAGTAGAGACGCTTGGGGGGAGACATGGAAGCCTTGATGGTCAGGCTTCCGACGTTCTGCCAGCCCTTCTTCAGCAGGGAGACCAGGTAGTTGATGGCCAGCATGATGTTGCCAATCAGCTCCTCCTGGTCCATACCGACGTTGCCAACGGCGACACCCATGCAGAGCACCTTCTTCAGCTGGAACTTGATGGTGGACTTGACCTCGGTGATCTTGTCGGTGAGGTTGTCGGCGTGAGAGACGGGAGTAGGGAACTTGCCGGCTGTACGGTTGGTGTCAGTATTTTCTTTCTCTTGCTATGTCCTCAAAACAGGACTCTCGACTGCGGAATATTACATACCCTTGGACAGACCAGGACCCAAGAGACGGGGAATCTGCTTGATCAAGGTGTCGGAAGCAAGGAAGGCATCGTACTTGCGGGCGAGCTTCTTGATGAGCTTCTTGTTCTTGTTAAGCTTCTTCAAGTCGTCGGCGGACATGGCGTCGACACCACCGTGCTTGGCACGATCGATATCGTGCTGGTCACCCAAGATGCAGACGGACATGTTGGGGCGGGGGACGGAGGGCAGCTTGATGGTGCCGGAGAAACGCTTGTCACGCTGAGGGTCATAGTTCTTGAGGCCGATCTGGAGCTCGACGGTTTCTAGGAAGTTCCTCTTCTTCGTTTCCGTGCTGTTGTTTTCATCGTCGTCAGCTTGTTTGTTCGAAAAAATGCTGCCAGAAGTCATCACGGCGTCGTGGGAAGGTTGGGTACTCACGAGTACTCGAGGAGCTCGACGACGTTCTGGCGCACTCCGGCGACCGTGATCTTCGACATTTTGACGGTCTTCCAATAGAATTCTAGAGGTTCTAATGGTGAGGATTGTTGCGCGCTGTTGTTGACGAAGGTTCGTTGATGTGATTGACTTGGTGGAGTGGGTGAGGCAGATTAGATTTTTTGGGTGATAGTGCACTTTTCGGTTTTGGCAGTGGGGTCAACGCTGATTGGTCACACTAAGTGGAGCTACATCACGTGATCCAGAAAAAGTTGCCGCCAAGCTCAGTGAGTTGCGCAGACATCGAGGGCAGTTTATCAGCGTCGAGAGTGATATCGATTTAGCGTAAAACAAGTAGAGTCCACGAGACCCAAGAGTAAATCGTAACTACCCCAAGAAGATTATCCCACGGGATGCTCGTAGAGCAATCAACCCACGAGAGGTTAGGTTCGTGTCCAAATGAGAGATCATCCCGTGGCCGCTAATCCCACAGCAGAATTATCTCACGGCAGGTTGTTCCATAGCATCTGGTAGGCTACACCATAGTAGATTATCCTACGACAGGTTATCGCAATGTAGGTTAACCCACGGCTGGTTATCCCATGGCAGATTATCCCATGGCAGATTATCCCGTGGCAGATTATCCCACAGCAGATTAGTCCATGACAGGTTATCCCACGGCAGATTATTCCATGACAGGTTCTCACGTAGTCTAGTAGGTTGTCCCACAGCTGGTTATCCTACGGCCGGTTATTCGATGACAAGACATCCCATGGCAGGTCATCTCATGGCATCTGCTAGGCTATCCTGCAGCAGATTATCCCATCGCAAATTTATCCCATGGAGGTGGACTCATGGTAACGCATCCGGCGCAGTTCACCGAGAAACCCGTTGGAGCTATCTCGTGGTTCATCTCCAAGAACAGAGCACAGCGTCTGGGCAAAAATTGGTCAGAATGACCTGCTTTCTGCTCCTGTGCAGGCAAGTTCAGAAACCCGCCTATCTTGAGAACGTCGGTAGTGACTGTTGCTCGCGGCTGGCTGTCTTGCCCATTAAGCGCTGACATTTGCAGGCCAGCACAAGTGAGGCAAACAACCACATCGTTCACATACTTGACTTGACGAGCGCGTCCATATCCCCCCTCCCAGTGACACCTGCCCACTAAAATCTTCATTTCGCATTCTATGTACGTTGGTATGTCGCGACCACCCCACCGCACTGGACCTAGAAACGAAGTCCAGCGCGATAAAAGAAGGGAGAAGGTGATCAAAAACGTTTCTCAAGGAGGCCGGGAACGGAAGAAAATCCATAGAGAATATGGGAAGACCCTCAGCAAGCCGCCGTAGCGGAGCCTCCAGTTATTAGAATTTCCCTGGTTCACATGACGGTGTACCAGGGATTCCTACTGATAAAGAGGAAAGGAAAGAAAACTTTCGAAAAAGTGAGCGCGGCGCTGAGTGAAGTTTTATGCTGGCCGATAGTGGGTCTAGGCTAGATTTGGGTTAGCGCATTTCGTTATCGTTATCGGTGGGGCCCATCCAACCCAGCTTATACCATAGGACAGGCACATGCGTCCAGCGCAATGCAGCCATGGGGTGATGCCTTTTCCTCTTGTGAATAGGAAGAAACAGTAGTGGAAAGGTTGATACTGGCCTCTGTCACTGCTTCCTCTCATTGTGAGCCCCAAGGAGATCACCAAATTTAACCTTGAAGGATTGCGCCGCACCTTGGATGAAGAGGTTGATCGTCCCAGTTTCCAGACGCCCGCCTCAACTCACACCACACAGGGACAGTATGCCACCACCCAGATTTTCAGATTCAAACAGTCTGAGAACGGCAAATCATCGGTCCCAATTCTGACTTGAAAATGTCTTGTCTATTCTTTGATCCAATGTTCTATGTACCGACAGACCACCTCACATCTATCCAAACTCCTCAAATCTTGGCACCACCACCAACAAACCCATCCACAACCGCCGTGATCAGACGATTCGCGATGGCGGTCTGAGGCGGCAACCTAAGCCCCCCCTCCTTATATCCAGCAGGTGCGGGCTCCCCGAGCCCAGAAACCCCAAATTTCAGCGCCTCCTTGACCTCCTCGATCGAGAACCAGCGGGCGTCGACGAGCTCCGGGTCGTGGCCGAGGTCGATCTTCTCGCCGTCGCCGGGCAGCGCCTGCGCGATGGCGCCGATCATGAGCGAGGCGGGGAACGGCCACGGCTGGGAGCTGTGGATGACGACGCGGCTGAGGCGCACGCCGCTCTCCTCCCAGACCTCGCGCCGCACCGCCTCCTCGATCGACTCGCCCGGCTCCAGGAACCCGGCCAGCGTGCTGAACCAGTACGGCGGGAACCGCTTGTTGCGCCCCAGCAGCAGCCGGCTCCCGTCCGCGCTCACCACCGCCGCGATGATGGTCGGGTCCGTCCGCGGGAAGCAGATGTTGGACACGCCGTGCCGCGATGCGCACGGCCCCCGCTCCGTCAGCTTGCCGCCCGCCAGGTCTGTCGGCGGGCAGGTGCGCTTCGTGCCCGCGTTGATGGAGAGTGTCTTGCTGCCGCACTGTGCGCAGAAGGGGATGCGGGAGTTCCAGTCTAGGAGGGATCGCGCGTTGGCGTACACGGCCGCTGGTGAGATGTGTGTCAGCTAAGTGGTCGGGATATCACCCTGTCCGGGCTTGCGAGGGAGGGCTTACCTTCACCTGCTTCCAGCCCCATGTGTCGCTGGTTCTGGTAGAACGACCAGCCCTTTGCCTTCACGGCGTCGATGACCTTGTTCGCTGCCTGTGCCGCCTCCGCCGCAGCGCCCTTGGGCGGCGTGACATCGACAGCAAAATACGGCCTGCCCTTGTACTCCTTATATTCGAACGCCTGATCGCTAGCCGAGGCCGAAGCCGGCAGCTTGTTCGCCTCGTCGAGGCCGAGCAGCAGGATGAGGGGATGGAACTCTTCCGAGTTGAAGTCCTTGATCATCTGCTCCTCGGACTTTTCGAACGGGTCCGCGCCCGTGAAGCCCTTCACGTCCGAGTAGCCCACATAGGCGAGGCGGCGCTGGCTTTCGTCGACCAGGGGGGCGAGCTCGTTCAGCAGGAGAAAGCGGGCCGAGGGGTGGGAGAAGGCGGCGCGCAGGAAGGCGTGGTCGGACCGCAAGAAGCCGACGCGGTTCAGGGGGCTACCGGCGAAGTAATTTGAGAGCTCGCGCCCGAACTTTCTGGACAGCATCGAGTCTTCGGCCTCCAAAATGGGAAGGTCGGGGATGGGCGTTCCCATGTTTCTCTGTTCACTCGGGTGGGTCTGTTTGCTTAGGTTTCTGATTTGTGGATAGTCGTTCGTCTGTCTGTCTGTCGGAAGCCAAGCTTGAGACTACCTGCGAGCTGGAATCACCTTGCGCCAGAGTGGAAGGAGGGCAATGAGGTCAAACAACGCTGACAAGCCTATCGTCATTGACGGAATCTCGGGATGGTGGGGTCCTGGAGGGGCGATCACCAAAGCTGATTAATGCGATTTTTGAGAATCGCCGAGGTTCTCAAGCTGCACGCCGGCTCGGCACCGGTGAGTTGGCCGGCAATTGTTGATGACCCGCATTTATCGCACTGTCATCTCGCAGCCAGCGTCTGTCTGGGGACTCTCTCTTAGTATCAATAATCCCATCAATTGTTCAAAATGCTCATTCTTCAAAAATTACACTTCGTACCTGCTCTGGGTTCAGTTTATAAGAGAGCATGTATTTCCTCTACTGTTTCCATTCGGAGTCAGGCAAGTCTACCGGAACCAGTCACGCGGGCCCGTCACCGAATATCGTGCAACAGCGGATGCTATGCGTATGTGACCGGGCGTGCGTAAGGCTCAGCCCAGACTGGTACTGCAACAGTCTGTCGTGCGACTAGCAGAGGACTCACATATGTACTAAATACAAACCTCTTACGCAACCTCTAGAGACGACTGTGGTGGTGTGCGCGAGGGATTCTTGAGAAGCGCAAATTTTTGATCCAAGTTGACAAGGTTTGTGATGATGTTGCTGGTCCCTTGATACTAGACTCCTTCAGACGAAGTTGACGGAAGGAGGTTTTGCTGGGAGCACTGAGATATGCCTGGGCATTCCATTAAATTTAGGACTGTATAGTATGTAATCTGTGACATCGTGAAATTGCTGGCTGTGCTCACTTTCATCAGCTGTCTATCATGTCTTGACGCCATCGTCGAACTGCCCACATGCTGCCCAGGTATGGAGGCAAGACAGCTTCGAGACAGTCTGTTTGACGGTACAGAGATGACTGCGAGAACGGAAAATTCCGACAGAACTGCCAGCCCAGACGAATGGCCTTGCTCAGGAGGTAGACAGGTGAGATGTAGATCTATTTGCTGATGAAAGTCTCGTGCCCACAGAGCTTGGCTTGAAGCTGAATCCGGTTCCATTTCCGTTGAAGGCTAAGCCTGTCTTACCTTCTTTAGCCTTTGGATGATTATGCATACCAAAAGTGCCAGAGACCAGATCTGATGATCTGCGTTTACAAAGTACCACGGAATTGGAACACACCATCAATGGCGCACCCATCAAAGGCCGCTGGATCTCGAGATGATCTGCTGGGACCTGCAGCTGGGCCCGCCCCTTTCCCCGCATTACCCCAGATTCTGTCCCATCTTGGGCAGGCGGGCCTAAAGAAGGCCCTAAAGAGGTTGCAGTGGCGTGGGTCCCCAGTTCCAGATTCCTACCCAAATTTCCCAATTCCAGGCCGCCGCGCTCGGAGCTGCCGCCAGCTATGCGTCACTCACATGGAAAATCCTGCTGCAGGCTTTTGTCTCTCTCTTTCTCTCTGTGCCCCCTCTCTCCTACTCTGTCACTGCTTGGCCTGCCTTTTCTTTTTCTCCCATTCTGACCAAGTCTTGCTCTAGTCCTAGGAGGGGCCCTTTTCCCCGTTGCAGATTCGATTAGTATTACCTATTTTGGACCGTATTTCTTAGTCGTCTTTCGCATACTTGGGCGGCCAACTGGATTCGCAGTCATGGCGCCACCAACGCAACCTCTCAACCTTGACGTGGAAGCAATCTCAGGAATTGCAGGGTAAATGAATTTGCATTACTACCTTGAAGTCTAGAGGATAAAATCGTAGCTAACCATGGCCTCTCTTCGTCCCCAGTTCCATATCCATAGCATGCTGGGTCGTCGTCTTCAGCCCCCAGATCATCGAGAACTTCCGCCGCAGTGCAGCCGACGGTCTGTCCCTCCAATTCGTCATCGTCTGGCTCGCCGGAGATGTATTCAACATCCTCGGCGCAGTCCTGCAGGGCGTGTTACCTACCATGATCATACTTGCAATATACTACACCATTGCCGATATAGTCCTGCTGGGGCAGTGTTTCTACTACAGGGGCTTTACGTGGAAGGATGAGGTCGTCCCGCCCACGCCCAAGAAGAAGAACAACAACCGAGTGAATGGTGAGAACGGCGGGCAGCACCGCAATGGCAACGGCAATGGCGCCAGCAACAACGGTGGCGGGCCTGAGCCCAACGAGAGGACGAGCCTGTTGGACCAGCGCGAGCGCCGCGGCTCGGACTGGTCCGAACGCCTCATCCACGTTAACCCCATCGTGCCCATCAACGAGCCCTCCGCCACGCCTCCCCCGCCTGCATCAACCCTGCAGGCGGTCGCCTGGAACACGGTGGCAGTGATCATGGTGATCGGCGCGGGCGTGGCAGGCTGGGCGCTCAGCCACGGCTACGGGTCCGATGAGCACGGGGACGAGCCCAGCGGCGGCGATGCCATCCACTTCGACCTGTGGGGCCAGATCTTCGGGTACCTGTGCGCGGTGCTTTACCTGGGGTCGCGGCTGCCGCAGCTGCTGCTCAACTGGCGGCGCAAGTCGACCGAGGGCCTGAGCATGCTGTTTTTCTTATTCGCCTGCCTGGGCAACCTGACCTATGCGCTGTCCATCTTTGCCTTTGACCCCAAGTGCTACGGCGATGACGCCGGGTGTGAGCCGGGCGAGGCGGGAAGGATTTACGGCCGGTACATCCTCGTCAACCTGTCGTGGCTGGCCGGCAGCGTGGGCACGCTGCTGCTTGACATGGGCGTGTTTGTGCAGTTCTTTTTATACAACAAGACCAGTGATGACGATGAGGAAGATATGGACGGAAGCGCAATCGAGGATGATGAAGATGGCAGGAGTATCGATGGGGACAGGTGGGACCAGAGGCCGATCCTGGAGAGGAATCAGTCCGAGTGGTCGACTTAGCATGCCGGCTGGCTGTGCTGCCTCTTACCTTCTTTGCATCGGGCTGGAGGGGTGAAAGGAACTTGTGGTTGATTTTGGTCTGCTTGCGGCGTTTTGGCTTTGGAAAGAGGGAGGAAGAGAGGGAGGAACTTGGAAAACGACAGGAGTTACGGCGTTCTACTGGTTGGGTCACTAAAAGGGAGGCCACGCAAAGCATCAGCATCGTGTTCGTACAAGGCAAGAAGGTGCGAAAAGAAAGACGAACTAAAATGGGGAAGCTAGCCCTTGGGGATTCGGAACTTGAGCTCCAGCTCCTCAAGTGATCTACAAACTCTGACATATCTCGATTCCCATGCCGGTGACGATCCCGAACTGCCTCTGGACAGCGGCGCCCTCCGCCCGCCGAGCTCCTGGCTGTCCGCGCCCCCTTAGGATTGTTGAGCCCAGGTGGTTGTTGAGTCACAAGGCGCGACCACCCGCTGCTGCCATCCCAGACCGGTTGGGGACATGGTTTCAGGAAGACACATTAAACCGTTTCCTGACATCCTGCCCGCGGGAGAAGTCTACCTATCTTTGGACAAGGCTAAGGAGGTGATGTTATTTGGCCCGATGATATCCTGCCCGACATATGTCATACATGTCCAGTCCAAAACTAGTCACAGTATAGGGCTATCTAGGTATCCTGTGCAAATCTCATGTCTGGGATCAAGATGGAAGTCTCAGATCGCCGGGCTAAGAAAAAAAGTCTTCAACCCAAACCGTTACAAATATGTGTCGCAGAGATATCTGCCCAGCATTTCTCACTAGTGTCTCGAGCTGATTCACCGGCTGGGAAAACAAACAGTAGGAGACGGGGCGGCAAGTGTCTGTTGTTCGAGTCAGATTGCTCTTCGTATCTTTGTGTGTGTTTCTCTGCTTCTCTCTCTATGTCTCAAGCTACTGTAAACAAGCACCTCGTCTCGAAAAGCCAAGTAAAAGGACATTGGGTGAAAGAAGGTCTATGAGCGACCGATTCAAGCCGCATGCGTTCAAGCCACCACCATTGCAGCGAGGGATCCTTCGCTCCGGGTATCGATCACCAGCCCTCGTCACATTGCCCTCCCATCCCCTCTCCAGCAGGTGTCGAGTCTTCCCTCACATCTAATATTGTTTCAACAGATCGACACCACAACCCATAAGCATACTCACACCCCTCCCCCCCTAAGAAACACCCTCCCGTAGTCGTTTACGTAATTACACACTGAGACAACCAACACCACTGGTGCCGGGGGGCATCGTCATTAACACCAGCCAAACCGGCGCCCGAGGAAGCAGGCCCCGGACCCCAATGCCGTGACACCGGTGAAGACGATCAGGCTGCCATAGCCGCTGCCGTACGCCAGGGCGGCCGCGCCCTCCCACGGCTTGGAGTGGTACATGACCTGGCTGATCGGGCCGGAGATAACGTTGCCGAAGCCGCGGCCCGCGGCGAGCATGACAAAGACCATGATGGGGTCGATGTTCTCCGAGTACGAGCCGGTGAACTCAGACATGGGCGACTCGACGGCGCCAGGGGCTCCATGCCCGCCGCCGACACCAGCGACCTCGCCGCCGTCGCCGCTGAGCGAGCTCGGTGTGCTGCTGCTCTGCATGTCCTTGCCGGCCACCTCGCGCATGACTCCGGTCCAGGTGGTGGAGAAGGAGCCCGCCGACAGGCCGTAGCTGACGCAGTAGATGTAGACCATGGGCATGTTGAAGGCGCAACCCCACAGGAGCATAGTCCCCATTGTGGCGCCGACGGTGGTCACCATGACGCAGGTGGTAACGTGGAAGCGGTCGATGAGCCAGCCAATGCCAATGCAGCCGACGACGGAGGAGATGTTGAAGAGGAGGATACACAGCGCCGTTGCGAACTCCTCCGCGCCGAGCACGCTGGCCGCGTAGATGGGGATGTAGATACCCGGGATGTAGAAGCCGATGGCCTCGACCGTGTTGGACAGCTGGTACATGATGAAGCGGCGCGACAGGCAGAAACGGAAGTTGAAGGCCCGGAGGCGCCGCACCGGCAGCGGGGGCACCCGCGGCTTGATGTACCACGCCAGCGGCGCCGTGATGGCGAAGAGCACCACCGCCCAGATGATCATGGTCGTCTTGTAGCCGTAAATCTCCAGCAGCTTCTCCAGGATCAGCGGTAGGACCACGCCCGCAAGCCCCGTCCCGGACCACATGATGCCGTACGCGAGGCCTTTCCTCTTGACGAACCACTCGTCGATGTACATGATGCACGGCATGTACGCGATGGCCCCGCCGATGCCGTAGAAGACACCTTGGCTGATGATGAGCTCGGTGACGTTGGTTGCGTAGGCGCTCACGAAGAGCGCCGCGCACACGATGAACAGTCCGATCAGGGGTGAGTACCTCGCCCATCTAGGGAACATACGGTTGAGGACCAGGGCCGGCAAGCCACAGAGGTACATCAATCCCGAACAACATGTCCCTTTCCCCTAAATGTTAGTCACTGATGGTAGGATTGTGTGTGTAAAGATCCTTGTCACATACCTATGTTTGCTATGGCTGTTGAGCCCTCGAAAGGGGGTGTCCGGGCATAGTAGCCTGAGAAGATGCCAAAGCAAAACGGATAGCCTGTTGGCAAATGAGAGACAAATAGAGTCAGCTAAACTCGCCCGTGACGTTTTGAGTGCGAAGGGATCATAACAACAGAGACATCCTGTCTGATCTTCTCTGTGAAGGGGGGAGGAGGGGTGGGACGCGGTAAAGGGTGGGAGTGTGCTTACCCCAGATCAACGCCTCGAGAATGAAGCACGCCAGGAGGAACAGGTAGGCATGCTTGCCTTGGTCGACCGGCGGGAGGCACTCGAGCTCGAGACGATGGTGAAGCTGAACCAGGCTGAACTCGTCGGCGTCGCCCTCTCGAGTTGACGCGGCGTCCTCAAGTTCGGATACCCTCGGACTCGTAGAGACGGAGACCAGCGAGAGCGTAGGCCTGGGCCTGGGCTGTAATTCAACTTTTTCCGAGTTCAGCTTCATTGTGTCGATGGAGCGGGAGTGATAAGAAGGGTGAGTTGGGCCCCGGCGTGCTGGTACACAAGCAGACAAGTGGCGACTTGATATATGTATGTGCACGCGGAGCTCTTCTCTGTTTCGTTGGCGAGGAAGGGAGCATGGTCTGGGAAAGACACGCAGGTGGCGACGACGATCCGAGGAATGGCGTCAAGACGTTGTGAAAGAAGACACCAGGGGGTAGCTATCGATACCCACGATCGCAGGTCGCAACGGCAGACGGGACATGGCCACCCAGACACACACTGCCCGGGACGGCCTGGTGTGGACGGGATAGTCAAGTCATTACGTCCCTCCGCCAGGTGTCGACATCATGACGCCTGGTTGGTCACGACACAAAACACAACACAAGCACACACAGTGCTCGCCAGGCGAGCTATCAGGTGTGCTGTACGCTGTGCTCTGTACGGGAGCACCCGCGACTTGCGCAAGAGAAGATACGTCGACGATCCGGATGTCCAATCCATTCCATTCCTGGGCCCAATTTCCCAGCCATTGGACACATGGCTTGCTCCTCCCAGTGAGGTCAGCGCCGCCCTGTAGCCCAGGGGATCAGCGCCATCGCGGCCGTCGAGTGCCGCGCCTGCGTGTATTGCTATGCTTTCATAGCAGATTTCTTTTTGTGCCTGCCATGCGAGTAGATGGGTCACACTTGCCATCGGGATAAATAGCGAGAATCACAACGACCAAAAAGCCCAGGTGTGCCCTCTCGCCAACGGGTTGTTATCGTCGCGTACAGATCTTGGGGTGGTGAAGCATGACAGGCGCATCTCCTTGGGCGCCGACACCGAGGAGTAGCACTGGCGAGCACCCGGCGACGGTCATGTTCCCCAATGGTATACGTCGACCGGAACGATGGTATCGTGCGGGTCCTGTTGCCTGCGCACATGCAAGCGATAGTGGACAGAGGACGAGCGGCACGTCACCCATGACCGGCAGAGAGGGTTGCGAGGCTCATTCCAGAGCGAGGCTGTCGTTGTTTGTGGCCGATCATTTCCCGACTTGTCTCGAAACGACGTTGCTGACAAGTTTGGAAAAAGAAAAAGGTGAGACCAGTGGACCCTGGGGGAAGGAATAAATCCGATTAGCACCGTGCTGCGTAGTAGCATCAACGGGTGGAGGAGCTTTATGGGATTGCCTGCCAGACCATGGACTTCAGGGATTATCCCCAGAAAAGCTTCACCCTTGTGCGCTCGGGGAAGAGGGAAGACGAAGTGGGTGTGTGGAGAGAAGGCGAGCTGGTAGGCAGCTTGCCCGTGGGGGTTCGCAGGGGGTGTCTCAAGATGCCGAGGCAGTCCACTGCTCTAACCGCGGGGACGATGGCTTCAACCACATGAGCTCCATTCAGTTGTCCATGTTCTTTCTGCTTGTCAGACTGTTTTACATCAGAAGATCTGCGTCGCTGCCTCGCTCCCTGATTCAGACCTATGTCTCAACCTTCTTGATCCCACGAACCGATTAGTCTTGTACACCTATCGCTTCACATTGGCCTGTCGAGACGAGACCCTCTGCCTGCCCTCCTCCTATTTGACATTATATTGTACCAGTATCGGTACCAATTGCTGCATCTGTGTCTGTGTCTGTGTCTGTGTCACAGTTCTAATCAGCGCTATCAACATGGCCGACTCTTCCGTGATATCCCTCGAGTACAAGGGCCGCATTGCCACTATCACAATAAGCAATGAGAAGAAACTCAACGCTCTCAACCAACAGCAGTATTACGAAATAGCAAAGGCACTACGCGAGATAGCGACCCACGATGAGGTGTACATCACCGTCCTGCTCGCCAAGGGGCGCTTCTTCTCAGCGTACGCTTGTCTCACCTGCTCCTCTCTCTTTCATTCCGCCATCCGGTGGACGAGCTTCATCCCCCTTCGTCGGCCCGGCTCACCCTCGCCCTCTCATCTCTCTCTCGTCCTCTCATCTCATTCTTCCAGCCCACTTGGCAAGCTCATTTCCCCAACACGGAACCAGAAGCTGACTGACATCATTGCCTGCCCGCAGCGGCGCCGACGTCTCGATATCCAGGGAGGTGCCCGCCACGGAAACCGACCCGCGCCAGCACTGGATGCGGTCCTTCGTGGCCTTCAACCTGAACATCACGCAGGCATTCTACACGCACCCCAAGATCCTGGTCGTGGGGCTCAACGGCCCGGTGGTCGGCCTCTCGGCCGCCATCGTCTCGCACGCAGACTTCATCTACTGCACGCCGCACACCTTCCTGCTCACGCCCTTCAGCTCGCTCGGCCTCGTCGCCGAGGGCGGCGCCTCGCGCGCCCTCGTCCAGAGGCTGGGTGCTGCCAGGGCTAACGAGGCCCTCATCATGAGCAAGCGCATCACGGCCGACGAGCTCCGGCAGGCCGGCTTCGTCAATGCCGTTTTCGACACGGCGCCGAACGAGGACGCGAAGTTCCGTGAGCTGGTGTTGAAGGAGGTCGAGGAGCGGTTGGGCCCCCATCTCAACGGCGACAGCATGCTTGGCATCAAGAAGCTGATCCGACAGCCTGAGAGGGATGTCATGGACGTGGCGAACGCCAGAGAGGTGTTCGATGGGCTGGACAGGTTCGTAGCTGGGATTCCGCAGGTGAGTTGAGCCCAATTTTTGAATTCATACTTTGGCGAAAACACAGATTGCTGATATTTGTTCCTCTCATATAGGAAGAGTTTAGGAAGATCGCCTCAGGTGAGAAGAGGCATAAGCTGTAAAGTTTGATCCGCGTGAATTTGGCTCAGACGCACCACTGCGCTGTCAATAGAAAAGTCGTTTGGGTATATACAATCAGCTCAGCAGACCAAACAACAGGCTGCTCCTCTTCCAATATTCCTGAGATGCCTTGTTCAGACGTTGCCGTGCAGGCGTGCCTTCGACATCCGTCCTCTTACAGACAGCCTCCTCCAGCTCCTTGAGGTCACTGGAGGTCTCCTCCGTGCTGACAGACAATCGCAGCACGGCGATATCGAAGAGCCACTGCACCAATAAGTCTCGCCGTAGCTTTTCAGCAACCACTGCTTCTTCGGCTGCCTCTGCTTCCTTCTCCGTAGTTGACTCATCCGCCGCCTCTGCCTTGTCTGTCGCTGGATCTTCAGCCGCCTTGGGCTTCTCGTCTGATGCTGATTCGTGAGCCGCCTCTATGTCATCTTCATTCTCAGCCTTGCTCTCCTCGGCAGGTTCCAGAGTATTCTCGTCCGCATCCTTATCTGCCGTGTTTTCTTTGTCGCCGCTCTCGACTTTGCCACTCTCGATTTCAGCTGCAGGTTTCTCGCCCTCAGTTTTGATCTCGACTTCGGCAAGATGCGCCTCCAAAGCCGCGGCCCACCGCTCAGAGAGCTCCTTACTGACATGCCTCCTCAGCACCGCGACAGCCACAGGGCTCCATAGGTCCATGCCAGCATCGCCCATCGCCACAGTGAGTTCACGCAGCAGCCTGAACACGCCGGGGGACGGCGAGGTGGGCAGCTCAGGATCGCCCTCCCACAGGCTCCGCCCGACGACCTTCCTCTTCGCCAGACCGTTGCTCGCGAAGCTGTCCACCGGCGCGGCTGCGACCGTGACAGCGGTGACCTCCTGGAGAGAGGGGACCATGCCCAGGCCGAAGCCCTTGACCGACTCCAGCTTTGGCAGCTTGGCGCGGACGTCCCGCAGTATCCGCAGGAGGTACATCGCGACCCTGCCGCTGTTCTCGCTTTCCTTGTGCTTGTCCCATAGTTTAGCCAACTGCTCATCCAAGTCATGGAAAGCCTTTTCCAGCGCACTGTGTAGCCTCTCCTGCAGCTTTTTCGGGTCATCCCTGCTCAGAGCTTGTTGTCTCTGGTCGATGGTCTCCTCGTCTTCGACCTCGTCCACGTCATTGTCCCATCTTTGCTTCTTCAGCTGCTCTACAACCTCCTCGACGTCATCAATGACCTGCGCCCACGACTTGTACCCCGTGACTGCCCTGGCAACAGCGTCGTTCCGTCCATACAAGCGGTTAATTACATCTAGTGCGAACGGCCCCGCGCCGTGGTGCAGGTCCATATCGAGCGAGTCCGTGTCCCACAGGCTGGGCTGGGCGTCCGTGACGCCAGCGCGCCAGACATCCAGCGTGGCCGCGATCTCGGAGCCGACGAGGCGCAACTTGTTCACCTTGGCGTCTAGAACGCCGGCCACGTGCGCGTTGATGGTCTGCCGAAGCTGGTCGAGCATGACGGACGGGTCGGAGCCGCGCGCCTTGCCACCGTCTCGTATCCAGAGCTGCAGCACCTCGGTGCGCAGCTCCGTGATGGCCTTGAACTCGGTCGTGCGCTCCAGCGTCTTCTCCAGACCCTGCAGGAGCACCTCGCTGCCCTTTGCGGTCCACTTGGTCAGCATGTCCACTGCTTGCCTGCCGTCGAGGTCGTCGTGCCGAACCGATGGCTTGTACTCGGAGATCTCGTCGCCGCACCACCGCTCGTAGATGTCCAGTCTCAGGCTTTCTAATTCCCGTACCGAGGGGTCAGACAGGAGAGGTTCTTTCTTGAGATGGGATAGGGCCTCAGTGAGCCTGTTAGGCACGAGATATTGCACGTCGAGGATCGTCTTAGTGTAAAGCTCCAGCCCTTTCACAACATCCAGGGAACTCCGGTGCTCTTCGACGTCAAAAACTGAAGCCATCGCGTTGCCTCGGACATCTAAAAAGTGACGGATAACATCGCGGGCACCGGTTCCAGTTACCAGGCTGTGTGCGCAAAGGGCCTTGAGGAGAAGGTCCTTGCTGGTATTCTCTCCGACGGTCTGCAATGCCTTGTCAATGCTCCGTAGAAGCCTTTTCCTGAGTTTCTCCAGGCTCTTCGTAGATCCTTTTAGTGCAGATTTCACCTCGACACCAGGCTTGTGCTCCTCGAAGCTCTTGACGAGCAGTCTCCCCAGGACCAGGACCTTGGTAGCGGTGATAAGCCTTTCCCCATCCTGTAGCCCAAACTGCCCCTGTAGCAGCCTGCCCAGTACCAAAACACAGCCAGCCAGTATCTTCGCCCTCGCAACATCACCAGGGTTCCTCCTCCCAAAACGATCCTCACTGACCCCGTCCCGCTCGGCGGCAAAGCGCCCCAGGCCCGCGACCTTGGCACCGACAACGCCGCGGCCGCAGCGCGCGCCCATGCGGCCCAGCACTGCCTGGACGTCGTCCATGTCGGCGCGCATGCGCACTATGGAGTCGGCGGTGCCCAGCAGCTCGCGGTAGCTACCGCCGACCTGGGTGCGCAGGCGCGCCTGCTTGTCGTCGATGGCGACGTGGATGTGCTTGTGCAGGCTGCGGATCTGCGGCAGCGTGTACGCCGGGGTGCCGGCGGGCGCGGAGAAGATCTGCGACGAGGACGTCAGGGTCGAGAGGTCCGGGTCGGGGAGGTTGGACGCCATTTTCGCGGTTGTTGGTGGAGGTGGATCGCCGTCTGTGGGATGGATGGGCGGGTGGAGGGAGAGTCGGTGCGTATGAAGGGGGCAGCCGAGCTGCGATAGGTAGGGACCGTAATTTTCTGTGGTATTATGAGATTATCATGGCTTTGTGGGGATTCAATCTGTCTAATTGACAGCTATTTGTCTTTGGAGGTCGATTCCTTGTGGATAGGTAGAGTTGGATTTCGACGGTGGAGAGTTGCTTGATAGGTCCAGCTCAAGCTCGACTGCTGCTGTCATTTTGACTCCAGGGGCGCCCGAGAAACATTCAGCCGATTCGGCACCGCACAGCCCATGCATTCGTCAAGTTAACTCCCGTCTTGAACCTCCACAAGCATCTTTCAATGGTCGACGGAGGAACCATACATTTTACAGTAGTATTCAATAACTCGATAATATCAAGCGCAACTTCCACTACAGCTTGACACTCTTGATCAGGCCCGTCTTGATACCAGTCGTCTCTCCCTGGTATCCGCCCTTGCCCTCTCCTCCCTGGTACGTTGCCTTCATGCTCTTCAGCTTCTTCTGCCTGTCCTCGTACTTCTTCCTCTTCTTGACCCTCGAGTTTCGCACCTCCTTCTTCCTCTTCGGTGCCAAGCCCTTGTTCTTCTCTATCTGGTAGTTGATCTTTCTCTTCCCATCCGCCCCAACCGTCTCCACTTCCACCACGCGATCCCTCACGCTGGCCGCCGCAAGTGCCTCCTTCCGTGCAGTCTTGTCGTCCTTCTTGGCCTTCGACCGGTGTGCTATCATGTCGTAATACTCGTCCTCTTCGCCTCGTACCTGCTTGGCCACGGCCTCGTCCCCGCTACTGTCGTCATCGCCCAGCGCTGTGCCGTGCTTGGAGTCCTTGTTGCCTCTCTTCTCGGCTTCCGCATTGAGTCGTAATGCACGGTCCCTGAGGCGCTCGCGGTAAGGAATATCTGCGTCACCACCCGCATCGCGACCAGCATCAGCACGGCGGCTGGCCTTTTGCACGATCTGCGAGGTGTAGAAGCGCAGACTCTTCTTCTTAGCAGCCTTGTCGGCAGCCGTTCTTGCGTCGAGGGCTTCCTCTTCACCAAAGTCGGAGTGGTCATCCTCTTGTGTTGTTGCGACAGTCTTGACCATCTTAGCCTTCTTGGGTTCGGTGAGCAGCGTGGAAAGATCAGCAAGCGACTCCTCGACTGCTTTGGCCTTGGCAAGCCTCTCCTTTTCTGCCTTCTTCTTTTTCTTCTTGCGGTCGGCATCGGCCTTCAGTAGCAGCTTGGATTTCTTGACAGGTTTGATGTCTTCCTCGGCCATTGAAATATCCTCCTCGGTGTCTAGCTCTGGCTCTTCACTGGCGGTCTTGGTGGCCTTCAGGTCTCGGACCTTCTGCCATGCCTCACGGCAGCTCACCAGTGTTTCCATGACCTCGTGATCCCTGAGCTCTGCTGGACTGAGCGAGACAGTTGGCGCGCCTGCATCTCGTGCTGGTGATGTAAGAATAGCGAAGTAACTGGCGAGAGAGGCAACATAGCAGCCCAGTATCCAATGCTTGACCACCTCCAGTGACTTTGCAGGCTTTCCCTCAGCCTCCTTGTGTAATTGGGCGAGCTGCGGTTGCAGTCTCTCGAACTCTTCTACAAGTGGCACAAATTCCGGATACCTGGCTTGAAGTATCCGGTACCTCTCGTTCGCGTCCATGTCATCCGTGACCTCAATGTCCTTCAGCTCCTCTGTGACCACGTCTGCCCCCTCTTCTTTGTCATCTGCTGCCGCAGCCCACTCATCTTCGTCGAATATAAAGTCAGCCTCGTCCATTTCGGCCAGTTTCTTCTTCTGCAGTCGCTTCGCTTCTTGCTCCTCCGCAAGAGCGTCGGCCTCGGTCTCGATAGCATCGGCGTCGTAGTATTCCTTCCTGGAATCGCCCCAATAGCCATCGTCACCTTCCTCGTCGCCAGGCTGCTCGTCCTCATCTTTTCCCTTCTTCTTGTTCTTCTTCTTCTGCTTCTCGACGGCCTTTTGCAGTTCTCTGTAGTCGGCCTCCGGGTCCGACTCTGAGTCGCCATCTCCGTCGCCAAGGACCTCCTCGTCGGATGCCTCAAGGAAGTCGTCTAACCGATCGCTTGTCCTTAAGCGTTTGGATTGTGGCTCATCTTCGAGCATGATCTTATCTTTGTCTAGGAAGTACTGCTCTTGATCATCGGCGATGTCTTCATAGGTCCGGATGGCAAGTCGAGCCTCGGCGGGGTCGACATCTTTGGGGCCAGATGGCCCTGAGGTGCGCGAGGCCTTTCTCTTCTTTGCCATATTGGTAATGAATGAATGAAATACGGTCCTACAACAAACTTGGTGTGTCTGACAAGACTGAAGGAACTTGGAATCGCTAGAAATTTGAAAGCGCCGGGATGCTAGGGTGTGGAGTTAGAGGCGCATCACCCAGAATTTTTTTGGAAGTGCCAGTGCAATTGGAGCTTATCGGTGCGATAAGACAGCTTCAACCAAGCAACCGAGGACAGGGGTACTCAGTCGTCGCCAGCTCACTCCTCCAACCCCCGAAGGCATGAAGGAGGATTCAAAGGGGCTTCAATTAGTGCCTGGCCATAAGCAGAACTCGCCAATCAGGCCAAACTGAGTCGAATCCAACAAATCTCACGAGGATCTGGATCGACCTCGGTTGGCACGGCTTAGGAATCAACGGGTTTAAGAACCAACAGCTCCTGGATTCCATTGTCCTGATTCGGGCTCTCTCGAAATCCTACACCTACAGAGAACTGCCTGAGGGGGTTTAGAGATGAACTACTTAAACTCTCTGGGAACCTCGAATGTCAGCATCGCAGCTGCTGGTGTGGTAATTGCGCTGTTCATAGTGAACATGGGGCTCTTCGGAAAGAATCAGATGCCTGTTGAGGGCAAGGTAAGACACACATATGCCCCTTTTCTCACGCGTCTAACATGGCTGACGAGTGAGATAGACTGTCCTCATCACAGGCGGCTCTGAAGGCATGGGACTGAGTGCGGCACGACAATTAGCAGCCAAAGGTGCCAATGTTATAATCATTGCACGTAGCCAGCAAAAGCTGGAAGCTGCCCTGACTCAGATCAAGGTCAGTAATGATGGTGATCGCTCGGTGTTGCACACAGGAACTGACACTTTGATCTCCTGACGCCAGGCCGCCGCCAAATCACAATCCCAACGCTTCCACGCCATACCTGCAGACGTATCTAAACCAAACTATGCCGTTGAAATCGTGTCGCAGGCCACAGCCTGGAACAATGGCCAGCCCCTAGACATCGTGTGGTGCATAGCGGGCATGTCCACTCCCATGCTTTTCCAAGAAGACACTGCCATTGCTGAGATGCGTCACGAGATGGGTGTCAATTTTTGGGGCGCGAGCGAGATGGCCCACGCCATCCTCAGGGAGTGGTGGTCTCCCGACCGCAAATACGCCAAAGAGCCCAAGCACCTCGTCTTCACGGCCTCAATGCTGGCGCTGTACGCGGTCGCGGGTTACTCGCCGTACAACCCAACAAAGTGGGCGCTGCGGGGGCTAGCCGACACCCTGACGCAGGAGGCGATGCTGTACCCAGACCAGCCTGTCCAGATCCACGTCGTGTACCCGGGCACCATCCTGAGCCCCGGCTTCGAGAGGGAGCAGAGGTCAAAGCCGGACGTCACGCTCGAGCTCGAGAAGGACGACCCGAAGCTGACTCCGGACCAGGTCGCCGAGAGGGCGATCGCGGGCCTGGAGGCCGGCAAGCACTTTATCACCGTCGGTATCGCGGGCGAGCTGTTGCGCTATGGAGTCTTGGGAGGGGCGCTGCGGAACAGCTGGCTGATCGACATACTTGGGGCGTGGTTTATGGCGCCGGTTTGGTTTATCGTGCATATGGTGATGCATGGGCAGATCAAGAGCTTTGCGAAGAAGCATGGGCATCCGAGTACATATCCTAAGAAACTTTAGGCCTTTCACCGTCGTTCAGGGGCTGGGAAGGATCTAATCTTCTTCAAAGATGATGGTGACGCAAGTCAGGTTCTAATGTGGGAAGGCCTAGAGGGGACGTGCCAGAACGAGGGCTGGTTGCCAGTATTCGTTGGATGATACCTGCCGAGTGGCTGCTGTTTAATATGTACGAGAGCTCACTCCGAATAATCTGTGCTTTGTAGAAGCAGCAATGGAGGTCTGACAAATCTGTCAGCTTCTTCATGAATGGCATTAGCATTGTTGCACAACGCCGCCACCCTTACCCAAAGGTGTGTCATTGGCTGGCCTTGCATTTCTATCCTGCCGGCGAAGACTTTATCGACAAGCAGAATCTACAATTGCTCGACCGAAACGCAGTCAAATCACCAAGATCAGAGTGATGCTGATTCTTACTGGATATGTTTTTGCCACTTGAGTTATGACAACTGCGGTTGTAAGTAGATATATTTGCTAGTTCTAGACACCCTTAATGATGTCTGCCGCCTTCTCAGCCACAGCATACACCGATGACATGATATTGCCACGCGGAATCAGCGGGAAAATGCTAGCATCAACAACTCGGAGGTTTTGAGTCCCATAAACAATCAGCTCAGGGCTCACGACACCCCCCTTTTCCCGAGGAAGCATAGCCGCCGATCCGCACGAATGGTACGCAGTCGTCGCCGTGTCAAGAATATACTTCTTCGCCCCCTCCAAGTCCCCCACAAGGAACGCATCCGGGTGATTCCGCCTCCCATCGGGCTTGAAGAACGGCGCCAGAGCACTCGATCCGCGAAGCTCCGTCTCGAGCGCCCGCACGTGCCTGGCAAAAATCTCTAGGTCGGCCGGGTGTGAGAAGTAGCGTGGATCGATCTCGGGCGGCGCGTCGGCGTCAGCGGATGAGATGTGCGTCGAGCCGCGTGAGAGCGGGTGCGACTGCGCGCAGCCCAAGCTGGCGAAGTTGCCTGGCAGCAGCTGCGTGCCGACAAAGCTCTTGCCGCCCTCGTGTAGGTTCGTCTGCGCCAGGAACATGAACCATCCGGCCGAGCTACCTTCGGGGTTCTCGAGTATGGAGCGGATCACCTCCTGATGCTCCGCGTCCGCAGACCGCTGCGGCGGTGGGAGGCTGTCAAGCAGCCCTGCTGCGTCTGGGGTGGGCATGTATGCGTGTGACTGCATGCCGCCGATGGTGAAGGGACCGGCTTTGTGCTCTGTGTAGAGCTTCTGCGCCAGGGCGAGGGCTTCGGGCTCCTGGCGCATAAGTGGGTCACCGGTAATGACTCCCTCGACGACCTCGTAACTCATGCCTGTCATCAGGTGGTTTTGGAGATTCTCTCCGACTGATGGGAGGTCAACGACGACCGGGATACCGTGCCGCTCCAGGATTTCTTTCCCGCCAATGCCTGAGAGTTCGAGGAGCTGCTCCAATATGTCAGCAAAGTTAAAGTAATCAGCACATCTCTCCGATGTACTGTGTCATCCCTCCAGGAAAACGCACCTTGGGGGTGTTAAATACACCGGCCGCAAGGATCACTTCCTTCTTCGGAGTGAAAGTCTGGACCTTGCCGTCAATGAGGACCTGCACACCTGTAGCCTTCGCAGCGCCAGAACCCGTCTCCGTGAACAAAATCTTCTGGGTCTTGGCCCCTGTGACGATCTTCACGTTCGGACGCTGGCGAGCAGGCACTCCATGCGCTGAGCCAGCGTAGCTTCGGGTTTTGGTCTCCAGATCAACGGTGGCCAAGTTACTGTAGCCGCCAATTGAGTTGCCCGAAAACGGATCTGTGTATTTACAAAGCAAAGAAGTTTTTGTCAGCCAACGCGACACAATTCCCTGCCTTCTCTTGCTCACACTTCCACATATGCATATATTCCAATATGGAAACAGAGACGTTGTGTATGCATGAAGAAAGCATGATTGAAGATAGCATGAACGGATTCATTTGCTCACTTACCGCCATTCGTCGCCCTATTCAAGCCACGGAATGCATCGATCCACGCCTTGCACAGAGGATTCTGTATGACGCCAGGAAACGACACCTTGATAGGCCCCGAAGTACCACGGTACTCATCATTAATCCAGTCAATACCAAGATGTTCGAGCGTGGCCTGATCTGGCGGCGGCGCAAGCGTGTACGACTTCTTGTACGAGGGTGCTAGGCCGGCCCAGTCCCACCCGGGATTGCCCAGCTTGGCCCATCCATCAATCTCGGCCTGCGCCGGGGCGATGAAGGCCTGGCCGTTGATGGCTGATGAGCCGCCGAGGGCCTTGCCCTGGGGCTCCCGGATTGATCGGCCACCTAATCCCGGCTGGGGAACGGTCTGGTACTGCCAGGTGGCGTCGGAGCCTATGAGGGATGTCCAGAAGGCTGGGACGTTGACGCGCGGGTCGGCGGTGAGGTCATCGCCGGCCTCGAGAACTAGGATCTGGACTGCAGAATCTTCGGACAGGCGGTTGGCTACGACGAGGCCGGAGGTTCCACCTCCTATGATGATATAGTCGGGCGAAGGGGAAGCCATTATGGTTTGTGTGTCCAGCAAATATGTCAATGTGAAGAGATGCACCTGGGTCAGTCACCGAGTGATAAGGGCATGAGAATCAGGACTCATGTCCTTATATGTTAGTTACGATCCCGTTGACGAGGCAGACCCTCAGCAACATGAAGCGAAACGTAATGCATGTCGGGGCTGAGGATGCCTGTTGATTGATTGCAGTTAGTCTAAAAACGGAGATAGTGCCAACAGGATGTTCAGATACGACGTTGTTGATGTTACAATGGGGCGCTGTGGGAAGAGGCTAATGTACATGCAAGGTGGGTGGAGTTACCCACTTTTGATCTATAATTACTATAGGTAGCTTCTACACAGCTCTAGAGCTACTGCAATTGTCTTTCTTTCATACACATTGGATTCAAATTGATTTCACTCACGTTGTCTCTTCACTCCTGCTGCTCAGTAACAATTTGTCGTGTCTCTTTGTTCACTAATCCTCCTACTTCCACGGCTTCTAGCATCCCTCTGGTCCCTTTATGACTCTCCGTGCGCGATGCGCTGTTACCAAGTTCAAGCCAAGAAATGGCTCCCTTGGCCACGTGCTCCAGTTCCATCGAAGATGCGGTATTGACTGAGTAAGTGTGAAAGACAGCGAATAACCACACTAATATCATTGAGACCGAAGCTCCAGCATGGTAAGCGAGGTCCGGGCTTGCAGAGTGTATTCCATGCTCGTCTATCTCGCGTCAAAGTATTTGTGACAAGACAATGGTCAATCGAGATCAGTTCGCGGCAATTGTTGCACGTCTTCACGTTTGCAAGGAATTGTCCAATGGTTCCGGTTTCTCCAACATCGTCATGGCTATCAAGTCCAACCCACACGGAATCTTCATAAAGGGAGCCGGCAGCCAGCGAATTGTGGGTATTTATTCTACAAAGAAGTCAGTCGAGCACTCTCACCGGATCTGAAAATAGAACAAATGCAAGAAGTATTTGGTGAGGTTTCTTTGTCTTTGTAAGGTACCACAGGTCTACCGGGTTACTCTTGATGTAGAGGTCCCCAAACGAAACAGAAGGACGACTACGCGCAAGTTACTTAATCATAATCATTTACCATTCAGCCTTCGTTTCAGCTTCAGTAATCTACATCTTGTTTCCATCACTTCTTATATTATCTCTTTTATAGAACTTTCAGATATTGATTTATTTGTGATATGGCTGGCCATCAAGTTTGGAGCTGTGTTGAGACTCAGATGCTCGCCCGTGGTATGGTAATTGCCCTGGACTATTTCAACCTACCCCCCAGAAACAACGCACCCCCAAGGAGAGACGGAAAGGCTATTGCAAAAAGAGCTATAGATTGGGCAGAGAGATGGGTACGTGACCTCTGTGGCCCTTTTCCCTGGCTCCCTGCTTCCTTCGACCACGACTAGCAGGCTCTTACACGTTATACCTTTTCTAAGTTGCTAACCTCTAAACCAAACAACGCAGTATAAGTACCTCAACCGCCGACGCGTGAACCGGTGGCACGTCCCAAATGGTTTCGCTGCGCCGCCAGCGAAAATAACACGCGGGCACATAAGAACCCACGTCGTGGACATGAATCACGTCTACCTCAGGATCTGGCACCTCACCGAGCGGCAGCGGGTCCGCGCCCGTAGCAACCTCGGCGGAAGCCTGATAGGTGTGCCGCTGTTCAACTGGACGCAGCAGGTCCGGCGCGCCCAGGGTGCCGCCGGTGTACCAGGAACGTTGACGGCCGCCGAGATAGCGGAGATCATGGGCTCGAATATTGTCTCGGGGTATCGGGTACCCGCCGGGGCGGGTGTGGATGGGATCTGGCTGGGGACTAACATGCTTCTTTCAAGGCTGCCTGAGTTTCTTTGCCAGCTAGGAGAAGTTACGACTATGCACGATTTTCTGTAATGCTGGAGTAAAGTATTGGTAGGGGGCCGCCTCTCGAGTCGTTCTATATACATGCATAGCTACATGCCCGGTTGTTTTGGTTATGCTATATCGCACATGATTCAGAAGCAACCTGTCTCGTAATGTATTAAGCATTACCTAGGTAGGCATAGACTAGCTATCCCAGCGCGTCCACGCAAAGCAGTAGAAAAAGGGGTATCACGTATTCCAGTCCCTTAAAAAGGCGCAGGTCGCTAAACTCCACGCCATGCCATGTCCCTAATAGATCCAATCACGCCTTAGCGTGCTCGACCGGCTTCAGAAGGCCCTCATCGCCCTCCTCAATGCGCTCAGAAGCACCCGCCTTCTTCTGCTTGTCCGCGCCCGTATCCATAGACTTCCTCCCACCAGCAGCAGCGTCCAGTGACCGCCGCTGATCCGCCGACTTTCTCCCACCACCACGGGGAGACCCCCGCCTATCAATCGACTGCCTTGCAGAGACGTCCCCAGACTTCCTCGCGAGGTCCTCGGACTTGCGGAACTCCTTCATGCCAGTCTGCACCTTGCCGCCCCTCTTGACCTCCTCGAGCGTCCTCTCTGCCATAGCAACACTCTCAAGTGCCTCAGGGACACCCTGGCCGCGCGTGCGCGTTGCGCTGAACTGCGCCTTGAGCCCGCCCTTGGCTTTCTCCTTGCCTTCGACAGTGCTCCAAAGCTCCCGGAACACCTCCCAGCCGCGGATGACCTCCTTCTCTAGGGCACTGCGCTCCTCGTCATCCAGCTGATGCGCCTCCTCCTGGCCCTGCAGGATGCGCGCGCGCCGGATGTGCTTGGTAGGCTGCCGCCGACGCTCGACCTGTTTCTTGATGCCCTTGAGCGTGTAGCCGACAGGGCCCACCGCCGCCGCGATGTTCTTCAGCCCGAAACCCGTCAGGCCCATTCCCACGCCCTTGGCGAAGCCCTCCACGCCGCCGCCGTGCCGCGCACCTCGGTATGGCAGCCGCACCACACCTGTCCATGCGTCGTACACGCCGAACAGGAATTCTGACCGCGCAGCCCGCAGCCCGGACCTGATGCCTGTGACTCGGGTGGGCCGGCGCACGGTGTCGTCGCCGTAGAGCCTGGGTGCGTTGTGGAACCCCTGCGCGAGGGCTATCGAGAGGTCTATGGGCGCTGTCGCTATCGCTTGAGCGGACTTGCCGACGCCTTCGGCGACCTGATCCACATATCCTTCTTCTGCTGTTCCTTCAGTCGTGACTGTATGGATGGACTCTCTGTCACGGTCATCACCAGGATCCTCCTCTTGATTGCCCCCTGTTTCGGCCGGCTTTTCCTTGTTAACATCGTTCTTGTTTTGGAGTTTGGACTTGCCCAAGCCATCTGTTGCGCCTCTTCCTCTAGTCTTCGTATCAGTCCCCTCCTCTTTACTATTCGCCTTTTCTTCTACTTGCTTGGCCTTCCTTCTGCGTCTCTCTTTTCGTTCTCGCCTCTTATTTGATGTCTTTGCAAGTCGACCTGGCACGCCTGCCACACCACCAAGCGCTTCTCCGAATGTACCAGCAATAGAGCCGATCACACCGGTGACTGGCTCACCAGGCCCTTCAAAATCATTGTATTCACAATGCCGAAGTAGTCGCAACTTGCGCCAGGTGATGTATCCCTTCTCCACGAGGATGTCGGCTGCCAACGCACTCAACCTGAGGCTAGTGTTCCTCATCCACCACACGGCAACCTTATCCTCCAAGATCGAGCACCTCATACTGTGTTTCCCAGAGAGCGTCAAGTGCCTGTGAAAAAAGGAACACGCGTTCTCTGCGCCATCGCCCTCTCGCGCAATGTCACGAGCCATCTCCTGGGCCTTTTCTTGCGCCTCCTCGGTGAGACAGTATTTGATCCCCTCCGCCAGCTTCTCAGCAGACAGATGCTTGTACGGCACTGGCTCAGGCCCTGCCTTGGCCCTGCCGATCATGGGTCCCCAAAAGTGTTGGTCTCCAAAGAATGGTACGACCATGGTCGGCCTGCCGCATTTCAAGGCCATCGCAGTAGTGCCTGCACCGCCGTGGATTACGCAGGCCTTGACCTTGGGGAATAGCCAGTCATGAGGCGTGTTCTCGAGCATGAAGATGTTTTCCGGTACGTTCTCGCCACCCAAGCCGCCCCACCCTTTAGAGACGAGCGCTCTTACACCCGCGAGCCTCACCGCTTCGAATACCATCTCTGTGAACTTGTCGGCGTCATCGACCACAATCGACCCGAAGCCTATATAGACAGGCTGATCACCAGAGTTGAGGAATTTCTCAAGAGGGTCCGGAGGGGTGAATGAAGAAGCCAAATCTAGGAAAACAAAGCCTGAAATATCGATCTCGGGTGCCCAATCCGCGGGCTTTGGGACAAGAGAAGGACTCCACAGATAAGAAATTGGCACGTTCATCCGGTACAGAGCGCCTGGGGCCCAGAGTGTCGAAACAGGGTCCAAGCAAAGTGTCTTGACACGGAAATCGTTGACGAGATCGCCAAGTCCCTGCCACACCATCATCTCCACAAGAGGGTAGGACATGAAATTAGAGTAGCCAGGGTCAACGTTGCTCTTTTTGATGGTTGCTAGCGGGTGTGGAAATGACTTCGTCGGAGTGTACGGGAACGTGAACGCCAGGAGTAACGGTATGCCGAGTGCTTCTGCACAATGCACGTGTGCGAAGCTCGGAGGGTTGGCGATGATCAGATCGGCAATAAATGGTGGCTTCTCTCCCATCATGCGCGCATTTTTTATGTCCTTCTCGTCATCCGTGGCGTTGATGCAAGCCCTCCAGAAACCCTCAAACATTTCGGCCATGGCTGTCCGCCTCCGCCCAATATCGCCTGCTCTTACGGTCTCCAAAGTCGGTATCATTCCCGGGTTCTTGACCATGAAAGCCATCAGCTCTGCCGGGTCCCCTCCCACCGAGAAGAACTCCAGCCCTGTGTCCTTTTCAACGAAGTCGCGAAATGCTGGGTGTGTGGCGATCCTGACCCTGTGGCCGTACTGTTCCTTCAAAACCTTGCCAATTTTCAAAAACGGCTGAGCGTCGCCACGGCTCCCAATCACCATAATAACAATATTGAGCTTGGGACATCGGATAGTCTCCGGTGTGACAATCGTCTCGGAGGACCTTCTTGCGGCAGTAGGTCGTTCATCGCTTTGTTCGTTTTCATCAGTCTCCTTCATTGGAACCACCTTCCCGACGGTGGCACCGAGGGCCTTGGCGAGGTAGCCCTTGTCACTTGTATCCTTGATCGAGATGGCTAACCGCCCATCGCGCTTCGAGACCTTTCCTTTGGTTCTATAGTTTTCGTTACCGACTTTGAAGCGTCGAAAGCGATCGCTCGTTGAGGTTCGAGGGGGCTGAGGCTTCTTGCCGGCTGTAGTTGCTTGGTCGGTACGTTCGACGCCGGCACCGAGGTCCTCGTCGGAGGAGGAATCGCTGCTGGAGGAGTCATCCTGGAAGTTCGAGCTGGTGTTCCATAGGGCCTGCTGTAGTTGCGAGACATTGGTACCAGCCCTTTTGATGGCGGGTGGCAGCGCCGAGGTTCGTCGGGCTGTTCTCGGGGGAGCAGCTGTGGCAGACCTCTGGCCAGCCTGCGGCCGCGTCGCTTCTTGTAGATCCTTGATTTCAGACCCGACTGGTTCAGAAGCTGTCTTTCGAATATCGCCTGTCGGTGTTGGTTGGGACGTGGCCGTGGGAGGGAACTGCGTGGTAGGTGATACTGGCTGCTGAGGGACGAGGCCAGGGTAGGCTACACGTCCTTGGTCATCTCGCAGTACCGTCACTGGCTGTTCGGCCAACTCATTGGTGGTCTCGAGCTTCAGGGCCTTGTCTTCATCTGGCACAGCTGGAGGGCTCAGCTTGGGCATCATCTTGCGTCTCGGGTCTCGCGTGCTCGAGGCGATGGCACGAATTGGGAATGATGCGACTTGATGTGGCTGAAATATTACAGATTAATGATACAGATGCTAGCTGGTGGAGCTCCGGGTGGTAGTATGGGTAGTAATTATGGGAACATGAAGCTCAAACCAGAGCAGGGACAAATGCATGACGAGGGCGGGCAAAAACGAAATTAAGTCTGTGAGGTCTTTGACTGTAGTTGGCCAGAGTAACCTCAACAACAGACGACTGCCGTGTCATCCAAAGCACCAAGATGGCTAGCCATTCTTGCCGTGCGCTAGGGCACTTGGACAATTAATGACAACCATGAACAAATTAGATATCTGGGCAGACGAGATGACTGGTCGTGAGACATTGGAAGCTTGCTGGCGCCGATGAAAGGACCGTGACAGGTGTGATGTGCCGTTCCAACCGTCTGATATCCGCTGGCGCGATGATGTCACGCCCAGAGTTTATAGGGGCTGGATCCTGATCTGTGCTTGTTTGGCCTGGGTGGCCTGGGCTGCTGCCCCGTTCTGCCCCACCGTTCCTGGTGGCTGCTTCCGTGCCGCTGCATCAGCCAGGATACACCCCTGCCACCGTCCAAACCCTACGCTACGGAGCGTATGGCCCGGCCCATTAGCTTACGTAGGCTAGACGGTAAATCAACAACCGTTCTCGACAGCGACGTCGGCGATCGGACACCTCACTGATCGACTGCAACATTTTGCTCTGATTCTGGACACTGTGTGGCCTGCATAAAGTCGCGGTCTTCTTCTGCGCATTCACTGAGAGAGAGATTCGATCACCAAGGAGGGCGTTCCGGAGAGGAATTGACCACGAGGCTGTTCTGACTCTTCCTTTGCAAAGTGCGCCAGATGCGTGCTATGATATGGTACGCGCGAGTGATGATGTTTGATTGAAGCCATCTAGTTTTCCTCATTCTACAGTCATAGGATTTTATGGACGTCGAGTATTACTGACTTGCCAATCCGCGACCGAAATACGAACTCAGAGAAACAGATAGGATGGAGAACAGCTTCTTCACACGAACACCTTGTCGGTAGTCCATGAACAAATGCGGATACTATTCCCTCATTCTTGAAGAGCGTCTTTGGTTCTTTCCCATATTTCATGTCATTGTGGTGGTGGGATTGTATTCAGACATGGGATCGTCACATTTGTGAGAGAGCGAAGGGGTGCGGGGCGCAGCTATAAGAGCACCCCGAGTCCCAAGTATTATCAGAGGTTCAGTTGCAAATTTGAGAGACTAGTGATGCAGACAGACGTGGCGGTGTCTCGATTTGCTCATGCAGGCGCGCTTGTAGTCTCTGCTCTGCTGACTGCAGCTCACTGAGCAGTGAGGCCGCAATTCCTATCCAATGATGGGTGCATCTGCCGCCAGCCACGCTGCGCCTCCGCCTTCAAGAGCATCTCAAAGGCGCCTGCCCCCTCGATTTTCTACTTTTGTTCTTGCTCATCCGTCCTCGAAAAATCTTTCGGCGTATTCTAGCTCTCTCGCCTGGTTCATCGCCAAACTACCATGGCTGAAGTCCTCGGGGCCGTTGCCAGCGGCATCGCTGTAGCTGAAGTCGGCCTCAAGGTGGGAACCACAGTATGGAAGCTGAAAAAGCTGTGGGAAGAAGTGCATGAGGTTCCACAGACCATCGAGGAGTTGATGAGGCAAATAGAAATGATGGATCCTATCCTCTCGGACTGCGAAAACAACCTCCCCATCCAAAACATCTCGCCTATTAGGCAGATACTGAATCATAAGGACGCACCTGCGATACAGAGCGCTGCCTATTGCCGCGAGGCTCTGGACGACCTACGATGGCTGGCGGAGGATCTGGAGGGGGCTGTCATGTCAGAGAAGAGAAGCAGGCGAACGTTTGCCAGAGTGAGGGTCGTGCTGAAAAAGAATACAATCAACGGGTTTCAGGACAGGTTGGAAAGAGCCACCAAACTTTTACAGTTGAGCCAAATGAATTACCTGACGTGAGTAACAGTTCTCAGTCCTCCTTTTCGTGGCCTACATAGCGCTAATGAGCATCCAGAGCCAACGCCGCGATCACCGGAGCCATAGTCACAAACATGTGGGCCGCAGTAGCAGATATGAAGGTCCAGCAACAACTCATATTGCAACAGCTCAGCGACAGTATTTCAGCCTCCTTGACAGTTACGTCACCGTTTCCAGTTGTAAATCAACACGAAAAGAAGGCTCAGGGCCCGACCCTGGTCAAAGGGATGGGAGCCCAGCGTCAAGGAAATAGCGTCTCTCTCCCTTGGACCGGACTCTCCATCTTCGGCGCCATCGTTGTAAAGAAATCCGAGGCTGACTCTGACGAAGACGCGAGTAAGACATGGTGATATTCAGAGCATGTGGAACTCGCTGATGTGAAGTAGGTTATGCCGCCCGCATCCAGCTGCCGAAATGGTTCTCACGAAGAGTTTGGGACATCAGTGTCAAACGGGCCTGCTCAGGATGGCAAGCGAACCTTTCCGTGTGGAACGTTGTCCCTTATGACTCGCCCGGCATGGTTCTTGCCAGAGGAGGGGATCTTGACGGGCTCATCGATTTGTTTGACCGGAGGCTAGCTTCTCCTCGAGACTGCGATACGGACGGGAGAACTATATTCCATGTACGTCCAATAAAAGTACTCTACGGAATGAGATTGTCCACTGACCAAACCAAGTACGCTTGTCTTCATTGCCGTACCCACATTGTCGAACATTTCATTGACACCAAACTCGACACAATAAATACCGGCATTACGATAATCGATATCTATATAATGAGTCTTACGAGTCCTATGGCGAACCAGTCGATAGAAACGATGCAGCCAATGGCATCCCGAGGCTTTTTTGAACCGATTGCAAGTGCAGCTGCACATTACTATGAGAACCTGAGTGATCCCTATACTAAGATTTCTATCTTGTGTGTGTATGTTCTTGGGCAATTAGCTAATCGGCAGGAGGCTTGTGAAATTTATATTCGCACGTGTATGCCTTTCTGGCACGATCTCTGGCCGATCGAGAAACAATACTTACTTCTTAATGACGGGAGTTCCTCGCGTTGGACTCCTGATACTATCCGCTTGATAACTTGCCCAAATGGTCCGATCGAGAAGAGTGACGTGCAGGAATGGCGAGAGGATGACGCCTCACTCCTGTGGCTGGTACTCAGCCCTTATTTTAACTCCTTTGCGAAAGTGCAAACCGAACCGGGCTGGCATTCACTACTCCTGGAAATCATTACAGCTACCGATGACTTGCATTACAGGGGGTACACACTAGCATCAGATGGTTTACCAGTATCATACGGTTTAGCTCCGCCTGTTACCGCGTTCGGCAGGGTCCTACAGCTTCACAGATACTATGTACCCGTAGTTGCCACGAACAAAAGCAGACACTATAGAGGCGAGGATTTCATGAAGAAAAAAGGTCTCACGCAATCAAAAGTGGATAACTCGAACCTTCGTCTTCAGTCTCTGATATCGCTACTGGGTAGCTGCGGCCACGATGCGTTGGATTTTGGACGAAAGGAAGCTGCGATATGGGTAAATGAGAACAAAACGGCCAAGATTATTGGTGATGTGTTGCATTTGGGGGTTGATGATAGATGCGGTGGATACTATGGACTTCCTTATCTCAGTGCTGTCCACTACGGCGGGGAGCCAGTCGACTGGTATTTTGAAATGGACTTCCACTATGAGAATCACGCAGGGGATTTCTGGAATTTTGTTGAGAATCCGCCGCAGTTGGTACCAGGTGCGTGGATAGATGAGGTGTGAGATTCTGACTGAGGGTCATGAGCTACAGGACCTGGGACAATTGCGCATTTCCTGTTTAATGCCCGCTGCCAAGGTAGTAGCTCAAGGCAACGGGGTTCCAGGTCTACTGGTGTCGACTTGGCATTGTTGAAGTGAGAAGCGGACAAATAAATAGTAATATAGCCACCTCAGAATCGTTTGAACTGCTACCAATCTAGACAGACAAAACAGGATGGTTCAGGAGACGATTGCAAAAGTGCGGACACATCCCAGCGAAGTAAGACGTGACTTTGGGACTTGCAAGCCGGCTTAAAATTGTCGTCAAAATGGAGATAAACTAATTTTAATCAGGTATAATCGAATCGTATGACAGCGATAGGCGGCATCAGAGAACCATAACCTTGTGGCTTCGGAATCACATTTGAATTACAATGATTGTCTCAGACCTGCAGCTAGTTTATGGCTGTTGTGATACTCAGAACAGTGGGAACTCGACAGGCATACCGGCACTTCTTCCGTGAGGGGACGTCGGCTCGCCCTCACCTGCATGCGTGAACCACGCCATGCTCTCTTTGGCAACGAGAATCTCGAAGTGTCACGATACAGGCCCGAATTGACGACGCAAAAAGAAGGATTGGGATACAAGACCACCCCGCAAGCACAAATGCACACGCAGGAGCTTCCACCATGGACCCCGTCAGCGCAGCAGGCCTGGCCTTGAGCGTAGCCGGAATCGGGCTGCAGATCTACACAGGATGCATAGCAGGTAAGTAGCGACGTCTATCTTCAGCCCAGAAAAGAAGGATGGAAGAGCCACAATTGGCTGACCACATGCACTTGCTTCAGGCATCCAGCTGCTCATCACCGCGGCCAATTTCCCCGAGGACTGCAGGTACCTCAACCTGCGGCTGCGCATGGAGCAGCAGCGTCTTTTCGCGTGGAGCGAGACCTCGGGCCTGATGGACCTGGACGCCGCCGATGGCGGGGCAAGGGTGCTGGCGTCCAACACCTTCGTGCTGCACCGCCAGACCGTGCTGGACCTGCTCGTGCAGGTGCAGTGCCTGTTCGAAGAGTTCAGGCGGCACGCCGAGCGGAACCGCCGGCTGCAGACGTTTCCCCTTGAGAATTTGAGCAATGGCCAGGGAGCAGGCACCACGGCAGATGTTGACCCAGAGAAGGACGCCGCCGCTGCAAACTTTCCGCTGCCCTTACGCCGGCGCGACTTCATCCGAAAAGCATTGCGGACACTCCGCGAGAAATCCAACGACGCCACCCTGCGGCTGCGGTGGGTTTCCTTCGACAAAGTTAGCTTTGAGACTCTGCTTGCGCGCTTTGCGGCGCTCAATGATGGCATGACGGGTATCCTGGACGCGGGCCTACAGCGCGAGATACACTACTCCGTACAGGATATCAATCGCGGCGTGTTGCAGTTGCACCGGCGAGTGTCAGACCTGAGCCGACTTGTAAGGGCGCTCAATGTACGGCTCGAGATGAGTAGCGGTGGTGGTGATATTGGGGTAGGCATCATTATGCCGGCTCAAGGGGGCCGAAACAAGTCGGATCTGGAACAGTTAAGTCAGTTGGCCAAGTTCAAGGCCTTCAATGAGTCCATGGAGGCTGAGGAGGGGCTGTCTTGGGATATGGCTGATGCGAAGAGCTTAGATCTGGGTGAGTGTTCTCCTTAAGTTGCTGTTACCTTGACCTGACCACTCTCGACGCCTTCATTGTTGTCGAAACTATGCTACGTCCTTTTTCAGATTAGCATGACCCTTATACGTGTCTCACTGACCAAGTAGTATCTCAGAAAAACCAAAGGAGCAGATCGACCTCCGAATAGATCGATCACTGGTCACTCTCGACCCCACGGCCGAGAACGCAGACGCCCCCAGGTGTGAGGCCCTCCTAAAGCAACCGGATGGGACGACTATGAGGTGCTGGGTGGAATGGAAAGACTATGAAAAGCAGCAACCAGGCGTCGCCTCACCGCCCAAAGAGGTCATAGTCGAGCGAGTAAGCAAGCTCGCTGCCCTGCTCAACCACAACCCCAAGCCCAAGGAGTTTCGCACACCGCGGTGCCTGGGTTTCTTCGACATGGCGGCTTCTCCCTCCTCGACAACCAAGAACACCGATGAATACGACGAAGAGGATGATGACCTGTTAAACAACCGCCTAGGCCTCATTTTCGAGCGGCCGCAAGACCCGAAGCTACACCGAACACAACCCCCAGTCTCCCTCCGCGAACTACTGACTTCTTCCAAAAGACCAAGCGTCACCCAGCGCATAAAGCTCGCCCACGCCATATCTCACTGCCTGCTCTATCTCCACGCAGTCAACTGGCTACACAAAGGCCTCCGCAGTTCCAACATCCTGTTTTTCCGCGCCGCAGATGGCGCCACAGTCGACTACGGCGACCCGCTCCTCTCAGGCTTTGACTTCTCTCGGCCCGCGCGGCTGGGAGAGATGACTGAGATTCCACCCGGTGGCGCCCGCGCGTATGATGACCTATACCGGCATCCACACGCCCAGTCGAGCGCAGCCGACGCGGATGGTGCGCGTGCCCGCTCCCGCCGCAGCTTCGACATTTACAGTCTGGGCGTTCTGCTGGTCGAGTTGGCGCACTGGCGAACCGTGGACCGCGTCCTGGAGATCGAAGTCAATAACGGCGGTGGAATATCGCCCCGGACTGCGCTGGGCGTGCGGCCGCGGCTACTTGGGGGCGGGGTGCTCTCCGAGGTCGGGGCTTGTATGGGGGAGGTATATGAGGACGCCACGAGGAGGTGTATTGCTGGTGGAGAGGAGCTTGGGCTTTCTGAGGGGGATGATGAAGCGGGTGATGCTGTTGCTGCGAAGCTGTTGATGCGATTCTGGGCGGATATTGTCAAAGTACTTGGGGGTGTGATGGTGTAAGGGCTTGGGATGGGCACACCAGGCCATATTAACAGGGCAGACGAAAAGAAGAACACATTAGAAACGCGGATGCGGAAAAACAGCAAAGAATGACTTGTGTATGCTTCGTGCGACTTTCCTGCACCGTCTGGTAGTGGCCCGTTCCTACATAGTGAAACCAAGGAGCTAGCCTGGCGGAAGGAATTCATATGTCATTGCCACATCCCTTGGTCTTGAATTGCTCAACGATCCGAGAATGGACTAAGAGGATTGATTTGAAAATTAGACTGTGTTAAGGAAGAGTATGAAAATAAGCTACCAAGAACTTGTGAGCTTTTGAAAGATATTGGACTGAACCTATGCGCCTTTAAAAGATATTAAATTTATAAATTCCTGCACACATGCCGTGGAATTCTTCCTCACATCTATGCTTTGGCATGATGTGCCGGTTGGAGTCAGAGACTTTACTCTGAATCTGGTCCTTGTACATCAAAATGATACTCAAATGACGCCTACTCATGAACAGAAAATTCGCCGCAAGAAGCGCACGGTCTTGTCCTTTACTCTACGAGGGCCACCACAGTCTTTGGCGCCCTTCTCGCTTCTTGATCGCCCTGTAGCAGTCTCTATACTCACTGAACCCCCATCATCAGTCTTATGAATCTTTTCCTCGCCTCGAATGCTTTCAGCCATAGTCTGAAATGACTGTTGGCCGTCTGTTCTGTTGGGAACATTCAGATGAGCCGTCGCTGGAGTGTTCTCAGAAGTCGTCATGGAATTACTGATGGGACACATTTCCGCTTCGGGGTGGGACTCATCCTGCTGATCCTCAGAAATTGACTCAACGTGAAGATGTGCGATGGTGCTGGCTTGGACTTACTCTCATGGTGTCTCGCGACTCCACTATGTCATGCCGACTTGTTGCACAACTTTCTCGCTTGCCCACACAAGAGTCATCGCATTTTTGCATTCGATATTCGCAATCCACTAATTCGGGCTCATGCGACAGTGATGTTTGCTGGTAGGTCGCTAAAGTAGATGCTGGTTGTGAGCCTCCTGCAAGATGCGACTGATGGCCGGTGACGCTTCCAATACCGACCCTTTCCTCTATTGTGATGTGGACTTGGTCATTGTTCTCAATTCTGAGACTTCGAAGGATCTCTTTTCTTTCCTCCCGCGAGAGCTCGAGTTCCACACCAACAATTAACGATGTGTCTGTCCTCGAGCGGGCTGGGGCCTGCTTGAGCTTCTTGACACAATACATTTCGTCCTCCTTGCATAGCTTGTCGAGCTGTTCGAATTTTTCGAAGATCGTATCACAGTTAGCTCTGTCCTCCGGGTTCATACGTAGGAGGTGGTCTTTGATAAAGACTAGTAGATCCAAGATATAATCTGAGCAGTACGGATCCTCGAGAAGGGATACTATCTCCTATTTTGCCCGCATCAGCGACCCGTCGTACGTTGAAGAAACTTGCCATGGAAATGGAGTGCTTACCCTCGTAACACTACTCTTGTGTATGGCTCCAGTGGTGGGATTTTGGCCATGGTGATCTTTTATCGCCACTGTGATATGCTTGTAGAAGCTGTCTAGCACGTATGGGAAATGAACTGGATATACTCGAGCCTCAGGCTCATTCAGTCTGCGGTCCCTGAAGCTTTCGACCTCCTTAATCCCGCGTAAGTACCAGGTCACAAACTCTAGTAAAACACAAGCTAGGGAGAAAATGTCGTAGTTCGGCATCGAGGTATTCTTAACTCTGAGCTCTGGCGCGCAGTATGATGGTGTGTGACGCAGACCCCAAGCGTCTACTTCCATGGAAGTCGTTGAGTGAAATTCTGCTTCGCCGAGGTCTGATATCTTGAGGTGGGTACGACAGGCCGGAGGGGCCTCCGCGTCCTCTTGGCTATCTCTCTTGAAAAACAAAATGTTTTCAGGTTTGATATCTCCATGTTTGCCATGTTTCTTCTTGTGGGAAATTAGATGAGCATCGCCGTAGTGTATATCTCTGAGTGCCGCGACCAGGCCGAGGCATTGTGAAGAGAGCCACCTAGCCGTCAAAGGGTTCTGCAGATGAGCAAGCGCGTCCGGATAAATCCTCCAAAATTCATACAGATTTCCATCCGCCCAAGGAAAGAGGAAGTAGTAACGATCGCGCCATTGAAAAGTGCACAGTAACTTAATGATGAAGTCGTTGTTGCGGCTGGCAAACCGTCGAAGATTTTTGGCCTCTTTCATGAACTTCTCTGACTCTTCGGTGAATGGTTTACCAACATTAGGTCTCAGCTGTTTCACCGCGAGTGACATGTTGGGCTAGTGTGGCTTTAGTTAGAAGTTTCGACACCGGGGAGAGCTTTCAAATTGCACTCACATCAAGTGTTTCGCAAATGATATGGGCCGGATGGAGCTTGACTTTCCACACATCAGAGCGGCCCTCACACCGCTTCTCGTGCTCCTCGTTTTCGATGTATGGAAGGATAGTCTGTGGATGCAGGTTGTAATGTGAAACTGGAGCACTGGGCTCTGTATTGAACTCGAATATCGGGACACAGATTGCATGTTGTTTCTCCATGAAGTTCTCGATGTCAATGGGTGTCCAGTCTCTGAACACACTGATGTCGTCAAGTTCTGCTCGCCTTGGTATCTGATGATTCCGAAGGTACTGGTTTTTGGTCTTCCTGGTCCCGTCGGATAGTTTCTTCTCGAAAGGTAAGTCAAGATCGTAGATACCGTCATGGATGAAGGTCTGAATTTCCGCAATCTTCTCAATCAAAGTCAGAATCACGAATATCTTGAAAAGTCGAGTCTTGTGGCCGGAAACAGTCTCGGGGGTGAAAATCTTGTCTAGTATTCCATCGGCATTTGAAACTCCACAACATATAAGCTCTTGGCGTGCACTAGTCAACGTGACAACTTCTAAAAGATCATTGATAGGGTAGAATGTTCTGGGTTCTGGGCGGGGTGCTGTTACGCTCTTCTCTCGAATTAGGTCTGCTAGGCGCCCCGCGCGCAACGAAATTGTTTCGCCTGCAGCAGAAGTTGTGTCTTGGATACCAGGATCACTCGCATCCGACGCTTCGGAAAATATGGCGCCGATTGAGATGATAGACTCAGCGGTATGTGTGACGGGGAGTCCATTAGTGAGCGATTCGAGCCGATTTAAATGCTCCAGGTGCTTGTCATCGCCATAGTCTCCAACCTGGCTAGCCTCTTCTCCACATGGTGATGGGCTCAGGCTATGTGAAGAGCTGTCTAGAGCCTGTGATGGCGTTGGTTGTGCAGCAGAGGAAACGTCATGAGGGTTCCAGGGTGGACTTTCGTTGCTGCTCGACGACAGTATGTGGCCCTGAAACTGTGTCAGTAGCCGTGTTGACACTTCTAAACCACGGCATACCAAAAAACCATTGGAAGGCCTCACCGTGTCCAGATTGATTGATGGGAGACGAGTCATTGCGTACTACTCCCTGTTGGCGGGTAAATACTAAGTGGTCTTCTAGACAAGCTGCATAGAAGCTTGAGGGAACTCATAGATAGGCTTTTCTGAATGTTTAAATCTATCGAGTATCGACTGAGATCGCACGGGCTGATAAATCACCTGCGGGGTGTAGGAATAGCATCTCGTCAACATCCGTCTGCCCTGGCCAGTTGGGTGAACGGGGAAAGCGAGGGGGGAGGTTTCTCTGCCAATCCCATTCTGACCATCCGATTTGGATGGCTGTCACCCGCTTGAGTACTGTGCAACATGACATCTCGTATCGAGGCTGCAGAATGTCGAAGGCGGAGCAGTAGTCTGAATCATTTGGGCAGCTCGAGTATTATGGGCAGCTCCTTTCTAGGTCAGTAGGCAAATTACTAATAGGCATGCCCGGAGACCCAGTATGCCTTTCTGATTTCGGAAATGTATGTTTCTGCAGCTTCCCAAGAGTTTGGATATGCCTGCTCATCATCCACTGTGCATACCTGCAATAGCTGCATTAGCACGCTGACCAACCCTTCCCCCTGGGCAGATTTCCAGCCCCCGCTGCAAGTCAGAATATGTTAACACGGAGAGCCCGATAGAAACGTATTCGGCTGCGAAATGGAAGAGGGAAAGGAGTCGGCAAACTGCAAGCTTGCTGCACTATAAATATGAAGGAGTTCGTATGGCGTGGCCTGTGACTTGCCACAGCAGATGTCCCCCTTGACTGATGTTGCACGCAGAAATCATACAGTTTCGGCCTCATTTCCCGCCCCTGTGATGCTAATTCTCTAAAAGACACGCAAAGAGGCCCCTTAATACTGAGTTGTGACTTATGAGGCTATCAGTATTGCAAGCGTTAAGGAGTCGAAATTGTGATTCTCGCCTAATGGCCGAAACAATGAGGGATCCGGGGGCCGCCAGCGAAATGTAAAATCAGTTGAAGAAGGCTCCAGCTCCAATGTGCAATGCGGCTCTACATTGACAGCAGCCCTGCAAGACCTTAACGTAGTACCAAAACCGCCCCAGACCTTGGACGGTCCGCGGCCAGGCACTGCCCGTCGATGTGTTGCTGCAGAGTCAGCCTTTTTTACACTTTCTAGAGCGCTGAGTCCATGTGGGATCACTTAGTGCTGCGCCTATTGTACCACCATGGTCACCATGTTGGCCCCAAGTCAAACAATGCTGCGTATTCATCTCCGGTTTGGTTGGCTCCAATGTCGGTCAGGTCAGACAATGAGTCAAGTGAGGCTACGGACTTTTGGAGAAGGAGTTTCGATCCCCGGCGGGTTATAAATCAGAGGGTTCGCTTAGAACGCAGCAAGATCATTTTCTTTGGTGTGCCAGCAGTGAAATCAGCAGCTATTCCAGACTTCGTTCCATCTAGACAACCATTATCTAGCCATACCACGTCGCCACTACCATGGCTCACTCCAGCTTTGAGTCTTTACCATGTGCAAAGATCCCAACAAAACACATAAGCCCTGGGAAACTCTCCATCGAACTGCGACATCTCCTCGGCGATGACACCAACCTGAGGGTCGAGGTGGGTTTTGCCCCTTTTCAACCGTCATGGTGTTGTCCTAACACGCTCATTGAAAACACTAGGTGCGACGGAATGTCTATGTCATTCATTCAAGTAGAACCTTGGACCAGGATACGTTGTACCAGAAATGCACTGGGTGCGGCAAGCGCTAGGGGTGCTTTGGCGAGCTGCCAGTCGTGGATGGACCCCGGTTGGTAGAGCTCACATATCCTTCTGTTAAGAGCCTTTGGAGGTGTTTTCCATGAGAAAATTTCCCGATCAATCAATGATTCTTTTTTTCCCTCCACATTCCTGGCCTTCTCGGTCTCCCAATTGATTGTTCTAATGGTGGCGCTTTACATGCATGTGTCTGTCGCGAACAATGCTTTATTTCACTGACGCTGCAGATCACTGTTAGTCTGCGATCCCTTCCCACAATTGTGAGTACTTGAGTAGATCGAAGGAAATGATTTGGACTCATCAGATACGAGAGATTTTGAAGTAGGGAAGCATACGCAATGACCTTCGTCACCTAGCTGAATCTAGCGCCCGTAGAAAAATTCAAATTGGTCATTCCAGATGTCAAAAATGTGGTTATCAGATGGTCCATCAGCATTGATATTGTTGTATAAGATGTTCAAGGGTCACTAGTCTGACATCTTTCGTGCATTGTGTGTATCAATATAAATGAGCGACTTTACGCAACGAAACCGACTTTTTCAATATCTCCACCGCTCAGGCGCAGCGGATGTCGACGCCAGACGCCAAAACACCACCAAGTTCCAATTGTAAGGATTGTAAAAACCGCGCTCACAACCACGTAGATCCATAGGTAGCCAGACACCTCCGCTTTTCCATTTGCATCAAACCAGTTGAAGAAGGTCATTGAGAAGAACGACTTGAAGACATACGAGGCCTTAATACAGTACTATCCGAGTTTGAAAGGTGGGAGGGGGGGCCGGCTTACAGCGAAGAATGTACCCGGAAGGAATATCATCGTGACAAGTGCGATTGACCTCATATGCCGCGAGTCTCTGCTTGTAGCCAAGGCAATATCCGCATTGGTTTCCCCTTGTGCCTAGGATAGCCGTAAGGTCAGCCTGTGTCTGAGTTGGTGGGTGATTAGATCCTCTTGGGCAGGTGAAAAGTCATGTTCGACCGGAGTATCTCACCCATTGCGTTGCCATTGCCATACCGTCGACTCTCATGGTGCAATCTCGAATCTTGTCGTCGTATTCGTTGATTATCTCTCCAAGCCGTTTTCCGACTTTAATACTGACACGCTTCAAATGTGCTCGGCTTGGTTCACAATCATCATACACGTTGCATTGGGATCGGCTGTCCTTGGGTGGATGATGGCCGATCTGGAGTGGTAAGTGCCCGTCGACGAGCTCATTTACATGACTTGCCATTGTTCTGAGCTGGAGATTCCAGCTGAGTAGATGATTGCGTAGGAATGTCGTGTCAAGCCACTGATCCCTCTTTTCCTGATTGTCTCTGTCCCGCTGCGAAGAGGCGATGGCTTCCATCTCTTCTAAGCTATAGGCCAGTGATGTGATGCGTTTTTCTATTGCGCAGACTGACTTCTCGATGACTCGGAGGTGTCGAGTCCGTTCAATCTCGACAAATATACCAGGCATGAGGAGAGGATGACCGGCCTCAGAAATAGCACCTTTCAGGCGCCGAATGATACTTTGCTCTACGGAAAGTGGGCAGCCGAATAGCACCGCAAAAGTCAATCTGCAGCTAGGAAAATACGTAGCCGTCAGGGCCAGGTCCATGGGCCATGTATTGGCAGAACGACAGTTGTAGACTGCAAGCTCATTGTTAGTAGTTGGGCATATCTTCAAGAGGGTGGCTGCATACCATATGTTGGCGTCTCAGTTCCGTCTCCCAAAGTTATCCGCACTTCTGCATTGAAGAACTCCGACATATCTGCCCTGCTGACAGTCCGGAGAATTGAATTATGGATGTGGAATTTCCTGGCTATGTCGAGAAAGACATCTTTCGAAAATGGAAGCTTACGAAGGTCACTGTTACCTGCTCCATCTGATGCCATGTTTGAAGTTACTCCCGAACGTTTGATCTCTCGGTCCAGATGCTGTAGCCATTCATCTGAGTTGACTTTCGTCACTCGAGGAAGATCGTGATCTTTCCCTCCCGCTCGCCGAGCCAAGCTGTATTGGATATCTCAATATTCAGTGGCGCATGATGTTCTTTTCTTTTTTGGGGGGGGGGAGGGGGGTGGAGAGATGGGAGTGAACGGGGGGACGTACACCAATATCAAGCCTGAAGTGGTTCCATCGAGCGACGGTACTTCCTAAACGCCATAAAGTAAGAACTTGGGCCACATTTATGGGTAGGGGCTAAATGCTTGCTGAGACTTTCGATCACTTACACTGTGCATCCACCTGTTCCAGTCTTCCTTTCCGTCTAGGGAGGTGATAGTGGGTGTCTGATGACCCAAGATCAGCGCCTAATAGTCATGCAATAGTTTGGTCTAAGAATTAAAGATGAGCTCACCTCATCCTGTTCAAGAAGTCGCACCACTGTCGTAGGTTTAGGATCAAAAGAGAACACCTGCTTCAGGTTGCCCTCATCCACAATTGAATAGTCATGTGGCCAGTCCATTGAATCTTTCAATTTTTATTGCCTTTTTTTTTTAGACTGTCGCCTGTGGAAACACACCGAGAAGAAAGATATGGCCTAAGAACCCAAGCTTGATTCGCACCCTGGTTCTCTGTCCGGATACCTAGGTACCTAAGTATGTACCCAGCTCACCACACCCTCTCCTAATTCCAGACAATCATGGAATACAAGAGTGACGCAAGCTAATAAATGCACTTTGGGCTGCTGACTGGATTACTTGCGTGGAAAGTGGCTCTGACACACTTACCTCCCGTTACCCAGCCCCGCCCAAGTATGCCTGTCGTGGAACCACTGTTGCCTCAGCCCCTCGACCCTTCAACCTGATCAGTGCTGTATGGACGCCATGTATGCCAACACAGCACAAAAAAGCCTTGGATCAAGCCGGCGAAACTGCCTAGTGACTCAGCCTTGTTGGACATGTGGTATGTAGCAAATGTCTCAGGAAACTTTCGCCACGGACCTCCCAGTATGTATATTATGTAGCTGGTCACCAGCAGGTTTTCAAGCTCTCCCCTGCGCCAGCCCGATTCACTGTCGTCGTACGGCAATCAAGCTGCTATCTACGGTCAATCATAGTCAAAAGAAGTGGATGTTTACTTGCTTTTGCGTAGCGTATCCCAAGACCGTACCCAACATGGAACTCATTCTTTTACGAGCAACTTACTACCTCCAAAACTCACTGGAAGGGTTCTTCAGTCAAATCTTTGGCCAGGGAACCTTCCGAGTGCAAGTAAGTAACCATGCCCTTGAGGGCTTTGGTTAATGACCTCAACATCAAATGATTGTGGCTAACAAAACGCCCTGTTACTGAGCAGCTCAAGCGTGCTTATTTCCATTGTGATATTCCTCGAAATTTGTCGGATGTGAGTTGTGCTATGAAATGAAGTGGTTGTGGTTGTTGGCTGTTAGTGGACGCTGATATGTGTCAAATTAGCATGAGCAGACCCAGCTAGAAGCACTGAAGCAACACTATTAGAGATGACAACTGAGTGCCTAAGGATGGTGGAAACAGCTTGGAAGACTTGGATTACAAGCCACACAAGAGGTTGAGGGGTTTCGGCGGTGTTTTCCTATCGATAGTACCAAAATTAACTTCACAAGCTCGACAACCACAAATCTCACCTTAAACGTGGCGGAGAGTTATAGTACTGCACTCCGTAGGTATCTACCTAGAGATTACAAGCTCAATTTGAGAGCTTCTCGGACTCCTTCTACTCTTTGTGCCACCAGTGCTGTGAATACTGAGATCCGAGACGTCCCAACAAAATCTCAGAGTCAACTGTTGCCCAGCGAAGCGTTGCAAAGCGTGTGTATGCCTTGCCACATTTACGCCCTAAAGCACCAGAAGTTGGTAACTCCGGTAACGTAATATTACTATTTCCTTGAGGAGTTGCATATTGAATTGCCCAGCTACAGTTAGCGAGCGACCACACGAGAACAAATAAGGCTGTGTGCCCTGGCGGGTGCCTCACGAGCGAACATGTCGGCACTCCATCCAACGGTTTGTGTAGGCATACTGATAGGCTCATTGCCACATGGATGCCTGATAGAGATAAAGGCATTGCAATCATCGCCTTACTGGACAAGACTCCCCAAGTGACAATCAGGACTCTGATCGCCCCGAACAATCAACAACAGCTCCAGCCTCCAGACCCTTACGATGAGTGCCTCTCAGCAGCAGACCTTCCAGCCGACTTTTTCGGGTTACGATGTGGACGGAGAGAAGCCATTCCTTCCCTCTGTAGATGCGCCGTGCCTCGCGAAACAAAGCAGCATCTCGCTGAACGACGAGTGCCAAACCTTCAGCAGCGACGCAGATGATGACGAAGCATCAGGAATGAGTCTTGCAGATCTTCTAAGGGAACGGATGCTCTGTGATGAGACTTCTGGTCTCAACTACATGCCGTTGCACCTTCTCCACGCTGTCATGCCGCGACGTCGGGTCGTAAGCGAGCTGCAATCCCACTACGAAGTCGCTCAAGTGCAAGAATACGCCAGTCTCATTTGTCCCGAAGGCACAAGGGACCAAAGTCTTGATATAAAGGTATCGGGAGTCTACACTAAAGTATTTGCCACCCTCATCCGCCTGAATAAGTGCCAGGACATTGGTAAGTTTGTAGGCGAGGGACTCTCTGACGACAAGCTGCCATTCAGTCGGAGAGATGGTACGCTAGAAATGAAGAGACGATTCCCCCTGTTTGAGAATGCAGCTTCGGTGACGGAGATCCACGCATGCAAGCACTGGCGAGCAGATGATAGAGAAAGATTCTTTGCTGTCCAGAGGGAATTTCTGGTGCATTTCTTCCGACAGAGGCCGGCCCGCGATGAAGATTTAGTCAAAGAAATGGGAGAACCCACATGCATGTGGGTAGATAAGCTGCCCAATACGACATATCTTCCCTGGAAAGAGCGGAGAATGAGCACTTCGCAAACAGAAGGCCTGTCTATTCCTCACATGAGCAGCTCCTATGCTGGTGGTGCTTACGGCGGAGTATCGCCGTTCGAAATAGACGATGGGAATCATGATTTCATGCAGCTTCTCGAGGGTGTAGGTGATTAAGTTTCACCCAAATCGCAGAAAAGTCACTAAATAGTGAAATTATCTACTAGATTGGCCTCGATGGCAAAGTCTTCGCGGTCAAAACTCTCCGCCGAATCACCCGCACTCGCGACAACCCAGAGCTTCCCCCACGGGACGAGACCGATGAGGAGATGCGGATCCGATTTCGCAAAGAGGTCGCTGTTCTGTGGCGGCTCGACGGCACGGTGCATCCTCATCTATTGACGATGCTGACAGCTTTCGAGCACAACGACGGCCACCTGCAACTCCGCTTCGTCTTTCCCTGGGCTGAGTGTGATCTCCTTGGCCTCTGGCAACTGGGCAATAAATCCTGGAAATGGGACGCCGCATCGTTCATTTGGATGGCGGAGCAGATTGACGGCATTCTGGGAGCCGTCGAGAAACTGCACGAGCCGGCCCACCTTCACGAGCTGGAACATGATAATCGGCGATATGGCTTGCATGCCGACATCAAGCCGGACAACATCCTCCTGTTTCGTTCACAGGCGCGCCCTCGGGGGATACTCGTGCTCTCTGACTTTGGTCTGTCTTCATTCCATCGTGAAATAACCCGGTCCAACATCCCCAACAACAAGGTGATGGGCACTCCAGCGTACAACCCGCCCGAATGCGACGTGCAAGGTGGGCTGATTTGCCGTCGGTATGGTGAGTATCCACATCGCATTCCGGGCTCTGATGACGCATAAGCTGAAAGTTGATTATAGATATCTGGACACTAGGCTCACTTTTTCTTGACATGCTCACCTGGCTACTAGGAGGTGAAAAGCTTTTGGACGATTTCCAGAATTTCGTCGAGGTGCAGTACATCACGGGGGGTCTTCGGAAAATGTTCTACCAGATCTGTGAGATCCAGTCGCAAGGCACCGGTTCTGTGCACATTAGAGATGGTATTCTCAAAGTAAGAAATGATTTAGGTCCCTTTCAAGGATAGACACAATGCTGAAGATCGCAGGATACCGACAGGCAAAAGTGGTATGGGATACAACTAAACCCGAAACTGACCCAGGTAAGGTGTCCTCCAGCGCGTCTCGGACCAGACCAAGGAGCTAACAAGCACACCAGTGGATCCAGCTCCTCAAATCCCGTGAAGGTTGCTCCGGTTTTGTCAAAGACATCCTCACGCTCATCGAAGAAAAGATGCTGAGGCTTCAGGCATCCAAGCGGTGGGAGTCGAAACATCTCAAGAGAGAATTCACCAAAATACTGTCACGCTGCTCCTCTCACGGTGACTATGTCTTCAACGGGAGCCCAAAGCCTCAGAATCAAGGAAGCATTTCGCAGTCGCTGGGTGACACCCTTGCGGTCCAGCCCACGCCGGTCTACATAGCGCCTCTGAAGGCTGAGTCATATCAGCAGATCAGGGCGAACCAACAAAGCCTGCGACTGCCGCTTCATTCAGTTACAGAGAACGATCAGCGCTTGAAGGTTTGAATTTGGTCAATACTGTTCAAACAATAAGAATAATTGGAAGAATATGGATGCTTGAGCAACTGAACACGACTTTGAGGCACCCTCAGCATGAAGTGGGTTGTCAGTAGACTTTCTGACTAGACTTCCTGACGGAGGGCGAAGGGAGATACGAAATATGACTTATGGATGGGAACTGATATGGAACGGTTTGTCGATGAGCAAATACCCGTGTTAGACCCCAGAATCCACTTCGGCGAAAGTCTTGTCATATGCTTGCAATAGAATCAAGAGTCTGTCAGACTAAATGATTGAGCCAGGGATGCATGGAGTCAATACAATACAGTGTCGACCGTTGTAGAGCAGTTTGCCCCGAGTATACAAGAGGGAATGACCGCTGAAACCGAGCTGTTGACCAAGGGAGTCCAACTTGGAGACACCCAGGTTCTCAAGGCTCATTCCTTCAAACCCCTCAACATCGTGCGAGACGAGCTCGAGCAACACTAGAGATCCGCTCCTTCGTCCAAAGAATCCGATTGCGGATTCAGAGAAAGGAAATTAAATCTGTGCCCCTATTGGCGGGCACTCACTTGTATTCGAATCTCGAAGGTGTGAGATGCTCAGTTGACACAGCCGGCTCACGTACGTGTGCAAATGGGGACTTATCGACCTGAAAGACTAGGCTTCCAATCCAACACTCGGTAAATACTTTATACCATAATGCGGATGTCATCCAATTTTAGACAAGGAGTTGAGCAGAGAAGGGGAATAGGCGAAGGGTAAGAACGGCACCGAGAATCACACCAGCACATAATTACCCGGTCATCATGAAAATCATGCATTACCTACCAGGGGGAAGGGGGGTTTCTGAATGTATTGCAAAAGCATTGCAATAGCATATCGCAATGATATCAAAATCAAATCAATTGTTTAATATAATTATAAAAAGATTTTCTGTCTTTATAATGTTGTGGTTGATATGCAATTGTTTTTGACATGCTTTGACATGATGTTAAGCCACGATATGAAATCCAAAAAAAGACCCTTTTGCAACCCTTTTAAGAACTCGTCCCCCACCCAACTTTTTTTTCTTATTTTTTCGCTTGACTATGTACTAAGGGTTGAGCTACGGAATTACGGAAATATCTAAAAATAGAAATATTTTAAAGTTTATAAGGCTAGTTTGGACATGTCTTGACATGCGTTGACATGAAATCAATCTTGATATGATATCGATATGATATCAACCTTTTGATTGGATTTTTTTTTTGCAATGATTTGTTAGTCTTTTACAAGCATTTCGTTATGATTTCTAAATTTTGATTTAATATCAATATTATTGCAGCAGACGTATTCCGCAGCGTGCATTGCAAGACCCAATCAGAAACCCCCCTTCCCCCTGGTAGGTATGGTCTGGCAGAATAGAAATGGCCACCGACCATCGTTTCTCTGAATGTAAGCACTGGTTCTGCAGAAGTCCATGTCGGTGTTCCATCGGTCTCAAAAATGACCTCGGGATGTACAGCCAAGGACTGTTACTGTACGCCCGAGCAACACGAAACATTACGCAATGCCACCACTACTAGGGCATTGCATAATAACTTGTGCGGCCTCCCACTTCCTGCACCAAGAATCGCTACTTGTGCTACCCATCGTACTGATCGAGATGCATGTTGCTGTATGTCAGATTTAGTGCCAGGACCTGCGTGGCATGCGGCGCGGCGTGCATATGCGTCCATTTCATCATGGCCAGGAGGCCATCTGTTATTTGGGTGTGATTTGGGAGCGATTTGATGCGTATGAACTGTGGCGAAGCCGTTCCGAGCGGCGATGAGATGATCACCCAATCGCAATCTTGTAAGACACCTGTGATGAGATCGCATCTCAAAGTGTAGGCCTTGAGCATTCTTGTTGTTCGACTGCCGATTATTGCTTCAGCCGCATGCACGTATCCAGCGACACAGCGACGCCACAATCAAGGTAATACTCTTTCAGGGCGTGTCAGGAACGCCTTCCCCATTGCAAAGATTATCTCATCTTGTTCAAGTGATTTCCAAATAATCAAAATAGCAAAAGCTTAACTTTATTATTTGAGACTAACTCGGATGCATGGACTGCGCTACTACCACATCACCAGGGTTCCAAGTCCCGAGGTCATGAGTAATCACGGATCACAGCCCTTATAGCCCTGGAGGCCTAGATTCGCGCAAGTTTCCGAGTCCCAGGTTGACCCAGCACTCTGGGACGATCCACCCTCCCACCTCGACGGAAGATTTAACAAGAAGCCGGATCCTACTTCTAACCCTGTGCTCGGGTTTTGACAGGTCACGCAACAAGGTGGAGCACATATGGACGGCATAAGTCTGATATTACAGTAGCGTATCAAAAGGCGAGAAAGCGGGCCGGTCGAGCCGTTGGGGAGGCCGTAAAGCGGAACTCATCTTCGTCATGATCACGAGCGCCACTGCCGCTGTCACCCACCGGCACACTCCCTCTTACATTGATTGAGATCTTCCAAACACGGGCTGCTCGATGTTATTCGTCTCCCCCTGGAGGGAGATTCAGGAATAAGAATGCGCTAGGGGCCCAGCTGCAGGGACAGGGAACATGACTCTCGTTAGCCTCACTCATCACACGCGGGTCTCTTCACACCCTCTTCGGCTTTGTCGTCTCCGCCCACAGTCTGTCTTCCTTGCCCCATGGCAACGCGGCAAACGCATCCTGGTCTCCTACCTCCTGCAGCAGCTGAAGCGATAGGTTGCTCTATCTGAGGGAGGGGTTGAGAGGCTGAGAGGTGGTCGGACTCGACCCCAGACCGAAGCCCGCAGCCCCCAGCATGGCCTTTTGTGTGGTATTTGTCGGGATCCAGGGTTGTATTTATGCACCCAGACGCGGGCTAGGGATTTGCTTCTGATCCAGTAAAGAGTGGACTCTGCGAGACTAATAGGACAAGTCCTACCTTGCCTTAGATTCCTTCCCGCCCATGCCAATTTGTATTGCTCATCTAAATCTCACCCTTCGTTCTGCTTCGAGCAACTGCTGTCCTCAAGCTCCCAAGACACGTCGACGTTGAGCACCGTTTCGGCCCACAGGCTCATCGCGGGTGGGACCATCACGATGTTGCCGCTACCGGCACAACAGGCAGACTGAATTAAATGAACGAATGAACGAATGAACGAAAATACCAATGGATTCAAACAGTGACCAAGCCTCTCAGGGCCCGGATCCGGACGACCAAAAGGTCCGGGTCCAATCCGGCACTACCGGCGCCAAGATGGCCGCCGAGAAACCTCCCCATAATCCTTCAGAGCGAGGAGTTCCCGCCAGCGACACCAACAACAGCCCTGTCGACGACCGCAGACACCAAATCAACCGCGACGAGTTCTCCGGCCTTCAAGTCGTCGAGTCGGGCCTGGAGGTCCCGCACAGCGCCCTCCCAGAGGCCCTACCGCCCTCGGACCCGGAGACCGCGTACGCTGAGTACAAGGGATGGGGCGATAACTCCTCTCCGCCACAGGTGCTGCACGCAGGTGGCGGCGGCTCCTGGCCCTTCCCCGAGGCGGTGTCGCCCGGCGGCGACAACGCGTACACCCCCGTCAGTCAACCCTATAGCGAGTTTAGCAAGGCCAACTATCACGGCGGGCATAACCCATTCGACCCACCCGACGCAGAGAAGCAGCGCGCTGCTGAGAGGAGAATATGCGGCCTGCGCAGGATGATTTTTTGGTGTGTGCTGGCTGTGGCCGTATTTGTTGTTGTCGTCGGCGTGGCTGTCGGAGTTGGCGTAGGGCTGGGGACGAGGAATGATAGCTCGAGGTGAGTCAGATTCTTATTTCTTTTCCCTTTTTTTCTTTCTCACCCCGCCTGTGCAACACACGGAACAACGGTGTTGGGCTGGAACAGAGACTTCCATTTTCCCGGGTCGTTCCCCGTTCCCAAGCACGGGACGGCGTTGCAGGTGAACCCCAGGCGCGGATCGGCTCGCGGGAGAACGGCAAGACGGATGAACAAGCTGGTGTGGGGACATGTTTATGCGACGTCCGATATACTTCAGCACACGGCCCAGCCTCCACGAAGAAGCAAAGACTGACTCGTCCATGTGGCATAACAGCTCAAATTCAACCTCAACATCGACCAGCAGCCACAGCGTGCCGTCCGCGACGGCGACGGCGGCCGCGACGACGGCAACGTCCATCGTCTGCCCCATGGCCAACAGGACCACTTACACGCTCGAGTCGTCGTCCAAGCAGTTCCTGGTGCTGTGCGGGCGCGACTACAACAGCTGCTGCGGCGCCGTCGACATGCTCACTGTCAACACCACCACGTTCGAAGCCTGCCTGGAGCAGTGCTCCGCCCAGGAGGGCTGCACGGCGGTGGGGTGGGGCAACTATTACGGCACCAACACTTGCTGGCTCAAGAGCGCGTGGGGCGAGCCGAACTGGAGCGGGAGCTGGTATGCTGCCATCGAGGTTGACTCTGGGGGGTGAAGTAGCAGTCGACAGAGCTAGGACTGAGCTTTCGTGAGTTGGAAGAGAGCGAGAAGTTTGACCAACCAGTAACCATCGACATTGACATTTGCAACACGGTGATCTCAGCAATTTACATGGTGGATGAACCTCAGCCCTAGAGGTGGATATTGAGGGAATCAAAGGATCACCGTACAGATCTTTGACAGGGACCAGTCCATCTAAGTGACATGGAACGTCTTCATTGACAGAAGCCCATTGGCGAAAAGATACCTATCTCCGAGGAGACGAACACAGCAAGTGAACTAGGAGGTTGGGTGCTTCATTGAGCGACACGGCGTTCAGGATACGGCGCAAAATTTGGGAGCAATCGCAAGACACAAATCATATTGTCTCTGCTAACGGCCGGCTGACTTGAGAAATCGTTCGAATACTGCAAATTATATATTGTGTAGGCCTAATACCAACACCATGGAACGCACATAGCATCCTCAAACTCACTTCTTCCACATCAAAACAAGCCACGCAGCAACTCGGTATCCAACTATAATCCCAATCATAATCCCGACGTTCTTGCCAAGGTACCCATCCCGATACCCAAACTGGTCCAGCACCCCCTGGCCAGCGATGCGACACTCATCCGCCAGCTCGGTCTGATACATGCAGCGGCACCCGTCACCGCACCCATAGCTCCTCCCCGAGAACTCATTGACCATCATGCCCTCAAACACATACTTCTGGTAGTCCCAGTAGCTAAAGACATACTTGTAAAACACATTCAGCACAGTTGGCTGCACCATAAATCCATTGACGCACATCCACAGCCCGTTGGCGAAAGCAACCAGCGCCAGCGCGACGACGAAGTTGGGCGCCAACGATCCTATGACGACGACGAGGCCTTCGGCGGCCAGAAGGTCGAAGAAAACCCACATGACCCAGGTGAAGAAAGCGGCGGGCGCCGGATTAAAGTTGGATAGGAAATACGAGATGGCGCTGAATCCCAGCGCAATCAGGAACAGCGGCGGCACGCCGATCAGGAAGTTGGACAGCACCAGGTGCGACGCCGAATACAGACCCGTGCTCGACTCCTTGACGTACTGGAGGCGGTCCTCCAGCCAGGCTGGCACGTAGGCCACTGCCATGAAGGACATGAAGGCTGAGCCGAAGAACTGAACGGGTGTGAGTGACCGCGTTTATGTAAACGAAGAGACAAGGGGAAAGGGAGACTCACGATAGCGTTGATGTACGGCTGGATATACTCCTGCTCCGTCTTGAGCCGCACCCACACCGTGCCCATCATGACCGCCAGGCCAAAGTACATGGCCATGCGGACGCCATAGGCGATGACATCGCGGTAGCTCTTGATGAACGATCGGTGCAGCAGCGTGAGCACCAGGCTCGCGAAGCCGGGCTTGTTCACTTCCTCGGCCGCATCCACAAGGTCCATCTCACCCTGCTGCTGCGTCTCGCAGTACGCCACGATGCTCTTGAGCTGCTCCGCCAGCGGGCTCGCCAGCCACGCGCGGCGCGAGCCTTCCAGCCGCTGCCTGGCTGCGGCGTCCCCTTTACTGCTGCCGTCACCTCCCTCTTCCCTACCAGCAAAGTCAACACTAACCTGGTCCAGCAAGAATTCAGCCGGATTGACATGCAAAGGCAGCGCCCGCCCCACCGACTCAAAATACGGCTCGACGGCACCAAGCGGGCCAAAGAAGTGCGTCCGCCCCTCCCCGAGCAGCAACAGCTTATCAAACAGATTAAAAGTCGCCGTCGACGGCTGGTGGATACTCGCGACAACAATTAGGTTATCCCGCCGCGCCACCGCCCGCAGGTACCGCACGACCTCGAAGCTGGCGGCCGAGTCGAGCCCGCTGGTCGGCTCGTCGAGGACGAGCACGCGGGGGGCGGTCATGAGCTGCGCGCCGATGCCCGCGCGCCGCTTCTGCCCGCCCGAGATCCCCCGCCGCACCGGCGTGCCCACCACCGTGCCCGCCTGGCCCCGCAGCCCCAGCGCCGCGAGGAGGTCGTCCACGCGGGCGGCGCGCTCGCGCGCGGGCAGGCGGGTCGCCAGCCGCGACGCGAAGGTCAGCGTCTCGCGGACTGTGAGGGAGCCCAGGAGGGCGTCTTCCTGTTCTACGAAGCGGGCTAGGCGGCGGAGGGTTGTGGGCTGTGGGATGGTGCCGTTTACGCGGACTGTGCCGGCTACCTTGGGGCCTTTGGTTGTGGTGGGTGTTATTGATGATGCTGGTGAGTGGCGGCCTGCGAGGACGTTGAGCAGGGTTGTCTTGCCGCACCCCGAGGGGCCCATCAGCGCGAGCAGCTCGCCCGCCTCGACGTAGCCCTGGACATTGTCCAGCAGGGTCTTGGGCTGCTTTGATGTGCGGTCGGTGACGGTGACGGTGATGCCGGACCAGGAAATGTTGTGCACTGTTGTATTTCTCAGGAGGTGGGACCCTGATGTGCCGCCGTGCTGCTTTTCCAGGTCTGTGTCGGGGAGGTAGGGCAGCATCTTGGTTGCTGAATTACTGTCTGAGCTGCGAGCTTCCTGACTTGTGGTGGTGTTGGTGTTGGTGTTGGCTGCCATATTGGGGGATATGAGATATTATGACACCAGGAGGGCAGTGGAAAGAACAAGTAAGAGGTGAAAGGAAGTGATATTGACAGCAATGCCTTGTCAAGTAATTATAAAACCAGACTAAACTTTTAGGAATCCTTGGAGTCTTTGGAATGAACGCCGAAGGATTATACGAAGGATTTGCCCGAGCAAGGCAACGACGATAGCATTAGAAAGAGAGGGAGGATCTTTTATCAGCGAAGCCGTATGCATGACCACACCCTCAGCATAGGAGCACCAACATCTAGATCCAACGAGACGGCGAGGCTGTGTAAGAGATAGAGCGGCCCCATATCCTCAAGGAACCACCAAGCCATCTCATCACATCACCATCACACCTCCCGATTCCGGTACGACAGCGGAGAGTCAGGGGATAAGTTCGGACGACCGACCCCTTTCCGTCTTCAGAAGTACCGCACAGCAGCATGTAGCAAGTCCATTACGCGGTGAGCGTGACGCACCAGGCGCGAGAAGAGGAAAGGGCAAGCAGGAGAGCGCTGACCGACGATGCCCTCCCCATCACACAGGGCAACCATAAGCGGCGATCTTATAGGAGCGGGATGATTGGGCCGAAGAACGACGAAACCTACAAGGGCGGGCGAGATAGAGCAGGAGCAAGAAGGGCTGTCGACTGGACCGCCCTTCCTCGGAGACGCCAACCGAGAGCGGTCTTCTAAGTATCACGGGCAAGGTCAGGCCCCGTAGAGTCAGTGTGACCGTGAGGAGATGACGGGATATCGGACCCGGCCGTGTGACAGGAGTCAGCCGTTTTGGTCTCATCGTCGTGGGCGGGTATCAGAGTTGTCTTGGTCCTCCTCCGACGCGCGGGAGGGTTTTTTCTTTTTTTTCTTCATCACCCTCCCGCAAAGCGTTTCGGTCTCGGGTAGTCACATACACCGGGCTGAGCCGGTCTACCGGGACGGATCCCTGCGTGCGTGTGTGTGTGCGTGTGTGTGTGAGACTGTGGAATCAGCAGGATAAGATAAAGATTGTGTCTCCAGGAATAGATGCCCTTGCTTCCGAATCCAGAGGTGAGGCGGGGCGGGGGGCAGTGTCACAAGGCATCTAGACAACCAGATCTGTAGGGCGGGTTGAGGTCGGCGACCAAGGTGCAGCCGGTGGAGAAACCGGGGATGTGTAGTCTAAATTGTGGGTGGTCATCGGGTTCCAATCATTCGGTTTCGTTGTAGTGTGGTGCCCGGCACGGCTCGGCCGTCTTACCTCATGCAGCGAACGAGAACGCGGTTGGCAGCCAGTTCGTCGGCGACCAGAGATCGTTCCTCCCGGAGAGCAGGGCGAAGGAAGGATAACCCTGTCGGGCCTTGGGATCGGGCGAGGTTGCATCTGGAGGATGCTGCGCATATTCCATGACGCCGTTAAAGAGACCAAATATCTAGATCGCCAAGTCCCAACTTCTCCGGGTGCCGAGAACGAACACATGCACTGCTGCAGCAGCATCGAGCACTATCACAGCTGAGAATCATTTCACCGAGTGGGGGCTGGGGAGGGATATTGTTCATATGAGCTGAGCTGCTACTACCTAGACCCGCAGGTCTGATATTAAATTTTCTCGTGGTCCCCGGAGAGTTACCCAAGCAAGTTACCCAAGCAATAAAGAGTTATCGGCCCAATCCCAACCCCAGCCAAAACCTTCCCATCCTTTTCATCGCGATGCTAAGGACTGCTGAATATTTTCCAGGATTTTATAATATATGTTCATAACACATTAAGTCATACATGTACACACTTAGTGCTCCAGCACCCCAGGCGCGCCAGCAACCGACACGGGCGCCCCAGACACCTGCGAGAGCATGGAGTCGATCTCGCTAATGATAGCCTCGTCGGCGTTGAGGCTCTGGATCATCTCCTCCTGGGTGAAGGCGACCCAGAAGGCCGGGTTGATCTGCTGGGCCTTCTTGGCGCGGTAGATCTCGCGCGCGACGCCACGCACCTGGCCGGCAGCGTTGTCGGCGGCCTTCCACACGCCCGACAGCTTGGACAGGGCGCCGATGCTCAGCCGGATCTGCTGCCGCAGGTCGTCCTCGTCCTGCAGGAAGTACAGCGCCCACTTGGACAGCTGCACGATCGCGCTCATGGTGATGACGCACGTGAAGAAGTGCGTGTGGCTCGTCAGCGCCACCGGCGCCGTGATCATCTTGGAGATGTCCGCGGCGGCTGTCACCGTGTGACGCGTGTGGATATTGTATGCCTCGCCTGACGGCACGGCGCGGTATGGTGCGCATGAGTTGACGTTGCGTGCTGGGGAGGAGTCGAGCTGCGAGTGCGGCTGGTGGAGCATGATGGTGCATCTGGGGGAAAAGACGGTAAGCTGGACTGTCTTGAAAGACCCATCTTTCTTGCTTTAAAGAAAGGCAGTCTTCGTGGTGGGCCTGAACCTACGCTGTGGTGATGAAGTGGCCCTGGAACATCATCTCATCGTGCAGACAATTCTTGTCCACCGGGTCCCTCTTCCCCGGCGGCAGATGCAGCCTCCAATTGGTGAGGTGAGCCTCCATCTTGGCGAGGTTCTCGTCCTCTGGGAACATGATGGGGCCACAGCGCATGAAGCGCCCGAGGTTCCGGATCGCGGCGACGCGGTACGCGAAGGAAGAGAACGGGCGGTCCTCTCCGGAAAAGAGCTGGTCGTCAAAGTCCTCCATGTACATGGGCTGTGGTATAGTCTGCTTCAGCTGTCAGTACGGTCCCTCGCGCGACCGAAATGGACACAACACCGTGATGACTTACCCCCAAGATATACTCCGACTCCTCGCACGGCAGGGCCACGTCTGCCGTCAGGTCGAAGAGGAGGAAGTTGGTAACCCTGTGCACGCCCGCTACCATTCCGTCGATTACGTAGAGATCCCACCACGTCCTCCGCCAGCTCTCTTCGAGTATGGGACTGCCGCGTCCATGCATCGTGGCGAATTGCCGCGTATTCATGCCTAACTCGACCGCTATCCTCTCGCAGTCGGACAGGAGATCCCGAGCCTTGTCCTGCTGGCAGCTTCCGTCCAGCGCGACGATGAGCAACAGCAGAGTCTGAACGAGGAAGCCGTCTTTAGGAGTGCTCGGAGAGTAGGTCAGCCGTAGGGCCTCGTCTAGATACGAAGCACGAGCAGGTCCAACGTCCAGGAAAAGAGAGCCGACATATCTCATGGCCGCCTGTAGGTGCTCTAGCTTTTGCCCGCTCTCCCGTATGTGCCGGAACAGATATTCTCTGGGCAGCACGAAGGGGTGGGAGGCATGATAATGATAGTAGAACGAGTCAAAGCACTTGTCTGCGATGGTAGTCACGGGCACGATGGGAGCATGGTGCTGGACGGCACTGATGGGCGTGCCAAAGGGTGTGGTCCTGTACAGCTGCAGATGGTTCATAGAGGCGGCGGCCGAGAGGAATGGCGAGTTCGGGTCGGTGCCGAGGCCTACGGGCGGCGTGAAGCCGGCGCTTGTCAGTGCAGGGGCAGTAGCCCCGAGCAACATGGGGCAGCTCTCGGGCCCGCCGGCGGAGGTGACGTCTGAGGCATCGGGAGACGAGGACGCGTGCCGCTTGTTGGGGTTTTGAGCAGTACCTCGCCGCGGGCCTTTGTACCCCCGTCGGGAGGCGACATAGACGCACTCGGACTGAGATGCCACACAGCGGGTACAGGGATTCTGGCCATCACACTTGAGGTGTTTGCTACGCTGTCATTGCAGATGGGTATATGTCAGCCCTATGTGAACCGACCCGACACGAGGGGAAGCAAGCAGATTCGTCCACCTTCCGGTGGATGTGGAGACCCAGCGAGAAGAAAGGACCAGATACTTCACACAGTAGACAGAGAAGGAGGACTCGGCAGAGAGGAGAGAGGGCTACTCACACATGCCAGACAAGCGGCGGGGACGGCAGGGCCCGCGGCGGCAGTAGACTGGGAGCCAGGATCGTGGGCGGAAGTTGAAGCAGAAGTGGGCACGGTCGCGTTCCCGTTCACATTGTCGTTCATAGCACCCGCGGAATTGCCATTAGGAGTGCCCGAGCTGAAGAGGTCCGCCGAGGAGAGGTCGCCGACGGTGGGGGCCAGCGGAGACTCGCCGCTCAGGCTGGTCGAGGAGGACTGTGGAGCCCCAGACGGCAAGCTGTAGAGGCTCATCTTGGCCCAATCGTGTTGCAGGCAGGCTGGCCCTGCGCTGGAGCTGAACTGAGCTGGGCTGACCAAAACTGGAGGCGCGTCTCCTGGTTTGTCGGTCAGGGCGCGCGCTTCGTGTGTCCGAGTCAATGGCCGGCTGCTCGGCGGCAGATCCCCGTGACAGTGAAAGCGAAAGTGACAGTGAGAGTGACAGTGCCGGTGACAGTGACAGCTCACCCACAGCAGCAGCAGCAAGCAGGGTCGACGGTTGTGTGCTGTTCTACAATGGTTGAGCCGGTGCAGCCAAGACAAACGAGGTTGGGATTGTGGAGGAGCTTGATTGAGCCTCTGAGTCGTGGCAGGTCTCGAACTTGCCTTTGGTTGTTGTTGTCGGTAACGGTGATGATGTTGTCGCCGTCGGACTTGTTCGAAAGGCAAACGGGATTTCCCCCTCGGGCTTTCGTTATGGACTAGCCTCGAGCTTCTCGGGCACCATGCAGTCAGTACAGACGGACAGAGACAGATCCAAGCTCGCCGTCAAGTCTCGAGCGAGGGGGGGAGGAGGCAATGGATGAATGTATGCCGTCGACGGCGCGTTGGCGCGGTTGATGAGGCAGTTTCTTTGAGGCGTGGCCTGGGTCAACTCGGACTTGATGGCTGATGCCCGACTCCTGGTTGACGGCCCAGAGAGCGAAGAAGCATCGTGCCGCGGTGAGGGGACAGGGGGTGTTTGCAGCAGCACAGCACGCACAGGTGCAGTTTTTTTCGTCCTGTGCAACGATAACATGAACTCTTTTGCCCTCCTGCAGCACCAGCCATGCTCAATCTCCTTTCGTTTCGGCTCTTGTGCGACGCTCTCGGCTCGCACTAGACGCGTCCGCCGGTTTGGCAGGTGGTGATGCTCTCTGCCTGTCTGTCTGTACATGAATAATACAGTATCTCGACTCGTGCGCTTGGGCGTCCTCTGCTTGACACTCCCGCCTGACAGTCCTCTTTGCCACTCATTCCGGGCTTCCCCTGTGCATCAAGAGCCAGGGTCGACCCTGCTCGGCACGTTCCTCGCAGACGACGACCAGCTCAATGAGAGTCTGTCTGACTTCATCACATCCATTCATTAATACGCTGACTGTGTCATCCACCAACTCCCATCGCCGTCGATCCTGGCCTAGATCCAGCCAAGCCGTATCGACCCCCATCCTCGCAGAGAGCCACAGCTGGGAATGGCTGAGGGAGCAGTACACAGCAGAAGTCTGTCCTCAACAACATCACCCAAAACCAGCCACATACATACACCCCCACGCAGTTCCCCCGCAGCTGCCCAGGCACGACAAGAGGGAAACGGAGACATGAGAAAGAGAAAAAAAAGCAAGTGACGAACTAGTCTCCTCCCTCTTCCGTAGCACAGCAGTCCTGCCTCCGACGGCGCACAGCATGTGCCGCCGACGAGGCGGTGAACCTCTTTGTCGCACTTCTCTCCTCTCTCAACCTGTCTTGCTCTGTGTATCTTTGTCCCGCCCGTTCCCTGCCAGATATGTATGTGTGAGACGTGCAGCTGACGGCCTCTCGGCTGGCCGCAGTCCCGCATAGTTCGAGGGTGGGTGTTCGCATGTCTTATTTCCGGCATATTTTCTTTTGGTGAGGCTGAGCGTGACGCGCCGTTACGGAGGTTCGTGCCTGAGTTCTTGTCAGTATGGCAAGAAAGTCGCTTGTTATGTGGAGGCACTCATCGTTGGAGGGACTTCTGGCCTGTGAAGAGACCTGATTGTGTGACATGATATGCTCGAGAGAGAGCCGCCCAGACGGCCGTTGGGCAGGCTGGAACAAAATCCGAGGATGGTAACCCAGGAAAGACATGCAGAAAAAAGACAATCAGGAGAAGGTAGTCCGGGGCACGGAGATAAATGAGACCCAACCCCCAAAGGTGGGTGAGCCACGGGATCGGTACCCAAAGACACAACGGCATCTACACAAGCCACATCATACAATGCATACAGACAGTCTTTTTTTGGTGGCTTTCGCCTTTTCCAATTTAGTCAAATATCCTACACATATTACAAATCCAGATTCGTCTTTTCATGACCCGAGCGTGCCTCTCGTTGCTCGTATTCCAGCCCAGCCATGGGCCTATTATGCCCCGACACGCTGGGGTTCATCATGTTTTTTTTCTGTTCTTTTCCATCGTTTTCATTCCAGCCAACTCCGTATCTTGAGCATGCGTAGTGTTGTTGAGGGGTCGTGAGAGGCAGGGAGTGGACGTGATCTGTTACACGACCAGAGTTAGCCGCTTGTGTTTATCATGAGGTATGTAGATGAGAAAAAGGGACTTACGAGCTCAGGCACCGCCAAAGTCCATGGCGCCGTCATAGTAAGCCTCGGGCTCGATCAAATAGTCTACTTCGCCCATCTCAACCTTTTCGGTCTGCTCCACGCCCTTGTCCGCAATAGCCTCGTCAATAGTCCGCAGCGCCTTGATAGACGCGAGGCTCAGATAGTCGTCGCCCATAAGATGCTGGATGTCGTCGCGGGGGAGGATGGACACCGCGCGGCTCTCTTCTGGGGCAAGCTGCAGCTCGGGTGCCGTGCTGTCGTCGTCGCACCGTGCGAGGAACTCTCGCGTCGAGCACTCGTTGAAGCGCGCCGCCGCCTGGCCGTCCTTCACGATGATCTCCTTCTTCATCCTCCACTCCAGTGTGTCCACCTCGATCGTCTCCTCCATGAGCATGTGGTACACGTACACCGTCTTGGCCTGCCGGAAGCGCACGCAGCGTCCCATTGCCTGCTTCATGTGGTCGTCCCACTCGCTCTGCTTGCGGCTGACGAGAGGGGAGACAAAGATGACATGGTTCGCATTGTGAAGATTGCTTCCCGCCGCCTGTTCGGAGTTGATTACTTGCACCAGAACCTTCCCCTTTCCCTGCTTGAACTGTTCCAGGCTTTCCGCCTCATTCCGATGAAGCTTTAAGGAGTCCACATGGTCGATGCCAGCTGCGGCCAGTTCACTGTAAATGTCCTTCTCCATGGCCATGTTCTGAACGAACACGACGACTTGATCAGACTTCTTCGTTCTAGCGATGAGGTTGATCACGGCACGAGCCTTTGGCCCTTTTGTTGATAGCTCATAGGCCGGTGCTGAGGCCAAGTATGGACTGGGATCTTCGGTTATGGCCCCGGAGAGGCACTCCGCCGCAATGACACGCTCGGGCTGTGTGATCTTTGACAACGGGATACAGACGTGCTTGACACGGCGCTGGCACTCACCAACGCCGCAACGCTGACCATGATCTGGCTGAGCACAGAAAATGTGACCACAAAGGAGCGAGATGTAGTGCGCCTCGTACGTCTTGCGGCACTCGGCTTTGTGGCACACCCAAGTGCCCTGGAGAATGTCGGCGATGACGTTCTGCAGATTCCGCCTCGCGTGCGCGACAACGATCCTCTCGAGGACCCTTGAAAATGCGTCGGAGTCCTGCATATATTGATCGAAGATGACTTCCATGGTTCCGCCCCGGACTCTCTTCTTGCCTTCTTGTGGGAAGTCGGCAGGACTCAGGCCGCAGGATTCTGGAGAGACATAATCTGTGTCGGTCGCGATATTTGCCCTGTCGGCAGCCACACGGGCGATCAACACATCCTTCTTGTCGGTGCTCTTTGCAATGAGGCCGCGTCGGTTGCATTCCTCCTCCCAGAAAACCTTGGTATCCTTGTAGCCGTGGAGTTCGGCCGCTATGGCTCTGACCTCCTCAGCGCTCACATTTCGCAACTCGGCGTGCTTCGTTCGGTGACATGCATCAATATCCTTCAAATGGTCCAGATCGAAATCATCAGGTCGAGAAATGTCCGTTGGTGCGCGCAGCTTGGAGATCGGCACCACCACTCGTGAACCCCCTTCCTCAGAGGCATTGTATTCGTTCTCCCAGGTCACCTTCTCCTCCCACTCCAACCTCAATAGCTCCTCTTCGGCGGGATCGAGATCCTGGACCTTATCAGCGAAGTACCATCGTCTTGAGTGAAGCGGAGTCTTGGTGAGCCATTCCCTGAAGATTTCGTGGTATTTCTTCTGGGCTGCTAGGTTCTTGAGAAATTCTTCTTTGGCATTTCCATTGAATCTGTCCCCTGAGGGCCACACCGGCTGCTCTGCCGGTGGTTCGCAAATCGACATGCCATTGAAAATCTTTCGTAACAAGTCGGGAAGTGCGTCCCGAGGAAGATGTCTGAATGCACCGAGCGCAGTCCGCATTCCTTCGCTCCATATTAACATTCGCATGGCTGACTGGAAAGCATCCCAACTCTGGAAGATGTTGATGTCGAAATTTAGGATAGCTTCGACCAGTTCAACCAGATTTTCGTAGTAGCTCAACTGACGCTCTTCCTGGGTGCTCTGCGAGTTTGTCGTCTTTGGAATCGTGATAAAAGTAAGCCGATAACCCAAGAAAACCGCCTTGGCAAATAGTTCGCGACCGCGGTCTTCCATTCCCTGGATTTCTTTCTCAGTAATGGCAAGGAGCGCCTTACAAGCTTCGAGGTCTGTTCTCCCGGTCAAGCCAGACTGCCTCAGGACGTCCTCGGAAGAGGCGGAGGCGCGAATCATCAGTGCCTCCATGGAGCGGTCACGTCCATTCTCCTTTCCCTTCCACGCAATCCGGCTCATTAAACGTCGTCGAGCATCGCTCCCGACGTTATTTGCATTGTACTGACGGCTGCGAAGTTCTAGTTGAAGTTCTGCGTAGGACAGGAGGGAAAGCGGCGACATGGCCAACACAAGCGGTATGTCGACCTTGCAAACTTCTGTCTTGCGGTCGTTCTTGCGCATGAAGACACGTACAAAATCCAGGGACTGCTCGTGTCGTTCCAACAACACCATCGGAGAGTGCCGACTCTGAAAGAGACTGGTAGATTCGAGATCCGAGTGCGGTGCTAGTGGCTCATGCTCGCATACTGGAGGCTGACGTCCCTTTATCATTTGCAACGGACGTGCCACGTGCACATTGAAAAGATAGGCCACCTTACAGATGTCTCCTAGCGTTTCCAAAGGAGGCGTACCGGAAAGCATCCACTTTGAGGTCGTGGCACAGTTAGCCACAAACTCTGTGACCGGAATATTCTCATACGGGAACTCGTCCCAAATGACTCTCGAGAAGCTGAAGAACTCGAGGAGCAGTAGAGGCTCCCAATCGATGTCCCCAACTTGTGTAGCCGTTGCGGCCGCCTTTCCACGAGGCTTCTTGGCCTCCGGTAAGGATGGGACGAAGGAGAGCCCCTCCTCACCATCACGATTTTGGTGATGGTCTCTTATTTGTGCCAAGTCGCGTCTGAGTGATCTTCTTTGCTGCCGTGCCAAGTTTTGGTTCTTCTGCTCGAGGATCTGCACGACGTCGTCTCGAACTTGAATCAGATGAGCTTGGAGTCGCTTGTACCAAGCGCGGTAGACTTTCTGCAGCGTCCGAATTTTGTCAAGGCCGTTGCTGCCACAGTACCTAGACAGCTCTGAGTGGTAGACATTCTCCTGGAAGACTTTGTTACTGCAAATAATAATGTCCGCCCTCTTCAATCCAGCAACGCCCTGCTTCTGAAGCTCGTTGAACTTCTCGATTTTGACAATGTTGTATTGCCTTGGGCTCAGGAATCGCTTTGCCTCGTTTACCCATTGCTGGGTCAGCTGATTCGGAACAATGACCAAGGTTGCATGGAGGTGAACCAGTCCGTTGAGATGGTCATTTCTGCGTCGCATGTCGAGAAAGTCCCTTCGATCAGTTTTGTTTTGGACGTCAATGAGGCCCAGGCAGACAGCAGTCTTGCCAAAGCCGACGTTGTCAGCCACGACTCTACCGCGGCGGACAACAGGTCTCTTGGCGTCTGCGCGAACGCGTAAATGGAACTTTTCATGGTATACTTCTGCCACCTCCGTTTCAACAAAGTGCGTCGTTGGTTCTACTTCCTCCCTTGCTAGCATCCATTGCAAGGAGTCAGATTGCTCCTTGAAGAGAGAGAGACCGCGTTGGAAACCGGAAGGCTGTATTGCGTCCTCACATGCAACAGGCTCGGGAGCCGAGACGTTGGCTAGTGGGAGGACGACCCTCGGGTTTTCAATCACCCCAAATTCCATCGTGAAAGCTCCCGTAGTCTCCGTGGTGTCGCCATAATGAGCTGGATGATGGGGAAGATGGGCACGTGCTTGGTGAAGCAGGGCATGTCCATTAGCCACAAAGCGGATGTCAACGTAGCGGTTTCCATGCTTCTTCATTCCGCAGTCATTGAATTCCGCCGTGACGTTGTGATCGATTCGGAGGGCCGTCGGCTTTGATTGCAAACCATGTTCGTAGTGTTGCTGGTCCGGATCACTGTGTCGAGCAACTACAGATCCGCTGGCGCGTGAGCCCATGCCTCCGCTTGTCTCTGCTTTGACATAGTGCACCTCCGGAATCCTCGGAGCGCAGGTCTCACAGTCTGATGAAAGCGCCACATCCTCTTGAATCATCGAGACTTTGTTACCAGTCCCGACAAGACCCATTTCCACAGCGGAGTAGCAAGGACCAATCAATCTAGCGAACTCTGCGAGGTCCAACTGCTGCACCAGATCAAGAGATTTGAGAACCTCTTGTATCTTTACAGCTTCTTCGTCCTTCCCAATTATCGGGAGAGACGTCGTGAGCAAGCTCTGGTACTTGTCGCAGGAGTTGTAGTCGGTCGCAGCGCTGGGACTATCGCATCTCCGAATGCTTGTTGGGGCTCCCTTGGCAAGGGCTCTCACATCCTCGAATCCGAAGTTGGGAAAGGCTTCGACGCGGACGCCGTGTTTGTCCAGGCTCTCCCACCAGCCGTCAACGAAGCCTTGGATCGGCAGTGTCTTCCCTGATTGGATCAGGAAGTCTCCGTCGTCTATCAAGACGTTCTTGAAGTTTCGGTGGATTTGATCCGATACGTCAAATTGCATCAGTACTGGTCGGGTTTCCGGGATGGGCGTATGGCCCATATCGCGGCTCACGGGCGATACCACAAACACGTCCTCCTGAGCGCGGCCGATCGGGTCAATGTTCTTGAATAAGAATAGCTTTTGGTGATAGCCATCATAAACCCATAGGGCATGCTCAGGGAATCCACACTCGGGATGAAATGTCCAGACACTGCCCTGAAGTTCCTTGATTGGGCGCTGGGATCGGGTGGGCATGCTACCGAGGCTACCAACCTCGGTGAGACAGAGTGACTGTTGTTCTTGGACTTCGAACTTTAGGGGAAAATAAATCTTGTGTGGCACCCAGAACTCCCATACCCGAGCACCAGGAAACTGATTCTGTTCTTCTGGTCTGAGAACAGCCCGAGCGATTGGCTGGCCCGTAGTGAGAACGCCGGACAGCTTCTTCCCAGCATCAGACCATTCGTCAAGATGGAGGTACCAAATGATCTCTGCTTTCTCGACCACCGCCCTTAAGATGAAAGCCGAATCTGCGGTGTACTCCAGGCGAACGGCATCGGTGATCTCCACAAACTGGAGCTGGTACGTGCAATGACAGAGTCCCTCGACGATGGCTTTGGCCAACTCCAGCCGCTGAGCATCACTGTATGTCGATTTCAGGAGGGCTTTGTCCAACTTTGGCACGAAGGAATTAGTCTCGGACCGCATCCAGAGGATTGGAGGGAAGCGTTTCCGGAACTCGTACTCGGCCTGAGAATATGGCAATGACTTAAAATCTTCCAGCGACTCTGGAGACTTAACAAGCGCATGATCTGGATTGCCCTTGCAGCTCTTACAGAAGCTGGCACCGCAGACAGTGCACACATGAAGCTCGATGCTGCTGTAAGCAAGTATGTGATGGCACACGCATCGTCGTCGAGCTCGTTCTCCGAGATCGAGAATTTCTCGTACACCGCCTTGAGTGATGGCGTGGTGTTCAGAGATGATGCGCGCATTATGAGCAATTTGCGCCCGAGGAACAACGTACGCATACAGCTTTATGTGGAGTAGTTTCTGCGGCCCATGATCGATGTTCGTGTTGACTCCTTGGAAAGAATTCAGGATCTTGCCATTGATCTTGAAGCTGCCCCGGTGGAACATATTCGCAAGCCAGCTGAGCCCTTCTTGCTCGGCCACTCGAGCTATGGCCGAGAGTGCCGCAAGAATCACGGCGCCGACAACGGTGGTCGTCATGGCATTTCCAGCAAGATCTTGCAGTTGAGCCTGGGTCTCAACGCTCATGTCGAAGTTCTCGACAGGCAGGCCCTGAAGCCTCAGTGATTCGGTGCCGGTAATGGGGCGAGCCTCCAGCGTGAGCACAGGGATTGCGTTGGGGGTGAGGCAACCAGTGCGACCAAACACAGTGGTGGGGCCAAGTCTGTCGACATTCTGGCTGCAGTCGATGACTTGAGCCTTAAATCGGAGGTCGTATTGGCCGTGTACAACCTTTTTCTCATCCTTATCCTCCTTTCCGTACAGGCCGGTGGTGAACACGCACTCCAACAAATCACTAACACGGCATGGCTGCCGATTCTCCCACGGCTTCCACATATTAGCCGGTGCATCGGAGCTGGAATTTTCATCCCAACGTATCCAATCACGACGATCTGGAATTCCTTTCTTTCTCCGATAGCCTGAGTGCCTAGTTTTGGAGAAGCTCCAGTTAGTCTCCCGCTCACGCACTGCCTGCGCAGCGAGCTCCATTTCATTACGAGCTTTGTGAAGCTCAAGACTGTTGGGCGGAAGGAGAAAGTCGAGCACCGTGTTAGAATGAGTGTGCTTGAGCTTCTGCAGAATCTCATCGTCTAACAGCGTGCATAGTGTCTGCGCACCCTGCAAGGTGAAGGCCGCGTGGCTGAAAGCAATCAAGTACTTTCGAGAACGTGTCTGCGGCAGGTGAAAGTGTTTGGTGTCCAGTTTCTGCACGGTAGCTGCGTAACCCATCAGAGGGAAGACGATGCCGACCCATTTTTCCCAGGGAGCGCTCTCAACGTTCTCAAATATGACAATCATTGGCTGTCGAGCCTTGATATAATTCATGCCTGCCCCGAATGTCTTGGTTGATGTGTTTTTTCTCTCAGTCTGTTCGAGCATGGCGTCTATCGCTGCGCGCCAATCGTCATCTGAGAGGTGTTGACGAGTGAGTTTAGTACCGTGCTTCTCCTGCAACATCTTCCACTCCTTCAATGCGTGAGCCAGTCCAGCGAAATCCCTGACCTTCGTGGAACTCAGGGATGAGAAATCAACGCAGGAGGTGCCTGCGACAAATAGGTCGACACTTGGGATGTCCGCTATCGCCCCTGTGACCAGTCGACTATGATCATATTAGCGATGAGCACGTATAGAAATATACGATCGATGACTTACGCTCTCTCTGCGTTACCCTCAGCAAAATCTCTTGCATCTCGAAACAGCAGCTCTGGTTTGCTGTTTCGCATCAGAAAGCTCTGCTTGAAGGGCTCAATCTCACAACCAAAGCAATTGATGGTTGTGAAGACTTGGTTGCCTTCACAATTCTTGAGTGCCGCAAAGAGATTCATGATGTGGATGGGTGCGTCGGTTCCTGAGCAAAGTGTCCCTACACGAATGTAGAACTGGCGGCTACTCTTGGTGTAAAGGTCCAGGCCATTCGGTCGAGCATCTTTAAGGAGTCTCATGACGATTTCCGGGAGACTGCGAAGAGGTTTCTCTGTAGACCGAGGTTCGGTATCAGAAGTAGTATCGCCGTCTCCGCCTCCGCCTCCGCCTCCTCCTGGAGGACGGGAGGACTTGCCTTCAGGAGGCTTGCCAACGGAAGTAGGGTTTTTGTTCGACTCGGTGCTATCGCCACCGCTGGACAGCCTCTTGTCCGCCAGCCCTCCATGTGACTGCCATCCAGCATCCTGATCTGCACCAGTCTTTGCTGCTTTAGTAGACTCTGATGGCCGCTCAGGAGTGTCTGCCTTTCGCTTACCGGCCACTGTCTGACGCTGTGGAGGGGAAATACTTGGGCGCGGCAGTGTGTAAGGCGGATTGGGTTGGGAGCTGCCGTCAAAGTCCATACCTGTGTTGATGCCAACATCGGGCGTTCCGGTTGTGACTTGAGCGCGGGAGCTAGCCATATGAGAACTTGAAGTTCCAGTGGCGAAGCCACCACCGTGAATTGCGTGTTGATGGCTCAGCATGAGCTGGTTTGTACCAGGCTGCTCAAGGTATTGTTGTTAGACACTTTGATTTGTAAATTAGTGGAATGGTGATGTATCATACCTGGCGGTGCAATTGAAGATTAGGTAGACCAGGCTCAGGATGAGACTGAGAGCGATTCGAAGTTGATTGATATGAAGGGCCAATGTCTCCTAGCACGAAGTCATGCGATGTTTGTTGCTGCGGGGTTGACTGTCAGTATTGATGAACAATGAAGTGAGTGCTGTAGAGGGGAGTACTATCGTCCACAATAGGTGTTTCTTACATTCTCAGAGCCATTACCGTCACCGTCGCCACGAGGAGCGGAGGTGGGATTCTGCGACGAGTCGCCCGTGTGCCAAATAGGCAGCCTTGGGTTGCTGGGATGAGGCGCCATCTCGAGCACACGCGTGTACTTGATGGCAGCTAGATGGGGAGATGCTTGTCAGGCCTTGGGTCTGTGAAGGATGCAATAAGGTAACCGAAGCGACCGAAAAACGGAGGGCGAGAGATTGTGCATACCTTGAGCCAGTTGTGGTGTAGGAAGGGAGAGATCAGGATGGAGTTGCCGAAAAGGAGGTAGGTGGAAAATTTGTGCCGAGTGTCCTGCAAAACAACAAACCAGTGAAGGGCAAAATCAGGTCCAAGCTGTTTGAATGGAAAAAGAATGGACTGACGAGGTAATCACGCCGAGGTAAGCAGCCGGTCAGAGCAGAGGACGGGGATCGAGCTCCGAGGCTAGGTTGATGCTCCTGATACGAGGCTAGGGGCCAGGCGGCTGACGAGGCTATCGACGAGGCCACCTCATATGCCTGGACAAGAAGCCGTGCCAGAAGTTAGGCCTGTCTTCCGAACAGCTACTGGTATGTATGAGAAAATGGTGCAGCTGCGGTCCATGGAGTATCTGACCTCGAATAACTGAGAAATGAGGAGCTCGTCAGGAGTGATGTCCCAAGGCCACTGCAATCCCGGTGGGTTGGTCACTTGTGCACAGCGCAGCCCCAGGGCGTCTGTTCCGGCCTAAGGGACCCACATGAAGGAGGAAGCCACACAGGGAGTTTTCCATGCACAAGTACCACATCCGAGCATGGGGCGGGCCTCCCATGAGATTCTGAACCAAGACAGCTTTCCAGGACACCAGAGACCGGCTTGAATCCACGATAGCGCCATCTTCAGGGCCATCGAAAGAGGCTGCTCCAGGACAAGGACTCGGAGGGTGTGTTCCATGGATACCTTGGGAATGGAAGGAAACAGGGGCCCGAAGGTCGAAGCCCTTCATCCCGGAGGTCCTTGGACGTCCTCGAATGTTGTTACTCAAGCTAACATGGCCCAGACAGTCCCGAAACATGACCACTGCAGCCTCGTCTTTGTTCCGAGTCTTCGTAGGCAAAGAGCTTTGGTAGCAAACATTCTCTGCCTGTCCACAGCCGGCGGCAAGGACTGTAGGTCCTGAGCCATATGTCAAAGGGTTCTCACCATTACATTCTACCCGATAATTCCTGTTGCACCACAAGCGGCACGAATCAATCGATATTGACCAAACCCCAAAGCTCGCGATCCAAAGATACGAAATCAAGCATCACGCGTTGGCCATATAAGCCAAGCTTGCGGTGGGAGCGCCCATCTGGAACAGGTCGATTGGCAGTTGACATCCTGACGCTCATGCTGAGGCAGCAAAGTTAAGAACTGCAGGAAAACAGTTGCTTGGATGGAAGAGTGAGGAAAATCCGTCCGCTGCCACTTGGCTGTGTACGTTCATTACCGATGCAGTGTTGAGCAATCCATGAGAATGGGTCGAGGGCCGCCGCCAAGCAGGTCACAGCACGCTGCCTCCAACGACCTTTGCCACGTTAATTGACGTGGGAGCCCAGAGAGGATGGGTTCGACCCTGTGCATGTGTCAGCCAACGTGTCATAGTGCAATATGCGAATAGAATTGGCTTAGATGATACCTCCAGGGACAGATTCCTTCATGCTCGCATCAGCTATGAGTTCGGCTCAACGAATTTACCTCTAAGGCGATGGGCATGCAACATTCTTGAGACTCAAGCATACACCGAAGCCCCAAGATTTGGTCTTTATCCTCTCGTTCTTGATACTGTCACTCATAGCATTGCCCCGGCGAGTCTCCTTGTGAGTGGCACGCTTGTGTGGGCACGCAGTCAGGATAACCTCACGAATCAACGGCGCCTCAAGACCACTCGTTTCTCCGCAGAGACCGCTTGAGGCCAAAGCATCAACTCGAGACGTGTCGAGTTAAAAGCTTATGGGACCTTGTCGAAGTCAAGCCGTGAAAACGAGACGTGCTCGGCCAAACACGTATGGAAGCTGATTGAAGCTGGACCATGAAGCCGAGACGAGTTGGGCAAAGCACGTGTAGAGACGGGTTGAAGCCGAGATTCGTGACGTGTCAGACGCAGCACGTGCGAAGACCGTTTGAAGCCGGGAAGGGAGTTTCGTGTACGTGCCGGACAAAGCCCATGATTGTGTCGCCATGCTTAGGGGCAAAGCGATTGGAGGCGAAGTGCGAGGACCAGAACCAAGTCTGAGCCGAGTGTCATGCTTAAGCTAGACGGAGCAGATCAGGTCGTGACCTTGGGCAGCGCATGGGGTCGTGCTGCCAGGAGGCAGAACGGTACCTTTTGCGGTGTGAGTTTGAAGTTGTCGGTTGACAACAGAAGACCTGTCGTCCAGTGGTTTTGAACTGGGGCACCTGATTGACCAGCCCTGCGGTTAAGCACCGAGGTTGAAGCACCGGGGTTGGCAAGTACCGGGGTTGACCGGGCTTCGGGGTTGCGACCCACGAGCTCGGCGGGACCGCCGTCTTGAAGCCTTGGAATCGGGGCACCGTGCCGACGTCACAACATAAGTAGCTGCATGGAACCGGCACATTGGGAGAAACGTATGACAGCTTTGGAGAAAGCAGCAATGGCTCATGATGATGCCAACATGATTAACAACCAAATATTAAAATGAGGTTGGCGAGAAATCTCCGCGATGGCTGGAGAGCATCTCCTGTGGCTGAGAAGCATCTCTCATGGCTGAGATGGTTCCATGATGGCTGAGGGGCGCAGAAGGATATCTGATGGGTGAAAGTAACCTCTGATGTTTTAAAGGAATCTTTGATGAGTGAGAGGTATCTCCGGCGGGTGAGATCAATCTGTGGTGGCAGAGATGCGTCTCTGGTGGTCGAGAAGAGTCTGAGAAGGGAGAAATGCCAGTGATGTCTGCAACGGGCAAGAAAGCTGGCCGGTCCATTGGACCTGCCAGTTCATGTGCCGTGTACAGGGCAGGAAGGAGGGAGGCAGGGCAACCGTATAGTCTAGGACTTCCCTCACACGGCCACTCAAATATGCCAGAGGTAGATAGCGCCTTGGTTGATGTTGACGAGATAATAATTTATGCCAGCAACTCACTGTCCAAGTCCGGACTAAGTTGGTAATGACTTATGCCAATGACTTATGCAGCAGCACACAGTCTAAGTGGGAAATAAGTTGCATCCGCTCACAATATTCATGCTGAGTACAACCAACCCTGCATAATTATCCATGTAATTCTGTGCCAATGTACATCCAGTTCGCCTACCCGCCCACATGTTATCGCAGTTAGAGTACGGTAGCTGCATACGCCTCTGCACTAACAGCCATGCACAACAGCACACGTGCGGACGTGTTAGACACAACCCCTGTGGGCCATCCACCACAGGAGCTGCGGTGCAGCGTCCGCGGGCAAGACGCGATTCCACAGTCACGCCCGCGTCCCATGCCCCGAACATTCGTCTGACTTGGGACGATGTAAGCATGGCCACAACCACCTCGAGCCTCTCCGAATTGACACGGACGCCAACACCCCCATCCAATGAGTCCAACTACCGCACGGCGAGCGAAGGCACGGTCGGCAGCGCCAGCGTGACCGAGCCAAGTAGCCCAGCGGGCGAGCCCAAGGACGACTCGGCCCACCACGACAAGGCTGCCTACCGCGATGCGCTTGGCCTGCCCCGCGTGCTCAGGCGGCGCTGCCAGATCCACCTCGAGGAGCAATGTTGTGAGCATGACCAGTGATGTCCTGATATTGTTGTGATTAAGCATGCTAAGTAAGATGTGCAAGACACTGCCGCCCTGAACCTGTTGAACAGCCTCCTCTGCGATGGCATTCCACCCGCCCACGCGCCCGCCAGACCAGGCTGCGTTGCGCCCCCGAACCAAATAGCGGTGCTGGCCACGCTCGCGATCCACCCCAAGTACACATCCAAACTGGCCGACTCGGCCTCGCACGAAGTGTCGTCCCTGGCCATGTCGTACCTGCGCAACATTCTGGCCACCGTCGGCCCCGTCAATGCGAACCTGCGCGATGCCTTCCTCTTCCGCGGCGAGAACGGCCGGCGGCGTCGTAGCTCCGAAATTGTTGGTCTGAATGGGATTGAAAGCGACGAGGACCACGTCCGCGGCAAGACGGCAAATAAAGGAAGTGTCTGGGCGCGAGGCCAGGACTTTTGGAAAGTGCTCGGTTGGGCCTTCAACTGCAGCGCACAGCACCCCCATCGATGGCGGTGGTGGCAGCCGTGGCTGGAATTCATGGTGGACGTGCTGGAGGAGGATTACCGAGAAAGGAAACGTCTTGACATCGCGCGCGAGGGAGCCCAGGAGTCATATGAGTACCAGCTGCTCCAGGAGTCACTCCTGGTGTCGTACGTCATGCCAAAAAATGGTCGCGTTAGTCCGTTGAAGCCGATCATCAGCGCCCTGTTTGCGGACGGCAGCACATCGTCACAGGCTATCTTTAAGGAAGTCTTCACGAGGGAGAACAAGGTTGCGTCTAAGAGCAGCAAGAAAAGAAAGCGTGATCGGGTCGATCTGGAAAACGATAAGTTCGGCGACTACGACGACGACTCATCCACTGGAGGCTCGGAACCGCCCACTCCAGAGCATCTGCGAATGCTGAAATTAGATGTCAAGAACGAGACGACCCTGTGGACGGGCTCTTCATTACTTGAGACCATCCCACTAAGACTGCGTCTCTTTAAGCTGGTACGTAGCTCACACCACGAGAAGTACAAGGCCGCCTCTCTTACTGACAGCGAATGCAGTTATCCAAAGCCGCATGCGACGTACCCGAGAAGTGCATGATCAGCCTGCCGGATCTCTACGAGAAATCCGTGGAGAGGATTGCGCAACTGCCCGTGGCCGCCTTCGCCAAATTCATCGCCCTGCCCGATACGCCACTCAAACAGGCAAGCCTAATCGCCATCATCCGCTGTCTGATGCCCTACCTGCTCCCCAGCGCCGCGCCCAAGCCGTACGACGTAGACAGGGAGGTGGACGCGCGCGAGGGCATGAGCGTGCGCATCCTGGAACGGTGCTACCTGCCGTTCGCGTACCGCACGGCCGAGAACAACGCCAAGCTGTCGCTGGCGCTCGAGACGCTGCTGCGCGTCGACTTTTGCCCGTGGTCGCCGTCGCTGCAGTTGGCGGTCGAGAAGGGCGTTACTGCTCGGAATGACAAGGCCGCGCCTAGGAAGGGCGGCCGCATGAAGAGCGACGGCGAGCTTGCGGCCAGGGAGATGCTGCGTGCGTCGGGGAAGCGGCTCCTGGCTTGGGCTGAGATTCTTAAGATGGAGCTTGACCAGTAACAAGGGGTTTAGAGCTGCGGTAGCAGATATCGCTATGATTCATTGCTAGAGCTTACTGTGAGTGGTTTTTGGCAGGCGACGGGAGTAATGGTTCTCATGCGTTGATGTACTTGGGAAGCTGTCATGACAGCAGCATGGCGTTCGAGGTAAACCTTTCGGTGAAGGTGGGATACCGGTCTGAGCTGGAGTTGTGGTGTTTCAAAACAGGCTTAAACTTAGGAGAACAATGACGACTGAATTCATGATGGCCAGCATTGATCATCTTATGGAGATAATTTTACATTGAGATTACAAAGTCTGCTCTATCGTTTTGAAGCCGGAGGTGACCAAGCCTGCGGCTGCCAGTCCTCACTCGGGCCACCACGCCGGCTCTGCTTCCAAGGGTCCTTTTTCTCAGCATCCCTCGCCGCGGCCTTCTGCTGCTCCTCGCCCGAAGCAACTGCATCCCTCCGCGTCTCCTCTCCAAGCTTAGGCCCCTCACCCTCACCACCTGCGCGCGCACCTAAGCTCTCTAGCGCAGGCACCGGCTGGCCCGCGCCCGGCTGGCCCGGGGCGCCGGCGCCGTCGGCCTCGAGCAGGCTCGGCTTGGCGGCCCAGCGGGCGTCGGCCTCGGCGGCCAGGTACTTCATCTGGTGCTGGCGGCGGACCTCGGCGTGCTGCTCCTGGATGGAGGGCGGCGCCTCGCGCGTGTGCCGCAGCCACTGGTGCCACTGGGGCGGGACCTTCACCTCGCCATAGTGCGTGCCGCGCGGGTACTGCACGATGCGGCGCCAGCGGGTTCGAGGGTCGCTTGGGTCGCCGCGGAGGTCGCGGAACTCCCAGTATGTGTTTCCTTGGAGGTCCAGGCCTGTGGGTTTGGATGGGGTGGTTAGCAAGGTCTTTCACGGCTGTCTATTTTTTGCGACTAAGTGGGTGAGTTGGGCTGCATTGTGATGAGTCGTATTCAGAGGTCAGGAGGAGGTGAGGTGAAGTGAAGTGAGATGAGGTGAGGTGAGGTGAGGTGAGGTGTGGTAAAAGTATGGTGTGGTGGAGCTTACCTATGAGGAAGCGTTTGCGCCATGGCAGACGCAGGGCCTTCCACTTATACCATGTTTGCAACAGGGGTGAAATCTGTTTCGAGGACATCACATCTGCGATCGGGTGTGGATACCGAGGCAGTATGTGCGCGTTGTTTGTGTGTGTGTGTGGCTGGTTGCTTGGCTGGTAGGATGCAAAAAATGCAAGAAAAAAGTACTATATTTGTTGTTGTTGATAATAGACCTAAAATCATTCATGATGATGCGTCAATGTCCCGTCAGTGAGATGCCTGCACGCGCCGCCGCGTTAAGTGCCAACGGGGCCAATAGGACCCTCGGTGTGGTGGGTCCTTCCCTGTTCCGCCGCCTTGTCGGGCAGCGACCAGCCATCCGTGGCGGGCAGAGCGGGCACGCATTTCACCCCTGGACCCCTGGACCCGACCCAAACCGGCTTGCAACTTGTTGTTGCACGCTGCAAGCGGCAGGGAAGGGGGGCCAACTGGGGGCACTGCATTGCCCCTCCTCGACCATCCATCAATCACGATTGTGCTGCACAACTAACTGTACCTTGGTCCAGCCAGGCACACACTCCCTCTCTGACTGCGCTGCATTATGTGCGGTCGGCACTAGGAAATCTGGATTAATGCTGTATCATCTCCCATGGATTGCTCGCAATTTCCATATCCACAGAGTAATCTCGCTCACTCCCGTGTCGCGTGGCTTGAATCCGCACTCATCCTCAGATCCGTCTTCAAAAGCAGAAGCAGAATCAACCTTGGCTGAGATTCCAGAGTTACTTCAGCTCCTGTCCTGCATCCGTCTCTGTCCATCATCCGAAACGACTCCCGGCGACTCAAAGTGCTAAACCACGTCCAGCGCACCCGACTGGCACTGACGTAAGCCTGCGAACCGCCACTCACATCTGCATACGTCGAACATACCGTTTCGTCTCCTGTGGATAGCAAGAAGAAGCAACTCCGAGACCCAGGCAGGACTGCCCACCACGGCGCAACCCGAAATCGGATCTCACGGCAAACCCCCAGCATCACCATGTCCCTGGATCGAGACTTGAAGCGACTCCGGCTGGAGAAGTACACCCCAGCCGCTGCTAATGAGGCGCGCGCATGGATCGAGGGCATACTCGGGCAGCGTCTGTCGGGTGACTTGCTCGAGTCGCTGAAGGATGGCGTCGCTCTCTGCAAGTAAGGAACCCACGATCATACATGCTGAACTATCCAAGGCCTCCGTAACTAACTGCCGCTTTCACAGACTCGTCAACCTCGTCCTCCCTCCCCCAGGCGTCAAGTTCAAGGCTTCCGCCATGCCCTTCGTACAGATGGAAAACATCTCCCACTTCCTCCGCGCCTGCAAATCTCCACCCATCAACCTGCAAGAACACGACGTGTTCCTCACCGTCGATCTGTACGAGTCCAAGGATCCCGCACAAGTCCTACAATGCATCGGCGCCTTCAGTCGGGCAGCAAACAAGGCAAATCCAGCGGCCTTCCCCACAGCCATCGGACCCAAAGCCGCAGGGTTGAGCCCACAGAGAACTGGCGCTGGAGGAACACTATCACCGACACCTACTCCAGGAGGCCGACCGCGTGGCATGTCAAACTCCAGCAACGCATCCTCAGCCTACGGCAGCCGACCGCCGCTGATGGCGTCCAAGACTGGTGACTCAGGTTCCGGGCGCTGGTCTCCTGCAAAGAGCCCAACAGGAAACGGGCCTAAGTCGCCCTCTGTGTCCAGCTGGAGCAGCAAGGCCAACGAGGGCGCGACGTCGCCGGCATGGAATATCGCGCAATATGGATACATGGGCGGGGCGAGTCAAGCCAACCTCGGAATCTCTTTTGGTGGGCGGCGGCAGATCACTAGCGCTGGTCCGGCCGTGCCCAGCCTTGCGGAGAAGGAGAAGCGCCGTAAGGCCAAGGAGGCCGAGGAGCAGAAGCAACGTGAAGAAGAGGAAGCCCGGCGCCAAGCTGTGCTAGAAGCCGAAGAGCGCGCGAAGGCTGAGGAGGAGCGACGGTGGGAAGAGGAGACTAGGCGACAGCGTGAGCAGGAAAAGCGCAAGGCATCAGAAGAAAAGCGCCGCTGGGAGGAGGAGGAGCGCCAGTGGAAGATCACGGAGGAGAAGCGCCGCAAGGAAGAGGAAGAGGCCGAAAAACGATTGGCCCAGGAACGAGCAAAGGCCAGGAGAAAGTCGGGCGATTCTCGTCTACAGGGTCAGTTCCTCAGCCAATACCAGGCCGAACAAACTGCCGGCGGCGATGAGCAATACAGCAGCCGAATCAAGGAGCTGGAGAAGGAGCTGGAGCTCGCGCGCGAGCGAGAGGCTCAGTACGAGCGCGAACGCCAGGATAGGCTGCGGGTCAAGAGCGGTGATGCTAAGTCCAGGGCACGCTCTCGCAGCCGGCCTCGCCCAGCCTCTGGGGAGCCAAGCCGGCAAGACTCGTGGGCCCACGGAGACGAGCGCTCTGCTCTGCCGCAGGCACGGAACGAGTACACGATACCAGGCTCACCGCTGGCACAACGACCCCAACCCCCACCACGACAACAGTCACGACCCCTTCCGGATCCAGCACTGGCATCCCCACCGCCGGCAGCCATGGTCAAGACGCACCGAACGGGCGAGTCAGCCAGGTCAGGCGGCACCAGGTCCCGAGCCAACACGGCCGGCTCGCGGCCCCTGCCAGACCCCAAGACCTACTCGTCCCCCGCGACGACGCCTTCGCCGCAGATGAACCGCACAGACCGGTACCTCGCATCCAACCCACTACCACCTTCCGCGCCCGCGCAGCAGCTGACGTACTCGCGCGAGCTCGGCGCCACGGAGGAGCGCGACGCCGAGGACCGGCGGCGCGCACAGACGCAGCAGCGCACCAAGGCGGGCTCGCTGGCATCCAAGTCGCTGCTGGAGCGCGAGATGGAGATGGAGCGCCAGCGGCAGCGCGAGTGGGAGGAGTCGCAGAAGGAGACGGCCAAGGCGCCCCGCGCGGGCGACGGCGTCGAGGGCATCGGCGGCGGCATCGGCGGCAGGTGGGACGTCAGCCAGTTCGCGGGCTACACGGGCGGCGACAACATGAACCGCGGCACCCAGGGCATCGGCGCCGGCCGCAGGCAGATCGGCGGGCCTAGGCCGCTGCCGGGCACGCCTGGGTCTACTCGTTAAAGGGGGGTTGCATGCCTGTCGTTTTTGTTGTTCCCTGGTGTGGTGCGGTGCGGTGGGATTGTGCTTTCATGGGTGGTGCAAACTGGGTGGGGCTAACTAATACTTTGCCTGTTGGGCGAGCCCTCGTACGGCGCTGATATACCCCATCTGCTATCTACTGGTTTCGGAGGAGGACATCTGCCTTGTCTTGTCTTGTCTTGCTTGTTTGCTTTTTAATGCCCCCTGCCCCTGGTCTGGTCGTGTCGTGTTGGGTTGGTGGTCAGCGGTGGGCCCTGAGATGGGGCTGGAGAGCGAATACCCTACGTAGCACGCAAACTGAATGGATTGGTTAACAAAGTTGTTTGAGCTGTGGTCGAGGTCTCGTTTATGCTTGCTGTGTGAATGTGGTTGGCAGACATTGTGTATATGTCGACACTCGGCAAGACCATCAGGATTTACCCAGAACAGCGTCTGAGATCAGCTGCCTGTCTTGCTCTCTCGGTGTACGCCCAGTTGAAAGCCTCGCATATGCTGCACTACCCCAGTAATGGCTGTGCGCCTCGGAAACTGTATCGACGTTTCCCCAACGCACATCGTTCACGGTCGTGGCTTCCGAGAATCGTGGACCGTACCTAGTCTAGTAGTTGAGGGCACTGGAAAATCGTCAACCTCCTGGATCTCGAAATCATGGACTCAAGTACGGATTCTGGCCCATTTTGCCCCTTGAAAAAATTGGTATTGACTTTTCAGAAATACGGCAACGGTGCTTCGCATTAGATCCTGCTGCCAGCCCTAGACATCAACACGGTGAACCTAAGGTGCTGCTGACGCGACCACCACACCTGGCATCCAGGCTCTGCAGGCTGTGCAGGATGACAGCAGCTCATTCGCCCTGCATGGCGAATCAGGGCTCCTGCTCACTTCATGGAGCAGTGGTCGCTGCCTGAGTGCGACTGGCGAGGCGTACAAGAGTGGGGTGTCGTACAGTCTCAGGATACTTCTCGCCCCGAAAAGCTCGCCTCCTGCGCTGCCTTCGTCCCTTTCCTTTATCCAATTTTCTCCGGCATTACCATTTACAGCATTTGGTTCCAGCTGCTCTATGCTTGACTCTCCTACCTTATCGCTCAAACATAGCTTTCGGCGTTGAAGCTCTTGCATCTTGTCAGAGCTTGCGAAGTTCCTGAATCAGGCTGCGAAGGCTCCAGGTCGCGCAACAGATCCATGTCGGTCTGGCATGCAGGACAATCAGTCTTTCGAAGAGATATCTGAATCCTCAAGGCTTGATTCATCATAATGGATCCATTATCAATCACCTCTGGAATTGTCGGGATCGTCGCCTTCACCTTTCAGATGGCGAAGATGGCCTCCTCAGTGAGGGAGGCTGTGGAGCACTTCAAGTGTGCCCCGAAGGAAGCCACAGAGCTTGTTGAAAGACTAACCATGCTAGAGACTGCGTGTGAACTCATCAGATTCCACTTGGAAAGAAGACATACTCTTCCAGAGTATTCTTCCCCGGCATCCTTAGGCATCATAACAAAAGCCCTGGCGCAGTGTCACACGAGAATGGAAAGTCTTGCGAAGATGATGTCGTCTTTGAATCTGAGCTCATCACATGAAAGACTCCTATTCCCCACCTCAGATACGGTGGCTCGTCTTCGGCTGGTCCTTCGGAAAGATAGGATCAAATCGATGATCGCTGACATCGATCACGTTATATCGCTCCTGCAATTTATTATAAACGTGGACATGTGGTGAGTGACGCGGGCCAAATTGGCACAATTGGAAGCTAACAGTCCACCATAGGACAATGACAGTGCCTCCGTTACAGCCACCGCCACAGCCAAGCGGTGGGGGCGAACTTGTGATTCCATCGTCTATACCCGAGACAGCCTCTGTCGCTACTTCAGCGGGCATGTCATCGTCGCAACTCTCTGCGGTCTTAAGCACCCAGAGAACCACCAATAAACAATGCCATACGTCTAGATACTTCGGCTACATCACCTGGACCACTGTTGAGTCAAGGGATAAGGACAACAAGACCAACCCCGCACCACACAAAAAGGGGCTCGTGATTTTTCGACTACCCTTTACAGCAATTCAGCTTGACCTGCACTACACTTGCGGCATGGGAACACCTTCATACGCACTCAATGTTACTCATGTCATCGAAAACACCACAGAGCTGGGAAAGCAACTCGATGATCTAATGATATCCAAGGGCGACCCAAAAGAGCTCCATAGACTGATCTCTGAGCGGCAACTATCCCTATACAGCCTGTTCAGTATATACAACCGGGAAATGAATTTGTTTTTTGTGCGTGTTATGGAAAATCGTGGTTTTACGTGGCGAATGCTGACTAATGTAGATGGCAGTGGCCTGTAGATGGGCTGAAGGATGCAAGTACCTACTTCGGCACGACTTCCGCCACCATTTTCTTTATGAGTACGTCTTTCGCCTTGCTTTAGACTCACCAGCAAGGATTCTAATGAAAATCAATCTAGTGAGACTCCACCGCAGCTTTTTAGCGTCCATAGTTATTCTTCTTCTAGTCGGCCATGCGAAGTCACGGAAACACTTCTGTCCGCGAGGCCATACGATATGCGAGCAGCGGATATTCGATATCTAATGAATACAAGCAATGATCCAGAATACTTCAATCGATATTTGAAGGTATTTCTGAAGTCCCCGATGATTGATCACTCTGACTCCCTGTCTTATGCTTGGCGCCGTCTCATACTTGAGGTCTCGAGCGAGCTGCCGGTGCATTACGATGTTTCCAGCTGGATTCCAGCGTTCAGCTACCTCATCGACCAAGGTGTCGACATTCATAAATCATTCAATGGCCGTCAAACAGCATACTCACAAATCTTGGACGGACCTCATCCTTTTGACGCTGATGACAGGGCGCATAGTTGGCTTAAGATTCTGAAAGAATGTGGGGTCGACATCAAAAGCTATATTCAGCGCGAGACCGAACACATTGAGAAAATTGGACTTGGTCTATCCCACCCAACTGAGGACAGCAAAGTGGTATGGCTTGAATTTGAGGGCCTGACTATACCTTCCTGGCGACGCGAAGTGACCATGGAAAGTAAAGCCATTGAGGTATTGGAGGAGTTTCAAAATTTCGGGTTGGAATCAATAGAACGTCAGTTGTATGGACTCTATCCCTCCGGCCCCGACGACTTCAAGCAATGGAAGGTCTATGGTCAAGATGAGGACTGGCGAGCAGCATGCTTTCCCTTTCTTCTTGCCCCAATCGACTGTATTCTCGGCGTCACTGATATCAGGTTGAGAGGTCTTTGGTGTCGACAGACATATCATCGTGCTGTCAAACTCAGAGATGAACGCAGCGAGCGGAGTCAAGCCAGGAAATGGAGGAAAACGCACAAGGGACAGAGACTACCGTCGAAGCGGATGCCAGGCACTTGGATGGATTGAAATCTTTCATTCTCAAGGGCGTCGTTGTGAATTTCGAAAACACATCAAATGCTATTGGCGCGATTGTGCAACCGAAGATGTGTGTGTTCCTGGACGCACATGAGCATCCACTGTTCCTGCCAAGAAATGTCGCTGTTCTGCGTCTCTGTCACGCAATTTTCGAATTCCCGGTCCTCAGATGCGAGATTTGTCGCCAACTTGAACGTAATTGGGGCTTTATTTCAACTTCGCCTAGGACTTGTGGGGTGCCAAGATCAACTAAGGATTTCTACGACAAAATCCGTGCCGGTTCATCGAGCTGGGAATAGGAAAGTGTATCCGCGATGGAGGACCAGCATATATAACAGCCTGCCATGAAGACGCAGGCCACGAATCGAGCTGGTTTTGCCCCTCCACCTCCCTCTCCCCTCACTCAACCTTTACAACAGCCATCATGGGCGTCCAAGACACAGGAGTCGACGTCTCCGAGACGGCTACGGGAACAGATGACACCGCACACCCTTTGTCCGATCTGGAGAGTGGCGCACCGGATGAAGGAGTGTTCAAGTACACATCCAAGGTCATTCCGTATTTCAGAAACCGCAGGAATGTACTCATCTTCAAGCTGGACTGCCTCCTTCTTCTTTGGATGTTCGTGGCCGGGCTGATGAAAGAGATGGACCAATCGGCAACAACCCAAGCTTATGTCTCTGGGATGCGGGAGTCTCTTGGCCTCTACGGAAATGAGCTCGTCATGTTCACCACGTTCTTTTCCATTGGGTATGCGCTGGGGCTTGTCCCTGGGCAACTGATCCAGACCAGGGTGAGTCGATGCGTGCCGTCCCGCCGGGATTTAGCGTGTTTCTTGACAGAAGATCTAACTCATAATGAACAAGTTCCGACCTTCGATATTCCTACCGCTGTGCGAGATCACCTGGGGTCTCCTTGTCCTCTTCACGTACAAGGCTCCCAACGCCCAGACTGTGTACGGTCTTCGCTTCTTCCTGGGTCTCTTCTCGTCTGCGTTCTGGCCGAGCGTGGTGTCCCTCATTTTCAACTGGTACACACCGTCTGAGCTCGCGCTCCGCCTGGCATTCTTCAATGTCTCCGATGTTGCTGGAGCCATGTTCCTGGGTGCGCTTCAGGCCACTCTCTATACCAACATGAATGGTGTCCACGGTCTGGGAGGGTGGCAATGGCTCTTCATAATAGCCGGCGCAATCACCGTCGGTCAGGGACTGCTCGGCTTCCTGACCATTCCCGACTCACCTGCCAACACCAGAGCCCTCTGGCTCAACCCAGCAGAGAAGCGGCTGGCAAGGCTGCGCATGGGCGAGTCGGGCATCAACACCACAGTGCGCATTCCCCCCTCTGTCCTGAAGAAGAAGTTGCGGCACATCATCGTCCATCCGATCACATACTTCTTTCTCTTCGCCTTCGCCCTCACGGCCTGGTCGCACCGCGCCAACTCGTACTTCGTGCTCTACCTCGAGAGCCTGGGCTACGACACATACCACGTGAACGTCATCCCTCTTGGTGGCTATGCGCTGCAGATCGTCACGAATCTCATCTTCAACTCCCTCTCGGACTGGAAGCATTGGCGCTGGCAGATCAGCATTGGGTCCGCGTGCGCTCTGGGCGTGTGCCTAATCGTGCTCTGCGCGTGGCCCCCCAACAGCACCGCAATCCTGACGTTCTACTTCCTCTCGTATGCCACCAACGCGGGCCAGCCGAGCTTGATGGCCTGGATGGCAGAGATCCTGCGGAAGGAACCCGAGGCGCGGTCTATTATCGTGGCTATGACCGTCACTATTGTGTATATCGGTCATGCAACGATCCCATTGCGGGCGTGGCGTGTGGCCGACTCGCCGAGGTATCCTGTGGGCTTTCCGCTTGTTACTGCCTTTATGGCAGCGTCGATATGCGTGCAGCTGGGGATGTTGTGGTGGGATAGACGGCATCCTGATATTGCTGATCACGGCTTTGAGAAATATGCCAGTGGAGAAATTGAGGTTTCAGCTGATGACGAGAAACCTCCGCGTAAAGAGGAATCTGTATAGATTTTCTCGACAATATTGATGGGTTTTCAGGCAAGCATTCTTAGCATCGCGTTAAGCAATTCCAATAAGATTAGACGAGACTGTACCTCATCTTCACAATTCTAGATATGCTTGGTTGGAAAGTATGGGCTCTGTCAATCCGCCCATCTGGCGCTATCATCCAGTTGATTGCGACGCGTGTGATATCGAACTTAGGACATTGTGCCGGTAAACACTTTTGAAGTGCTCGATAACAGAAACACTTGAACTAGTGTGCTGATCAGCTCGCAGACTAGGCGAACGTGGGTGTTGGTGGCTGATTGCGGAAGTCCTCCTTCGGAGGGTGCGAAACTCGTGCCGGCTCCTCGAGGACACCCCTGACTCCCCAAAGAAATGGCTACTTAAGGCAACACCTTAATTGGTTGTTACAATGGAAGTGAATCGCTACAGGTCCACACACCGATATCTTTACAAGCAAGAAGCAATATACCCAGGAAGATCCGCAGTATTTATCTTTATTTGGCCATGCGAAAAAAGTGCCTCATGATCAAAGCCCAGCTAGGAGCTCATTTTCATTACTAAGGTAAGAGAATGTGCCCCGGATGGCCCTTGTGTACCTACGTGGGCGTGTAAGTAACCGTACAAGAACTCAATACAGTACCGTCTTCCGATGAACAGAGACTACTATGATATTCAAATATACAAAATCCGAATTAGGAGTAGACACGCCGGTAATCACGTTCAGAAGCTTCGAATGCCTCAGTAGGTCTAACCCAATCAATGTCATTGAAGATCCTAGGCTACAGAGTGTAAGGTATTTGCACCAGAATCCCGAGGTATCAGCGTATTTTGCAAAGACAATTTCATGTAGCTCAGTGCCAGAGGGAACATGAATACGTCATTCCTGTCTCGTACTTGTGACGGCACAGCTATATAAGACTGCACTGTATTCCAGAAGGCGTTCTGGAATCCTGACCTTTTGGTTTCCTTTGCTATAGTGCAGGGGTATAGGACGCTGTCTCACCTGCTTTTAAGTAGAAATTCTCTAAAAGGCTTTACAGTTTTTATTATTATTAACAGTTAAGCTTTCCTGGCTAGGAGCATGCTATAGTAGTATTATATAATAACATTTTACTGTGATTGGTTCGAAAGAGGATGAGGACTCTGGTCCCAGATGTGATATATGGGGTAAACCCCCGTTCCTACTGCTTAGAAATTACAAGATCTTGTCCAAATAATTTCCTCATACGATGACCGACTTTTTCCAAGTGCTGACGGATTCTTCCGCGTTCTTTCTTGATACTTCCTTGGTTTTTCGGCGTTTGCTGTCCGCTGCGCATTGTCGACGCATCCCCGGCCGGGCCACGGTCAACATTCAACATGTTAATACCATAGCCCAATGCCATGGCAGTGGATTCAGCTGCATCCCTTTCGTCGATCCATGAAGGACAGGCCTTGTGCTCAAATACCCGCGTGCTCAAACCTTTCTCAACGCACAGCTGCGTCCACTGTGTCCAGGAGCTTTTTTTTGTGCGCCGTAATTTCCCCCCAAGCTCGACGAGGAGACAGATATGTGCATGAACATGGCTCAGGAGTCTTCTCAGGTCATGTCCTGTGAAAGGATACTTTTGAATCTCACGGGTTCTTCTTGCCTGCTGCCTCTCCATCTCTGTTTGAAACCATGTAAGAGCACGATCCAGAGGTGTGTCGTCCCTCATGTGATGATCGATGTCACGAAGCAATGCGCTGGAGTTGTCTGTGTGGAGAGATAGTCGCAGCAGACTCTCTATGAGATGCAATGAACGACAAGCCGAGCAGCTTTTTACCTCCCCGATGCCCGAGCACAACATCGAAGCTGCGGGCAACAGCACGGGTTGGCGTTCCCCTGGCACTACTCGGGACCATGCTTGGAACAATGTTTCAGCCAGTAAATGTATTTCCAATGATCTCTCCTGCCTCAGTTCTGCCGGGTCCGTCATCCGGTAATCATCAGGCGGCACCCAAAGTAATTTGATCATAAGGCCAAGACCAGTTATGTTGTTGCTAACACTTAGTCCTTTGGCCAGGAGAAACTCAGCTGTATCCACTGCAAGCAAACGTCCAGAGGCTCCATGAGGCGCAGATGATTGTAATGTGCACATGAGAAGGAGCGCAATTAGATCGGGCTTGTGTTTGTCTGGTTGACGGCTGATGTACTGCGGGTCTTCCTTGAGGGCATCGTCTAAGCATAGCTTCAGTCCGTGCACTACAGCAAGTTCAATGACCGAACGTATCTGGATGCTGTCGATAAATATTTCTTGAAACCCGGCCGAGAGAGGTTCTCCCCCAAAATGATCCTCGAGGAGACTAGGGAGAAACTTTTTCCCCGGCTGTGGCTGGAAGAACTTCATCTGACTGTAGCCCGTGGTATGCTCTGCCTTTCTGGCGAACAAACCAAATGCTGCATAATTCGCGGCCCGTGATTTTGAAGATGCGTGTGGATGCGTGAACAGGTATTTTGAGAGAAAGGAGTACCCGTTCTCCACAACAAGCCTAGCCCGAGATGCTCCAAGGCTTATAGATTTCAGGTCAGAAGACTGTACAAAATCCTGAACTGACTGATGCATGAATTGCACATTTGCTTTCGGGTTCTCAATCCCCGATGTGCCCATCACGACTTCCACCAATCCGCCCGTCGCAGTCTCCAGGTACTGTTTACTTTGAGCTAGGAACTGCGGCGACCCTAAAGCTAAGGTGGATCTCCCTTGCTGACGGGTGAAACACTTCTGGGCATCCGAAAAGTTTTGTGCGCTTGAAAGTCGTACTATCTGGACCAATTCATCCACGCTTAACAATTCACCGAAGCGTGAGATTGTCTCCAGGATGACGTAACTATCCCACCGTACGCTGTTAGGTATCCGTTGTACGATTAAGCGATAGAATTGGTCCAGTTCATTCGGCACCGAATCTAAGCATCGAGAGAGCTCCTCTTGTAGGTAAGGCATCTGCATATCGCCTGCGACAGCCATCAATGAAAGCTCGGTCATGACAAGCTTAACCCATATAAACACCCCTCGAGCTCGAGTCACAATTTCCGGGATCAGAGGGGAGAGCAAACGCAACGCCGAGTCGTTCTGGGGTATTTGTGTCGCGCAAAGCTCTTCTATGTCGTTTCCTGTGTGCTCATGAATTCGAAAGCCCGGAGTGTTTGCAAATTCTTGAGTGAAGACTTTCCAGGGGCGACTGGAGAAGATAATTCGTAGTCTTGTCGAAGGTGCCTGTACATTGTCCAGGTCTTGCAAAATCGATGCAATGAATTCCGGTTGGCCACCATACTCATCCAATGCATCCAAGATCAACAGAATGTTCATTTTGAACTGGTCTTGCGAGAACAGACGTCGAAGTGCGTCGTGAAGATTGTCCCGTGTCCATACGCTGTTTATGATGTCTTTCTTGGTTTGCTCAACCCGGTGATAGTGCAGTCGCAGGACCTCCTGAATCTTTGGCAACGGAAATCTAGGATTCGGATCACTGATCTCCCATAAGTCGTCCAGGATTTCGAAATCGAAATCGTACTCCCCATACGTTCTCATACATATTTGCAAGAGCTCCTTCAGATGTACTCCTAAACGGTGTTGTGCTGTGAGCTTCAACTGGTTGTCCACGATTTCCCGAAGCCGTGAGTTGGCCTGAGAAGCTCTGAAACTCTCTTCCCCGAAAACTTTCCGAATATCGTTCCTGAGAGAGTTTTTGTGTTGTGACTCGAATCGAACTGGGAACTGAGGTTCGAAGATAGGATACACATTCGGAAAGAGAAGCTCCTCTTGTTCTAAAATTTGACTGACAAGGCTGCGCAAGAGTCCCTCGAAGGACTTCTGAACACGGTTTCCTCTATGATGGAAGAAGAAACTCACTACCATCAGTTTAGTGCCGATACTGCTTGCACGCAGAAGCTCGGCTGTCCGTGTGTCCTGGTACAGGTGCTTCATGAATGTTGACTTCCCACTGCCAGGTTTGCCGCATACCCAGAACAGACCTGATCCTCTTGAAAGCCATGTACAGAGACCTGTCGAGTCGTCATCAAACGCCCAATCGAAGGTATCGCCAACTCTGTCGTCAATCTGTTCCAACCGAAGATCTCGCTCCGGGGCGCGGAGTGAAAGTAAGATCGAGCGGTGATTCCAAGGTTGATCCCGACTGAATTCATTTCTGGGTTCTCCCCCTTCAGGAGGCGAAAAGTCTCCTGTCAAAAAGTCGTCAGATGATGACAGCTGAGAGTCGAGCATTGTCCGCGCTTGGCGAAACACGCTTCCTCGTGCTTGGCCTATATCCTCCAGCTTGTCCGCTATAATTCTGATTCTGTGGTCTCCGGCAGAGAACTTGACCATATCTGAATGATTCTCGTCAATCTGTAGAGTCAGATGTGGCTTCGTCTGGTTTAGACCGCCCGTGGCGGATTCTGGCGGTACCATGATAAATTTTGTCCCCGTTCTTGCGAACTTGCTTGTATCATGGCACGCCTCGTTGAAGTTAGATTTAGACTTTTACTTCCCGGACAGGACTGCTTACCTCGACACGATGGGTTACCTTCGTCTCGAAAGCCCAATAGTAATGGAGGTCCTGTAGCTTAGAGATGCCTCGGAACTGCTTGTCCAAGCGAGGTAGGAAGTCTGATTGATTCGAGAGCTCGTCTAACAGAATCGTATTTGGCTGAGAACCTATCATAGTGAACAGATCTGGAACACTCATCCCACGGCTGGGCACGCCAAAAAATATCGATCCTCGGACCTTGTCGAGGATTGCGTTCTCTCGTTCATAACCACCAGCGAGCGCAATCAGTGATTGTTTTAAAATAACGCCCCCTAGACTATGCGCTAAGAACATTATCGGTTTCGAGGATGGTTCTGCGTATCCTGAAGCTGATAATTCTTGATTCAATGAGATTCCCAGGTGCGATATCGTCTGAAATGAATCGCTTCCGAGCAACGTTGTGTCGTACCCATAGATCAAGAATCGAGTGCTTGGGAGAAGATGCGGTAACTCGTCTCGGATCCACATGAAGGATTTGTCGGCCCCGTGGGGCTGCCATGAGCCAAAAGGGTGACTGCCCAAGCCTGATATTACGAAGCAGCTAGGGGCTTGTAAGTTGCCTCCGTACTTCTTGATCTGAACTGACGCCCTGAATTTGACTTACTCGTGTGTGTGCATATGCTCTGGTATCTCATTTACGGGCGTGATACCTCGGAAGTGACTGTCGAGAACCAAAGGCATGGCGAGACCCGGGACTTCGATTCTCACGTCGCCTGCTTGAAGGTTTGAGGAGATAGTTGCGGGAAGGCTCTGGAATGTGAGTGTGGCAACCTTTCTGGGCATTTGTGATAGAGTGTTGACATCTAATGCCAGGGAAAAGATGGTGATGCCTGTTTCTTCCACGTTTTTGAGCGACTTTGAGAGAAGTTTGATGACCTCTAACCTGTCCAAATGGCCAGGAACATACCGCAAGCGAAGGACTCTAGCCTTGTCGCGGGTACTCATGGTGAGGGCCCTTCTCAATCACATTTCATTTCAATCCTTTTCATATGCCTGCCAGACAGTCAGCGCATCAGTTTGTTTCATGAAGGCCTCAAATCTTCTGGAGAGACAGAATTCCAACTTCGAGCTGAAACTTCGAAGAATCGCATGGCAGCGCAAAAAGGGGGGCTGGACTTCCTCGATCCTTATAGACCCACTCAGATTCCACCATGCTGATGTGGCGTCTGACATGGAGGGTTGTACAGACTGCATTGAGAAACTCGTGAAACTATTGGACGGGCTTGAAGACGTGCATGCAGAAAATCTAATGTAACAGTCACCCAGGAACGGCTAGTGAAGACAGGGGATCAGTCTGTATGTATCCCATTTACCTCGACGAATAGATGGAATAAAAGGTTACCGATTGGTTCTAACGGGGCGGGAGTTCGGTTAGAAGTGTCCATGGGGGCGGGTGGCGCTGCAGAGGGCGCTTATAAATTTTTGACGCACGACGATCTTGGCCCATGAAACCTCGTCTTAAGAGTCTCCTCAACGACCAATAAACACCTGGAGATGCGACATGGGCAGTCTAGACTATTGTCTCCATCTGTCCTATTGTAAAGACCATCGAAGGCCATGAAGCTCGCTATCCATTACAGCCGAGGAGTTTATGCTGTAACTACCCACGCTGTCTCCGTCTGCCCCATTCGCTCTTATCTCTTTTGCAACTTCTGTTATGTTATAATTGCAACTGGTTCTTTTTTAACAAAGGTATTAGAAGAAGAAGGCTTCTGGTCGCATTAGAATATACCGCTACCTGATTCTAATTTCTAGTTTCTCTTTAAAAGAAAAACTTGAATGACCTGGAAACTCCCCTATACTTTCAGCTTCCAGCTTTAAAAAGAGCCATTCAAAGATCAGATTGTGATGATCACACTAAACCTTTGTAGGGTCTAGCAGTGGCCTGTAGGGTTCGTGTTAGCAGATACAGTATCAATGGGTTTTACGCTGTGCAATGTGCTTCTCGAGTAATGACCACTAGCTGTGAGACTATTTAGATGTTAAACTGAATACTTAGATTACGACTAAAGACTCTACTATGAACGCTACGTACTTGGTAATGGATGTGTTCTTTATACATCCAGCTCTTTAGTCCGGCTTGCAGACTCGCTCGTTGAGCCAGCGATCCGCAGTGTGAGGCTCGCCATCGAGCCAGTTGAGCCGTTGGTTCACGTATCCTGCTTAGTCATTGTGGTCTGGCTGGGTTTAGAAGCGAATGGGAGTGCCATGGTGATGGGGTGTCTTTGGCACATCGGTTCATAGATCGATGTTGATTGGGGTGGAAATTGTCGGATCACTCCTTCTGCACATATCAAGTTTTCACTTGGAGCCTTACGCTTGGAATTGTCGAAGCCGGCCTGAAACAGGCTTCTTTTCAGTGCGTTATATTCGACAGCAAAATGCCACAGAAAGACAGACAAAATGTGGTTGAGAAATTGAGGAAAGACCCTAGAGTCCGTGTCATGTTACTCACACTGTCTTGCGGTGCCGTTGAGTCAGTTCTTAGTTGAGACCGACACACGCGTAGTTCGTCGCTGACATTGTTAACTCAGCCTCACACTCACCAAGGCCACGCGTGCCTATCTCATGGCGCCTCATTGGCAAGATCATGTTTCTAGCAAAGTTATCTCATGACTTTCACTCATTGAGAATCACGCCGGAATCCAACTCTTGAGGAGCAAGCTCTTGCGAGAATTCACCGCCTCGGCCAAATACGCGAAGTGACTACAGTGCGGTTCTACATCCAAAACTCCTTCGAGGAGGTGAGGTCATCCATTGCTAAATGGTGTAATGGATATGTGCTGATAGTCTTCCTGTAGCGAGCCATAGAGCTTCAAGCCAGCAGAAAGCAGTTGGCAGGCGTCCTTCTCTCGCCACATGATGGCGACAAAACATATCACAGTCTCGGTAGCCTTCATGTGCGTTACCATGGTGGAATTATCATGGATTTTGATAAGGTGACAAAGAAGTACAGAAACTTAGAGCGCTGCTCTGATGGGTGCGATTCATTTGGAGAAGTGGATAGTGGGACTATGATTGTGTCCGTTCTCGATCAAATTGTGGAAGCCTCGGTTGTGGAACCATGTAGTGTCGCTCACGGCGGGCAAACATTTCCGAAAGTTGGTGTCCTTAGAATCAAAGTATATGTAGTTCACGGTCATTCAGCCATGCGTACCTGACACTGCAACCCTACAAATCAGTCCTGGTAAATAGTGACATGCTCCCACCTGAGATATGATGGAGAAACAAGCCTTGCATATGTAAGTCTTGTCTTTCGATGGAAGTGAGTTGCAAAACCCTACCCACCTACTGCTGGGGTAGCATTGATGTGCCACAAAATTAATTGCTGACGTTCACGTGTGGGTCTAGTATCAGTACAGCCTACGCCAAACGGGTTAGCTAAGATTTATGGTGCAGGAAAGTCGCAGATTGCCTGCTTTCTTCCCCTCTTTCTTCCGTAGCCAATGCACACTTTTTGTCTATGCTCTCTGACACTGTATACATGAGTAATGATTTGGAATAAGACTGTTAAGATCTGGTATTGTATCCCGGTAGTATGGCAAGATACCGATATAAGCCCTTGCCCAAGATCCCCGGAACAGCCTCAATCAGGCTAGCAACAATACATCCTGGAGTCGGTAATGGCGATGTAGTTCTCGACCTTCACATCGAGACCTTCACTTTACAAAGTCCACCCCGGTACGAAGCACTTTCGTACGTCTGGGGGTCTACGAAGGCGCGCAAAGTCATATACATTGGAAAATCCGACAAGGCGGCACTACAAGTCACGAGAAGCCTCAAAACGGCCCTGTTACATCTCCGATACCCCCGCCAGAAACGTGTCATGTGGATAGATGCGCTATGTATCAATCAATCCGACAACGTTGAGAAAGGCGCTCAGGTGGCTATGATGGGCCAACTATTCGCCTGCGCGGCACATGTTGTGGTCTGGCTGGGCCCGGAAGCGAACGATAGTAACATGGCGATGGAGCGTCTTTCGTACATCGGTTCGCAGATCGATGTTGACTGGGGCGGAATTCATCGAATCACTCCTGCTGCAGATATCGGGCATGTCGACCGCAACATAGCTGACCCCCAACTTTGATCTTCCTATGAACATGAAACAGTCACATGCGGTAGCAAGCCTCTTGAACAGACATTGGTTCGACAGACTTTGGATACGACAAGAAATTCTAGTTGCGGAAGACAAGGCCTTTGTGTGCTGCGGCTCTCATCAGATGCCATGGCCAGTTTTTCGAAAGGCCTTGCGCTTGCTGTATTCAAAGCGGCCTAAACCACGTAACGTGATTTACTTGCTTAAAAATCGCCTTATGACCATAGCAGGTTTCATCTTCCAAATGCGATGGACCGATTTCCTGTCAATACGGGGTATCTTTGACGACGCCCTGTGCTCTGACCCCAGGGATCGTATATATGGCATAAGATCTCTGCTGTTGGAGGATCAACAGGAGCTATGCGGAGAACCGAATTACACCAGGTCGACAGTCGAGGTGTACTCTGAATTTACTCGAAACTATATCAAAAGGTACCCCAACGGTCTCACAATCCTCCGCCAGTGCGAATTATCTCAACTTTCGCAGCGCTGGTCTGGTCCTTCTTGGGTACCTGATTGGTCGACCAAAGCAGGCTTTCAGTCGAGACACGGCACTTTCGCCTCTTCACAGTTACAGGGACACTTTGCTTTTCCACGGACTGGGACTCTGCAAGTTCTTGGTATATCACAAACAGTGGTCAAAGAGATTCAGCCAGTACCCAAATTCTACCAACGCGACTGGAATGAGGCCGTTAAGTTCCTGCGACGCATTACGCCACCCCAGAGCGAAACCACGGTATATCCGCCCGGAGGATCTCTCTTGCGTGCTCTTGCCAGGACTATGGTCTGTGGTGCTGTCTCCGACTTTGGGCACGTCCGAGATGGCAACTTTCCCGCCACACAAATAGCAGAGGCGGAAATGAGTCGATTCGTCTCGGGGGTCGACCTCGTCTCGGAGGATTACAAGATAGGAAGTCATGCGCAGAGATTTTTGAAGAGAATGGATTGGGGATCGGGTGGAAAGAGCTTCATCATCAGTACAGGCGGATACGTAGGTGTGTCGCCTCCCTCAACAAGAATCGGCGACGAGATCTTCGTGATTGTGGGCTGTCAGCAGCCTCTGGTGCTAAGGAGATGCCTCAATGGGGCCAATCAATACTCCGTGGTTGGGGTATGTTATGTGGAGGGTTGCGCTCGCGGTGAGCCTCTCCTCGGAAATCTGCCAGACCATATAGGCTTTAGCTGGATCGAAGACACCGTCAGACTTGGGTGGTCACGGCGTTTTGAGAATTTGTGGTCTGGAGAGTTATTCCAAGAGGATCCTCGCCTTGAAAGTCTCGGAGTTGTTCTTGGTGAATTTCGGAAGCGACTGTCCGAGAATCCGGAGGCAACATTGAACCTGGCACCCGAGGTGTTGCAGAAATGTATAGCCGGCTTGCAGTATATCGAGCTAATTTAGTGTGACGACCCGCATGTAGCACATAGACCATTGCATGGGCTTTGGGGACCTAGCCTTGGAGGGAAAAACACCTCGAGCATTTGAGAGTATGCAGGACTTCTTCTAATTAGGACAGACGAGAGGAATATCTTCCTCGTACAGAGCTATCATAATACGACACGAATCTTGTGAAGTCTTGTATGTTTGAGAATCTTCAGGTCTGAAAGAACTGCCACTGTAAGTCACAAGGCCTTTAGGGGCTCGCAAGCTGGTTAAATAGAAGTGTTGGCCCACATAACGGGGTCAGTTAAAACCGCTCGTATTGAAGCCTCAAGATCTGAATGTATTCTAGGCAGACTCATGATATTATGGTCTCGCTAAAGATATTCTCTAATTTAGTTAATGTCTCCGCTACAGCGAGAATAGAGTCTGTATAAATCAACTTCAAGAGAGCCGTCGCAACAAGTGTCTTGTTCCCATAACTCTCAATGCTCTTCACATCACCGTACTGTAAAATCCTTTTTATAAAATCGCTGGTTGAAAAGCCTGATCAAACCTCAAAATGATCAAATATGAATTAAATTAAACAGTCAAATGAATTGATCGAATTATGTTATTTTGATGATAGAACGCATTTGGAAAAAGATACGAAGAACGATTGGCGGCAGTATCTGACCTTCCGAGCTCGATATTCAAGCGAAAACATCAAGATCTATCGAGATCAACTAGAATTCCTGAGGTCTGATCCACATGCGGCCAATCAAACAACGTATACACCAACCAATGGTTCCAATATGCATAGCATAGACACCAAGTAGTACCAACTGCATATAAGAAATATGACGGACTGTTGGTTGGAGCCAAGATAGAATACAGTTGGTTACTAGCGTATCGGGATTGCAAAGTGTCTACCCACCCCATCGGAATCTTCGGCGCTGCTGGCCTCCGCCACTTCCAAGTTTACACGAAAGCCACCTCCTCACTCAGCTTTGTACTTCCTGAAAGATCCCACTCCACGAGGTAATTCCTTTTATTGCTTTCATTATATAAAGTCTCTTGAAAGAGAGAGGCTCAAATATATGTCAGCCTGTTATCCGAGAACATCCATTGATGCTTTGAATTTTCGAATTCAGTGAGTCTTCTGTGTCTTATACTCCGCCTGGCGACGCATGAGACTCGTAGTCCCTGACTACGGACGTGACCGATCTTTCAGAACTTCGAAGCTGCCGAGCATTCGAGGACGCGAGGATTGAAGTTGAGACGATGGCCCAAGAGGAGCTTCGACCTAGCGCAGCTCGCTCTCCATGGCGACAACTTGGTCATGTGTCCAGAGTGATTTTAATAATTGTCGGTCTACCATACACTCTCATCGCGGCTCTCATTTGCCGGCCTCACCCGAAGTGGACGTTCAGACAGACTCTCAGTGCACGCTTGATTCGGAAATACTCGGACGCGTTCGGTCGGGCTGGTGTCAGTGCAAACCTCACACTAGACCCTCGCAAACAAGGAGAAAGATTCCAAGTTGTCGACCCAGCGCAATTCTCAGAGTCATTCTATCAAGGTCCTGCTGTGAGCTCAACTGTTGCACCATCAAAGGTCGGGGGAACTTGGTATCCCAAGAAGCCCGAGAGCCTAGAAGGCCGGATCTTTCTCTGGAACCACGGCGGTGCCTTCGTCATGGGCGATTCTCGAGAGCTGTTCTGTGGCTTCCTCGCGAAGGTGCTTCTTGAGCACGCAGGGGCTGATGCCGTCTTCTGTCTCGAATACCGTCTCTCCGGATACGCCAAAAATCCATTCCCGGCTGCGCTGCAAGATATGATCTCAGCATATGCTTATCTTACAGAGACGCTGAAGATCCCTTCAACTTCGATCACCATTGGTGGCGATAGTGCTGGAGCAAACCTGTGCCTAGCCTTTCTCCGGTACGTTGAGGGGCATAATACTGGCATCAAGCCACCCAGCTCTGCGGCTCTTGTCTCACCATGGGTCAGCCCTCTCGAGTCATTGAGTCCTACACGCACATACCAGAATGAGAAGGCTTATTCGACCGACTACCTTGCGATGTCGAGCTTGCAATTCGGTGCCAATGCGTATGCTCCTTCGCTGGAAATTGATGGCTCAGCTATTCCATACATCGAGCCTCTTGGTCACTACTTCGCCACCAGCGTTCCTATCTTTGCCCACTATGGCGAGTGTGAGATCTTGGGTCCTGGTATTGTGGCTTGGGCTGAGGGCATGCGAGACGTTTCTGGCAACGAGGTCGAACTATTTTGCGAGGAAGATGTACCGCACGACACCATTGCCTCAGGAAACCTGTTGGGCTGGGAAGAAAGTGCGTACGGGGTCGGATCCAAGATCGGTGCCTTCGTACGCGCCCACAGCAAGAACACACACACTTAAAGGGTGACACAAAAAGACTGTTAGGTGGTTTGGTCGGACTTTGGATGGCAGAGCCTAGGAGAATATGTCTGAAGCAAGTCAAATTCGAAATCGGGAGAATCGATTTGTGTGAGAACTAGAAAAATGACTAGTTGGTTAGCACTGAAAGTCTAGCAGCCAATCTTTATAAACTTTCAGTCGAATTCACCATGTTGGCAGCGAAGAGGCGGGACTTCCCCCAAGTATTTCTTAGTAAGACATGTTTCAAGTTAAATGTATCTATACACCGAACGCCATACCGTTAGACCAGCAGCGGGGTGGCGGTTTGATATGGATGATCGAGTCTGTTTATGGAGTCTTTTTCGGGTTCAGCGTGGGGTTGCTATGTCATATGAAGAGAATGACATAGATTGACTGGAAAGCATAAATCCTTAGCACCTTAGTTCTACTAATATAAGCGATGACTGTTCCAGATGAAGGGAGATCATCCACATAGATCCCCGATTGAAAGCATTGAACTACTCTGAATGTGGATATTCGAGTCATAATCAAGCAAAACATTAATACAAAAAGTGATGATGAACGATTTCGGGATATGTGACATGGTTGCATGTAACGCCCGGACTCAAGCTCTCACATCTAACGATCGAGCTCGACATGATACTTCTGCCTGATTCTCTCTCCAAACGTGTAAAATACCACAGGTGCCGGCGCGAGCGCGACAGCCAGAAACGCAAACACCGATACTCCCCAGCCATATCCTAGAGCGTCAAATATCGATGGTGCCAGCAGTGGCGTGATCCCTCCGACCACAGACCGGAAGACTGCTCCAGCAGCGATAGCTGACGCGGCGTACTTCTCAAAAGAATCTATGTAGTAATTCTGGACACAAGAAACGATCAAAACCTGTCCAACTCCGTAGAATAGGGTGCTGGTAATGGTCGCCAGCCATGGCGCCTCGAATTCGACCGTCCACGCAAACCAGAATAGGGACGCGGGCACGAGAATGGCGCCGATGTTTGCCAGCGGGAGTCTGAATTCTGGCTTCGATATATCGTTGTTTCTGCGAGTCAGTGCGATGTACACATCGTCGATACGTGGCACGATGAGGCGGACTGCGATGAGAAAGCCAACACCGGGGAAGAGATACAGCAGGCCGACTTGTTCCGTGTTGAACCCGTATATGCCGCTGTAGATGGCTTCAAAGTTTGTGTAGAGACTGTATGTGGTACCAAAAATTAGAGCCTGATAGAGACTCAGCGTCAGGACGATGGGCTGAATGAAAATCCGGAATGGCCTTGAGAAGGCAGTAGCAAGCCTGGAGGAAAGAGGGCGTGTATCTTGCCCAGCGAAGCGGTATCGGCCCGGACGCCCTCCATCGTTCTCGAGGTCTCGCATGCGTGCCTCGAGGATGACAGGTGCATAGGTCTCTCTTAGGAATAGGAACCCGGCCATAGTATTGATGCCGCAGACAATGGCCAATGTCCAGAAAATCCACCGCCAACCGAGTCTCTGGACGATGAGACCACCGAAGAGAGGTCCTATTGTTGGTCTGTCGAAACCTGCCTGTTAGTGGCATCCCTGAAAAAGCGAGACTGTGAAACTCACCCCAGGAGCGGACCAAGTAGATACCATCCGTACACGCCCGCCCTCTCGTGAGGCTCGAACATGTCACTAATGGTCCCACCGCCGTTTGCTATTCCCACACTTCCCACTGCACCAGAAAGCACTCTCATCGCGATCAAGGTCTCCACATTGGGACTTAATGCGGTGGGAATCTGCAGCAACGTGAACACTGAGAAGCATGATAGATAAAGTTTCCTCCTGCCAAACGTCTCGGATAATGGTGCGAGGATGAGAGGTCCGAATCCGAGCATCACTGTGAAACCAGTTGTGGCACCTATGACGACGTTCATTGTGGTTCCCAGATCCTCAGCTATGGAGTTGATACCCGGGGTGAACATAGAGCTGGCGAGGGGACTCAGAACTTGCAAGAATCAGCAGATGCAAGCTTGAAGGTTTTGATAGCATTCTTACTCGCCATCATCGCAACAACTGCGATGTTTGTAAGCTTCTTAGAGCGTGGCCAAGCTCTCGGGTTACCGTCATCCTCTTTGGAGAACTCGATGGTCCTCGGTTCTTCTCCATCCTGCTCGCTGTTATGCTGCAACAGCGGCGATTGTTCATCGTGATTGGACATTACTTTTTCTTGGGGTTGTGTTAATATTCTGTTTGAAAAGGTAGAATGGCAGCTTGGAAGACGAGGTTAAGTCAGGTTGAAACTAGGGCTGTAAGGCGAAGATCGATGACGCAGGCTCCCATTATGTCGGCACTAAGTAGGGGTAGGCCGTGCCACCATAACGTTGACAAGGCTAGTCAGCCGATCCACTAATTCTATCCAGCTCTTGAGACCTCGTATGTTTCCAAGTAATGATGTTGATCTCCGATGTGTCTTTCCTTGCGAATTTAAAAAGTAACCATATCAAACCAAGTAACCGTGACTTTCAAGCCAGGCCTTGACATCTTCAGCATCGCGTTCAGCCCAGCTTCTTCTGACCTCCATCCGCTCCAACCTCTGCTCCAGAACCTGATGGTATGCTTCCGAGTCCCGAGCCTTGAAATAAGCCCTAACATCGGCTATGTGCTCCTCAGTACTGAGGCCGTCGAGAACAACTCCAAGTATCACGCATCGAAGATCCACCGGAACAGAGGTCTCCACGCGACCCCAGTTGACTTTCATCCAGTTCCAGAGCTGTACAGCTCCATGGGCCGAGGAGGCCATGAGCTGTATCAAGAGATGCAACTACACAGTATTCAAAGCTAGGTCAGCGTCTTAATATCCATGTGGTCTGATAATTGGCTCTCAGGGTGACTCACGTCCTGGTCTTTGACATCTCTCGTAAGAGCAAGTTTGAGAACCCATGTTATCAGCTCCACCGTGCTGGCATGGCCGAGACACTGAAGAGCTTGGTACCGCTCAATGTCGCTAGGGGATGATCTCCAAACATCTAGGAGCTTTTCTAGCTCTTGTCTGCTTCCATGTTCGGCGACTATACCAAAGACTTCCAATCTCAGCGAAGGATGGATCGCCTCTTCGTCGCCGCCTATCCGCTGAGAAAACATTTCGCGTGCTGCCGCAATGACCCTGTACTTACTGTTATCGTGTGATTCCAGAGACTCGAATGCTTTCAGAATCACGAGGAAACCCAGTGACTTACTGTGTATCCCCAGCCATACCAGCGCCACTAAACATGGATGCTTTGAAAGACACCATATCGTCACTATCTCGATCTGTCATCTCCTAACCCAGCTCGTGAGATTTCGGTCCAACGATGTCGGTGACAGCTTTCCTTAGTCCATTGGTTATCGAGGCGTCGTGGAACTTGAAAGCTGATCCAACAGCTTGCAGATTACGATGAATGATCTCCCAGACGAGGTATTCCTTCCGAGGCATCAGACCAAGCGACAAGTCCAGGAGATCGCTGGTCCTGTTGATTCCCGCAGCGACTAGTGCCTCTATATCACGGGAAAGCCCGATAGAGTCTCGCAATGTGAGCTTGTTACCTGCTGCTGCCTTGATCAGCTTCTTCAGATGGCTTGTCGAGTACGAAATGCGGCAGAAGGCGGTATGATCTGCGTTGACTTTTATGAAGCTTGTTTCCGAAATGTCGATAGTCATCTCTTTGGTGTTGAATCTGACCATCCGGATACCGCTGTCAATCCGGATCCCGAGACGAAGGTCATACACATCATCCGAGGCTTTACCCACCACGTCCCTGTCAGGACTGGATAGGAATCTGTTCTGGAGAATGTGTAGGGCTACAACTCTCTGAGACTCTTTATCAATGACTTCGGTTACAGTAACCACTGGATATCCAGGCTTCTTTGTCCAAGTCAGCATCCTCTCGCGGATGGGCTCGGCCGTAGCCTCTTCCAATGAAGCCCAGAGATCTTCCGAAGTGGTGGTGTCGTACGCGTATCGTCGAAGGTATAACTTGATTCCCTTCAAAAATTTGTCTGGCCCCAGGTCGATGAACAGCATCATGAGTATCGCGCAGCCTTTTCCATAGGATATATCATCAAAAACCTGTTTTGCTTGGGCAGCGTCTTGTATTTCCATCTCCACCGGGTGACTTCCGTTGAGGGAATCGAGTTCAAGCGCCTGTTGTAGGGAGCTAGCAGTATGTGCATCCCAAAACTGCTAGGTGGGAAACAATCTGTCGGTGGCCAACCACGACATGAGCGTTGCGAAGCCCTCTTTCAACCACAAACCATCCCAATATTTCATGGTAACCAGGTTACCAAACCACATGTGTGCGAGCTCGTGGAGAACAGTCTCTGCGACATCCTTTTCCTTCTCGATCGAGCTGTGCTCGGGGTCCAGCAGTAAGCAATTTTTCCTGGAGAGGATTAGGCCCCAGTTCTCCATGGCGCCTCCGGAAAAGTCGGGAACGGCCGCCAGGTCCAGCTTCGGCAGCGGGAACGGGATTTCGAACATATTCTCGAAGAGCTTCAAGCCCTTGGCTGCCAGGTCCAAAGCAAACGCCGCTTCTTTCTCGCATCCCAAAGGGCAAACAACTGATATGGGCGGTTGAGTTTCAGAACATACTTGGGCGAGTGGACCGGTCACCAAGGCAACTAGCTGCAACATTGTCAGACTGACTGTTCTGCGAAAGATACAGAACGTGATTTATCTCACATAAGTAGACATCCGGGGGGTCTTTTCGAAGACCACCAGTTTTTTGGACTGCGGCAGCAGGAACGAATGCTTGACTGGCATGTTGGAGACGCACAAAAATGAGAGGTCGACGACAGCAGACATGCGAAACTCGGCCTTCATGTCAGGCTCGTCAAAGCAAGGAAAGACCTTGCCCTATCAGTTTCTGCCAGACGCGGGGACTGCAGTGGAATCATACCTGTCTGGCATACGTGGGCTCCATGTGTGTCGTCGCAATGCAATAGTCGGACTCGTTTGCGGTGTATGTGGATTGGTAGAGGCCCTCTAGGTCTCTCTTGAACTTCCCAGTGTATGTGAGACTGATCTTGACCTCTTCCAGAGGACGAAGCTCTTCACCTACGCTGAGCTCTACGGTCTCGTCGTTCTTGTCATAACTGCGCCGGTGTTAGAATGCTTCAGTTTTGCCAAGAAGAGGGAAGTAAGGCACCGTAAAGAATCGAGGTCGATCGCCATCGTAGAGCCCTGATAATCCACTGTGGCTGCTGAAATGGTGATGAACGTGCAGTGTAGCCTGATAGATGACGTGTGGCTGACTACGGTGCAGCTTTGTTGGTCAATATGAGAATATCGCCTGTTCTTCGAAACCACCGTGGAGACAATCACCTACTAGATGGTGGCGACCCCATTGAACGAATCTGCTTTGAATTCAGGTTCCAAGCATATCTCATAGAGGGTAGGTTTGAGCAGCGCTGGGAGTAGTCTCCTCTTGGAGCTTGCCATACTGAACAAACGACACGAACTGGTGATTGGAATTGCGGCACCAGTCGATGTGTTGAAGTTCCCTGGATTTTGGACGGGATGGAGAACGAAGCAGCTGTCAGATTGGAGTCAGGCCACGGAAGAGTGTTGGGACCGCCCAGTCAGAACATTTGCTCAGTCGCGTCAGCTCTGAGGCAATTCAGGTTCATCTCTGACCAGGGTGTTAGTGGCAGACGGTCGGACGTGACTGCTGTGATTGGTATGACTGACAGGCTTGACGCTCATGCCACCTGCAGGCACAAGGCCCTTAGCCCTTCAAGTCTTGAGGCAGTTAGAAGTTACCCTACTTCCTTGACCACTTTCCTTCTCTTTCTTTCGAGCTAGGCGAGATGGCGAGGTATTGTCCAGAATTATACGACGCTGGGCACCCGAAAGTCCAGTCTTTGACACATCCATCATGTAGCAATAACCACAGTGATAACGGCAATGAGATGAAGTCTTGTCACTATAGGTGCCTATTAGAGGTCTGAGACTAACTGTGATGATGGTGAGGGTGACAGTGTCCAAAGCACTGATATTCTTTCGTTCGAGGGAGGAATGTTCCAGACAAGCAGGGTCACGTACACAGAGGGTGAGCTGCTTCAGTACGCGCTTGTGTGGCCGATCTACTTTGGTTCGGACCTTTCTCAACAGCCATGATGCAGGGCATTGCGTGCTTTTCGCCAATGTGTATATGTCCCGGGATTTTCAAGTTGTGCAATAATTATTGCCCGGACTACTTCGACATCAGTTTGTACTTTGTGCGACCACGCCGACGGTGAGTCAAACAAGTCGATAATTCGGGCTACAAGGCAAGAGGGCACAAGGCTCCTTAGAGAACAATAATGTGCCATGCGTGTCCCGCAGTGCGCTGACTTGATGCGCTGGGACTCTGCGCTGAGACTGCTTCTACTTTTAATCGAGGCGTTTCTTGCGCTGCTGCATGTGAATCTTGTTTCCTTGCCTATCTAGTAGCAGTAAAAATGCATGTAGTAATAATGAATATGACTGATGAAGGCATTGAAGGCATTTCCTGATGGTCCGGTGTACTAGTATGACTCGAGAGAGTAAAAATGGGAAAATAACAGATCAAGTTCAACATGAGGCTTGGCAATTGAGAGATCTATAGCCTGTATGTAAGTGTTGATTTTTAAACGCAATAAATCACCTATTTTTGACAAATAGAAATGTCCCTCGTGTGTCTTGGCATCGAGTGGTTCGAGACATCAAGCCAGTTGCAAACATTCACGTATAGATTCCTGAATTCGTCCCACGCATCTTTCCCATGCTAATGCCATGTTTGTGCCAAGTCAACTCAAGAACTTGCTTTACTTTCGTGTAACAACTAATTTCATTAAATAATTGCCGGAGTCGGTAACTAAGAACCAGGTTCAAGGGTCTCCGATTGCGGTTGAGATAAGAGGCATCTTCACCGAATTGTGGATATGTCATTTCGGGGATTCACGTGAGCAACTTTGCGGAGACCAAGCCGCTAAGTATTTGTTCGAGGGAATTCCTGACCCTCGCCTTCGACCTTCCGGGTACCTCATGCTTCACGGCGGTTCTTGACAATACCCAACCCCCCAGAGAACATGTTGCCTGATAATGCGCTGGCGGCCGCTATCTGGCTGGCTACTCCAGCCTACGCCAGCTATGCCTTCTACGTGGGCAAAAACCTTACCACGGATGGCAGCGTCCTTCTCGGCGGCACCGGCGAAGAAGTCTCAAGCCATTGGCTTCAGCTTTTCCCGGCCCGTGACCATCCTCCTAATGCCACCGTCACTGTTGGTGTCACCGAAGATGCCATCTTCCCCGGAGAGCTCATTCAGATTCCTCAAGTAAACCATACATTCCGTTATCTAAGTATGGAATATTCAGACTACGAAGGATTCCCGGCGCCATTGACAAATGGCGGTCTCAACGAGAAGGGCGTTGCAGTCCGAGATGTTTGGGCCGACAACCGCCAGGAGCTTCTGGACATGACGCCTAATCCCCAGCACGGGCTGCAATACAGCGATCTGGCCCGCATTGTTATGGAACGAGCAAGCACAGCCCGGGAAGGCGTTCAGCTAATTGGAGACCTCATCAAGAAGTACGGCGAATCCACTTACGGTGGCAACTCGCACCTTCTTGCCGACAAGGACGAGGGTTGGGTAGTTTGGGAAATGGCAGGTGGTGCTGGGCTCTGGGCCGCCCAGCGGCTGGGACCTAATGAAGTCAGGGTGTCATATCCCGGCTACATTGAGGACTTCCCCGTCGATTTTGCCAATGACTCGAATTTCATGGGCTCTGAGAATATTGTCTCGTTCGCGGTTGAACAGGGTTGGTGGAACTCTACCTCCGGCAAGCCATTCAATATATTCGACGTCTACGGACCACAGGACCCCAGATACAAGGCTCGCGACGGCGGGTACAAATTCATGTCACAGGCCGCTCTGGAAAACGCTACCCTGGCGATGGCGCCATTGACTGAAGAGAAGCTGATGGAGCGGGTGCGTGACCATCGCATTGCCGATGACGAGGCTGGCTACGGGCAGGTCGTCCGCCTTCACGCCGATATCGACAGTGACATGCTACGCATCTGGAACGCACCTACTGGCTCAGTCGCAGCCCCTTTCACTCCCTGGTGGCTCGGCGTGCAGTCGATCCCGCCAGAGTCCGGCGAGCATAGATACCTGACCACTGGAGCCTCGAGCAGCTTCTTGAACCCGGACTACCAACTCCAAGAGGCTTCAGTCTTTGCTGGCCGAGTGTTCAAGCGCGTGCTGTACTACATGTGCTCGGACCCAAATCAATTCCTGCCCATTGTGACAGAGATGCTGACGCGTTTCGAGAACCAGTCCCGTGGGGATGTTGACGGATGGGTGGAGAAGTCGGCGAGTCTCTTAATCAAGGAGGACCAGCGAGAGGCTGCTCAGGCATTGCTGACCTTTTACGCTCATTCGCGAGCTGCGCAAGCCCTTGAGATTGGCCATACGCTGAACAATGCGCTTGACGGGTATATCAAGCTCACTGGACAATGGCGGTCACCAGTAGGTAGCGAGATCAATGACAGCGGCGAGGGAAATGAGACCGTCAATTGTCTCGTCGGCTACGATCCAGATCAGCCAAAGGAATTGCAGCCTCCTGCATCTCAGAAGCAATTGCTGAAGTTCAGGCTCTAGCTCAACTGTTCAAGGCAGAGTGCTTAATTTCAGTACTTGAATACAAATATGCTTGAGCACCGTTCTCGCGGTCAAAATCATGTATGGTGAGATTCTGTAAGCGAAAAGCGAAAAGAGCTCCTGCATTTGACCATCATAGATGGCAAGGCCGACGCAAAATCCGGGGCAACTGCCGCCGCCATGATATTTGCATTTGCCCGTGAACTCCAAAATCTCTCAAGGTGTAGGTCACGATACTAATGAAGCTAGAATGGCCACTTGTTTGAAACGTAGCCGTAGATTGTATTTTCCAATCATGGAAGATTCAGTGGTTTTATTTACACAGAAAGTAAAGTGACTTGAGCCGACGTCAGACCGTCTGCCGCCGCCGAGACTGTGATTTCTCCAGCTTGTCCAGCCGTTGTGCGCACTACGGCCAAAGCTAGACCACTGAAAGCCTTTCTCGTCAGAGATGGAAATGGTGTCTGGTCCGAGGGACTACCATTGTCGGTAGACACAATCTCACCTGGGCCGGAGATGGAGAACGTGATGCTATCGCTTGCGTAGGGTACAATGTCGCCCAAGCCGTCGGTCACTGCCACCGTGATGTATGACAGGTCATACCCATCAGCTGTGATTGTTGTACGGTCAGCTGTCGCGTTGAGTCCCTCGGCGGGACCGACAGTTCTCTTGGTTGCCTCCGCCCACACGTCTCCATTTTTGTATGTTACGACTCTGAGATCGCCGGGTGAATAGGTGACATTGTCCCAGCGAAAGCGGTAAGTGAGAGGTTCCTTTATCAGGCGGCCAGCCGATTTTCCATTGACAAACAACTCTGCTTCATCAGCAGATGAGAACACATGAACAGGCGTTATTTCGCCGACACGGTCGGACCAGCTCCAGTGCGGCAGGATGTGCGCGCTTCGTAGATCGGGCCGCCATCGTGACTGGTAGAGATAGAACCTGTCCTTTTTGAACCCAGCCACATCGATAATCCCAAAGTACGAGCTACGTGCGAGCGGGAAAGAATCGTATGGAGTTGGTTCTCCAAGGTAATCAAATCCACTCCAAACAAACTCGCCTGCAACATAAGGATACGTGTCCTGCTGAGTGAAGACCTTGTCTGGCCCCGTCGCCCAAACTGGGGCATATAGCTCGTACGAGCTGATCTGCAACGAGGTCGAATTTCCTCCCTGGCCGTCACTGACAATTTGACTTTTGTTGCCCACAACTGGAAAGATGTATGTGCCCCGTGTACTCACTGCTGCTGAACTTTCACTAGTCCATATCAACTTGTCCGGGTACGTGTCGTGGAATCCAGGGAAGACGCTAGCCCACGAAGTCCCCCGACCCTCGCCTTGATAATTCAGGCTGATAACATCCATCAAATCAGCGACAGTGTCGCCCGGCTGCGCCTGGTCGAATGACATGGTCACTGGTCGTGATGGGTCCTCGCTGTGGACAATCTCGCGCAGTACTCGGGCAGTCTCAGCGCCATCAGCGGTTCGTTGCTCGGGGATCTCGTTTCCGATACTCCAAAGTATCACGGAGGGATGATTGAGATCACGGCGGACAAGAGATCGCGTATCAGGCTCGTGCCAGTCAGGAAATAGCAGGTGGTAGTCGTTCGGTACCTTGGCCACGTTCCAGGCATCGAACGTTTCGTCCATGACTAAAAAGCCCAGACGATCTGCTAGATCGAGGAACTCAGGTGCTGGGGGATTATGTGACATGCGAAGAGTATTACATCCTAATTCCTGGAGAATTTGAAGTTGTCGTTCAGCCGCCCTCTCATTGAAAGCCGCTCCCAAGCTTCCCAGGTCGTGGTGATTGTTGGTGCCTCTAATTCGTACAGCCTGTCCGTTAACGATGAGTCCATTTGTTGCATCGAAGTTGACAGAGCGAATGCCGAATTGTGTCTCGTACTGATCAATGACTGACCCATTGCCGACGGATAGGGTCGTCACAGCTCGGTACAGGTTTGGTGTTTGAGCCGGAGGTGGGCCCCATAGCAATGGATTCGAGACAGTAACGGAGTTTTCTACCGACTGCTTTGTTCCTGCGGCAACTTGAATAGTCGTTTCTGGAAATTTCGCCACTATTTCGCCACTCTCAGCAGGGTAAATGTCCGTTCTAACGACTAACTCCTGGCTGGAATTCCCTTCGTTTGCAACATCCACGCCGAGATGAATTGTCGCTTCTTCTGCTGAGACAGACGGTGTCGTGATTTGCGTGCCGTACTGGTCAACATGGACTGGGTTGACTTTGACAAGCCAGATGTTGCGATAAATGCCGGCTCCTGGGTACCAACGTGACGAGTCGACGGCATTCTCAAGCCGGACGGCAAGAAGGTTTTCATCGCCAACTTGGGCGTACGGTGACAGGTCGAGTCGAAACGAGGAATAACCATAGGGCCAACCACCCACAATAACACCATTGAGCCAGACACTGGCGTGAGATTGTGCGCCATCAACATCAAGGAATATAGACTTTCCAACATCACTCTCCGCAATTGTGATGTTACGGCGATACCATCCAATCCCGTTGGTTGGCAATCGTCCCATGCCACCACTGATGTCAGGTGCACCAAAAGGACCCTTGATTGCCCAATCGTGAGGCAGGGTCACGCTGTCCCATGATGAATCGTCGAAGTTTGCTTGAACATATTCAACATTACTGCCAGGGGGCGTACCAGAGGGCCGCTCGTATTTGGTCCCGTTAACAATAAAATTGTTGGCCGAAGGGAGGATCCAGGGTTTCAACGTAGGATCATAAGATAAAGAGTCGGGGTTTGAGGCAAACCGCGAAAACTTCCAGTCATGATTGATATTTATGCGCTCCCGCGCAGTAGACACAACAGATTTTGGGACAACGGGACCAGAGGGGTGTGACAAGACTGATTCTAAAAGAAGCGTTAGAACAGCCAACTTGCAGGCGTTCTGTACTGATCGAAAGAATTCTAGCATCATGAGAGCGTACCTTGACTTCAGCATATTGATAGCATCAGCTTCCTTGGTGTTCATATATAGAATTACCTAGACATGTACGGAGAAGCCCGGTGTCAAATCTACCGAGTCGAACAAACCTGTAAGTGCGCCGCCTGCTCTGTCACTTCGTTCGTATGACTGACTCGACAGACAAGCGGCCCATTCATGCGAAAGATCTACTACACACTAATGTAACCGTTTACGAGGAGAATTGCAACATGCAGTACCCGTACCTGTCGGCAATAGCAAGAGATGCGGGGGGCCTAAGACTTGAAAGCGTTAGCGCACTGCGGAGTACAACTCTTTCCTGTTGAATGAATACCCAGATCGTATGGTTATGTATAATAGCAGGCACATAAGCGAGCTCACACGTCCGGGGCCGGCATAGGAGGAGAGTAGTGGGCAACGCCTCCGCAAGGAATGAGTTCGGACTGTGATCGGCGGTTTCCATCGCGCTCGGGTGATCTCCGGCGCCGTCAGCCCCGAGAAATATGAGTGGCCCTTGGGGCAGTTACAGACATGAACGACGCGTTTGCATTGTGACAAACTCTCGCCTTACCGATGCCAAGCTCGGGATGTGGGATGTAAACAAGAGGTCACGATTCGGAATAGAAGCAGAATTGAATCACCACGATTGCCTGCCTTACACTGCTTCAGCTTCTAATTCTTGGGCCTGGAGACTAAAGTAGCAACTCAAAGGCGTTTAGTGTACCTGAAGAGGGTCAAAGCCTCGGGCAAAAGACACCTGTGATACTGACGTAAGAATTCGACTCCTCTTCAGAACGCTAGAACCGTGAAACAGTGATGTCATCGGAATTTGTTCCATCATCGCATTTCATCCCCATCACAACTCGAGTGTTGCCCGTGGAAAACATTCGAACTGATAAAGAAACTCCACCACAAGCCTCAAAATGCCCCCCAAAAAGACATCAGAGAAAGCGAAGCAGGCCGCCCGCGATGAGGGGATGTGAGTGCATATCCTTCCCTGATGCCATATCGTGGCTCCTATTTACCAGGACACACAGCGTCAATCCATCTGGTGCCGCCATTGGCGGCTTCGCAGCAGCATACCTCGTAGGCGTCCCCATTACCTCCAGCATCACCAAAACAGACGGTGTGCTCCAAGGCCTCATTCAGGGAATACTCAAACTCATCCCCGGCGGCGTCGCCCCGGGCCGTACTATCCCGGCCCGTAAGTATAAGCCTTCCCCCTCTACATTTGCCCGTCCCTTCTTTTCCGAATCTTCCAGAATGCATCACTTGGGGCTCCGTAGCATATGATTAACGCATTTCAGTGACGGCGCTGTACCTGTTTATGACCTTCGGGGCGTCGGGCGCGCTTTCCGCCGCGGGTCAGGCCATGAGCCGCCGCGAGGGTCTGGACAACAACACGCCCCGGAAACATGTCCATAACCTAGATGGCCTACCGCTCCGCCTGCGGTCGGCGCACTACGGCCTGCTGGAGAACTTCGCGGGATTTGCGGTGGCAGCGTCCCTTGCGCAGAGTCTGGCACCTGCTGATCCCCAAATTGGGAATCTGCTGGGGCTTCATGTCCTGTTGAAAACCGGCGTGTACTATGCTAGTTATCTGGCCGACGTCGCGCCGCCGAGAACTTTGAGCCATGTACTGGCGACGAGCGCGGTGATTAATGTCTGCTGGAGGTTGGCGAACGGTGCCTAGCCAGGTATTATGGCTCTTAAGGAATCTGGGAGGATATTCGAATTATGGATGAAGCTGAATAAGATGAAAAATATTGAATAGTAGCTTTTGAAGACGTCACCCTGCCTTCAGTAAGCTTCGTCACACGCAAAACATTTTTGAAATCACAGTTCATTATGCCTTGGCTTCTAGCCTATGAGAGTGTGACTTCCGGGCAATCTGCCAGATTATTTTGAAGAAAATGTGTTGAATTGCATATTTCCATGCTTAGACTAATGAGAGCCAAGAACCGTTATTGAGGCCGCTATTTCGCAATCCCTCATGCCTCATGAACTACGTGTTGAATAGCTTTGCAGAAGTGTTGAGCTGACTCTGCTATTCTAGTAGAGACTGAAACAGCTGAAATGATTCCTCTGGCGAATTGAGAAGTCCCAATAATTAGACGCAGTTACTAAGGCACATTCACCTGATGGTGGTGCAAACATATCGGGCTGATTCTGCTATTTTAGGAGGAATTGATTCCATCCGCAAACCACAGGGGCCATGTATCAGATGGTCAGACGCACTTGCTGAGGTATCATTATTAGCTTAAAAGCCACAACAGGCAAACGGCCAGCTGTGACCAACCATGTCGCCCCCAAAACACTACTTATACAGGTGGTTGCAGATAAGACCAAAACGAAGACCTGACATGGGGGCAAGGGGCGGCCGCGCCTGTCCCTGAAATTCTCAGTAAGCAACTTTAACAGCGTACGTGAAACTCATGGTGGTGTACAGCCATCATGAATGAGTAAGCAGTTCTCTTGGTAAACAAGGCCATTCTATCAACTGCTTTCTACCTAGCGCCACACCTTGTTTAAAAATGAACTCCATCGCCATATAAGAACAGTATACTTTGCGGTTCCTCATTTCGAATCTCAACAGCTGGTTCTCTGTGAGTTCTGATATCAAGATTGTCTCGCAACCCAGGAAAACCATATCCTACGCAATAATTACACATACTCAATTCCTGCTGTTCTTTACAAACCGCCAAAATGCCCTCAAGCTTAAATCCCTCCGGCTCCAACGATAATTGCTTCTTCGTCACAGCAGCGTACCTGCTGGGTCTCCAGAATGTAAACGAGCTTCCACAGCCCGTCGTGGCCGAGATGAACCGCCTGAAGGGGAAAGGCATGTTCCCTCACGACGGGGTAAGCACGGAAATGGAGGACTGCTTAAAACAGATGGGCCATCCATACCTACTAAAAACCTGGGCCTTCACACCCGAGGGCTCGGAGGTGCTCGGCGGCCAGCACGGGGGCGGCGACGGAAACCTCGTCTGGCGGGGCGAGCAGTTCCTCTTCGGAGACCCAGAGTGGAACGTCGACCAGATCGGTATCGGGTACGCCACCAAGTCCGGCACATATCACTTCATCGTCGTGAAAGACACAAACCCCCCGTCGTATGTATGTTTCCAGCACAACACTAGCGGGACGGATAAGTGGATGGAGGTGAGGGGCAGAGAGGAGGAAGTCAACGGGAACTGGCACGATGTCATCCTTCAAGAAAGATCAAAGGTCCTCTGCGCTTTTGCCTTCAAGGATGTGTCTGGGAACAAAGAGGCTCCAAAGCCGAAGACCCGCGGGTTCTGGTCGAAGTTTTGTTGCTTCTGCTAAGCGGAAGTCAGCACCCAATAGAGAACAGCCCTTTGCTCGTGCATGCATGAAATTGTTCTCGATCAATGCGATATATGTCTCACTCTGTTGAAATATATTATATCAGGAGAGTTGGTTTGTGGGGTTCGATTGAAACATCAAGAATGGGTAATAAATGACAACAGAAGGCAAACTTCACTATATAGCAGCTGAAAATATCCGTTAGAAAGAAAGAAGACATTACATCTCGAATCTCTCCCAGTTTTCGTCTGTGTTTTATGACATGTGTGATATTGTTAGCCACTACTCAATCAGGCCAACAAACTTTTGCTTGTTGACTTTGAGGAGGTTATGTCAAGGTCATTATGGCAGAGTTATACAGCCGATGATCATATTTACCAGAGTCCAGACAGCCGCCTCAGATGTCGAATGATTCTGGGGCACTTTCACAAGCCTTTCATATCCTGAGGCTTATTTTCTGCCCTGTTCTCAACAGCCAGGCACTAGCTAACCGTTTCTTCCTCGTCTCCATTACAAGCAATCTCTTCCACTATAATGTTTTACGGGAAAAATTGACGGAACCTGGTGGAATATTCCCTCCATCGCGCCACATCTTTATGTGTCGATACGGAGGATACCGTTGGCAACAGATGGTCGCACCTCCACCAATTTTCAGAGCACCTCATTTTGCCCCAGCGCTGCCAGGCGTCAACATCAGGTTAAACCTATCGCCCATGCTCACAAGAATCAAATCGGTGCTGTGCCGCAACACGAATAAGCTTTTAATCACGTAATGCTTTGTGATGCCAAATGTTGCAGTGTATTCCTTGCGGCATGAAAGTCGACCTTCGCTTGCTCTCTTGCTTGGGTTATTGGTAAGTGGACACATCTACTCCTAGCAAGATAGCATCGAACCAACCTCGATTGTCGTACTCGATTCCTCAAGTTGCAAGACTTAGAATAAACAAGTGTTGCCACTCAAATCAACAACTCACTAGTAGTGTTTGCCTGTAGACTGATTCCAAGGTACTCGTATTCGCGCGCCTCCACATTTCGGCTAAAAGTCTTTGTATTCGTCTGGGTGGCCTGCACAAGCATTCGTCATGCATTATGCATGAACCCTCGAACCCCGGTCCTCTACTCCCCTGGCAGTGAGATTTGTGCCTGAAATTTAATCTCAGTTTCCAGGGGCGAACACGTTATCGTCCGGTCCGTCGGGTCGATTCAGCCTAGCGCACTCACAAAAGACTGGTGGATTGAGGGGAAGCTTTCCCCAGCTTCATTTCCTTCTCTCCGAGTCAGCGATGCGGAGAATTCGCGGTTGTGGTTGACGAGATTTGGTGGGACCGTGGACTTAGCTTGCCAGTCTAGTGTACTACGTGCGCGTGACACTGCGGCAGACTCGTTGCTACAAAGTATAAGAATGACAGGATGGGCAACGTATACAGCTGTGTTCACGGTTGTGATGTCCGCCGCCTTCGCTTCACCTATTTGAGTAAATTCTGCCGGGATGTCACTCCGAAGTCTTTTGAGAGTGTTTGCTCTGCTGGCGCCTTTGACAGCCTCGACGCCATCCCCTGACAGTCTTAACTCGGACCTGACAATCCTGCTCGATAATAATTTGCAGGGTACGTGAACACAACAACTTTTTGAACACACCTTGAAACTTACAGATAATCCACAGGTGCTAGCAGCCCGACAGCAGACTCAGGAGTGATTGTTCTCAGCCCCAGGGCCTATCAAGATGCCGTCTCGGGCTGTCAAGAGTTGAGCGAGGAACTATGGTCACCTGCTCTGGGCACAGCCAACATTCAAGCGAATCTAGACTACTTTGTTTATGAGGGCAAGGCGCAAAAGAACTCGAGCTTTTGGATAGCTGCCCAGAGCAATCAAACTCGTGCTCTCAGCGCCTCAGGACAGGTTACAGCAGTAGATCCTAGCCAAAAACTAAACGTTCTTTGCACACAAACGGCACCCTTTGCGAACTCTTCTTCTACAGATACCAGCGCCGAGTGGCAAGTTTCCGTGCATTCGAACAACGAGGATCTCATCGGGTGAGTACACGTCTGTATGACAAAATGGCATCACCACAGCTAACGTTTTCGTCAGTTTTCGCGATCGGACTGCTTTTCGCTTCTATGGGATTCGTTATGCACCCCAGCCAGAACGGTTCACATACTCCGTGCCGTACACGGGATCCAATACCTCTGTCTCAGCTACGACCTTTGGCTCCGAATGCGCCCAGGGAACGGCTGGATCCGAGGATTGCCTATTCCTGAACATATGGACACCTTACCTGCCGAGCCAGGATAGCAAGAGCGACAAGAGTGCATTGAAGCCCGTGATGTTTTGGATTCATGGTGGTGCGTTCACAGGTGGTAGTGCAAACGACCCTACATTCGACGGCGGCAGTGTTGCCTCCCGAGGAGATGTTGTCTTGGTTGCAATCAACTATAGGCTGTCGACGCTCGGGTTCCTTGCCCTCGACGATGGGGTCACCAACGGGAATTTTGGTCTCGCTGACCAGATCAATGCTTTGGACTGGGTGCGCGCCAATATCCAAGATTTCGGAGGTGACCCAGACCGTGTCACGCTCATCGGCCAGTCCGCTGGTGCAGGTTCCGTCCGGGCGATCATGGCCTCTCCAGAGGCAGAGGGAAAGTTTGCTGGAGCGATCCCAATGTCCAACCTGGGCGGCCTTAACTACGGGACGACTTACTCAGAATATTATACCATCGAAGAAGAAGTCAATGTGGCAGCGAATGCAATCTTAGCCGCGACGAACTGCACGGAAGCAGAGTCGCAGGTTGATTGTCTCCGCGCCATACCAGCGAACACACTTACAAGCCTAAGCACAGTGGCACGCTACGTAGTCGTGGATGGGACTTACATCACCACGCAGAATCTGACACTGACTGGGCCCGAGGCTCCATACAAGCTGATGATGGGAGTCATGAGAGAGGATGGCGCGCCATTCGTCCCTTACCCGACTACGACGAATGAGACAGAGTACCTGACGGCCAATGGCTGGAATATACCACAATCCACTCTGGATGAATTGTTCCCGCTCCCTGCTGGCGCAAATCAGACTCTCAACCTGTATAACGTCACCTCGCGCATAGCAACGGACGGCATCTTCAGGTGTGCTGACGAGGCTACGGTTTTCTCAGGCCTCGAGAGTGGAAAGTACAGCTCGGTCTACTATTATGAGTTTGAAAGATCGTACCAAACAAGCGGTTACCCTGGAATTGACGTCTGCCAGCCGCCCATCACCGCCGATCACCCATACGGGGATCCCAGTTTGCCCTACTTGAGGTGTCATTCTGGAGAGCTGTACTACGTGTTCGGAAACGTGGCATTCGAGGGCCTCCCGGAGCGTGACGACAACGACCTTCCATTCGAGCAATTTGCACTCGACTCTTTTACATCCTTCGTCAGGACGTACGATCCCAACCCTGACCGGGCCTTCCTCGAAGCCAGACACTACACCAACACCAGTATGGAGCTCGATAGGACGGGGAGTTGGAGGCCAGCTACGCAGGGGAACCTGACCCTACGAGCACTGACATGGGGGTCGTATCAGGACTCATTCAGGGAGTCACAGCAATGTGAAGCGCTAGGGGTGCCTCTGACGTATTGGGAATGAGCGCAAAACAAATTAGAAAATAAAAGAAATGTTCCGCGGACGTTGCGATCTTGCTTCTTTCTCGTAATATCAAGCAGGTACTACTTTCATACGGTCCTGTGCCCTGTATGAGCTCTCCAAAGTAATCTTCACTAGTAGTAATTTGATTCTTGTCAGTGCGTGGCACCAAAAACAAACCCTTGAATGCAAATGTAGTATGGCTGTATTTTGCATCGATCTGGCTTTTCTGAACTCCCTGAATTCCCGCAGCTCGGCGATGTGTCTCGAGATTCGGTCTTCACTGATTTCAAGGCAAGTACCAGAGAACATCTGCAGCTCATACATGCTCGGGAACGAAGGTGGCAGTGAAAATGACAGGTCTGAGTTTGAGGGTCCCAGAACAAACGTCAACGGTATTTTGAAAAAGGAGGGTGAATGATTAATCAAATTTCAAATATTCGGACCACATTCTAGAATTCTCAATGCGAGACTTCATTTTCTCCTTCTTTATCTCCTTACAGTGAGCTGTTTAAGAGTGGGAGCCTTGACAGAACGCTTAATTTCCCATTGTCATCTGACAAGGTGGTAATACAATCAGCTTTCAGCACAATTTCTTGTTCTTCAGCCGTCCAATGATACTACCGAGCCTTTGTTTGCCTCCGTGTGCCAAAGACAATGATACATCCATAGGCTCATATAACCCAGATATCTTGATTCAAGTCGACAGAGTCTGGCCTACGCTCCATGAGAAATCCACAATCATCCGAGAAGCAGGAGATATTCAAATTTCCGTGAAACGTTCTTTCTCAACCCATTTCAAGTGCACCTTTAACCAAAATCTTTTTTTGGGAAAGCACGGAAGTAATCTTCTCGGCATTCAAAATGGAGTCTAGTTTCAAAAGTTTTGGGCAATTTCTCTTTCACCTCCTGTGGCTGGCCATAGCAGAAGGGCTGACTGTTGAATTTCTTGTGACAGAAATCTCCGCGGTACGAGAGAAGATTTCTGAACTTCGTCACGAGGAAGAAGAACACATCAACTCAACCACAATCGAAAAGTTTCCGGAATATGTAAGATTTCCTGAATTCCCTACTATTAGCTAAGTTCCTAACTATTCCAGGACGATCCGTTCTACAGCAAATCTCATCCTTTCTGGAGGACCGGTTGGTACGATACCAGAAGACGACGCTTTATTGTCTACAACGGCCCTTAGATGCCCTCAGATACAATTGTACATGCTTTGGCTTTTGCTTTTCGAATTCACACTTCTCGGTATTAAAAAACATTGAAACGAGTCTTGGTATGTTGTCTTTGTACACATCATTGCTCATTTTGATATAAACACAATAATATATTTAGGAACGGGATCTTTTATAACAATTACATTTAAACTCATGGTGTTTTCTATTGAAAAGTCAGATTTGAATGATTTCGGTAACCCAGTGCAATTTTATATAAATGTTCTTTTACAAGAAATGCTCAGGTCCGAATCTTGAAGATTAGTGGCCCAGCACCTCAAACCTCATGGCAGCCGGCTGGAACCACGTACTATCAACGGGCTACCCTTTACCCAGCAGCAAACCTTGAAATCACAACCCCTGCCCAATACGATCCCTACAAGACAACAACCAACCACATCACCAACCCAATCGCTAGCGAATACCGTGCGTACGCACAACGAAGCCCTACCAACAGATTCGCATCCCTTCTGGTGACCTGTAATCAACTCATATAGTCTCCCTTCAAGTGGTACGGGTGACCTCTCTTTCATATGTAAAATAGAAAAAGCTACATAGTAAGAAAGATCTCATAGAGTCTTGAAAAGACCAGTCCGAAATATAGAAGTTGATCAAGTGGCAATCCAAAGAAATCGATACACCTAAGGTCTTGGCCACGGACCTCCTCGTCCCCGAGTTGGTTGAAATCCTTGCCACTGAGGCGATGGTCCCGTAGGTCCTTGAAACTCAGGTGTTTGTCCCGGAGGAGCTTGCCACTGAGGCGGTGGTCCCGAAGGTCCTTGCCATTGAGGCGGTGGTCCTTGAGATCCTTGCCACTGAGGGGGATGTTCCGGAGGCCCTTGCCACTGGGGCGGTTGTCCTGGAGGCCCTTGCCATTGAGGCGGTTGCCCTTGAGGTCCTGGCCACTGTGGTTGGCCCCAAGGTGTATAATACTGAGTTGTTTGCGGCCCTGACCAGGGGCCCCAAGGTTGTTGCCCTTGAGATCCTGGGCCCGGATTTGGTGGTCCCTGGGATTCCTGAGCCTGCTGCACCTGATTCGGTTGCCCAGCTGGCTGTCTCGTATTCAAGTTGGTCCAAGGCAGTTGACTGTCATCTTGCGCAAAACGTTGCAGAAAACTGATGGGACTCCAAGAGGGCATCCTCTTAAAATGATACCACAAACTCGTCATATATACATTCCCCAACTCATCTGTTTCGGAACCGAAATCGTCTAACCAAGTTTCACATTCTGCCTTCAGGGCGGCTAGGCATTGGTCGGCTGTGGCGATGAGGTTCGGATCGGGGACTGCGCCTTGGTGTGTCCTTGCGAAAACAACGAGAAGTTTTACGCTGTTGGCATAGGGTAGGAAATAATTGTTATGTATCGTTTGCATCGAATTCCGTGCCAAGTTATAGCCGCGTCCCTCGTTTATATTGCCGCGTGCATAGACGTAACTATTGAAAGTCAGGAGTGAACCTGTTCCCTGGTGTAATCAACGAATTCGGCAACAGGTCAAGATAAATTTACTTACGAATCTATTCCATCGATGTACTTCGGCCAATCTACTCCCATTGTCGGTGAACCTCCGTACTGCGCTAATGTTATGAAGAATGTGTTAATCGGGCACAGCTTTGATTCAAACACTCAGTTGCTTTTGGAAAGGACACGCAATGTGGGGTGATCACTAACACAGCCAGATTGCGACCGACGAGCTCATGCCATAGCAACGTTCGAACATATCCCTCGAATATCTATCATAGGCTGGGTCCTGGTGTCGCTCATGACCGACTCCTAACTCACACAGCAAGGCGTCGAGTCTCAGGTTGCTTGCATGGATCAAACCGTTCACTAGTTCCATACGCATACCAGCAGTAGCTGGTATCGGTGTAACAAATTGCTGACGCCCGTCGGCTCCGAAACGGCTGAACATCCTCAGTTGTCTCATGCGAACATCTAGGAAAGCCATCGTGGCTTCACGTAAGAGATCGAATATCCAACTAGTATCGGCGTCTGCGTCCGGAGCAAGGCGGGACAAGGCCCTTGCTATAGGCATTCCTGCCGCGCTATTTAGAGGGAGCTGGCTGCGAAGCTGGTCGATCGTCCTTTGGGACTCTGCGTTGGGCTGTCTTAGTAAATTGCGGTAGTGAGCTTGTATTGTAGCCATCAAATTTCCAGCTTCCCTGTTGCCTAGGACTCTCTCGTAAGCCTGATCGCCACTGAGATCTGCCAAGTTCAAAACTGCTTCAGGCCCCTCGATTGCATTCGCGAAAGCTGATAACAACGGCTGAACGTATGTCGGATCATTGCGCCAGTTGATAGGGAAAATATCGGGAAGAGCTGTGAGAAACACGATGAGCTTAGAGCGGGACCAGCGATTGACCGCATTTGCACCAAATCTCTGGATAATCAATGGTCGGCCAACTGTGATGCTTTCTCTCTGATCATCACCATCATCATGAGTGTCCCTAGCTCTCTTCTGCATATTGCCTGCTTCTGCTTCTACTAAAGCCTCCTTTATCGTTACTGTCGGTATAACCTCTCGTGGGATTGTGTTACAGTGTTGCAGTCTTTCTTTTGTGCCACAGGATACTACTTCTCAGACAAGTAGTAATTTTACTTCACCTCTCCCATTCATTCTCTGATCACTATATTAATCCAAAAAGATAACAAGTGATTGTGTTTGAAACTCACTACGGTTTTGGGATGGCGAGTAACCTGTTTGTATAAAATATCGTGATTGCAAAATTCTTACCTTTGTGCTGTTTTGAAGATTCAAATGACAGTTTCGCTCGATATTTTCATTCAAGATTTCGAAGTCCGCATCCGGGACTCTGATAAAAGAGAACCATACTCCCGGAACTTGCGTAGTTTCCAACACCTCTTAGTGTTTTGCCTTCCGAGACGCAACAAAGAATCGCTTTTCTGAAAGCGAGTGATAACCTCGCCCCTTCCGGGAGACAGAGTCGAGCCTACCACCGACAGGAGCTATTCATTACATAGATATTCTGGTACAAAGAAAGTGGGACAAAATGAGGAAACTCTGGCAAGAACAAACACCGAGTGTGGTAAACTAACGTATTCTAAACTGTAATGTCTACCTTGATACGTCAAGCACTTCCTGCTTGACTGATCGATTGAAGGTTTTTAGGGGTCAGAACTTCTCTTCTATCGCTATGAACTATAATTGTATCTGTCTTCTCTTAATGAGACTGACAGTGCGCAAATTTAAATGGGAGACCATAAACACATGAGTAGCAAGCTCAACGCTGAGATTATCAACGGAAGGCAGGTAGTATCGCAGACAAATATATACTTGCACTTGTAGGCAGGCCATAGTCGCTACATTCGGGGACTAATTCAAATACTATCGGAGCCAGTTCAAGATTCGTTCGAATTGATGGACATCGGGAGACATACAGTCTTGTACGTTGAGAAGAAAATTAATCCATGATCTCAGTTTTGGCAAGTTCAGTAGTACTAGGGTCTTTGCTTGTGCTTTTATAGGCACCTGCTGTGATTATTATACTTCTAGCACGCATAGTTACTATGACATCACTGGATCCTCCTTGCTGATGCAACTTGACATGCTATCGTTGGCTCGCGTCTCTGACTGTTCCATCAACAATGTAATCTACATTCTCTACACCCGGCATCACTTTCTGAGAACTTTTTATCTTATACGGTGCTAGCTGCCGGTCATGAGTACACCCACCCTGCCCCTACAAGGCAAGACTGCCATTGTGACCGGAGCATCACGCAGCATTGGCTATGGCATTGCCCTAAAATTGGCCGATCAGGGTGCAAATGTGAGTGCTGCTTGTCTTCAACGGAACGTTGGAACACCGCCTCAATCTTGCACTTTTCCTGACGCTGTCCTCAGGTTGTCCTCGGATACACCTCACCATCCAGCGCGATCAAAGCTACGGAATTGAAGAAAGAGATCGAATCGCTGCCCCACCGGCCCAAGGCCCTTACCGTGCAGGCGGATCTAGGCACCCTCGACGGCCCAAAACATCTCGTGAGCGAGACCGTGAAATGGGCCGAGTCCGCTGGTCTAACCGTGAAACTTGACATTCTTGTCAACAATGCCGGCCTCGAGCGTGTCAAGGCCCTTGACGAGCTCACCGTCGAGGACTACAGCGCGGTCTTTGATGTCAATGTGCGGGGGACCATCCTGCTGACGCAAGCTGTGCTGCCTTATCTTAACCCCGATGCTCGGATCGTGAATATCTCATCAGTGGGCGCAAGGGCGGGGTTCAAGAATCTCGGCCTGTACTGCTCTTCTAAGGCAGCAATCGGTACGACTGTCCTGACTGAACTTTCTCTGAGTCCGGACACTGGTTGACTCAAGATACCGGAGGGTACCAAAGTTGCTTCTTGATGTCCTTGCTCATCTTTCAAGGAAACATGACAGGAATCTGAGCTTCTTTTTCTGAGTTATTTCCTGTGGAAAGTTCATTACTAAGGATCGAGTGTGCTGACAAGTATCAACGAGAGCAGAAGGCCTGACGCGCTGCTGGGCTGCCGAGCTCGGTGGGAACGGGACAACAGTAAACGTGGTAAGCCCTGGGCCCGTGCAGAGTGAGATGCTAGACAACATTCCCAAAGAAATCGTCGAGATGCAGAAGCAGCAGACACCGGTTCAGAATCGCCTAGGCACCATCGAGGAGATTGCAGATGTGGTAGCCTGGCTATCAGGGCCTTCAAGCGGATGGATCACTGGTCAGGTCATCAGTGCGAGTGGAGGATGGGCTATGTATTGATCACAAGCACTGTGAGAAGAGGCCATAGCTGAACATATGTAGAGCTCGCTCGTCCAGGAGGCGTATCTAGACACCGAGGGGTTAAAAGAAATAGGCAGGGTTTGGTAGTGGACAACAGGACCTACTTTTGACTCCTTGCGGACTGCTGAAAATGAAATTTAAGGAGCGTCTTGATTTGCATCCGATCAGCATTACATGGCTGCCTTGACCACAACGACAGGCTTAAAGAGTAATTACAGGCATTGCCTGCATGAAATGGCACCAATCCACAGCAGAAAAGATTCAATTATTCTCAAAATCTCATCTAAACATCGAGTAGTCTCATGGATCGCAGTCTGTCGCGGTAGCTAGGTCCTCCCACACTTTCATGTTGCCCTTGTGTCTTTCCATGGCTTCACCAACGATTTCGTACGCATCTCTTCCCACGAGGAGCCTCGGGGGCAGCTCCCGTCCTTCACACGGCCCTGAAGCGGTGAGGGCATCCACGATAAGTTTGGCAGCCTTCACGGGGTCACCGGGCTGGTTGAGACTGTACGCGTCGAAATTGGCCAACGCGTCCTTGACGGCGCCGTCACTGAGATCCTCGATAGTCCTGCTCGAGCGCAGCTGGTGCCCCGGTACCAGAAAATTGGTCCGTGTATACCCCGGCTCCACAGACGTGACCTTGATCCCCAGGTGCGCAACTTCTGCACGGAGCGACTCGGCCAAGATCGTCGCACATGCCTTCGTCGCGCAGTACAAGCCTGCGCCTGGCGTTCCACGCCAACCGCCAATGCTGCCTAGGTTGGCGACGACGCCCGAGCGGGCTTTTCGCATTACGGGCAGCACAGCGCGGATCATGTTGAGTTGGCCGAAGACATTGGTGTTGAAAATTGCTTCGGCCTCGGACCGGCTCGCTTCCTCGACGCCGCCGGCCAGAATGTAGCCCGCGTTGTTGACAAGAATGTCGATGCGACTCCCTGGGGTCTTGGAGATGATATCTTGCACTGCTGCCTCCAGGTTGTCATCGCTGTCCGTCACGTCGACGCGCTCGGTGATGGCGCCACGCGTGGCGAGGTCTGCCAGCTTGGACGGGTCACGAGCAGTGGCGACAACGGTATCTCCCCTATCGAGAGCTGCTAATGCCATCTCTCGGCCGAGCCCTGAGGCACAGCCTGTTATCAGCCACACTTTATTGTCTGTCATGATGTGCTGTTGAGTCTATATGAGTTGTGGTACAATATCTCAATCAGAATAGAGTATATTTAACTTGAAGAAATGTCTCCAAGCACAAGATGCTGAGCGGTCTCGCCATTGAATCGATTCAGAAAAGCTGTCTTGCGAGTCTTATATAAAATGGCTCCCATCCGGCGATTGGATTAATCGCCGATAAGAAGGAAATCCGGTGGTCGTTCATGTCGGCGATACTGCTGTGCACCATGCGCCACCGCGAGGATGATTGGTTTAGTTGAGTAAGCCAAGATTAAGACTCTAGCAGTCTTGCTTGCACTTGAAGGCGTGAATGTCTTTCAGAATCGTGACGGCTCTATTCTTAGGTGTGAGGTAGGTGAGTTGCGTATGAAGTAGCCTTTCAACTGCCAAGAAAAGGACGACCTATCCGAGAAGCTGTAAAGTAGGGAGCGTCTCTATGACAAAGGCTAGATATACTCCCACAGGATTGTCTGAAACTAGTCCTTGGGCTATGATATACAGGCAAACGAGACAGCCCAAACCAGCTCCGCTCGTCATTGGCCGATGTTTCCCCTGCAGGCCTATTTCAAGGTAGCAAGACTCAGATTGGTGCAGAGGAGAATATGACGCCAGTGACAGTAGTGTCGATGGATCACACGTAGCAGCAGCGTAAGCACGAATCTTACGGCGACCCATCAGCTGCTGACCTACCTGGGTGTAGATCCACCAAGCTGAAAGATGATAAGATCAGCTCGTGCTCACGTCGCACTTGGCGCGCAGGCGAGCCCGACGCGGAAATCGGCGGGAACCAATAAATTGGGATGTAAGCACGCACATGTCGACACATCAGCAGGTCCTATCGCCGCTTTCAGATATGCGAAAAAGTTCACATAGCTGAAAAGAAAAGTCCAGACCACACGAAAAGACTCGTCGGCCATGCCTCAATATGGAGAACCGACTCATCACTATCCAAGACCTCCGCGGCTCTTCGCCAGGCTCAACGCAGAGAACGTCATGGGCTTCGCAATGCGACTGGGAGCGCCATAGGGAGCGCATCATCAACTTGTACAAGTTCCAGGACCACACCCTTCGGAGAGTGATGCAGATCATGCAGCAGGAGCAAGGCTTTGTCGCAACGTGAGTGAGTCCACACACACACGCACTCGCACGAGCTACTGCCCTTTATGGCCCCCTATCTTCAGCCCCCGTACTGATAGCCAACAAACGAACAGACCTAAGATGTACAAGTATCACTTGCGTAAATGGGGCATTCAGAAGAACCTCCGCGCAAAGCAAGCTCATGAGCTGCTACAGCAGACGAGACAGGGGGATACGCAGGCATCCGAGTTCTCGATTGGCGGCATCAGGGTAGACCAAGAGCGGCTACGCAACCTACTCAAACGTGCGTCCAAGTCGCAGCGCGGCACAGCAGCATCGAGGGCGGCGGGGACGGCCTGCATCGGCAATAACAGCACATCGCCGTCGACCCGGGCAACACCTTCCCCCCTGCCGCAAGCACGCCTGCGGCCGCCTCACCCCCAGCCCGAACTGGAGCAGATGCTGTTTGCACTACGGAGCTACGTCAGCGGCAGCTTCGACGCGGGCCGCTGGACGAGGACGCACATCCCGTGGCAGGACGGGCTGGTCGTGGCGTCGCACAACTGTGGTTGGTCGGCGGGGCGGCTGATGAACTCGGGTCACGTAACGCAGGCGTTCCGGCTGCTCGGGGTCTGCTTGGACACATGCAAGCACATGCTCAGTTCAGAGACGCCATATTTCCCTATCGGGATATACGCCTTGTTGTTTGAATTCTCAAAACGCCACGAGGTGCTCACCAGGGCCATCATCGCGTTCCTGCGCGAGCTGGCTCTCGTCGTGCACAGGTCTCGGCGGCACCCTGTGTACGTCCTCTTTCAAGGCATGAGCTTGATGACATCGGAGCAGATGCGCCAGTGTGCATGGGCTCTCTCGCAGTCCTACCACCAGGCTCTTCGGGGTGAATTAGGTCACGATTCTTCCTCCTCAGAACAGATAACGGCCCTGAACGGGCGCGGCATTAGCTGGATCGCGGCGTATGGCTCAGCTGAGGACTTGAGCCTCGAGCTTGCACTCCAGGAAAATCTCGAGGATGTTTCGAGCGGTGATACGACGAGCTTCGAGGCATTGGAGGCGAATCTGCGACTTGCGAACTTCATGCTGGACAGGGGCAGGTACGGGGAAGCACGAGATCTGGCGGTACAAGTTCTGTCCCTGGCAGAAAAGAACGGGGAAGATGCACAAGACGCCTACCTTCTGGATGACTGCTATCGCATCCTATTTTGGATCTCACGGCATGAAGGTACGACCGAGCAGACCACCAGCGCCGCCCAGAAGTGGGTCAACATGTGCACGACGAGGCTGGGCCAATCGCACGAGTTGACAGTCGATGCACTGGGTGAGGTCGCGGAGTATTACGGTGACATTGGGAACATCGAAGAGGCAAAGAAGAGGCGATCGGACCATGAGTCCGCGATGAACGGAATGTGCGAGCGCCTGGAGCGGCTTGGGCTGGGTCGTGAGGATTGTGCTCCTCAAAGGAGGACGATGTTGTACGGACGTACATCGCAAGGATCAGAGCTGCGTTGAGAACTGCTGTTCAAGTGTAGATAGGGAAAGTAGTATATACTGAAAGTGCTGCCCTTAGAGACGTTCACATTTCTAAAGAATACCGAAGCACTACATAAATCTAAAGAAGTATTTCAACCTAGTGGTGTTGTACAATCAACAAGATGTAATTTACATCAAACTTCCGACGTTAACTTATAACACTATCACTGCTCACCTCACTTGCAAAACCCACATAGTGAGAGCGACTATACGCTCTAATGACTAGTACAATGACTGCATACACATGTTTAAGGGCCCAATTGAGGTGACGAGCAGGTACAGCAAAATATCAGAGACGTTCATGTACCAAAAACCTAGGAGAAATTAATGAACCTTCCAGTTCGTTGGTCTTGGCGAGTCACATTTCCAGGCAATGACATAGCCTGACATGTAGGACATAGATCGTTGCTACATGTCCAAGTCGAGTATCTTGAAGGACCGCAACGGAATCACCAGAGCTCCCCCGTTGGAACTGAGCTGAGCATCTGAATCAAAAATGATTTCACCACCCCACGAATGACATGGCAAAGCGGACTGGCCGGGTCAAATTCCAACTGGCTTCTTGCACATGCGGTGCCTCACGCCCGACGCCACCACAGGGCGCCAATGTCTAAGACCTGTCCGCCGTTGACAACTGACTTTGCCACCACGATACTTTAGATTATATGCCATGCTGGCATCCATAGCCATTGATGACCCCTGCGAGGTAGTAGTCAGTATTATCATTGTTGGTACCCCTACCGCTGCTCTGACTACCCTATGCATGGAACGTACTTACTGCCCAGCCCGCCCCACAGAACGCTGTCTTGACCGAGTGAGCGAGGCTCTGACCAGCGCCGCAGCCTTTGGCTTATCTAAGACACGGGAGTATCTCGGCACAGAAGATGTTGCACAACGGGCTGACCGGGACAAGGTGAGCACATCGGGGGGAGCAGAAGGAAATTTGTCCTGATTCCGATCATGGTCTTGCAATCCTCCTTCGGGTCCTGTAAAAGCCCGAAAATAATGTTGCTTAACCTTTATGACACTCATCTTCACTGGCCTCTTTCGGCTATAGGAAATAAAGGGGAGGACAGGCAGGTGGCCGGAATATAGCTTGACCATAGAGAAGGTTCGGGCGTATGGAAGTTTTCCGAAAACCAAATTGTGATGAGAAAGGAACAAGACCACCTAAACTCCGACGGCGATGAGAAGGCAGTGGATCACCGAGTCCGCGCTGGCGAGGGAAGCTGAGCACAATCTTCGGATTTCATTTCCGAGAAACGGGGCTTATGTGACTCCAGTACAGCAGAAAAACAAGAGTCCCTTTTTCAACATGCTTAACTCCGACAGCCATCGCCGCCCCGAACTTTACCGTCCATACCTTGCGCCAGCCCAGAACGAGATGCGAAACCCCTGACCAAGCCCAACAAAGACCGCGCGCCAAGGTATCAATACAGTGCGTGCTTCCACGTGCAAAGACAGCAAATTATACACAGCAAGCGTCCCGGAACTGCTGCCACGTAGAGTAGAATATACAAAGAAGAAGCCAACGTACACCACCAGATAGTATGAGCCAAGTCCTACCGCGTATTCCTGTCAAGCCACATCCCCTCAATGCCCCGTGCCTCGGCTGGCGACGTTCGTCTTGGTCCAGCGGGCCGTCCTTGACCAGTCGATCTTCTTCTGCGCGGCTCCGCCGGGACCGAAGCGCTTAGCCTGGTCGGCGCGGAACGCCTCCGACACGAGCAGGGGCTCCTCCATGGGCATGAGCTGCGCGTGCGACGAGTACGGCAGGACCTTGGAGGCGCGAGGCGTGGGCTCCTTCTTGGGCGCCAGCGCGGCGACCTTCTTGCGCTGCTCGGCGCAGACCTCGTTGAGCTCCTTCATGTCGGACGTGATCTGCGCCTTGATGAAAGCTAGGTCCGCCGTCGAGGCGTCCTCTTTCTTGAGCGTCTGCATTACTGGTGTGCGCGGCGTGTACTGGATGTGGTCGAGTTGAGGTGCGTTCTCTGGGATGACGGCTTCGTCGAGGAGGGCCTCGCTGCCCTTGGCGAGCAGCTGTTGGATGTCGATGGATTCGCCGGGTGGTATGGGTGTATCATTAGATGGTGTTATGCAGGGCATGTCGACTTCCTTGCGGAGGACGTGGTCGATGTCGACAGCACTGAAGAAGGCACATGATTGTGGGAGGTCATCGATGCCGATCTGCTGGGCGAACATGCATCGTGTCCAGAGGTTGGCGATCTGCAACGCCATGGCGGCACGGTACTTGTCTTCGTTCTTGACGAGGTAGCGGATTTCGTCGTGTACCGTGATGGCAAGACGAGCATCGATGTTGAAGCGTCGGGCCAGATAATCCATAGACACGATCAGGAGGTGCAGGTAGTCAACGCCTGAGCTCTGAATGGCCCAGTTGATGCGGCTCGTGAGGAAGCCACCCTTGCTGACGTAGCTGCTCATCAACGCCTCGGTGATGCCAGCTCCGAGAACAGGTGTGCGCGGACGCCGTTGCTCAGCAAACTCTTCGAGCTTGTTGAAAACGAAGGACTCTGTGCCACCCCGCCAAAACTTTCGCTTGTAAAGTACCTTCCGTTCCGACTGTGCCCCTTTTGTCGAAGTGTAGAGTTTCTTTGCGATGGCCTCGGTCTCACGCTCGGAAAGCGTTGGATTGAACTGCCGGAGCAGCTGTGCGGCGAACTTGAGGCCAGCGCCATAGATTCGCCCGTAGTTGAATACCTTTGCATGATTCCTCGAAATGCCCAGAATCGAAGCCGTTCGGGAATGAAGATCAGTTCCAGCAGCTTTTGAGCCTTCTAGCGTCATGAAGCCAATGGCGTTGCCGCCGTGGAGTTGGAATATGGCATCGCCCAGTACGCTCGCAATCCAGAGCTCCTCAGAGTCCACGTCGGCGCCCACGAAACTGTATCCTGGGGGCGCCTTGACCATTGCCTTCAGCTCGGAGCCCACTCTCGTCTCCTTGGCATTGCTCGCAGTCAGCCAGGTGTTTTCGACAGCTCTCCTCGTGATGGTGCCCATCGGTATGAGCTGCGGGAGAATGTAGCCTTGAGCCGTGTCTCCTGCTTTCTGTCCTTTGGGTACCCGTAGTTCCTTTTCATAGACGACCAGTTGCGACCTGATTCGCTCGCGAGCACTTATCCAGTATGAGCAAGACGCATTCATTTCCAGGGCCTCCTTTGCATAAGCGTATTCAGACGTCAAGATTCCGCTTTCAAAATAATTGAGATAACCTTTTGCCATCGGGTTGGCGCATCGGGCCGCGGGGCCGTCTTTATGAGGGACCTTGAAGTAAACTCCATGTATATCGTCTCGCAGCAGAGGTTCCGTCTTCTCATCCGTCATATCGCATAACTTCATTGAGTTTTTGACGTAATGCTCTCTCTCCTCCCGAGAAACGCGAAAAGTCCACCCGTGCTCGTCTGACCAGAATAACGGATGCCCTTCCCAGGAGAGCCTGAGCAGCAGTGGTGCTATCCTCGTCCGCACCGAAATGCTAATAGGGGCATCTTTTGTGGCAAAAAGATCTTTGTACCATTTCGGCATGCCAGGCATTTTTTGATTCTTAGACGGCCTCGGTGGATCCCCTTTCTTTTTGCCTTTGACCCACTTGATCTCCTGCCCTGACCAGTCCAACTGCTTCAACCAAGGATCGTTGCTCCATTTCTCCTCGTCATCTTTGACCTCCAGAGCCTTTTCAGCGAGAGATATGAGACGTTCTTGGACACCGACTGACAATTTTTGATAGGTTGCTTCGGCGTTCGCGATGTAAGAATTCCAAGAGTCATCTACGGGTAGAATGACAGAGGACAGGTGCCTCAGAGCGGCGAAGCTGACTGGGTGGGGGCACGTCTTGAGAAAGTTGGTGAAGACAATCGAAAATACTCGATGTGTGATGGCAACGTCGGCCGCGCAATAATTGAGGAGGTCGTCTAGCTTCTCCAAGACCTTTTGCCGATCCAGCCCGCTAAAGTCGTCTCGGGCAGATTTGTCCATGGAAACATTGAGATGAAATTTGGCCACGTCCCGCAAGGAGTTGATCGAGCTTCTTCCGACCCACAGCTCTTCTTCATCCATCAGGGCGCCCAGGCTGAAGTTTCCCTCGGCTCGAGCGACTCGTTCCTTCTCCCGGTTCTTCTGAGCCTTCATCCACGTGGGCCGTTGCTGCGAGCACATGCCGTTCACGGCAACATGCAGTGACATGGTGTCTAGGAAGCAGTTTTTTGTTTGCTTGATGTCGTATTCCTCGAGTATCCTGGCCCTGTCGTACCCGATGTTGTGCCCAACAACGATTCGCTCCTTGGTAGGATCACCGAGCGGTACAAGTTGCGTTTTGACGTCCGTCTCGCCCAGAAGCCACGGTGACAGCCAAACGTACCAGGCTGTTGGACTAGCAGCGCAGGCCATGACAGCAAAAGGGTTCTCCTGCCACATCACTTCGACGTCAAATGACAGCATGGTCTCGTCTGGCGCTTCTACCTCCTCCGTGATCTCCGGCCCTGTCCCGTCTTTGCAGTAATATTTGGTCCATCCGCTCCGATGTACCCATTTTCTCGGCTGCTGGGGCGTATTGGATTTTGCAAACTCTTTTGCGTGTGACAAGAAGGGCTCCGCGGCGTCCGTGCCGAGTCTAAAGAAATGTTCGTCCAGCGTCTGGGTTTCTGGAGCTTGGAGTTTCGGGAGGTTGAACGCGATAGGATCGGCTGCGTCGGTAGTCTTGCCTAGGAGGTCATGACGCCTCAGGTGGTCCTTGGAGAGCTCGACGAGGGATTCTGGAGGAGGCTCGGACCCCTTAGGAAAGACTTGTGGATAGAGGTGCTCGCTCAGCTGTTGCACCCCTATTGCGTTCTGGCGAGCGATCGAGGGGACTAGGGTCGCATCGGGTCAGCCTTCTGGAGATATTGACATGCGCCATGTCCGGGCGGACGTCGGATTCTTACTAGCAAGTGTGCTGTTGGGTGTCTTCTCGTTGGCTTTTGCTGTGGCAGTGGCAGACTGCCAGCGCAGTTGGTAGGTCCATCTCCTATGCGCGCGATGCTTCGCAAGCCGGACGAAGCTCGCAGTGGCGCAACCACTTCGGAGTTGGCTCCTGAAGGGGCTGATCATTCTATTGCATCCAGCCATGCATTTGTCCGCTGCCGGTTGCCGGCTGTGTCGAGAGTTGGAATCCGCCGGCGGTGCGCAATGCACCCGTTCGTGGATGGCGTCGGTGTATGGGATGATGTTGCAGAGGGGCGAGTACTGAGGTGGGAAGGGACCCCTGGATCATAGATCGGACGGCCGCACTAAGGACGATATCATGGCTAGGCGCATTCCCTGATAGCACGGCATCTCACTCCATAGCCTCGAGCGATGTGGGCGAGCGTACTTCTGTGCAGTCCGGTATTCAGTCAGGAATAGCGTCGCGTATGCGCGTGTGAGACTATCTTTGCTTTACGCGCCACAGCTTGGAGGTGCGACTGGCTTGGTGGCATGGGCATGGCTGAGCGTGGGCATAGTGTGGGTGGTGGTGCTGCTGGTGGTAGCACAGAGAAGAAAAGTTGCGACGGGTTACTCCATTCAGGGTTCTCCACCCAAAAATTGAGTGACAGACAGGGGTTGTCATTGAGATGGGATTTGACCCTTGTCACTCCATAAGCAACTGCACCCCACCCCAGGCCAGCTAAACAACCAGTCAGATATTCAGTCAGTCAGTGAACCCATTCAGTCTGTCAGTTTGCCAGTCTTCAGTCTGGTGTGAGCTCACGGACCGCCACCCAACTTTGAGACCGACATGCTAGGGTCCCAGGGTCCTTGATGGCATTGCGCTGGCACCTTTGTTTGGAAGTCATAGACAATTGAATGGGATCTGCTTGATGGTTCTGGGTTTTGGCAGGGCTGAAGGGGTGTTTGATTGTCTGCATCAACCTGCCCCAGATGGAAGTCTACAGCCCGAAAATTATCAGCAGCTTGCGATTGGAAGCCACCAAGAACGCCAATGTATAATTCTGGGTGTCTGGCTGCTTTTCACCCAGGCAGTCTAAGACTCCTAAATGCCCTGTCGGGTTGACATGTCACTTGCTTGGTTTCATGCCCGTGTGGTCTATAGTCCAAGTAGTGTGGGATCGTGGGCCATCCGAGTGAGCGAGCCTCGCTGGTTGCGACCTCCACTCTTTCTGTGCGTGTTTGTCCTCCCCGACATTCCAGACCGACACACCTACACCTAGACAGGCTACATGTGCGCGCATTTGTACTGTATCTATGCGCCTGCACACACACATATGTCATGTATCTACCATATCTGGGCAAGTTCCGTCCCAAGCTCCAACTTCCCGATCCCGCACCTCCCGCAGGACGGCCCTGCCCATGGCTCTGCCCTGTCCAGCCTGTTGGTCTGGCCCCCCTGTGCTGCTGCATTGTCCTCTCACCTTGAAAAGTCGTGTGAGTGTGGGTGTCGTGCCCCGTACCGTACCGCACTTGCACATTGCCTATATAGTACTTTAATCTGGACAGCTCCATCCATCCAGTTCAGCTTACCTGCATCTGCTACCCGTGCCTACCTTTTTTTCTTTCAGCCCACCCGTTCGTGCCCCCTGCCCCAGCTTTTGCTGACCTTCTACTCCTCTTGTGCTCCTCCCCCCATGTGCGTGTGTTGACCACCCTACAAACCCTGCTGCCAGCTTTGTTGTGCTGTTGCGTTGCGCTGCGCTGCGCTGCGTTGCGTTGCTTATTCCGTCTTGTATATTGGGCCTCCGTCCCTGAGACCACGCCTGAGCGGTGAAGAACATGCCAATTTGATCACTTTTTAATCTCAAATACAGCCCAGCCGCCTCTTCCAGGCCTCACTTCTCCTGAGCCCTGAGCCTTGAGTCCTCAGTCCCGTCTCGCTCTGTTCCGAGTCCCTGAGGTTGCTGTCCAAACACACTCAAGGAAACAGACGCCGACCTTGCCGCCCTTCCAAACCAGAGCCCCTCAGCTCAGCTTGACCCATAAGAACCCTTGGAAGCCTCGCCCTCCAACATCAGCCTCCTGTTTCTCTCCTGTTGTTTGCCTGCTCCGTGTGACCAAGTTGAGATTTGCGATGCTCCTCCGACCCGGACTGTACCTTACAGCGCCAACCCAACATCGACATCACCAGCGACCAGGGCATCCTTGGTGCCCATTGAGTGCTCTGGCCGGGCGAGGCGACCTGGGTTGAGAGAAACGACGTTCCCTAAGCTCTTAATTCCGACAGCATTCAGTTCATTCACAGCCATGTCCAACTGGTCTCCGTTCTTATCGGACGAAATGGACGCTTGGATTTCCGGTTAGAATATTCCTTAGATTCCCATTCCCCATTTCTCCCATTTGCCCCTCTCTGCTCTACTCAAGTCATTTCACCCCAGCCAGGCCCAGTCCTATTCTTGTTCCAGCCTGCATTCAATTTCCCAGACACCTTCGTTATTTCTTCTTGCCTTCACTTGCTGTTCTTTTTCTTGCCTGCTAGTTAGTGCCCACGTTTGATCGCCTCCTGACCGTCTCCTTCCTTCGGATTTTAGGATCCTCTTGGCCGGACCAACAGCCACACTCACTTCCATCATATTCCGCTCTGCAGTCCAGCCAATCCTCGACGTCCTCGTTGGCGCCCTTCTTACCGCCTCTGTTCAACTCCCTCACTTCCTTCCACTCGTCCCTGGGCTCGCCGACGCCAAACCTGGGCTTCCATGCGGCTTTTGGCCAAGCACCTGCCTCTGTCTCTGCCTCTTCCTCTTCCTCTTCGACTGCCTTTGGACTGTCGCCGTTTGCAGCTCCAACATTGTCGACGTCATCCCAACCAGCCGGCCGCCGTAGTGACAGACCATCGCTGCCTCCGTCACAACACCCTAGCACCGGGCCCCTGCACCTTACTAACCTGACCGACCACTTCCCGACAACCACCACTACCACAACTAGCTCTACCACAACATCAACAACATCCTCCCGCCAAAACTCCACGCAGCAACAAACCCACCTCTCCCACCTCTCCGCAGACCCCGCCTCTCGACTTCAACACACTCTCACCGCCCCACTCCACGGATCCTCAATCAACGAGCCTCGGCAGGACCGTCTGCGCGAAACGAACAACGACGATTTTCTCGAGGCTTTCGCCACCGGCGACTTTTCTTCGCCTTCCTTGCCACCGTACAGTCCACAAAGCCCACCACAACATCGGCCTCGGTACGACTCCCGTCTCAATCAATCGAGCTATTCACAAAGACCTGGCTTCTCTGCACGATTCGGGCCAGCCCATCGAGTACCCGGCCCTCATAGCCCACTGGTCAAAACAGAGGATCAAGGGGACGGCGACCACGACGAGGACGACAAGATAACTATCGATTCACTTCTTGCCGAGATGCCTGCGACCAGGAAGCGCACTCGCGCCGTGGCCTCGCCCGATGAGCGCGATGGCCCATCTGCACCCAAGCGAGCCCGCACAGCGGTTGCACACAGAGCGGCCACGCCAGGCCGATCGAGAAACACCCCACGACCTGCAACCTCTAGGCATTATACCCCTGTGCAGGCGGCGGTCACAATCGAGTCTGACGACAACGATATCGACAGCCTCTTCGACGGAGATGGTGAACAAGGCGGGGTCGAGCTCTACGACTTGACCAAGTCCGAAGATGCGGTGCCTCAGCACCTCTTCCAGCCCGTGAAGGACAGTAGCATCAAGCTTTCCACATTTGAGTGTGTTATTTGCATGGACGCAGCCACCAACCTCACAGTCACATGTTGTGGTATGTTCCTACGCGTTTGCCTGGCACACTTGCCCACACGAGTTTATTCCATGCTCACCATAAATCACAGGCCACATGTTCTGCGCCCAATGCCTCCACCAGGCCATGCATACAGAACTCACAAAGAAGGTCTGCCCGATGTGCCGCCAGAGATTGGACAAGTCGACCTCGAAGTCCAGGCCCCCAGCAAAGGCCTTCTTCCACCTCGAGTTGAAGCTCAGACCTTCAAAGAAAAGTGGAAAACAGCCCGCTCGACGCTGACCCACGAGAGACGAAGTCCCAAAGTTAGTGTGTACGACAAGCCGAGAGGCAGTACGCCACAAATGATTTAGCATTCACGATGGTTTTGAAACAAATACCCCCTATTGCATTTGCACGGCGTCTTGCATGGCTGGGAAGGGGGCCAAGGTTAGGGTAGGGGCAGGGCTGGCAAGACGGACTTGTCTCAATTGGTAAATAGGTAGAGATACCCGAGGTGTGCTTCTTCCCTTTGCGTCGACGAGGAGCCCGAGAACACACGCCTCGGTAGCAACAAACAGCAACAAAGACATAATGCCATAGTTCTTGCGACATGCCCCATGATCGAATTTTTCTTTTTGACCTTAGGCTCGCTCTTTATGGGACAGCCTCCTCTGGGATAGCGTTGTGAGGCAATCTTCCTGAGGGATATTTCACCGCATCAACAGTACAAACACTTGTGCCTAGCGAAGGGTGCCTCGGAAATCTCGACATACAACATTTGTGAGAAGGGGTGTAGGCCTCCATGACAAGTCTGTCGGGACATGTGCACATTCATGACGGCACAGAGGTAGGTAATCATCCAGTGGATGTGTCATGGGGCCAAGCCGTCTATCTACTATCCTTAGAAGCTAGATCCTGTCCCCCTTCGCTTTTTGTCTCTCGCTGACTCCCAACACGATGCACTTCATGTGTCGACCAACGCAGGTAATTTAACAGTACATTCATTCATACCTTGTTTTCACCACCACTCACCCACCCCTAAATTCCTCCGCACATTGGAAAGGACCCCGCTAGGTAGCCCACAACGCCCCTAGCCCACGAATCAGTGAAACATGGCCGGCGGCAGTCCCCTCGCCTGCACCCCGTTACTCTTGGGCGCTGCCATCTCCTCCTCGAACTCCAGGAAGCCCGTCGCGGCAATGAGCACCATGAACGCCTCGGCGAGCTCCTCGACCGCGTCCTCCAGCAGCAGCGCCGCCTCGCCGGCCGCCTTGCCACCATTGATACCACCAGCTGCCCCGCCGATGCCTGCGCTCCGCTTGAGCGTCTGCACGACGAGCATCCTATGCTCGGAGAGGAAGCGGCGCGCGGGGCCCTGCGCGACGTTGCTCTGCGGCCCGCGGGTGAGCACGGCGGCGCAGACGACGCGAGCCACGCGCACCAGCAGCGCGTAGTGCCTCTCCAGGGCTGCGGCGCCGGCGCCGGCGCGGGACCCGGATTCGGCCTCGAGGAGCTCCGGGTCCGCCGCGAACAGGCCCGACTGCTCGATGGCGTGGAAGAGATTCGCCTGCAGCGCGTGCTTGGCTCCCTCGCGCGTCTGGCAGATGGAGAGGATCAGGGCGAGCCTGGCGTTCCACAGTAGCTCGGCGTCGGCGTTCCCTGTGTGGTTTGTTAGCTGGGTTGCGCTGTGTGCAAGGTTTGATTGCTTGGGGATTGGTTCTGTGGGCTTACTTGTTTGGACGATCTCGAGCCACTCTGCCAGGACGGGTCTGAGCGAGTCGACCAGGATTCCGATGAAGTTCAGCTTGTTCAGGTTCTCCACGACGAAAGCGTCGTCCTCGACACTTCCCACCTTGACCAGAGCGTTGAGCAGGATTAGGGCTGCCGTCTGGCACGCGGCGTCGCTCCCATAGGCGTCGTCGCAGATGACGTTCAGGAGCCTCTCCCCGTGCACGTGTATTGACTTGATCGCCTTGTGGCGGCTAGGCAGGGAGTCCTGGTCCTTTTGGATGATGCCCGCGAGGTACCGATAGCAGATGCTGTAGTAGAGGGCGCGTAGCTCCGAATTCCCGGCCCACTTGCCGATCGCAGCCAGGCAGATCTGGAAGAGCTGGAAGAGTTTGTCGCTAACCAAGTCTCCGATTCTCGGGGTGTCTCCGTTCTGGGAGGTCGTTGTCGAGAAGTCAATCTTGAAGAGAAGGATTTTGGCTAGTTTCGCCAGCTCGTATGCCTCGTCTGGGCTCTCCGATGCATATATCTCCAAGCTTGGGAGTACCGCCTGGAGTGCCTGAAGGAGGAACGAGGTTTGTGCGCTGCCCTTAAACTCGTTTGACTCAAACATGACAAGCAACACATTGCTCCAATACCTGAGGACTTTGAGGCGGAAAGAGCCCAATTGTTTTTTCCGGTTCGAGAACTCCAGGAATTCCACGAGGAGCAGCTCTTCCCTATCCATCAAGTCTATGTCCTTCTCGGCGGCGATCTGCCCGAGGCTGGCGAACTCGTTGCGTTTCAGCAACAGTATATCCCTGACCCTTTCGATGTTGTAGACCGGATTGCCATCCTGATCTTCTGTCAAACAGGGCCTCAGGTCGAGGTCGCGGTAGTATTGGAATTGCGGTGGTGGAACCTCCCAGTGCTGGCCATCTGGCGGGAGGAAGTCAAACAGGTCAAAGATGCTCGAGACTGGCATCAACTCGCCATCATCGCTCTTTAGCTGTCCGTTCAAAGCGTCGATGAGCCGTCGTTTGAAGTGCGGTAGTCTGTGTTGGGAAACGCTGCACAGCTCGATGCTGGCGTACTCGAGAGTAATGGCGCGGAGTGCGAGGAAGGATATGAAGGTCATGGATGATTCAGTTACCAGGAACTCAGGCCCGGTCATGAGCTGACCATCCCAAGACAACGAAGGTTGGATGGGTATTTCGCCGAGGAGGAGGTGAAAGAGAAATTCATTCTCCCTGAGCTCATTCAGAACGATGGATGAAGATAAAGGTGAGATCCAAAGGATCCGGAGAATTCTCATGATCTTGAACTTGAGTTCAATCGTCCACCGCCACATGCCCGTCTCTTCATCACCGTATGGTGTCTCAAGAAGTACCCGTAGCATGTTGTGAAACAAGGAGGTGCGGGAGTCGAAGTCTCCTTCGGTCTCGACTGAAACAGAATCTATGCCACACTGGAAGCCCAGGAATAAATGGGCGATCGTAGGTTGATTAGGCGTGGCTTGCAGACAAGCAAAAATGAAGTCAAGAATGTATAACTTGATCATGTAGTTGGGTGAGTCCGCTCCTCGTGCCAGGTCAAGAGGAGCTACCAGTTCTGCAATGAAGCATCCGGATATGGTCTCAGCGTCACCGTTTGACTCCAAAGCCACAATGGCTTTGTTACGATGGGTTTGTCCGAAGTGGCCGGGGTTCCAAGCTGAAGCTATCCTCGCCGATGATGAGACCTTCTCCAGCAATTTCAGACATGCCAGTGTCAAGGCCGGGTGGCCCATCCCGCAAAATCGGCCTAGATTCACGATCAAAGGAAGGTGATTCATCATCCCATCAGCGAAAGATGTATACGATGTGGCCACTGGCTCTCGCTTTAATGGCTGGTTCCTGAGAAGTGGGCGCACGAGATCCGCATACGTATCTTGCATGTCGAGGACTTTGCTGACAACTTCAACAGCGCGCAGAGTGCTCAGTATTATCGGCGAATCTGGAGGAGCGCTGGCGAGCTGGGCGACATCGTCCTGGTGCCTCTGATTTATTGTTTCGAAAAGGGCGGCCATTACTCGCTCGTTCAACATCCATTCCATGACGCGTGCGAATGGATGAAGTCTGATGTAGGTAGCAAGATCCGTTGTCGTCATGATCGAGTCCACGGGGATGTTTGTCTCATTGCCAAGCACAATCAGGTCTTCGTTGAACGTGTCGAGACATAGCAGCGCAAACTCAAGGCAACTTAATCGCAGCATCCTCATCTGGGTCGTATCTTGCAAGGCTCCAGAATTATCGGCAAAGACAAAGCCGAGGACATAGTCAACGTAGGGATCTATCCCCGGCATCCTGACTTGGGAGCCCAAATCTTCTGGGAAAGGCAGACCGTCATTCAATGGCGACGACTCGTTGACAGGAGAGACAAGAGAGTTCAGTAGTTGGACTATTGCATTTGGCTCATCAAACCCACGAGAAAGCTCGAGCAATTGTCTTCGCATTTGAGCGGCTGGGGTTTGGTTGGATGGCCCAACAGGTTGACGTCCTTGCATCTGCGGCGTGTTATGTTGTCCAGTCGCCCATGAGTCGAGGACTGCCCACATTATGGTGCACTCCTCTTCCGTTTTGCGGCTCATCAGCGCCCGTAGTGCGTAAAAGGTATAGGACTTCAGACGGGAGGGGATCTGGGTACTGGCCAGAAGAAAGAGCCCCTGGACCAGGTTGAAGTCATCTGTAAGGAGGAAAGTCCTGACGTCTTCACTCTGTGATGATAGTTTGGTGATGAGTCTGAGATAGCATTCCAACATCATTGCTGATTCTGGTTCGGCTTCAGCTTGTTCGGGTGGGGGCTTCCCGGAGCGGTAGGTGAGTGATTGGGACGTAGAAGGCCTCTCGCGGAGCTTTACCGTGAAAAAATGAAGCTCCTTGAATATCTGAGCCCACGTGAGTGACAGAGTTTTACGCATCTTTCCAGATGCCGGTTGACCCTCATCCAAAAGGAAGTTATGGGCAGCCGTAGCGCAAGTATCGTCATCTGAGATGGACTGCAGCATCTCACAGAAGGCGCTGACCAGTGGGGTGGACGCTCTTCGTGACGCCCAGTGCAGAAAACCCGCTAGGTTGCTGTCGGGGTCTGTCCAAAAGGCCGAGGCTGCGTCAGGCCGCCCTTCATATGCATAGGCGATTATCAAGAGGAACCGTTCCAGATCCAAGTCCTGTTCATGGGTTTGACTGAGCTGACGTTGTTCATCTTCCTCACTTCGCATCCTGCGTAGCGCATCTGGGAGATTTGAGATGAGGCCCTCAACCAGATTTTCGAGGTGGACCATGAGGACGGACTGGAAATAATCCGAGAACTGGGCAGCATCGAGAAGGGATGGAGACTTTCTTTGGAGCCAGTGTCGTATTCCCAACCGTCCAGAATCCTGCCATTCCAGTGTCTTCACATCGGCAGCAACGGACAGAATGAAGTCGAAGGCTCCAGCTTTCATGGCCTCGGTGAATGGTCCGAAGAACATCTCCTCGTCTGTATCCATATAAGTGTGTGCACAAAGTAGCAACTCAGAGGTGATGCATACCAAACTTTTGACGCCCTGTCTCGCCAATTTGTGTAAACCAGCCAGAGTACTCGGCAATCCACCATACTTGGACTGCAGCATGAAGATATGGCATGATCCAGTTGTCATCATCGGACGGCTTGCAAATCAACTTGTTCAACTGCTCGCCTTCCTCCACAGAGGTGCTCCCCTCGGTTGATCCAAAACAAGAGACGTAGGCGCCAATGACAGGGAAAAAGTGGACTGCGACAAGTCAGCGGGTGCGTTGAGACCATCCCCCGGCACGGCTCATACCTAGCATTTGATCGTAACGATCCGCTTTCTGAAGGTGCTTGAGGAGGTTCTTGAAGTCGTCTACTTGCGCGTGACGTTTCTCAATCGCGCTGGCCATTATCAAAGCCAGCAACTCATGTTGCTGGGTCAGGCTGACTCGGGAAAACTCGACCACCTCGTGGTAAGGCAGCCGAGGGGCAGCGCCAGCGTACACGACGTTCGCAGTGGTCATTCGATCCGCAAGCTTCTGTAACCAGCCCTTGATTTCTTGCATCGCCTCCATGCACCTCGAAACGATCTTGCTGTTTGCTCTTCCGCCATAAATGTTGTCGGTGACGTAGGTGCCAAAGACATCCTGCAGAGACTCGAGCTCTTCGTCGTCGGAGGTTCGTATCTGGATACAGAGTCGCATGCAGTCGAGCAAGTACCTGCGTTGTTGGTGGAATCGGATCACACCACACTCCAGCAGTGGGCGGCCAAGGGTTCGAGTGTCCTCCTGGGAGTCTAGAAGTAGTCTTGCCGAATCTACCTCATCAAGGTCTAACTCGTCGGCCAGCTGCAGCGCCATCTCTTGGAACTCCGCGTTGATAGAGTACTCGTCGTCCTCGACCGTAATCTTTCCTGTTGTGCAGCCCTCATTAGCAATGTCCTTTGATCATTCAAGGTTCTTGCGTGTGCGACGGACCAGTCTTGACGGCATTCCGGCTGGCATTGCTCCTTGGTCGCTTGTCGAGGAGCTTCTTGAATGCCTCGGCGTGGGCATCGAGCTCCTGCTCAAGGATGTGGAGGCTCTCGAAACGATGTTCACAGACTGCGACCAGCTCTCGATGGAGAGCCTCGAGGCCGTCCAGGGCAGTGACTTCGGCCATGATGAACTGCTCTGCTGTTCTGTTTTCAACGCATCGCAATTTCTTGAATTTGCTCCCGCCGAGAAGGTCTGGCGGGTCTGGGTCGACCTGAGGTGTGGCGGTGGTTCTTGTCGGCCCAGCAGATGGAGGCAGGCGCTGACGCTGTCGAACTTTTGGGTGCAGGGAAGCTGTCGCGTACTGTACACAAATTTGGCGGCAACGCGGTTCGACTGTCCACACCAGCCCAGGGGACAGGTCCGTTAGACTTTCTGCAGCCTTGTTGATGTTGCCCAATCACACAGGCCAAAAGGGCGGGTCGGGGTGATGAGTGGTCGGAGCTCCAGCTGTAGAGTGACAGGGGGCACCCCAGAAACATGCAAGTGCAGGCGCATCCCGAGTGCACTCAACGCCAGCATCCTTCCTGCCTGATCTCTTACAGCTGCCTTCTTTGACATCAAGGATTTCAGCACTGAAACCACCGGCTAGCCAAATTCCTGACGCAGCATCTGAGGTCAAGTTGCAACTGCGCCCTTCGTTATTTCCGTCCCATAGTGGGTAGTCTCGTCTTTAAGGATGGTTCATCGACTTTCGCCCTGTCGCAGCTCACCCAACACCACATTGACTGGGGCGTGCTGTCGTTGATATTGTGCAACTGGCCGCCAGATTTGATCCCTCTGCTCCCGCCTTTGAACCATTGTCCTCGTGGAGAAAGTTTCTCCTCTCGGACACTCGCCTCGCCTTGATGAACTCTACCACAGTTGGTTCTCACCATGCCGCCGCGGAAGGGGGTCTTGAGACCTCAGGTCACAAATATACTGCAGTTGAAGACCGACATCACCGGCACTGCAGTAACAGCTCGTAGTGAAGCTCTGCAAGGTTTGCCGTCGCCAATCATCTTGGTCACGTGTGGCAAAAAGCTGAACCATATACAGACTTGATCTCTTTCTTTGGGAACCCTTCTCTGAGGCAGTAAGCAATCTGTATTTCACCCTTTCGATCTGAAGCTAATGGCCTCTTAGCGATGCTTTAAAGGACAAGGAATATCACAGCATCTGTGAAGCTTTGTTCCATGCAGCCCTGGTTGATAGAACGGTGTTGCTGAGTGGCAAAGGCATTGGGAAGGCGAATGAACGACTTGGCTACTGTGGCAAGGCCTTGCGTGAGACCGTCGCCCACGGCGTTTCGAAATTCAAGGGTAAAACCGTGAGAGCGGTCATCGACCATATTACAGACACACTTCCCACCCACGATGGATACTTCTTTGAGCCTCTCGCACAGGACTACATGCAGACGCTTGTCATTCTACTTGACAATCCTACACACGTCGAAAATCTAGCTTTGAAAGATGCCAGTGGCTGGAAACAGTGCGTCGTGTTCCTCGTGGACAGGATTTGCAGCCTTTTGGATGCCGCGGATTCCGCCCCAGCCTCCAGCCTTCTTGGGCGGGACTCACCTATTCCTGGGACCGCTCGTCACTCCTCGGTCGGCCCTTCGAGCGCGCGCTCGCGGCTGGGCTCACAGCGTGGTGCATTTCAAGTCCAGCGAAATGACATTTTATCCCTTCTACAATGTCTACAGTCTCTAGTCTCAGCCCCGAATGCGCCTTGCATGTCGAAGCGTCAAGAGGTGACCAATGCAGTTTTGCGGGTCTTGCGGCTGCGCTTTGATCTGGACAAGCTTCACAGGTTTTCCTTTTCAATACTCAACCACATTTTGCTACAAACGGCCGGTGATGACCCTGCCCTCGGCCAGCATCTGACACGGGAGCTGGTACCACTCCTTGGCTACTGGTGGCAGCGCCGGACCCTCGACAAAGATGAACTTCAGTTCTCGGTGCGGGATGAAATGCTCAAGACCATGCATGCAATTAGTGTCTATTTGGACTATCTGCTGCAGGATGACCCATCAGCTGTTCTCCTTCAGCAGCTTGAAGAGCTCTTGGACGAACTATGGGGTGAATACTCTTCACGTAACTCTCGCGCGCGCCTGCGGCTCGACGATGTGACCTTCTCCTCTCTCAAGGTTTCACCTGGACACTTCGCTACCGATATGTTCGCTCTAAAGCCTTTCAATCAAAACGCTGAACGCCGCTGGGCTCTGGTTGAGATCATGTCTCGCCTTGAGTTCATCTTCTTGCGACACTCCAAAAGCAACTCGCAGCGTCTGACGACCCAGGACAGCCAGCCAAGGAAGAGGCAACGTCGCGCTGGAGGCTCCAATAGAATACACCAGAAAATGTTGGCATCAAACGTCGCAACTAAATTGACTTCGCTGCAACTGTTGCCCTTCTTCTTGCCTCTGAGCAATCTGGACCAGGAGGAGATCATAACCGTCATGGAGGACTTGTTGCCCATGATCGGCGACAAGCAAGGTCCTCTGTCGTCCTGGGCAATGATAGCATGTGCTAGGTATGTTTCGTTCGTTTGCTGGCTTGACTAGGCAGTTTACTCACAATGAACAGCTGTGCTCTTCAGTCGCAGGCGAAAGATGAAAACACCGAGGCCCGGTGGAAACAAGTATGGCAGTTGGCCGTCAGATCTATCAGCATTCCCAGCACTTGCCGAGCAGCTTGCGTACTGCTTCATGTCATTCTCCAGACGCGGCTGATTTCACATCATGCAATAGCGAATGATGTCAACAACATAGTGACGATGGCCGATATATGCGGCCCGGCTGCTCTGCTCGACTCATCCCTGGTGTTTATGCATTGTCTAGCAAACGTTCGCAATTCTATGGTCCCTAGTGCCAGCCAAAAAACATACAGCTACGTGATCAGATGGGTATTCACTATGTGGCGACCTGGTAAGTGCAGACAATCCCCGTAACATCTGCAAGCGATATTGTGGCACGCGATCTCCGCCCTGTATTAACAATATCCAGCGGAAGTAACCTACGCCTCGTCGCTTGCTGGTGATCTAGTACCGATTGATCTAGTCAATCTCCTCCTTTCGTGTTGTGGCTTGCCTCAATTTGAATTGCCGCCGCAGACGGGGCTGGTGGGCAGTAGTCTCAGCCAATATTGGAAATGCTACAAAGACACCATTCCAATGACGCGATACCTGCTTTTACTAAGTGAGGACGACACATCAGCACTAAGTCGACATCGAACAGAAAGTTGGCATGAGAATAGTACCGGGGAGTTCTCAGAGTCAAACGAGATCTCCAACTCCCAGCCGTCAAGCTCTCAGACGTCCAAGACGCTTGTTTTGGATCTCCTCCATCCCAAGCTAGTCGACTTCGTCGAGATTTTAGAGCCTTCTTCCCAAGCAGGCACTCGGCGTGGGAACGATGCGATATTTCAGATGTCTACTGATCGGTTGCGGAGCCTGCTAGTATGCCTAATTTCAAGCAACATCCTACTTTCCCATCTCGAAGTTGTGGACCATCGGACGGTCAACGATATCAATACGACCCTTTCAAGCCTGTGGGATAGATACTTCCAGATGCTTGTCGCATCATCCGAAGGCGGCGAATCTTTTGAGTTGCTACTGGCGATGCTTGCTCCTTACATCCCTCCTTTGGACTCGTCGCGAGTGCATCAATTCTGCAGCAAAGAGCCACACCTTTTGCGACTTTTTTCCAGGCTGTCAGGGATGATCGATGAGCAGCGCAGTCGACAGAAGCCCAACCAGGATCTTGATGCTATGGACGTGGATGACGAGTTCGAGTCGCAAGACAATAGGAAGAAGCCTGGCGACAAAGGCTTCGTCGCTCCTAGGCAAAAGGTCGCATCAAGCATGAGCGCTAATGCCTTCTACGAAACGACGAAAATAAGGCTCCAACTCTTTTCCGAGTACTACAGCGACCCCGGGAAAGTTGGGCTTATTCCTGAGAGTTTCATGGACACATTCCTGTCGCTCGAAGACGATCAGTATCTTCTCTGCAGAGAGTTCCTTGTCGAACTTCTCCAATCTGATTTCGGCAATGTTTCCAACTATGCCAGGGATATCGTTGAGCAGACTGCGGCGATCGTGTTCAAGGACAGCTTCAAGACATGCGAGGTCGCCTTGTGTATGCTGATGGACGTGCTTCTATCCTTTGCACCCGTCTGGTCCATGGGCGAAGGCGACCCTGACGTTGTCAACCCATTTGTGGATCTGTACAATATCCTGGTGAAGTCAGTCTGGCCGCATAATTTGATGTCCCCAGATGTCCAGGTGTCGTACTCAGGTTTACTACTGCATTTATGGGAGATAAATGCCCAATTCCACAAAGACAAGAAATCTTTGGTGTCGCCCCCTCACAAGACCCTGCTCTCAACACCCGAAAGCCTCAGAAACACCCGCTCAGAAGTTCGTGACCCTCGACCAGGCCCTTTTTGGGAGGGGAGTATGCGCGCGAAATTCTACATCGCCCCAAGGCTGACCAGGATCTTCGAGTTCTTTGTGGTGAGCACTCACGAGGACATTTTTGTCGACATTTTAGACGCGTTGCCGACCGATCCGGAGGTGATGGAGGGAATAGGTTTGCGGGTCTTTGTCTTGGCTGGCCTTGGTTGCAAGTGCCCAACGCTGCTACGACGATGTGTCTACCATATTGTTGAGACGTCTGGGAAAGTTACCGGCTCTGCAAAGTACGCCAATCGCGGAATGAAGATGGTTTCACTGGCAAGATCTTTGAAGTCGCCTCAGGAACTCTTTCAACTGTTCGCTCCTCAGCTTCTCTACACCTGGCTTGAGAAGGACTCATTTGAAGATATTCCCTTCAGCATATTTGACTTTGGTAGTCTCGATGACCTATTGCAGCGAGCTAAGACAGAAGCTACAGCTCACATGATCATGCGTGGCCAAGACGAAGCAGTGAAGGGCTTGGCCAGTAGATTGAAGGTAACGCCTGTGGAGTTGGTTGAGGAAGGCTTTTCCAAGATCATGGCGTATTCAATTATGCATGATCTCAGTTCTTCTAAAGATTCTTCGAGTTCCTCGGAATCTCGAGTCCGAAAGCTGCTTGGCAAGGAGCCATACCTCGATCGGATTTATCGTACTTTTGCAGATATCATCGGTCATTTCTGCGATGTCATCGACCAAGAGGGTCCGATTGAAGACTCCTGGCGCAAGGATGAAATTTTTTCGTACGCTGCGGACTTCATGGACGAGATCAAGCGTTGCGGACAATCCTCAACAGCTCTCGGGCCTAATCAGCAGCCCATGTTCAAGGGCAAATATCTTGTCCGGGCAACATCCCATCTGGTCAGAAGAACTAATTACGATGTTTTGTCTCTGTGGACGCCTCCTCTTGTTACGTCCGTGGCGCGGAGGCTGCTGAACACTATTCATCCAGCTCTTGGGCCTTTGCATGCGTTGTCAGTCGTCCGCAAGGTCCGAATTCTGGTGTGTCTGGCCGGTCTGCAGACGACGTCTTCATACCCACTCGAAATGCTCTTACGGTCAATCAGGCCGTTTCTCTCGAACTCACACTGCGCAGATGAGGGTCTTGCCATGAGCAACTGGCTCATAGCCAAAGGCTCAGTTCACTTGGCACAGGCACCTTCATTCCTAGCCGGGTACGCCTTGTCTACATTGGCTAGTCTGAGGATGTTTCTGGAATCCAGTCAAGCTAGTTCTACACAAGAGAGTCAGTTCAAGTCGACGATGAGCAAGGCTCAGAATTTTCACGTCTGGTTTGTCAAGCTACTGAAGGAATACCAATCGTCTGCTTTCAAGTCGGAGACACAGGCTCGGGCTTTCAGGGCCATCATTGAGTCAGCATCCAACATCCGGTCCTCGGGAAACTCTCAGAAACACACACAGGAGAGCAGACTTTTACTTGAAATACTCAAGGATGCCGAACAGCAGGACCAATTGCTCAACGAGTCTGCCCGGGAATTGGCTCTGCGAATGCTTTGTGGTGAATTCAAGATCCCGAAAGCCAATAGAGACGATATCATCGACAAGGATGAGGACGCTTGTGCACATGGACCCATGATCTGGAAGAGTTGCCAGACAGTCAACTCCAGCAAGGAATATCTCACTTGGGCTGGACGAGTAGTGGGAACGTCTTTTGCGGCATCTGGTAGCATCCCTCTCGATGTCTTGAGGGAGTCAGAGTTGTCAACCTACCAAAGGACGATGGGTACGAACGGCGATTCTGTGCACGGGTTGCTGAGGCTGTTAGCAAATCTGACGATGACCGACAATTCAGCCCAGGCTGGTCTCGCGGAGTCCGCTTTAAGACGAATTGTGTCTCATGCATCTTCTACAGAGGATAACGATCTAATCGCTGACTCCAGTCGAAGCCTGCCAGAAACCCTCCTTGCGTCCTCAGATTGGTTGCAATACCAGACACCGCCTGCAGACAATGGTGAGATCAAATATGCCAACGTCGATGCATTCCAGCCTGAGAAGATAGAATCATCCTCCTGGGCTCGGGACACAGCCATTTATCTCGCATGCTCTATGAAAGGCAGCGCAGTGTTGACGACCTTGCCCTCCATTCTAGCCGAGATCGATGGCTTTGCTGAGCAGTCGCTGCCTTTCATTGTACACTTGGTGTTACTTGAGGAGCTCAACAGCCAGAGGCCGCTAAAACGGGGGCTATCCACTGCCCTCAAAGCATGGTTAAAGTCGACCTCGCCAGTTGCCAATGACAACATTAAGCTTCTCATCAACGTCATACTCCACTTGAGGACGAGGACATTCCCGAATGAGATTTCTGTCGCCGATAGGTCACATTGGCTTGACATGGACCTGGCTACTGTGGCAGAGGCGGCCACAAGATGTGGCATGTTCAAGGTTGCCTTGCTATTTGCAGAACTAGCCTCCTCAGAGCCAACGAGAAGCTCGCGACGGTCTTCAGCTTCTCGAGAGTTAGAGGACTCTTCTGAGACTTTGCTTAAGGTCTTTGAAAACATTGACGATCCAGACGCATACTATGGATTGAATCGCACCGCGTCTCTGTCCAACGTTCTGGCACGAATCGAGTACGAAAAGGAGGGCGGGAAGAGCCTAGCATTCCGAGGATCTCAGTATGACAGCCATTTGCGCATGAGAGATCCCGAAGCAGATCGTGACGGGCAGTCTCTCGTCCAAATTCTCAGTGGTCTGGGATTGTCCGGGCTTTCCAATTCTTTGCTCCAGATTCAACAGCATCATGACGATTCCGCCTCCTTGGATAGCACTTTCACCACGGCTAGAAGACTAGAGATCTGGAACCTTCCTGCGCCCCCGAGCCTTGAGAATCATGCCGCCACATCGTATAGGGCATACCAGTCTATATACAAGGCTGTGGAAATGGAACCTGCAAGGCTTGCTGTCCAGGACGGGTTAGCGACAACAATGAAGAGTCTTGCCACTAAGAACTTGAGGGTATCTGACTTGCGCCAACACTTGGGTACCCTTGCCGCCCTCACCGAATTAGACGATGTCCTAGGAGTGTCCGACTTTGCTGAGCTTGAGAAAGTTTTGTCTGACTTCGAGGCGCGGTCAACGTGGATGATGAGTGGAAGGTATGTGACATCGGCATCGATAAGGACATCCAGAAGTTGCTAACCGAAACATAGATACGACGACGTCAGCCAAATTCTATCTCATCGCGAGACGACATTCAGTGTTCTCGGCCAAAAAGACGTGCTTCGGAGCACGTCAAATCTGACTTCACCAGAAGCTCGACTAATCGAGATTCGAAGCATGCTCTTGTCATCAAGTATTTATCGATTCCACCGCTCAAGGCAAGAATCCCTGAATATATCGACTAGGTTGACAGACCTTGTTAGCTCGAGTGAATCCATCGGTCTGAATATCGATGCAGCTGTCTCGCTGGAGACTGCCAATTCGTTCTGGGACTATGGAGAGATGATTCCGTCCATCAGACTCCTGCAAGGGCTTCAGGGGAACCCTTCGTCTCTGAGAAAACAAAGCATCTCCGTCACGCACGCTGACTTGCTGTCCAAAATTGGATATCAGGTCTCAGTCGCAAAGCTTGAGACAGCCGACAGCATCCAGAAGAAATACCTCGAGCCTGCTCTCAAGGAGCTGAAAGGCAAAAGCTCGGGCAAGGAGGCTGGGCAAGTTTTCCACCAATTTGCGGTGTTTTGTGATGAGCAGCTGCAAGACCCTGACATGCTTGAGGACTTGTCCAGGCTTCAGCGTTTGGTCCAAACCAAAGCGGACGAAGTGGAGCACTACAAGAAGGAATTCAGATCGGCCAAAAGTTCACAACTCAAGGACCAGTATGACAGGTATCAGAGGACAGCCGAGAAATACCTGCTTCTCGACCAAACCGAGCTCCAGCGCACTGAAAGGACCCGAAACGAGTTTGTGAAACTCAGCCTTGAAAATTACCTCCAGTCTCTGTCTGCTTCGGATGACCACGACAGCGATGCCCTCAGGTTTACCGCGCTCTGGCTGGAGCGCTCAGAGACCGACGTTGCAAACATGGCCGTTCATCAGCTCCTCAGGAACGTACCGACCCGTAAATTCGCATCACTCATGAACCAGCTAAGCTCACGTTTGCAGCTGGATAAGAGCCATTTCCAGACCCTGCTGAGGGACTTGGTCTGTCGGATCTGCTTCGATCATCCGTACCACGGCATGTATCAGATCTGGTCGGGAATTAGGACGAATCCGAACCCAGAGGATGAAGTTGCCGTGCTGCGCAAGGATGCCGCGAACAGGCTAGTGGAAGAGTTTGAACGCCAGAAAGGTGGCGTCGCAATCACGTGGGATGCGATCAAGAAAGCGTGCGGATGCTATCATTACTTGGCTAAGGAGAAGAGCGATCGATACAGAAGCGGGGCTAAAATCAAGGTCCAAGACTCCCCATACGCATCCACCCTCTCGAGGTGCCTTGCAAAATATCCCATCCCGCCGCCAACACTGGAAGTCGAGCTACGCGCCGATAGTAATTACTCCACGGTTCCGGTGATAGAGAGACTGGAGCCTACCATATCAATTGCATCCGGTGTCAGTGCTCCAAAAATCATCACTGTGGTCGCCAGCAACGGAGAGAGGTATAAGCAGCTCGTCAAGGGCGGTAATGACGACCTTCGACAAGACGCAATCATGGAGCAAGTCTTTGCTGCTGTGTCCTCCTTGCTGAAGCAGCATCGGACAACCAGGCAACGGAACCTCGGTATTAGGACCTACAAAGTACTACCACTCACAAACAGGTCTGGCCTTATCGAATTCGTTGCCAACACTGTACCGTTGCACGACTGGCTCATGCCAGCGCATGAACGATATCATCCGAAAGATATGAAGGGCAATCTTTGTAGGAAAGAGATTTCTAACGTCGCCGGCCGCACTAACGACATGAGGGTCTCTACGTACCGTAAGGTCACGGAGAAGTTCCATCCCGTGATGCGATACTTCTTCATAGAGTCATTCCCCGACCCGGACGACTGGTACGTCAAGCGCCTTGCGTACACGCGCACGACAGCCGCCATATCTATCCTCGGGCACGTCCTTGGGCTCGGTGATAGGCACGGCCACAATATCCTCCTGGATCAAAAGACAGGTGAAGTGGTGCACATCGACCTCGGCGTGGCATTCGAGTCAGGCCGCATCCTGCCGGTGCCTGAGGTCGTACCCTTCCGCATGACACGCGACATAGTCGACGGCATGGGTGTGACCAAGACAGACGGAGTGTTTCGGAGGTGCTGTGAATTCACGCTCGACGCGCTGAGGGAGGACACATACTCGATCATGACAATCCTGGACGTCCTGCGGTACGACCCGCTCTACTCGTGGAGCTCGACGCCTATGAGGTTGGCGAAACTGCAGGGGGCGGCTAGGAGAGCGGAGGAGGGTGATGAAGGGAACGGCGAGGGTGAAGGCGGTGGCGCGGGGATGGACAAGAAGAAGAAGAGCGTGGTGAACGAACCATCTGAGGCGGACCGGGCGTTGGAGGTGGTCAGGAAGAAGCTGTCCAAGACACTGAGCGTCACGGCGACGGTGAACGATCTCATCAACCAGGCGACCGATGAGAGGAACCTGGCAGTGTTGTATTCTGGGTGGGCAGCTTATGCTTGATACAGACATCCTGGGCGGTTCACACGGCTGTTGGGACTGGGATTTACAGGGAGATTGTATGAATTAGCTGGGCCATCGTACTTTGTACATATAATGGGCTCTAATATCAGTGAATGGTTTCAACCATGGGCATCACGGTCATAGTCTCGGCGAGAAAAGAAAGAAGCAGAGATCACACAAGTATAGATACGTCGCTGATGGAGTAACGGTAGAGTTAGGGCTGACGTTATAGAGAATGAGTAGGTATGCTATAGTATCCTAGTCTCTAAAGGTGGGTAGTGATGAGGGATGTCGTTGGCCCTCGGCACGGTCAGCCCCAGCTCTTCTTATCGGTCGCGTTAAGGCGCGGAGCAGATGTGGGGGAGCTCTTTAACTCCGTTTGACCACTGACCACCCTCATCGGGTCATCCCACTCGTCATTGACCGGTCTTGACCTTGCTTCGTTACTTTTGTTCGTATGTAATTTCAGCTCGCGTTTACGTGCAGAAGACTCGGTCCTTTCCATCTCCACACCTAGTACTTTGGTTGGTCACCTGAATCTCACAGAAACTTAAAGCAGCACCCGTCAGCCAAGAAGTAACCTAACATACCCACCAGGATCTGTGCGACAACAGCTCGAGTTGTTGCAGCTGGATCCGCCGGGGCCTGGGCATGCAGTCAAGGTCATTGGGAACCGAGGGACCCTCCGACAGCTCGACCCCCGACAACCACCGCCACACATCGCCCCCATCCCGACGCCGCCCTCGAGTCGACTCTATTCCCTCCTCCCAGTCGCGAACCGCTCCCGACCCCAAGCGCATCCGTTCCGGAGAGACCGCGCCCCCAACAGCCTTCAGACCAACCTCTGCCGCCTCCATCAACACCATGGCCACGGCCACGATGAGCGCAAAGGCCATGGGCAAGAAGCCTGAGGGCGCGGCCGGCTTCCAGCCGCTGTCCGGTGCCAGGCGGATCGTCATCAAGAATCTGAGGACCAGCTCCAAGACGGCCGCCGATGTCGAGGACTACTACAAGAAGACGTGGGATAACGTCGAGACTGCGCTGCGGTCGATCCTCAACGGCCAGGTCCCCCGCGTACCCCTGGAAAGGGTGTACCGCGGTGTGGAGGACCTGTGCCTGCGGGGCCAAGGGGACAAGCTGTTCAGCGTGCTCAAGCAAGAGTGCGAGAAGCACCTGTACCGCGATGTGCTAGCCAAGATAAAGGAAGGCGGCATGGCGTCCAACATCGATGTGCTGCTGCGGGTGAGAACGCAATGGGCGGCCTTCAACAAGACCCTCATCACCATCCGTTCGACGTTCAGCTTTCTCGACCGCTCGTTCCTGCTGAACAACAAGAAGTACCAATCCATCAATGACCTGCTTCTGTCGCTCTTCCGCAAGATGGTCTTCAACTCGGCAGCGGGGAGTGAAGAGTCAGACAGTGGGAAGAAGGTGGTTCTGGGGATGTGCCAATTGGTGGAACACGACCGCCGAGGCAATGTGGCGTCCGACCAGACGCTCCTGCATGATTCCATCAATATGCTGAAGGTGCTTGGTGTCTACGGCAGCAAATTCGAGAGGGAGTTCCTGCGGCAGTCCGAAGAATACTTTACGGACTTTGCCGCCGAGCACAGCAATGACGGCTTGAGGGCGTATATCTCAGCATGCGAGAGGCTTCTCAAGCGGGAAGACTACAGGTGCAACACATACAACTTTGACAGCACGACCAAAGTGCTGTTGCTTGAGAAAGCTCACGAGATCCTCATACAAAACTACAGCGCGGTGCTGCTAGACCAAGGCGATGTTTCGAGGTTACTGGATGACAACGACATAAGCTCAGTCAAGGCGCTGTACTCGCTGCTGTGTCTATCGAACATCCCGAGGAAACTCAAGGGGCCGTGGGAGGAGTACATCCAACAGGCGGGTGCGAGGATAGTAAATGATACAGAGAAGGGCGACGAGATGGTCATCCGCTTGCTAGAGTTCAGGCGCTCTATGGACACGATGATTCGCGATGCATTCGGTGGCGATGAAGTCTTCACATACAGTCTTCGAGAAGCCTTCACAGTCTTCATCAACGACAAGAAGATATCATCGTCGTGGGGTACTGGCACCTCCAAAGTCGGGGAGATGATCGCCAAGCACATTGACATGCTGCTGCGAGGCGGAATCAAGGCTCTGCCAAAATCTCTTATCTCAGACAGCAAAGACCGGAGTCAGGCTGAGAGGAGCGGCCAGGCCAGCACAGGCGACGAGGATGCCGAACTGGATCGGCAGTTGGACGCAGCGCTCGAGCTGTTCCGTTTTATCGAAGGCAAGGACGTTTTCGAAGCTTTCTACAAGAAAGATCTGGCCCGCCGGCTACTTATGGGGCGGAGTGCCAGTCAGGATGCCGAGCGCAGCATGCTCACCAAGCTTAAGAGCGAGTGTGGCTCGAGCTTCACCCACAACCTAGAGCAGATGTTCAAGGACATGGCGCTAGCGAAGGAGGAAATGGATACTTACAAAGGCTGGCTAGACGCCACCGGCAGAGAACGAAGCGGTGTCGACCTGACGGTCAGCGTGCTGTCCCAAGCAGCGTGGCCTTCATACCCCGACGTCAAGATGTTGATACCGGAGGAAGTCGCCGAGAAAATTGACCAGTACGACGCATTCTACAAGAACAAGCACACAGGCCGCAAGCTCTTCTGGAAACACAACCTGGCGCACTGCATGGTCAAGGGTTACTTCCCCAAGGGCACCAAGGACCTAGCAGTGAGCGCGATGCAGGCCAGCGTGCTCGTGCTCTTCAACCAAGCGCCAGAAGGGGTGCTGGGGTACGAGCAGATCGCGACGGCGACAAATCTGTCGGGCGGGGAGCTGGAGCGCACGCTGCAGTCACTGGCGTGCGGCAAGGTGCGGGTGCTAACGAAGCACCCCAAGGGCAGGGACATCGCCAAGACGGACACGTTCTCGTTCAACCGCACCTTTACGCATCCGATGGTGCGTGTCAAGATCAACCAGATCCAGCTCAAGGAGACCGCCGAGGAGAACCAGGAGACGCACCGCCGCGTTGCCGCCGACCGCCAGTTCGAGACGCAGGCAGCCATCGTGCGCGTCATGAAGAGCCGCAAGACCATGGCGCACGCCCAGCTTGTTGCCGAGGTCATCAACCAGACCAAGAGCAGGGGCGCCATGGACCCTGCGGACATCAAGCAGAACATTGAGAAGTGAGTGCCTTGACATTTTTCGACGATGACAATCTCGTCTGGTCGCTAACATTGTTCCCTTGCAGACTCATTGAGAAGGACTACCTGGAGCGTGAGGGTAATGCGTACACGTACTTGGCTTGATCACATTGCCTTCGGGAACTTTCGCTGCATGGGGTCTTTCCGGGGATTTTTGATGACCTTGATGGATGGATGGGTGCATTTTGGCGTACTAGGTCTGATTTGGGAGCATGCACACACATACACAAACGTGTGCGTAGATTTAGAGCCTGGCACTTGGGCAATGGTCATGACTGTCAGTGTTACTGGTATGGCTGGAATGAAGACTTCGTCGTGACGGCGTGTGCATCTTCGTGCATTGTGAAGGCTTGCTTTTGCAGAAGTTGCGCTGGTTTACAGCTGCTGCGACTTGTCGCATGGCTGGCGCTTGAACGGGCCCTTCAGGGCTATAGGCGCGTTTCTGGTTTGAGCAACAACTTGGTCATATTAAATGAGCACTACAGACTATACTTTTGGTCATTCGTCTGACCTCAAGTTCATATTGAACTTCTTTTACAGCCCCTTAAAATGAAATCGCTATTAAGGATTCTTTCTTTCTCAAATATGAAAATAGGTCCCAAACTATCCATTATGGAGATGAACACAGGACATATCCAGAAGAATTGATCTTCAGCGGCATCTCTTTTAAGGGAAATTGGTTTTGCCGGGCCGATATTTCATGTAAATTGAGCACAAAAATGTGCCAAAACGGCAGCGCTTGAAGAAAACTGGACTGAAGGTAAATAGTTTCAAAATCACACATGTCACCATTAACATACTCCATGATTTTGGATGCCTTTTAATTATACTGATCACCGTTCGTCACAAGCTCAATCCAACAGGTTGGATTACATTAGAGGCCAGCGAGAGGTGAAGTGGCCAACAACTTGAGACTCAGACGGGATGACGGAGAGAAACCAACGAACCAACGACAGAGCCGGAAATTCGACTGTCTCTGGCCGAAGTTCTAAGAAGATCATAGAGGCCATAGCCGCGAGCTGGAAGGACACAGTCATGACCAAAACCACAGCCTTCATTTCATGGTAGTGATTGCTCGTGGAGCACTTATTGAGTGGTATTGTAAAGCAGGACGGCCACACCGGAGAGCTGTTTTCATTGTAAGACTGATTAGTTACAAATTAAAGGTTTGGCGATTCATGCACACAACAAATACTTTCCGGGGGGGGGGGGCCGCTTGTGTGGGTGGTGCCAAAACGTTTGACTTGAAAGGATAAGTTGTCATCTTTCCTTCCCATTGATGGTATCGTGCCATGGTGGCCTGACTAAGGAGAGGTCCCATAAATCACTCAAATATAAATGCATCGATGCAAAGACATGCTGTTTCTGAAGCGTTACCTTGGCTTGACTGAAGACTTTAAAATCTAGTTACTTTTTCAGAGCTCATTCTATTTTCTCGACCGGAATATCGCAATGCATCCTTTTCCCATCGCAACCTTCCTTTTCGTTGGCGTCTCGCTTGCGTCCATCACGAACAAGCCCGTCAATGGTGCTTCGGTCGAGGAGCAGGCTCTGTTGGGCGCTTGAGTTCGTTCAAGGGTTGAATATTCTCGCGATGGACTCGTGTCGTAAAAGTTCGCCTTCGCAGTACAATCCAGGTCGTGCTAACAGAGTGCACTTTAGTCCGTGAGACAGACGGGTGCTGCTAGGTCAATATTACCGGGTCTATTAGGTGGAAGCACAACGAGAAGGCTTGATGCGCGTGATTTTTACACGTATGGCAAGAGTCTGGAAGACTGTTGTTATTCTCTTTTATCATTGTTATAAGCCGCTCTCCATGCTCAGCTTAGCGCTACTCTCGAGGCAGTCCCCAAATGTATCTTCCACCAATTTGATACGACCAAGAGCCTGTAGTTCTTGCTTCTTGAGCGGCCCTGTGTAAATTGCAACACACTCAACATATGAGACACGGTAGAATACGACTGTGTAGTGGTACACATTGGCTCATTCCATTTAGTGCCTGAGTGTTGGTAGTCACTTTAGTCCAACAGTCCAGGGACCGACACCCCTGTTAGATTTCTGTGGACCACTTCTTATCAGCAGCACCGATAAGAACTTTTTCTACGGACTTTTTGAATTTCTCGACCACCTCGAATCGCTCGCATTTCAATCTTCCCCATTGAATCAGGTCACTGTCAATCCAAGATCCGCACACACGTCGCCCAAAATGCCCAAGTCGAAGAGAAGCAAGGTGTATCACCTTACCCAGGTGAATAAGAAGACGCGCGAGCAGAAGGAGAAGCTGTTCCAAGACATCCGCGACACCGTGCCCAAGTATGAGCGCTGCTTCGTGCTGGGCTTCGACAACATGCGCAACAACCACCTCAAGGACGTGCGCCACGAGCTCTCGGACTCCAGGTACGGATGAAGACTCCTAATCTCCAGCAGAAAAGAGCCTGGCGGTTCTCCAACCGTCAGGCTTCTTTTCTCCTCTCCCTATCAAAAAGAAGAAGTCGAAAGTCACTTGGCCCCAGACCTTCGCCGCACGCCCTCCAGTCATTGTACACACGGAGGCGTGGTAGATAGAAGCAGGCCGGCTGACGAGAGGGAACCCGTTTTCCGCCCCGCACAAACAGACTCTTCTTCGGCAAGACGAAGCTCATGTCCCGCGCGCTGGGCCAGACGCCCGAGGACGCCACCGCGGACGGCATCCACAAGCTGACGGCGCACCTGACGGGCAACGTGGCGCTGCTGTTCACGAACCGGCCCGCCGCCGAGATCACGGCCTACTTCGAGTCCTTCTCCCCCGTCGACTTCGCGCGCGCCGGCGCCGTCGCCTCGCGCGACTTCGTCATCCCCCAGGGCGTGGTGTACGCCACCGGCGGCGCCGTCCCCGCCGAGCACGACGTGCCCCTCGGCCACACCATCGAGCCCGAGCTGCGCCGCCTGGGCGTGCCGACGCGCATGGTCCGCGGCAAGGTCGTGCTTGGCGAGGAGGGCGGCGACGGCGAGGGGTATACCGTCTGCAAGGAGGGCCAGACGCTCGACTCGAGGCAGACGCGGCTGCTGAAGCTGTTTGACCAGTGCTTGAGCGAGTTTAGGGTCAAGATATTGGCGTAAGTACAACCCGACTCCAGTCTTCTCTAAACCACCAGTCCTGGTGTTATCCGGGTCCCTGTGCGAGATGTGTATCATTCGCTGACGAGTGCTGGGCTTCTAGCTTCTGGGAATCCGAGAGTGGCATCGTCACTGAGGTCGAGGAGGCCGACGAGAACGCCATGGAGGGTGTGGATGAGGATGATGAGTAGGTGAGGGAATAAATCGACACAGGGAATAGTAGAGGATCTCGCGCCCTGCGTCCGTTCATCTAGGTAGATACCATCGCATGTTGGGTTTCATGGCGTTATGGAAAGGGAAAATGGGCAGTACGCACCGCATACTACAGACAAAGCCTAGACACGAGACCAAAAGAAAAAGCAAATCATGATATCTATTGTCCGAAGCTATAGGTGGGGGGCCAGCATTCACAGACTCCCTGTCCACCCGTGACACCTAGTGACATGCCTCGCTGTACGCTGTTTAACATATGATACAGTTTTGCTACTTACGCATGCAAATTTCTCCCACATGATCAAATGCATTACAGTTTCTTTTGTTACCATGCAATACTAAACGCCTAGCTGGCAAAGAACTCGTGGCCAGTCAGTAGGATCTGCAGTCCTTACCTCTGACCTTACCTCAAAAGCTATTCCAGTTTTCCCCTTCGCGTGACTGGCAGATACAAAAATACACGTCTTCTTACAAGGAGAATACTACCTGTCCTAGTCCTTGCTGTGCGGCGCCCACCTGCTCTTTGGGATTCGAAAGCGACACCTGTGTTGGCCCCAGGAGATGCTGTGTGATGACACATCTTTTTGTGTACGACCACTTTGTCCGGATGAAGCGTCCCGAGGGTGGCCAGTGTCGATAATCCTTGGATGGTCCGTTGGAATTTACCTTGAGACAAGGACGGTGAAGCTGGCCAGAATGTGGAAAGACTTGTTTCCGTCGGCTTACCCTTGATGTCAAGGAGGCAAGAGAGGTGAAGACGACAAAAGCGAAATTAGCGGACTCAAGATACCCACCACAAGACGAGCGGCTGTCTTGTTATCAGTAGCGGCGCAGTTTTCGTTCGCCTTCGTAACCTGATCCTCCTTCGTATGGTCGTTTTCGCGAGTCGTCACGGCCGTAGTCTCGGTCGCGATAACCGTCGCCGCCTCGATCTCGATCCCTGTCCCTGTCTCGGTCCCCTCCTCTATCTCCGCCGTGCCTTTGACCAAGCGGCATCGCGTTGCTGCCAGAGCTGGATCGATCGCCCCCGCGAAAGCCGCCTCCGCCGCCGTATCCTCTGTCGTCATCGCGTCGACCGTACCCGCCGCCGCCGCCACCACGATCTCCACCTCCGCCGTAATCTCGGCGATCACGGTCATATCGGCCGCCTGGTCCTCCTGGTCCGCTTGGTGCGTTTGGTGGTCCGCCGAATCCGCGGTCACGGCCTCCGAAGCCTCCGCCGCGACGATCGAAACCGCCGCGGAAGCCACCTCGGTCTCCTCCTCTAAAGCCGCCTCCACGCCCACGGAAGCCACCACCGAAACCACCGGGACCGGCCATGGGGCGGCTTGGCATAGCCTTAGTATAACCACGCCCACCCAGTCCACCTCCGAGGCGACGAGGCTTCCAGCCTGAGACGGTACGGCCACGCTCGACATCGGTCTTGATACGGCGGCCCTTGATACTGATGCCATCGAGTTGTTCTAGAGCAGCTAATACGCGCGCGGCAAGACGCGCTTGTGTCAGTACGTCCTTACCATTGTCTGCATACCTTGGTGATGAACTAGATGAGGGGGGAAAGGGGAACCGTGACAGGCAAGCTTGAGGGCCATGGTCTCGGTGGGGTATTGGTTCGCCATGCAGGCTCCAGGGTTGTTGACGTGGGAATATCAATGGCGGTATTACCTCTCATGTCCTTTTCGCGTTCAAACACTATGAAGGCGTAGCCGCGGTGGGGCTTCTTCTTCTTGTTGCCCTTCTCATCGGCATGGGTGTCACGAACGATTCTTATCTGTCATGCATGTCAGCAATGATGCAGTATGAGTGTCAAGGTTATAATATGAAGCGTACACGTTCGATAGTTCCGATGCGGCCAAACTCTCGCTCGAGGTCTTCCTCATTGGCATCATAGCTGAGTCGCGACACCATGAGGGTCTTGAAAGCATCGCCACGGATGTTCGGATCCTCGGCCGGGTTAACTGGAGTCCAAGTGTCAGTCTGGCTTGATATGCACACTGGATGGAGCAGGGTATCTAACAGAGCTTGGGGCCGTCGGTGACCAGCTTCTCGACTTCTGCCTTCTTCTCGAGCTTTTTCCGGTCGCGTGCCTGCAACCAACTCTCCGTGGGGACATAACCATCGGCATCCTTGTATGCTTCAAGGTGAGGCAAGAAGTCTGCAACACCTCCAATGGCAGCTGTCTTGCGCTGTTCCGCCGGGAAATCGCAGGGAGGGACCCATCGTAGAGGAGGTCGGGGCGCAAACAGCGCCAGGAGGTTGGGAGGGAGCTTGTCGGTCATTTTTAGTCGCCTTTCAGGTCATTCGCACCAAATCAAGACCTGATTAAAATTAAGGATGGCCCTCTCTTCGATGGCATAAAACAGATGCGCGTCTTAGACTTGAGCCGACAAGTCAAGTCGAGCGCGTTCAACCAGGGACAGAGAAAGAAGGGAGGTGGTTGAAAGGAGAGGGCTTTGCGACAGGTTGCCTAGTTGAGAGCTAGACCGGCGACGACAACAAGGGACAAGGGTAGGAACGCGCACCAGAAAAGCTCAGGCCACCTCCTTACATAAGCACCATTTTTTGGATGCGATAGACGCATCGAGCGACTCGACTTGATTGCAAGACGATGATGTCCGTCCTCAACACATTTGACAGGCCACCATGACAATAAGACCAGCAATAGAGGCAGTAACCAAGGGCCGAGTAAGTGTTGACCGTCAAAAAACATCAAGGCCACTCCAAATCACACCATACCGTACTGACCGCCCTCACAGAACGGCGTCGGCGCCTTCGTGCTGCAATGTAAGAAGATGGACTTTCACTATTGTGACTGGGCAGGGAGCTCAAAAGGCATGAAGTAAGTGGCCCAGCCCTCTTTTGGCCCTCGTCCAATGCTAATTTGTCTCTCCAGCTCCTTCATCAAGTCCCACCTCCCAAACTTCGCCGCCGCACATCCCGAGATCGAGGTCACTGTCTCACCACGGCCGACCAAGCACCCCATTGTTAGCGCACACTACATCAACGGCAACACGAGGACGGTCTGCGTTAGGAGCCTGCACCCGAACCAGATACAACAGAAGGTCGAGCTGCTGCGGGACTCGACGGGCGAGAGGAACAAGAAGTACAGCAAGCCGGTTAAGAGTATCAACGAGAGTGTCAGAGGTGTCTGGTCACCGTATCACGGCAAGGGGATGACTGTATAAACGTGGGCGAAGTGCACGGGCATGGCATGGACAACGACACTGTATTTTACGTGCATGGGGCCGAAACTTACATCTCGAAAGAACGGGGTTCGGGCATGGCATCAGTGTAAATTATATACCCGGACTACGTCTTCGAAGCATCAAAAAGCGCAGTTCAACTATCAACCAGAGCAAGTCGAGGTGGAGTGGTTTCAGGAGTTTTATTTTGAATATTTGGGGCTGCCTATTTTAGGTGACCTTCCGTCCCTTGCTCCTTCTTGGGAACTACTCAGAGACTACTCCTCTCCTCCTACTCGACGGCAGCGGCTTTATGCCTGCTTGCTGTTAATGATGTCGACGAAGGCAGGCTTCAAGCTGGCACCGCCGACGAGGAAACCGTCAATGTCGGGCTGCTTGCTGAGCTCCTTGCAGTTCTTCTCGCTGACGCTGCCGCCGTACAGGATGCGGGTCTCGTCAGCGGCCTTGTCGTCGACCTTCTCCTTGAGCCACTTGCGGATGGCGGCGTGCACCTCCTGGGCCTGCTCGGTGGTGGCGACCTTGCCGGTGCCGATGGCCCAGATGGGCTCGTAGGCGATGACGATCTTGGACCAGTCGGAGCCGATCTTGGCCTTGAGGGCGTCGAGCTGCTTGGTGACGACGTCGACGGTCTTGCCGGCCTCGCGCTCCTCGAGCGACTCGCCGCAGCACCAGATGACGCTCAGGCCGCCGTCGGTGGCTACCTTGGTCTTGGACGCGACGACCTCGTCGCTCTCGCCCAGGATCGTGCGACGCTCACTGTGGCCCAGGATCGTCCAGGTCACGTTGCTGTCCTTGAGCTGCTCCACCGAGATCTCGCCTGTGTAGGCGCCATTGGGCTTGTCGTAGACGTTCTGTGCTGCCACCTCGATGTCCTTGTTCAGGCTCTCACGGACGTAGTGGAGGTACAGTGCTGGTGGTGCAACAACGGTCTCTGTGTTGGGAGTGTGTTAGCACAATGTACTTCTGCTTTGTTCTCCAAGGGCTGTCCCTGAGGTTCTTGTGCGACAGGGAGTTGAGAGAGGTGTGGAACAACACATACCAGTGTTGGGGTCGAGCTTCGCGCTGTTCAGGTTGTTGACAATCTCCTTGATGGACGACTTGGTGCCGTTCCTGTAAGTTTGGCGAGGCCATCGTCAGTCCAGCAGCTCTCAAGAAGCTCTGCGGGGTTTTCAGAGAGCTCGGGAGCTTGGCTTCGCGGGAGCTTACATCTTCCAGTTTCCTCCGACAAAGAACTTGCGAGCCATGATGGGCAATTGGTATCTGACGGTATCGTGTTGATTGGGAAAGTAGGGTATTGTCTGTGAGGAGAGTTGCGTATTGCGAAGTTGGCAAGGTGAAGAGAGAGAGTTTCAGGAAAAGTGTAGTTGAGGTGACGACAGACAGTCTTGCTCTTTAGAGGGGCACATGGAGGGGCACAGAGCAGCAGCACGACAGGTCGGTCGTTCTGGTGGGGACACGCCGGGACTTGGCGTCTCTCGTTCGATGGCCCCTAGTTTCGCCCTCAACGAAAACAACTCATCGCCTCACTTTCCTCGGTAAACGGCATGACTTCATGTGCTAAAGTCTCCCTACTTTTCCCGCATGATTAACGAGTGCTCTGTGGCGTGACGTTATAAACCCACCCAATCCTCCATACTACAGTGAGAGACTGAGTCGCGCTCCACTACAAGGTGGACTACGACAGCCAGTTATCCGAACCCATTAACCTCCAGCGGGATAACCTGCTACGGGATAACCTGCATGGAATAGTCTGCTATGAGATAACCTGCTATGGCATGTCCAGCGACGGGATGGATTCCAGTGGGATAATTTCCAGTGGTACAACTCCCGCAGGACGACCTCGGGGATCAGTACGAGGTAGGATAACAAGTTGCGGGATGAGCTCCAAGATAATATTCACCGAGCGAATCACCTTCGCAAGGCGCACGGTGCTGGTCCAAGTCTTCATGAGTTTCGATCTCAATCCCCGAAGCAGCCCTTGGCAGATGCAAGGCAGCTAGGAGCCAATTGAAAGGATGCCACGAGTCTCGCCATGCTGAGGCAAGCAACTGGTTCGCCCACGTCTCTTGCTCGGCCAATTTCCATTGGGGCACGCCTCGCGATGCGAACTGAGGCCCGCCCAATCGTCTGAGGTTGGGCAGATATGCCACCTTTGTGCGGAGCATAGAGACTCGATTGTCTTAATAGCTACGAGATATCGAGCAGCAATCTGGATTTCTGTCCTCCCTTGGATTTTGTTCAAGCTTTGCCCAGGCTATCACCCATGCAGCAACGAAACAGCCTGGCACACCAATCCCGAGTCCATGCTCCAGTTGTGGATACGAGACCTCAACACAGTTGCTACTATGATCGAGAAAATCACAGGGATTTCTATCTCTATATGAAATATGCAGAAAGCTCATATTCAGCCCAGAATCCACTGAGTTGTGCGCATAGAGAGCTCGATTAAGATCATTATCTATTCATCACGATCCACGTCCTCAACGTCCTCATCAGCTCGGTATCGACCCACGAATTCATGTAAGACTTTGGTCCGATCAGCTCCTCTAAGCTATGACTTCGGACGTCACTTGCAATTTCAACGTAATAGAGGCCTCAGCTGCAGAAATTCACACTCTGTTTGCATCTTCCGAGTACGAAGCTCGCGACTGAATGGTATCGCCGACCGGAACGGCATTTTCGGAATACAAGAAAACAGGCTCGTCACTCCAACTCATCAGTGCCCACCTTTGCCCAATCATTAGCAACTCCTAAGAAAGTTACAGGCTTCTTACACAATGGCGCATCCAGCTAACAAGAAATTTCATCGTCTAAAATCGCGATCGATATCATATACGTGACCTGTTCTTCGCGATAAAGGAGTGAAGGGGTTGATAGAGGGCGGCGGTGATTCCTCTCGCCGCCTCCGGTACAATGCGTCCTCGTCTAGTTGAGCTCGCATTATGCTCTCCTGCTCTTCTCGAGCCCGCTCCTCACGAATTCGCTGGGCGTCAAGATGGATGAAGTCACCAAAATCGTCGTGGTAGTGGGAGTCAGGGCCGAGTCTTAGACGCCGGAGGTCATCATCGAGCTGCCGATCGACCTCGCTCGTCGTGACGTGCCGGATCCTTGCTGGAGATACGTGTCCCCCATTGATGATCTCCGGACGAGGGGCATATCGAGGCTGATATCTCCTGGCAGCCAAGTCGAGCTTGTCGGCATCATCCAAAGTGTGCCGGAAAGCAACTTTTTCGTCGGATCTACCTGCACGATAGGCATCGGCCCGGATCTGATCAAGGTTTTCAATCGGGATTGCAGCCTTTCTTGGCGGGGTTGGGACGTGGATGATGGGGACACGAGCTCCACTTCCGGTGACGATATATGATGGCTCTTCGAGGAGACTGTGACGACGGCGGGGGCGATGAACCTCGACGCCAAAGTTCCTCGGCTCTTCAAGATACCTCAAGGATTTCCTCTTGTGGTCATAATGCTTCTTGCCCTTATACGAGGCTGACGATCGAGAGGGCTCGGTGACTAAAGTGGACTCGGAGCCGAAACCGGAACTCGAACTGAAGTCAGAATACTCCGAGCTGCCAGAACTTCTTGAGTGGCCACTGTTGTGGTGCTTGTCCTTTCTATGTTCGACCTCGACCTGAATTGGTGTATGAGGTCGGCCTGATCCCTTTCCAGGGTGAGAGTGGTGCATCGGCATGCCCCCTGCGTGAAGCACTTGTCCCGGCATAGGTCCTGGGCCGCACATAGGGGCCGCTTGTGGGTGGAGCATTGGTCCTGGCTGGTGTGGTTGCACAGCTTGAGGCCCGTGATGCATGACCATCTGCTGCTGCATCTGGGGATGCCTCATCCGCATCATATCAGCCTCTCGTTGCTTCTCTATTTCGATGCAACGAGCCAGTTCGCTTGGTACCTGCTCCGGCTTTGGACAGCGTCTGAAGTAGGCGGTGATGGAAGTACGCTCGTAGGTCTTCTTTTGGTGGATCTTCTTCTTCACGTTGGGTCGTCTTGTATAGATCTTTTCATGTTTGTTGACAACGGGCTTAAGCGTATAGTCAATTTGGGCGAGTTTGGTGTGGAAGCGCGCATCGTGCTCTTCCAGCGAAAGCTCACGTTGCGCCTTCGCCAGTTGGTCTTGTTGCTTGGTTCCGAGGGCATTTTGCTTCTCCAAGAGCGTCTTTCCTCGTTTGGCATCCTCCTTATTAAGCCGCCGGATTTCTTTTCGGGCCTCCGCCTTGTCTACATCTGCAATGCGTGTTCTGATGCAATTATCCCAGCTTGCCTTCACCTCTTCGCCTTCGGAGTCATACTCATCATACGGCTCGATCTTCTCGAACCTCAGAATGATGTAATCCGAAAGATCCTCTCGGATATCATCCTCGGTCACGCTCTCTTCCCGGAGGTCGGAGACGACGACCGGGCGCTGGAAGTGAGATGGTATGAGATGTCTCGGAGGGTGAGGAGGGTGTGGTGGAAATGAAGCCGCTGCGGGCGGCGGCATGGGCCGCTGCATTTGCGGATGAAGAGGCATCGGGCCTACCATGGACGCGGGACGCTGCTGATGCACCAGTGCCGCCGGCGGTGGCGCCGGCGGCAGCCGGCCTCCTAGAGCTGGCTGATGATGTTGAGGAGGGACTGGGATACTGGTCGATTGGGGCTGACCACCACTGAGCTGGTAGAATGGGGGTTGCATGGTCACGGGTGTGAAAAGGGTTCGACACAAGAGCGATACGACAGGTGATTCTGCCTTGGCCAAAGATGGGCGGGAGAGAGGTTGGATGAAGAGAAGCTTCTCACAGTCGGGGCGAAGGGGCAGAACCAGGCAGCAAGGCTTTAATATACCAGGATGACTCGAAGAGCAGGGACGATACGCAACTCAAGGCCACTCGACAAGATGGTGTGCAACACGACCACTTTTTGGTGTATCTCAAAAACGAGGCGAGGACAAGAAAGGCCACGCGGTTCGTTCGTGTCGCAAGCAACAACTGGAGTATGAGACAGGAGAGACAAACCCCAGATCTGAGCCACGCGTGTCTAGGAATTGGTTTCGAGCGCCGTCGAGGTCACTGGTACGGACCCCTCGGCCAGATGAACAGCTCCGAGGTCCTATACGAGTCCTGGACGGCTGCTGCCGCTGCGACTTTGCGATGAACCATTCTCGAGCCTAACAATCCGAGACCCGACTCCAGGAAGCGGGATGGGCCAACACAAGTACACCAACTTCGAACAACAAATGCCGGTCATGGAGAGACGCTTGTCTGGAACTGCCCCCATCTAGACCACTTCCTGAGTGGGCTAAAATATAGCGACGTCTCGCCCCACTCTGGCTGTTCGGTGAGCCGACTGTCACACACACACACCTCCACGGTGCACTCTTTTGCAAAGCTGGACGTGATTGGCTAGGCAGCCTGTGGAGAGCAACGCCGACTGCTCGAAGGATTGCCAAGAGCGGAGGCTAAGCTTGAGGTCAGCTTGTCAGCTAGCACTGACAGATAGGCCGCATTTATGGCGGCACTTGAGGTCGCAGATACTGGATGTGGCCAGAAGAGGTGAAAGGTTGCCCGCAGTAGTAGGTAAGTGATCACATATGCTGTGTCTTGTTGCTCAAGTTGCTCAAAAATGTCAGGGGATGATCTGGTACGAGTTGGAGACACGGTAGTACCGCGACTCCCGCCCCGAGCTATCTGAGGCCTGGATGTTCACATCTCAACAGTGATGATATTCATTGAAACCTGTTCAGATGTTTACATGATCATGACAAGGGGTTGGTGGTGTGAGGGATGGCCCATGTGCCTGATATGCTGTACCACCTGAGCCTCATGGGTCGCATCGTTTGCCGGGGCCGAAGAGAAGAAGGCAGCCGACTGAACGCCTTATTTACACTTCTCTCGGGCAACGCTAAGACATGCAAAAAACCCCAAGTCACGGTGGCCTCCAGATGCAGCTACAGCCTCGTCTGGCTTCCCCCCTCTCTCCTATTCGCTCCCGGTCCGTCAAGTGACGGGGACAAGGGTCCGTATTCGCTAGAGCTATCTCCTCAAGTTGATAACGTCTACACCCTCCGCCGACCCCGACATATTCGGGGTAATTCCTTCTGGCGCTCTCCGGCTTGTTTGCTTGCGTTACACGGATTTCGAGCCACCCAGGCATCCCTACGTTGTCGCCAATAAGCGCTGTCTAATGTTACTTGTGCGGCTCTGCGATTACTGAGACAAGTGAGAAGACGGAAGGATTGCCAATGGCTGCTGACGTCCTGGACGAAGACTGCTGCGGTCCATGTCAGCTTGCTATCGATTCTGCGCAGTCGGTCTTTGGGCCCTACATCGCAAACGCCGTGATCTACACGTCGTCACTGCTGATGAAACCTATCATTCACCATTTAGTGGGTAGAGTGTCAATATCAGCCGCAAGTCGTGCCTGTACTAGAGAGTATTTCTCGAACCCCGGGTGGAGGTAACTCAGGTGTATCTTCTGTCATTTTTCTCGTGCGCAGAGGACAGGTCTTCCCCTGCTCCACCAGTCGATGCTCATTACCGTGCCCTCATTCCTGGAATCATTGTCGCATTGTGCCTGTGCAAGCGTGCACCACCGCCTATTGTGTTGCTTCACATACCTGAATCGGAGACCACATGTCGCTTTAGTCTAAGCTTTACGAAAGACACCCTCGATCTCCATTCACCCTTTGACGGCGGAACATGCCTCCCTGCCTATGGCTAGTCCTGTCATGCAGGCCGCCCTGCGGTGCGCGCCGCTGCAGAGAACCGATCGCAAGCACTCCACCCTCTTGCTTAGCCGGGCAAAATGCATTGGCCTGATAAGATGCAGACCTGGATTTGGCTACACCGAAGGCAAGTGTTGGGCATCACGCCCCCACAAGATACCTCTATGCAGTTCCTACATAAGGACGGATATCGAGTCCTAGGCCTCGGACTTGGGACCCACCCATCTCGTACGCCCTCGTCAGTGCATCATATCGCAACAGACGCAGTTGATAGATCATTTCTCACTACTTGTCTTCTGTGTTCCCTATATATCGAACCATCTACTAGTGTCTGTCCTAGGTTGCTCCGATCGCTGTAGGCCGGGTGCACAAGGTGTGCTGCCCAATGTGCCCCAGATCTGGACGTGGGCTCCTCCTGTGCTATTCCCCCATTCGTCCCTTGTCCGCCTCTACTTGACCGAGCTGGTCGGACTGTTTTCGACGCCACGTTTTGCGAAGCTGTACATCTTGCAGCCGGCCTCCTTCCTCTCCTGAAGTGGCCACTCACTGATGCATGCAGTCTTACGCCGTGCAACCGGAAATATATGTACGATCAGCGACCGGAACGCCCGGCTTGCGTCTGTGTTACATGCCAGCGTCTAGCATGTAGAAGCCCAATTTCGATGACGGTACGCCAAGCAGCGTGTAAAGAATGTTTTGGGCAAAGGGGCAAAGAGGCAAAAAGAAGAAGGGGCCCAATAGACCCAGATGGCGTCGATGGAAGAGCGGTGGTGCCCAACTGTTCCGCGACGCCGGCCCAATGCTGTCGGACGGTGCCACCGGTTCTGCTGCGCTGCGTTGTTGTTGCGCAGAGCCGCTGAGCCAGGTGCTGGTGGAGGTTGAGGTGCTGTGCTCCGTTTTCCAAAGGGAAAGTGTTGGCCAATTCCTCGTTGGTCGGGTCACAACTGGTGGCAAGTGTGATGGGGTACGGCCTCGAGTCCTTTGGAAGGGGCTGTGATGCTTGTTGAGGGCTAGAAGGATCGCTCGTGTTTCTTCTTCTGTGTTGGTGTCATTTGCACTGCCATGGTTATGTTTGTGCTACAGACCTATTCAATTTCCTCATCGTTGAGCCTGCTACGATATAGAAAAATTCGGAACTGGCGTTCCTAGCTCATTGGACCTCTTTGGTTGATTATCACCGTATTCAATATGAGAAAATACAGCATTTTTGTGCCATCAACACTTACTGAATATGCTTGGTGACAAAGGTGCCAACATGAGTTGTCAATCAGAACCCTACGGAGGAGATGATCGTCTCGAAATCAAGGTCTCAGAGCGTCTCTGTCAAGCCTGAATGATACAGGGCAAAATGCGGTCAATTTAATCAATTTACTCAGTTCTTTTCCCACTAGAGCTCGTAAAATCCTCGCGTCATTCCTCATATATATCTCTTCCCTGTACCCGCACCCTTTTTTGTCGGTACTCCTGAAAATACCGGTACAGCTCATACAGAATCACTCCTTAATTTTCTGCTTATGGAACAAATCTAGATTCAAAGTCAGTTGTGACAGGTTGGTCAGTCGCACGAGCCGGGTGACACAAACCAGGGATCTCGGGCATCCAGCTCGACCTCTCCTTGCAGAAAAATTCTCCCTTTGGGGGAAGCTTCTCAGGATCGTCCAATGTTCCGTACGTGATGTATCTGAATTTATCCGCAGCTTGCTCCTGTTGTGGTCATGATATCAGCTCATCTTCTGGGACTTGCCAAGTTATGGAGATCAGAAGAGTGAATGCATACCCCGTATTCACATGTGAATGAGCCGCAGTTCTCGCAGAACTCCCTGATAACGCCATTCTCCTGCTTATAGAGCTTTGGCTCTCCTTTGCTATATTTAAAGCTCTCAATCGGAACCTATGTAAGAACCCTAAGACAAATGCACAATGATGCGAATATGGTCAATGACGGAAACATACCTTGGATGTCAAACCAAAGTTCGTGCCAAATGCCTTCTTGCAGCTTGAGCAGTGACACAACGAGGTCCGCGCCGAGTCTGCAGAGTCCAGCTTGACGGTGTACTGCAAGTTCTTGCATGTGCACGTGCCAGTGAGGTTAAGAGCCATTGTGGATAGGTGTCTCAAGTCAAGGTGATGCCCAGAGAGAAGGGTTACTAGAGAAATGCTTTTCAATTACCAATAGAAGAGGCAACAAATTTTATGAATGTCTTATATTTTTATGGTGGGTGCAATAGATGTCACTTTCAGCATGATCTGCATTGGGATTCGTGCGTGTGAGACCCGGCAAAATGCCATTGCACGCAGCGTAACGTCATCGTATGTCATGGTGATTTAACGAGAGTGCCGCGGCAGCTGAAGGCATCACTCCTCACTTTGAGCCCTCTAGATTACTCTGAAGTGTAGATTGGATGCGGTGTTCGTCTTGTCCGCAGCGCACCTGATATCAACAGCTGCCCGCGGATAGAATAAATGTTGCCTTTCAATCTGCCATAATCAGCATTTGCGAAAAACCTTGATCGCAGATTTTTTTTCTTCTTGAAGTTTCCTCAATTGAATTTGACCGTAGGATTGTCCCATGTCTCCAGCGGCTAGCAAATGCCGCACAGTAATATGGACTCTCGTCCTACCTTTGCCCTAATTATATCCTTTTTTTAGATCAGTGCACGTTTAGGGGTCGACTATAGTTAGTAGTGTAATGTTGATACAGGACAGAATCATCTGATAATCCATAAATTAACAATAGTGACACTAAAGATCTTACTGCATTGTGAATATAAGATAGATCGGAGCTCAAGACGCATTTTCATGTTCCGAGACGGGCATTCCAGGCTTTCATGACAGTGCTTTCCGAAACAATTACTCCACCGAAGATCGCTGGTGGCTGAGTATAGCTAGCAGATAGGGGCAGATACATCTTGATAGACACCCTAGCACCACTCACTGAAAACACATGTTCTTAACAGATTAAAACAAGATGAAATTGATCTTTAATGTGGTTTCTATGTTATAAACTGTCATTTCAATCTGTGAACTCATTTCAACCTGCAAAGAGCGTTTGGCTGCCATTGATATTCGGAATGGTGTGTTCAAATTATACCGTTCAATGTGGTTTAAAGCACGAATCAATTATCAATTATAAGATGATTAAATGATTGGGGGAGGGATATTGCGACTTCAGGAATATTCGAGGGCATTGTGTGAGGTCAATACGCTGTTGTGTACTTAACGAGACTAAGACCGTCAAGACAGTTCGTCCAGTTGTTCAGGGCATGGTAGTGCGGTAGGGATTGAGCAACAAATGAACGATTAATTCATATAGCATTGTTGTGAATAGCATTATGAGTGAATTAGGCATGAATAAAGCTCCGAGCATGCATGGAAAACCTATCTTACCGCTACACTTTCAGTAGTCATGAAAGATTGACAATTAACTAACCCGAAGTCAGCCTTCAGCTGCACTGAGCCTGACCAATGTGACAGCGGCAGGCAGAGGCAATTCCAACAGAATGGCTCATGATTTGCTGCCTAAGCGAGGACAGAATCTGTGCTTGTGTGACCACACTCGGAATCAGGAGAGAGCAAGAATCTGACCTGCAGTACAATTCTGGGATCCAGAATCTGCCTCGGCAACAGCCTAGCGGGAACTCTTCAATTTGTGTTGAATAGACAGGTCAACGGAAATCTGACCTCGCCTTCATTCAATCGGCAACGACTGAGTCTTGTATTTGAGAAACAGGAGCGTTTCTGCTGAACGGTACCATCCCTCAAGTGACCCTTCTTATTATCATCATCTTATGACAGAATCTCAGGTTTCGGAATCCACGAATACAGGGCCCTGCATACAAATAGCCACATTGTCTCTTCAATCACGCTTTTCCTTTATCTGCAATTCCAAGACTTCTTTAACTCAAGCATCATCGTGCGTCATTCCTCAAAAACAGACGGTCAAAAACCGACGGCACTTCGACTAACAGTCTGAAAGATCGATTCACACTATATTCGATATCGATAGTCAATACTTGGTCAACGATGCCGACACCATCTTTCATCCAGTTGCAGCTGTCGCAACACAAACAATGGCTTATTGAGCTCCGTCGAGATCCTGACATGACTCTTGCCAAAATTCAGACCGAGTTGAATAACCAACATCATGTTAAGGCTAGGTGCGTCTTCCACAACCTCATGCTTGTTAGAAGTTACTAATTGAATGTAGCCTATCCCAGTTGGAGACATATTTTCGTAATATAGGACAGCGCAAGAATCTCTCACGGCCTGAGTGGAGAACAGTGTTCCGTGCTCTAGACTCCCAGAGATCATTTAACCATATCTATGATCTCTACATCAGTGGGAAGTTAATCTCGGAGGAGGATTTACAGAAGAAACGGAAGAATGCCAAACCTACTTATGAATTAGCTTCATGTCTTACCGATGCCGGTATGTGACTTGATGTCCTGGCCCCCGGCCTCCCAACGCTTCAGATGATTGACATGCCTGGTACAGATCAACTACTGACACAACTTCCTGATGGAGTAACTTTCAAACAGCGTCTGCCACGAGAATCGCCAGACATTAGACTGCAGCACGAAATCAACTCCGACTCGGTATTGCAAGCAGTCTGCGGTGCGAACCCGGATGGAGAAGCCATAATGCCACATGGCAGTACTTCGGTTGACAATGACGCCGTCCTCGCGCCGAGTGCTCTCATGTCCGATCAAGACGTGAGGTCTAACCCTATCGGCTCTCAATCTGCGAGCACGAGCATTGTGAATCAAGCTCAGCTCGTAAGATCCCCGGCCGACAGGGTGTCGTACTCTGATCATGTCTTTGAGGTGCCTCGGGATATGGATTTCCTGATAGCATCTCCTCCCTTCAGACTGAATTTTGAACCTGAGGATTACGAGATGAGTGGAGGAATCTATGATTCGATTTCCTCAGAAAACTTGACTGGATTGAATTCATCTGTCAATTTCCAGCTGAGTCCACAATTTCAAGGTGTGTTTTCCATACGTCGAGGTGAATAAGAGCTTCATATAGCTGTTTTTCAGTTACTTACGTTGTGGGACAGATTTAACGAACCATCATGATTTTGTATCAGCTGGATATGCTTACGAGTGTCCGAGGAGCGCCTTTCCTCGCCATCGCATCCCTAATCTCAGTCTTCTCGAATCTGCTCGCCGTCTTGATCAGACATCTGGTTCTGTGATCTCTCAGCGTGGAAGACTTATAACACATGACGCATTGCCAACCGCCGAAAAGCTTCTAGACAACCTACAGTCTGTGGTGTCCATCGAGGCGACGCAGAGAGAGCTGCAGTCCCTGATCTCTATCAAAACTCCAGGAAGGGAATTCTGTGGGTCTTTGAATGCCATTGCGGGAAACGAATCACTCACGAACCCATTCGTTCAATTGTTTCTCTTCTCCATCATCAACAACTTCGCTGGACTTGACACGATACCCATGAAAATGATCATGAGATTCATCAATCAGCACGAGCCTGTACGGTCTGGCATCTTGAGCTACCTTAAAATGGGAGCATCGACAATCCCTGCGACTGCCTTGGTGGAAAAGCTGCTCAAGGCTGCGATAGAAGGCTGTGCTGTGAAGACAGTCCACGACCTTCTGGCATTAGAAATCGTTAAACCAGATGACATCATATTTACACAGAGAGCTGACGTCTACTGGGACGGCATAAAGGGGAAGAATCGCATGACACCTCTCGAAAAGGCATCACGTCTGCGCCACTTTGACATGATGGAACTGCTGCTACGTTTTGGTTCCGACGTGAATAAAACCTACGACGATCCGGATTCTTTTTTAGAGCGAGGAGCTCTTGAACACGCTATTCGTATGTGGGGTGGTCATCATCAGATCGATATCAGGCTTGTGGATTTGCTCCTGAATAAGGGTGCAGCTGTAAGCGGCCGGGTTGTGAGAGCTACAATCCGCTGGGGAGACGCTGCACTGATTGAGAAGCTCATTTCAAGGCTTCCTTCATCAGAACATGAGTACTGCTTTCGTTACGTGCTTGATGATGCCGCTGAATACCTCAGAAACGAGCAAGGCCTGAGATTCATCCGCCAAGTCATCCAGGTGTGCCGTGACACACATGACAACAAATGCATCAGCTCATATCAAGGCCAGGTGGCCAAGATGATGACCAACGCAGCAAGGAGGAAAAACAATGAGCTTGTCAACTTGCTCCTTCCGCATGGAGGCCAGCGCGGTCTAGATTTTGCGCTCACAGCTGCAACGCGGTCTGGAAGCCTCAGTTTAGTGCGCTTGCTTCTTGCGCATGGTGCACGTGCAGATGGACCACTAATCAGGCTTGACAACGACTACTTCGATACTACACCTTTAGCAGAAGCAATCCGAAGTGACGATACTGAAATTCTGGAGTTGCTTGAAGAAAAAGGTGCCTGGCGCCAAATTGGAGAACCTGATCGCCTGGAAGCCGCATTGCATGCGATCGTCAACATAAATAAGTCGGATTATCTTTACCGGATTCTACATCTGGTTCCGAATCCGAAACCCGACGTGCTCAGCATGCCGCTGTACGAGGCTATAAGTGCAGGTCATGAAGAGATTGCGTTGAGGCTGGTGGAGGCCGGTGCCGACGTGAATAAGAAGGCGAATTGGTCTGGTCCTCGGACCGCTCTTTGCGAAGCCTTGCGAATCAGGAGCCGATCTCTAACCTGGGCTATCATGGAATCTGACGCGCATGTAGACTACGAGGCACTGGAGATGGCAATCACATGGGGCGATCCGCAGATTATCAAAGCGCTTCTTTCTATGGGCGCCGATGTGAATGGTTTTCGGAACGAATCTCCTCTTGCAGTTGCTGTGAAAACTGGCAAGAGGCCACTGATCGATCTTTTGATCGATCTAGGTGCTGATTTGAGTCCCAAACGCAGCTCTCCCCTCGCTGCTGCCGTGCTGGCTGGAGATACAGAGACAGCCAACTATCTGCTCGATCGTGGGGCAGATCCAGCGGACCAAAAAGCTATTCTCAACGCCATCTCTCATGATCTGAGACTTTTGAATCTCATCCTCGAGAAGTTTCGCAAGCAATATCCGAGAGGACGCACAGGCTTCGGCGGTCGAGTACTGCATCATGTGCTACAGACACACGATGACGAGCTCATGTCCGTATGCCTCAGTGCAAGATTTGATGTCAACAGCTTGACTGTGTTCAAGGAGTACGAGACTGTGACCGCACTCGGACTTGCGATCAGAAAAAGCCGTGGCGATCGTCTGGAGATGATCTGTAAGCTGCTGAACGCTGGAGGCGATGCTAATGTTATAGCCAGCCGATCTGACCCATATTCTTACCGAATAATGGTACAGCAGACAGCATTCCTGGAAGCTATTGAGACAAAGAGCTTGGCTCTGGTCAGGCTGCTCATTTCAAAAGGAGCGGACGTCGGAAAAGAGGCGAAGTTGGGCCTGAAACGCACGCCCTTGCAAAAGGCATGTGAACTTCAAAGTCATACAATTGTCGACCTCCTCCTCGCGCACAATGTCGACGTGAACGCCGCTCCGGCAGCTCGTGGAGGCGCGACTGCACTTCAGCTTGCTGCCAAAGCGGGTTCAATGAGGATCGCAAAGAGGTTGCTGGATGCGGGTGCGGAAGTAATTGGCCCAGTCGCGCAGGTTGGGGGACGCTCTGCCATCAATTACGCGGCACAATATGGTCGGCTCCATATGATAGAGCTTCTATGGAATGCCGCTGGTGGGAAGTTTGCTGCTGAACAGTATGAGAATGCAATTGCGGTGGCACAAGAGAACGGTCATCCAGCTTGCGCGAATCTACTTATGAAGCTCTCATCCAGAAATCAGGGTTTCATTGAGTATAGTGGATCATGCTAGCAGCTTGGCAGATGATGGCGGTAGGGCCGATTTGGTTCTTCAGGGTCAGAAAACAAGCAATCGAACTATAGACGCATCTGCTCTGGACGGTGCGGCAGCACGGGCGCCAGTGCGGTTTGAGATTCCAAGGTCCGTCCAAGTGGACGGTTCCTTGTTATTTGAGGCTTCCGAGGGAGTCTGGTTAGGATGGGCCAACTAGTTTTGCCAACGGGCGCTCATGGGCGGAACGGCAGTGATGTGCGGGCAGAAGGTCCAAACCAGAGTTGTCGAGGAAATGGTTAATGTGCCTTGTCGCTAAATGATGTGACATGCCCGAAACTTTTCTATAGTACACACGACAGATCCTCAGGACGAAAAGTGGCAGAAAAAGTTGTGAATTTAGATATCAGGTGGAGAGGTAGCCTGGGGCCCGCTAGGAGCATTTCATATGTTAGAATTCGTTCGTTAAAAGTAAATTGTTGAAGAATGGCTTTGAATTTGAAATGTCCTCGAGAAAACCTTCTACCTGATATTTGTTTTTGTAAGGAGAGGATTGTTCTCGCGTAGAAAAGATCAAAGATTCGTGATGGGCAGAGCAGAAAGCTGTTGAGTTGGGCGAGAAGCAAGGCCATCTCGCACGGAACTGCTCAATCATTCAAGTACACTGGCTGAAACAATGACCGGCAAGACTATTATGACGATGAATTTGGGATGGGGAGAAGGCCAATATGCGACGTGTCGTCGGCCCAAGGCGAACGTTTCTCTCGTGTTAGTTGCCCGATCGGGAAAGAGACCCTCTCTGCCCCTCCTCTGCCCCGGACGCGGCGGCGCCAGCGGGGCGCCCCTCACGGGCAAGGCGGTTCCCGTTACCGTACTAAGCTGTGACTAAGAAAACGTCATCGAAATCGATCACGACTTCATTCATATATATCAAGTGCTATCCCTTTACAGCTATCACGAAGGTAAGATTCAAGCACGTGTGAAATATTGTGGCCCCAGACACTCGCAACCGTGCAAAAGGAATCCCTCCAGTAATCATGGCTAAGAGCTTCCGCGAACTCATCGGCGTGCAGCCGTCGACGGCATCCACCAAGGACAGCGTCCTGGTCATAATCGACGCGCAGAACGAGTAAGCGCCTCAGACACTGTTCACCAATTGCTGACGATCCCCACCCACTCGGTCCACGTTGCTGACGAACGCAGGTACGCAGAGGGCCAGCTCAAGACGGCCAACGTCGACTCGACGCGCAAGGCGATCTCGGGCCTGCTGGAGAAGTACCGCTCGGCATCGGCGCCCCTGGTGCACGTCGTGCACAAGACACCCGACGGCGCGCCGGTGTTCACGCCGGGGACGGCGCTGGCGGCCGAGTTCAGCGAGCTGGAGCCGCGGGGCGGCGAGAAGGTCGTCGGCAAGCAATTTCCCGGCAGCTTCACGGGGACCGACTTGGACGAGTACCTCAAAGGCACTGGGAGGGGCAAGATTGTGCTGACGGGCTAGTAAGTTTGTATTCTTTTTGATCCTCGTCGTCCAATGGGCATAGAAGGGCTACGATGATTCGGTAGAGATCTCTGTGGCTGACAATTTTGCCCGTCGCTCAGCATGGCCCACGTCTGCGTCAGCACGACTGCGCGGCAGGCCGCGGAGAAGGGCTACGATGTGGTCATCGCGGAGGACGCGGTGGGGGATCGCGATATCCCCGGGGTCAAGGCGGAGGATCTCGTGAGGACTTCGCTGGCTGAATTGAGCGATGCCTTTGGCTCTGTTGTCAAGTCTGCGGACATCAACTGAATCTGGTGGCGATAGTCAACTGGTAATTATAGCTGTATGTAGCGTTGAACATGCCATAAATCAGCGCCCGTGTTTCCGAAAGATTCTGTTGCAACCGTGCCTGACAGAGTGTCTGACTGAGTGAGATTGTGCAACCGAATTGATGCATCCACCATCACATGCCGGACGCCACCTGCACCATTTACACGTGGCCGTCCGCGACCTTGCAGCAGGTAGGTGTGACGGAGTCGATGATGGCCGCCTGGGCGGTGGTTGTTTCGAAACAACTTGATTGACCTAGTGGCGTACCCGGGTGAAGGGCCAAGGCGACCAGAATTGACGTGAACACTAGACTAGAGGGTCCCGGGCCGCCCCAAGACAAATGGACCCGAGGAGGCGGTGCATGGTGGGGGGCGGGGGTGGCATGGGACGGCCTCTGCTGCCGACGGAAGATCGGACAGCCGTGGATCCGGGGGAGGCACCAAGACCCTTGGGCAGACTACGCGTCCAGATGACAGACGGGGGCAGACCACGGGATGGAAGAACATCGGATGAAATGAGGGAGGAGTGGGTGGCCCTGGCCCAGAGCTGTTGCGACAGCCGGTTGACTGAGTTTGCAGCTTTTGCTGATGATGATCCAAAAATAGGAGGGCTAGTGGTGGTTGTGCAGCACCCCTCAGAGAAAAGAGAAGGGGGAGTGGAAACACAGCGGTCCGGAAGTCTGCCGTCGAGGTGGGGTTGGACGACGGAGGAGGGAGGGAAGGATGAGTGTAACGCAACATCGACTCTTGGTTGCTTACTCTCAGGGCTACACGTGTAGGTAGGGCTGGAAACAGTGGAGATGCAAGTGTGGTCCTTTTGCGATAAGGTTATAGCTCTTGAAACATGTTCAGATTCAGACGATGTTGGCTAGGTGGCTACATTAGATCTTTCTAGCAGGGAAGCTGAAGCAGTTGTGTCGACGACAAGCAGATGGGGAAAGAAGAGGACGAACCCATCGACTACTGGGCCAGCGCTTGAGACTTCTGGGAATGGTAAATACAAAAAGTCCCCAGATTGTCTGATGCCTGGTGAGTGAAGCCCACCAGCTCGGGCCCTACTGTGTCTAGTCCATCCAAGTTGGAAACCAAACAGCCGATACCATCTTGGAAGGTCGTAGCCTGGATATTTGTAGACGGTCAGATAGTCGAATGAAGGAGGTGACACCAGACCACCACACCAGACCACACCACAGCTACACTTACACTGCAGAAGGATCTCAATTGCCGATGCTTGGTATCAGTCTGTCTTGATCCTTAATACTTATCACCATTGTGTCAGTATGTCGGTGTCCCAATTATTATTTGAATTTTCCGATCCTTCGTCAAATTCTCACGTCATCAGGCTGGAGAGCCTAGTGGGCCTGGGCTTTGCTCATGCTTTGGCCAGAGGTGCAGGCAGCCTAGCCCTTGGGGGAAAGGGCCTTGAGTAGCGCCGTCTGCAGGCCCACGGTACCATGCTGTTGGTTTCGACTCTTGGCTGTGCCCAACGTCAAGCTCGTCGGGAAATGGCCCTTTCCCTGCCCTCCAAGCCCGTCTGCGGCTGGAGCTAATTATCCAGGCAATCAATTGATTAATGTGTTCGATTCTGCCTACACACCTGCACACATGGAGAATGCGGCATTACTAGGCTATGGAGATCCCCAAATCCTGCCGACTGTTCCTCCTCCCTCCATCCCACTCTTAGTCGCATTGCCCGCACCCAACAGCCAACAACCGACGACCAACATCACATCGACTCGCCGACTCGTCCACTCATCCGCCCACCCCTCCCTCTCCTCCCACCTCTAACAAACAATAGTCTACAACCCCCAACTAACAACTCACAACTCACATATCTCTCTGCCTGCAGACAACCAGCTGCGCCGCACACTCGCCTTGCCCATCGCACATTGTCCCTCTGCTTCTAGCTCTCGGGCTTTCGTCATGCCCAGTGTGTAATCACGGCGGCCGCTTGGCTTGAAGACGACTGCCCCCTCCTGCCCGTCATTTTCTCCCCTGCCCAGCTGTCTCACTCGCACACCTTTCTCATCTACTCTGTCTTGCTTCTCTCCTTTACCACCCCAGATCTTGGTGTCCTCGACCTGCGCCGCACATTGTCACCCACACCCACACCATCTCCCGCCCGAGACCAAGCAAGCCTCATTCCCAGAAACGGCCATACAGCAAACCAACCGACCCGGCTCTCAGCCAAACATCAACCAAGTCGAGTTTCAGGGGTCCTGTTCCTAAAAGCCTAAATTGGCGAGGATTTGTTTCCCACCAGCTCGGCCCCCTCTCTTGAACTCTCTCCTTCCTTTGCCAATCTAAGACAATGTCAGTCCATGTTCCTGTCGCTTTTCAACCATCACCCAGCCACATGTGATTCATCTCCTCGCGGACCCCACCTTCTGCTTCTCGAACAACCACATTGTCTCAGCCCTACAGACAGACTTGAGTGCCGCGACAGATAGCTGACATCACTCACAATGTCTAGCATGTTGCGCAAGAAGGAGGTCTACACGATCGTAACCCCCATCCCGGGGTTCATTCCACGCCAGCTCGCCATCGACATCCTCCACAGCCACTCAGAGGTCATCACCCTAAACCCACTGGTTCTTGACCACAAGCCCATCAAGGCACCTCAGAAGGCGGCATCAGACGAGTACTACAGCACATGGTACGAGATTAACCAAAGGATCCAGTATGTGCCGGGCCTCGGGAAAATGGGCTCCGGCAAAATTAGCTTCAATGGCTGTTTCCATGACATGCCATGGGGCTTGCAAACTCACATTTACGCGCCCATGAATGTCGACTTGAGGAACAAGTATCGAATCGCCGGTAACCAGCCAGGTGTCGAGCCCCCGGAGCAGCCGGAGATTGGTCTGGCCGCGCTAGGTGCTCCCAGTGACGGGCTTTACCTGCGCGACGATGTCGAAATCAAGTGCAACGTTGCAGTCATGTCCTTCGTCAAGGCTCAGATGAAGGCAGCCTCGAAGGAGATGGTATCGCGGATCATCAAGAAGGCCGAACTTCTTGACGCCGGAGTCCTGCATGCTATGATCGAGGATGGCAAGCTGAAGACCATCAACCCTAATGACCGAACCAATACAATATCGGATGGCCAGCTATCACCCAGGCCATCGCCCACGTCCTTGTACCACCAGCCTGGCTCCATGTCACCAACGCCAGTGCCATATCAAATCCCCAGACCATCCTCTTACCAGCACCACAACAAACCCGGTACGCCCGTGCAAAATACGCACTGGTCTGCCCCGTATGGCGGACAGCAATCACCGCACTTCCGCCCCTCGCATGCAGAACTACCAGGCCCACAAGTTGGCGGCCTAGCACAACAAGCTCAAGTACAACAAGCACAACAAGCCCAAACCGCCGGCAATTTCGCATTCGAGATGCCCGGCGATTTCTCATATCCTCAACCCTCGCCACACCTACAGCCGCCCCAGCCCTCGCCCACCTACAACTCAGAACACGGCTCGACCGTCTCGGGCCACTCCTCGCGCATGTCGCCCCAGCCTGCCAACGATTGGCGTTGGTCGCAGAGCCAGGGCGCCTCGCAGGGCAACACGTCGCGTCCGACGTCCGTGTCATCCGACGTCTCAGGAGGATTCCAGTCGCCTGGACTGGACCACCAGGGCTTCGCGTCCGAGCTGGCGACGCACAACGAGACGCCAGAAGAGCACAATATCAGCGCGGACGCGCTGAAAAAGCTCGATGCCAAGGTCTCGCCCGCCCAGCAGGCGTATGCTTATAACCCGGCGGATTATGCAAAAGGCAGGAATCATTATCTAGCTCAGGCGAGGTCGCAGAGCTACGGGTACAGTCATTAAGAAATGGGGTGGAGACGAGGGTCGTGAAGGCCCAGAATCGAAAGTAAAACGACGAACTTCATGAAATCGTTGATGTATTGTTTAAGAAAGGGAAGTCGATGGATCGATTTGTCGTCTCTTCCTCCGCAAGGCGTATTGGAGTTTGAGAGACCGACGGTTTTAAACGCACTGGCGCTACGACTGGTCTAGAACTGCGGGCTCGTCTATTCTCATTTTCATGGGTGCAGGATCTAGGATGATCTGGGATGATTCGGGCAGTTGAAATGGATACCACACACCACGATACTTGGGAGCAATTTTGCGGTTCGATGTTTATATTCTTCAATGAGATTTCATATACCCCTCAGGGCGCGAACCGACACCTGACAACGCCTGCCCTTTGTCAGTGAAATGACTTACTTATTTCTTTTGGGCGAGTGGAGCTACTTACACCGGCACAGGGCACGCGAGAACATCCTACGCATAATGGTTTGCCGTCGTAAGTCTACTATATCTCTCTCTCGCCTCAGGGAACATATATCCGTACACAGTCCACAAGGCCGGGCACGCATCTCTCACCGGGCCAGGTACACCCCCCGCCACAGTTCTACACCTTGGCACGAGGCCTGATCTCAACCTTCATCTCGTCCTTTTGCCACGTGGTGTACGTCTTCTGACGGTCCAGCCAGCCGACGCTGTCAGGGTGCAGTTTCATGTCGAAGTTCCACACCATCCTCGCGATGACTATCCTGGTCTCGGCATATGCCAGGCTGGAATAAACGATTAACACGAGGGTCTCATCCAGCCCGGGAGGGGGGGTGGGGGGTTTCCTTAAAGAAGCCATGACTTACTTCTTGCCAATGCAATTCCTAGGTCCAAAAGAGAAAGGGTCTTTTTGCGTGAACAGTCAGCCAGCACTCAAAATCGACATCACGCACTAAAAGGCAGCAAGAAACAAGCAACTCACGGAAACAAGCCCTATTATCCCCCTCAAACTCCGGGTCCCCAAGCCACCTCTCAGGCCGAAAAGCAAGCGGCTCCTTGAAATTCTCCGGCGAGCGGTGCGTCGCAACCTGGTGAACCCCAACCGTCTTCCCGCCCGGCACGTACTGCCCACACACAACCCTCCCGCCCTCGGGCACCCGCCGCGGGAACGTGCCCGGGCCGGGCGGGCACAGCCGCAGCGCCTCCTCGATGACGGCGCTGAGGTACGGCAGGGCCTGGGTGCGCTGCAGCAGGATCTCGTCCTCGGAGGCGAAGGCGCCGCGGACCTCGGCCGCCAGGCGCGCGAGCGTGGATGGGTTGGACAGGAGGAGGTAGGTCGCGCCGCACAGGGCCGTCGCGGACGTCTCGCTGCCTGCTACGATGAGGACCTGCGCGGCCGTGTACATCTCCTCGAGGGTCATGCCCTTTTCGCCGTCTGCGTTGAGGATGTACGACACTGAGGCTTGTTGTTAGCGGAATTACACATACAAGCACCACCCAATCCCATCAGTGCGAGAGAGAGAGAAAGAGAGGGGAAAAGGGGCCTTACTGAAATCCGGCCTGTCCGTCGTCTGCTCCAGCCTCTTGTTGACGCGCTCGATGCCGAAGGCGAACTGCTCCTTGCGCGTCTGGATCAGGCGGCGCGGGATGAAGAGGCACAGCAGCGTGGCCAGCGGCTCGGGGAAGCGGCGCGCCGCGCGCAGCATCGTGCCCGCCTTGAAGATGTCGAAGACGGCCTGCAGCCACCAGTGCCACTTTGCGTTCTGCAGGCAGTAGAAGGGCTCGCCGAAGGCCAGGTCGCCGATGACGTCTGGTTATCCTCAGTCAATTTAATTTTTCAAGTGTTGGAGTTAGAGCCGGAGCCGAGTGAGTGAGTTTTGTCTGGTGGTATACTAGACAGGTCATGTCGCGGCGGCAGATAACGAGTTGGGGAGAAAGAGGAAACGCGGCCGACGTACCGAACGTGGTGAAGTTATACCAAGCAGTCAAATCCACCACCGCACTGCCGTCCCCGGACGAGCCGCACAGGCCGTGCAGCTTGTGAATGAGAAGCGCGGCGTAGCCTCGGATGACGGATTCCTGGGCGCGGAGGGCCTTGTCGCTGAAGGCCGGGTTCTGCAGGCGGCGCATGCGGCGGTGGCCGTCGTCGTCGGCGTCGAGGATGTTGACGACGCCCGACACGGTCTTGTTCCACCACTGCGGGTCCTTCTCGAAGTTACCCGTGCCCTCCTTGTTTGGGAAGCCGTAGATGGCCGGCCAGGCCCGGCTGTCCGTGTCTGTGTGCCGGTTTTGTCAGCGTACAGAAATTTTCACCGGTTTGGAGGGGGTCGAGTGTTGGCGCGCGATGGTCTCATAGAGAGACATCACCGCAAGGCTTGGACGCACAGGACAACTCATCTGGGGCGATCCTGATGACGGGGCCGTATTTCTGGTGCCACTCGTTCACCTTCCAGTGGCTCAGCCCGCGGACGTCATACCACAAGTAATAGACTCGCGTTGAGCCTGCGAGGAACGGCCCTGGATACTTCCTGAGGGGGTGGAGGAAGAGGTTGTAGAACAGCTTTCCGACCACGAACAACAGCGTTGCCTTTTCATCGTGAGCCTCATGTTAGCAGCTGTAACTTGAGTGGACTTGGACAATTTTGAGATCTTACTGCCAGGAAGTACAGCGGGACAGTCTTGAGGGAGACCATCGCCCTGATGTCTGTGAAGTGCTCCATGGTGAGGCTGTCTCTCGCTCACCTCTCGTTCACCGCAGATCTGAGGATGAGCATGAGGATGAGTATGAGGATGAGCGCACAAGTGAGATTCTGGCTTGTAAGCTTCCAACTCTGGGATAGTATCGACACGCCTATCTATTACCCACAATTATTTTGGCCTGTAATCATCCCAATCTGATAGGCGGCATTCTATAGGAACAGACATGCATGAGACGCTTGCAGGTACGAACAGGAACGCCTGCATACCCCTGCCCATCATCCTCTCTCCTCCGCTATTCATGATGAATGCAAGGAGATCATGACCGTTGAGTACGAGAGTGACCGCGTAATATTTTTTCCCAATCTCCGCCTCTGCCTCTTTGACTTGCGTGGGTCCGCGAGTCATCTCACCGATTTTGTTTTGACCGACCCTGCTTATCTGCAGGCCTTTCATCGCGATCTTTCGAAAGAGCTGATTCAGCCTTGTATTTAAAGTTTGGGCAAGCGATAAAGGTCGGGAGGATTAGAGGGGCCTGCCTGTCAACAGGCGGGTCCTCGACCCTTGAGCCTCCTCCCCGTGGGGACAGAATGACTCGATCCACCCGGCACGATGTGGACGGTATCGGTGGCTCGTCTGATGTTTATGGCAAGGGGTTACACTGATGATAGAGGAGATGTTATGACTACCGTTGTAATTTTTTCTTATCACGGTACCACTTCGAAACGTGGTGGGCCAGGGCACACCCCAGGTGTGCGGACCCACGGGTTTGAATTCAATCTGGCCGTCGTCAGCCCAGCCTTGATTACAGCATCGGATCTGTGTCTTGGGAAACCTAGATGCGCCGATGTCTTCTGGAAGTCGGGGCGAAGCAATCTCGTGGTCAGGTATACCCAGCCGAGTGAAGGCATGGCTCCTTTGATTTGTGGTAAGTCGCCGTGCTTGGGGGGATCTACCTTCCGGAAGAAGACGTTGACTGCTCATTACTCATTGTTGTGTATCAAATCTGGAAATGATAGCGTGTAATCGAAATCACATACGCCAAACGCCTGGTTGTACTGTTCGGATGTCGGCTGCGAACTGCCAACTCACGACAGCTGGGCGCGTCGCGGCGACCAGCGAACGAAGCTGGGCGAGGCAAAAAAAGAAGCCCATTAAGGCATTGTCAGACATTGTGAGCTCATCATTGTAAGCCTGCGTGATAGAATAGTAGAGCAAGACCCAGGAAACAACAGTGTCGTGTGTGACCATATTACGAACGAACCTTGGTCCCGGCCCGTCGGTTGTTCGAGATACGACGCTCTTTGACGTTTCTTAGCCCTGAGCCAACCGCGATGAGCAACGGGCTTGTGTGAGTGGATCTCATGTCCTTCCCGTTTCATTGATTTACCCCTCCGTAGAAGAGCCCAAAGAACCTTGGAAGGCCCCGATATACTGGGTCAATTAGTACAGGGTGCGTGTCGATGGTGTCCCAGCTATGGATCGTCAGCATGGCCCGAGCCTAGTAGTATCCATCGGAGTCAGGCACGATGGTGGCGGCCCTTTATCGGCATGGCCCACGGTGGGTCAGGAGCGGCCGTGAAGGGGGAGTGGAAGTCGTGAAGAATAGACAAATGGACGATCCCGTGTCTTACTCGATGTTTTCCAGTCCCAGTCCTGTTCCCATCCTCTCCAGTTTTCCCAACTCCCTGCTGAGATACCAGACCCAACAAGAAGTTGTCAGGCCGCTGCCAATAATACCTTGCCTCATCCAGCATGCAAGTGATTAGCCGCCTCCCGGAGCCCTTGCCTCGCCCCAAGGACAAGACAGAGCTCAAGCGCGAGCAGCACAACAAGGTCGTCGATCTCAAGAGAGCCCGCGAGACGGAACCTCCACAGCCATGGGAGACTGTGAATTCCACTATCCAGTTTCGCAATGACGACACACAATACTGGTGGGACCGAACAGGCCGCATGTTTGCCAAACTCATCCAGAGGGCCGGGTATAGCGCAACAGAGCAGTACCGGGAACTGATCTTCTATGCCCTCTTCGTCGCCCCCGAGCTAGGCAAGGCCCCAGACGCACAAGGAAACGTCCGTGGGTGGAGGAGTCCAGGAACACCAGATTCGACGCCCATCGACTTCTCGTGGGAATGGGGGCCTGGGAACAACGGCACCGTCAGGTATTCGTTCGAGTGCATAGGCCCGCACGCCGGCACGGAGCTGGACCCCCTCAACTCATATGCCACCGACGCCTGGATCCAGAAGCTCAGGGACCAGGGCATGGTGCCCGGCCTCGACCTCGAGTGGTATAACCACTTCACAAAAGCCATCCTCCCGTCGCGGGAGATGCAGAGGCAAAAGACAGTTGACGTGTTCATCGAAGAAACAACACCCAAGGCAGGCGTCGTGGTGGCGCTGGACATCGAGAAGACGGGACCAGTGATGAAGATGTACATATACCCAGGCCTGAAAGCGCTCGAGCTCGGCATGACCAACCTGCAGCTCGTCCAACAGTCGATTCGTGGGCTGCCGGAGGCGCAGTACAAGTCGCTGGCATGCGAGCCCCTCCTGCAGTACCTAGACGAGGGCACAGAGAGGTGGGGATTCGAGACCGGGATCCTGTCGATCGACTGCCTGGAGCCGAGCAGGGCGCGGGTCAAGGTGTACATCCGCGCGCGGCACACCAGCCTCGAGTACATGATGGACTGCCTGACGCTGGGCGGGCGGCTGGACATGAGCGGCAACGAGCAGGCGCTCGAGGACCTCAAGGACTTCTGGCAGGCGTTCCTGGCCGACGCGCCGGACCAGCTGCCCGAGGACGCGCCCGGCCGCGCCAGCCCTGGCTTCTACTACACGCTCGGCGCGGGCAAGCCCATCTCGGCCAAGATGTACGTGTCGCCGACGTACTTTTGCAAGAGCGACACCGAGGTGCTGGGCCGGCTGCGCGGGTACTTTGCGACGAGGAGGTCGGACCTGCAGATGGACAATTATGAGGCCGCACTGCATGATATTTTGTAAGTGGTCATACCTGACATCCATCCCTCATCCCTCATTCACAATGCCCTTCTTCTCATATCGTGACTCGCCCTTGCTGACCCATAGTCTCGACTCAGTGGCAAGAAGACTCTCGACGCCAGATGCGGGTCGCACTACTACGTCGGCTGTGCCCTGGCCAAGAACCAGCTCCGGGTCGTCACCTACCTGAGCCCCCAGTCATTCGACTGCGAAAAGGACCTGATCAAGGAGCGAGCGTCTGCATAGAAGCAAAGCGTGGAGGTGACGAGATAGAAATGCCATTTTCTTTAGCATGGGCTCAGGCGTTCTGGGTATTGGGCGATGACGACGATAGTTGACTGCAAAGGCTGAGAAATAAGCTGATATTTGTAAATTCTGCATGACTTCATTCGTCGGTTTTGGTTCCGGGTTTCTTCTTCAGATAGAGCGTGACAGAATGGATGAACAGTTCCATGGGGCAAAGTTCATGTTATTATGTTTTCTCGCCCAGCCGCCAACGGAATCGCCAACGGAATCACCCACGGAATCCTTCGAGCTCTGCCCACGGCGGTTAATTCTTATCCCTGGCCCCCGTCTCGCCTACACGTGTGCAGTAAAAGCCCAAGCTCCTACGCCCAATGCATGACAGTGAGCACTAAACTCTAGACCCCACGGATGAACTTTAAAACTCTAATTCCACTTCAGCCTCATTACTCGATACCGCAAGAGTTTGAATAATTCCTATAGTCATTTTACGTCCGACCAACAACTTCCTCCAACAACTCACATACCCTCGTCGCCCCGCCCAGGGAGTTCAGCCCTCGGCCCACGCGCGCCGCATTCTCGCGATAACTCCCATCACCAAGGATGTCCGCCACGGCGCCTCGCACCTGTTCCGCACCAGGGCAGTCAGTCATGAGGTCGACGCCGGCTCTCAAGTGCGTCACCCGCGCCGCCGTGTCCTTCTTGTCCTCGGACGTGCCGGCGCACACGAGCGGCACCCCGTGCGCGAGCGCCTGCGTCACGCTGCCGTAACCGCCGTTGGTCACGAGCACGCGGCACCGCGGGAGCAGCGCCTCGTAGGGCAGCCAGGCCGCCAGGCGCAGGGTTGCCGGGATGCTTCCGCCGTCTGAGAGCAGCGCTTCCTTGATCTGCGCGGCCTGCTGCGAGGGCACCACCAGCAGCAGGGTCGGGTCGTCGCGGAGCGCCCGGATCGCCGGGAGGATGAGGCTTGTTGGGTCTGTGGCGAAGGTCCCCTGGGTGATGCCTACCACGCGGTCTGAGGCGATGACTTCGTTCCACCATGGTGGCAATTCCGACGAGGTCTTGTTCAGCGGGCTGATGAGCGGGCCGACGTACTCTGTAGGGTGGAACGTCTGGTCGTACTCGAGTGCCGGGCTGGATGCTTGGATGTGCAACTGCGGGCTGTACTGGAGCAGCTGTGAAGGTTCGATCGGCGCAAGGCCCAGGTCTACCCTCTGAGTGTTTAGGCATCCTACAATCAGCTCCGGCTGGCTGAGGAGCGTGCCGAGCGTTGATTTGGGCGCGTGCTCGCGGAAGTACATGGGCACGACGCCCAGCGTCGCGTAGGCTGGGATCTCGCCCAGTTCATGCCTAGAGATCGCATCTAGATCAGCACACAGTCCGAGTGGGCGTTGATTCCCAAGGAAAACTCACAACACAGCCGCCCCAAAGGGCAGCGCATCATTCAGCAACACATCCGGCGCGAAGCCGCCCCGAAGCACCGCGCGCAGGTCCGCCACCTGCGCCGCCAGGCGCCCGCCAAAGAAGACGTCCACGATCTCGTCGAGCGTCCGCGGGTCCGCACCCTGCAGCACCTTGTCGACGCGGTCGATCTCGGCCGTCGCCACGAACCGGGCCCCGGACGCGCGCACGCGCGACTCCTGCTCCGGGCTCGTGAGCCACACCACCTCGTGCCCGCGGTCGACCAGCGCCTTGGCCACCGCCTGCATGGGCAGCACGTGGCCCGTGGCGTAGAAGGTGTGCAGGAGGAACTTGGCCATGGTCCGTCCTCTTGCGATGCTGTCCTTGCTTCTGGGGAGCTAGACCGTGGCCCAATGTGAGAGATCGTGTGCCTAGGTGTGTGTAAGTCCTCCGGGCCAACGCCTCAAGGCCTCGTGTGTGTGCCGACGACCCGCTGCAGCATGATGACGGAGGCTCATTATCACAAGCAACTTCTTTGTCGGGCTTATCGCCTCGAGAAGTCCGTAGTCCGGGCGGAGGGGGTTGATCGCGACCGGGGCCAAGGGACAAGCTTCCTTCGTTCTACGGACCCGGGTCCACCCCCGCACGAGTCAACCTTCCTTCGAGACGAGTCATCACCACCGGCCGTGTTCGCCAGGGGTGCTTATCGCGGGTGGGGATACGTCTTAAGTGCTGTTGCAGCCTGTGGATCTGGTTGCATGAACGACTCGTGTTTCCTTCCCGTCGGTAAAGTTACTGATAGGGCTATTGAGATGGATGGCCGTGAGTAATACGTACATGTCCCTGTTTGGTAAGACTTCCAATGGTGGGTTTGTCACTTTTCTTCTGTCAAGATTCTTCTCTAGTCCGCCTCTGCCTCCCAGTTTCAGACTTGTCGACTCAAGGGCATATGCGCATGCTGGCTCCCTTGATTATGAGTCTCTTTCTCATCGCTCGCCGGCTGAGATCTTATCCGGGTCATTTAGCCATGCTACATGGCTGATTGACCTGCTCTCGTTAGTTGTGTCTCTTTCATCAAAACTCATCGTGTATCACATCACAGCCATATCTTGTCCAGACTTGTTCCTTGGTCCTTAGGTCACTGGCTTGTTATCATATATCCTTGCGATCTTCTCGCATTCAGCCCTCATAATGCCACGGCGACCTTAACGTCGATAGTGACATGAAATCGATACCCAGCGATGGCGTCAGTTTGAAATCGACACCGAACCTCCTTGGAGGATACCAGAGAAGCTCAGTCGATAGCAGAGGTCCATGTTGCGATATGTGACTGGTATAGCAGCCACGCGAACTCTCGTTGGAGAAAAACATGCTGCGGTCCTGGTAAGCTGCCAGGTGAGCACGTCTTCTGACCTGGAAAGACAGACTCGGACTGAACCATGTGTATATAATCACCGGACTAAGACTGAGAAATCATTACGAGAAGCATTTTGTTACCAAGTCCAGCTCAGATCCTTTTTCAGCCATCTTTGACTAGAGTCAACCACTCACCTCACGTAGTGGTATTGATAACAAACCAGCAGGACAATAGGTGATGAAGTGTCAATTTCGCTATGGTGATGTCGCTCTAGTGAAACCCAAAACCCAAAAGTAACCCGCTACTAACACAACCCAACCCAAAATAAAAATAAAGTTACATCAAGACTAAGCCCAAACACTGAGCTCCTAAGAATAAGCATAAGTCCGCTGGCCCGTCCCGTCGCCGCCGCCCATCCAGCTCCGGCGCCAGAGCCAGAAGTACCCGTTGAAGCCGGCGCCCTCCTTACCCCACTCGCCCACAATGCCCAGCGGCGTCATGACGCCCTCGTAGTCCCAGTAGTGGGCGCCGACGTAGTTCTTGCGCATGCTGACGATGCCTGTCGCGGGCGCCACCGTGCCGACGAAGTCGAAGCTGCGCGTGATGCCGTCCTGGCAGGCGCGCGCCTCCAGGGGCAGCTTCTGCGGTGTCGTCGGGGTGGAGGAGGGCGAACGCTTCTTGGCCGTGGCCGCTGTGGGGGTTGTTGATTTTGGTGGTGCCCTGTCGAGCTTGAAGTGGATGTTCTCCATGGCTGGGTCTTTGGACCCGATTGGGTTGAGGTTGTCGGTGTTGGTCAGCGTGTATACGTAGTAGCCGTACCAGCCACCGTCCTCGTCGTCATCGATGGTGCTGACGAGGTCTCGTACTCTTGAGGTGTACCACTCCTGCCAGGAGTTGGACTGTCCCCGGATGCCGCCGTAGCTACCGTTTAGCGTCTTCTCCAGTAGGGGTATATTAAGTTGAGAAGGTTGTGATGATAATGTGGCTGTAGTTGAATTCGAAGGGGATGTTGTGTCGCGGAGGAGGGGAATCAAGTCTGACCGAGGCGTATCATCGAAGCCGCCAATTTTCAGTATGTATGCTATCAAACCAGCCAGTTGGAGCGACCTTGTGTGCAGGCCCTCCCAGCTGAGCCAGAAACTCTGGTTCGAAGACGTGAAGTCCTCGCCGTGGTAGTCCGCCCTCACACGATGGGCAAGATTGTAGTACTCTGGTGTTTCGGCTGAGATATTTGACCAATCCCAGGGATGTATCAGGCCCAGCGTCATGGTAAAAGCCAGCTGTAGGCTCAGCTGTTTCTGCGCTAGTAGTTTCTTTTCAGACCAAATGTTTGCCTTCATGGTCCAGGGGTTGATAGCCATGAGTGCCCTGGCCAGATCAACATCACAGACGTCCGAATCTATACGTCCGCTTAGTCATCTACCCCATGGTGTGCGTAGCTGCATGGATATGTGTCTGTCTATAGAATGGGAAAATATAGAAAAGTGGAGAGAGGGCGCAAGAAATGCTGACGGTGTGGGACCGGAGAAATAAGAGAAGTACTAACATCCTAGGACACACAGGGTTGATATCAACCCCAGCCTCGCCTCGACCTCAGCGGCAACGTCAAAATCGTCGCCGTTGCAGTCATCAATATGGTCGTGACCTCCTTGCTGGTGGTGTCCATGTTGGGCGGCGGTGCAATCCGGGGAAGCATGAGGATCCCTGCCCGAACCCTTGATCCGTGCCCTCGCCAAGAGCGGACCCATGGCCGCTTTGACACGGGCCCGTTGCCTCGGGGGAATGGTTACGGCGAGGCAGAGGAACGCGTCCCTCCTTGCATCGTGGTCTTGGGTCCTGTGGTCGTCGTCCATCTGTGTCTTGATCATTTCTATCAAGACGTCTCGACCTGGCGTGCCATTGGTGGGAGGGTCCATCTTTAAATGGCAACGGTGAAATTAGCGTGTCAGTCAGTCGGATCTGGTCTAACCTGGTTCGATAGTGTTGTCTGTGTGTTCAGATGCGACATGGCGTCCCATTGAATAAAACCCAATCTAAGAGTTTGGTGTTGGGGAAGCAGCGGGCAGGGGGGTTCTCGTGCTGTGTCGTCCGGCCCACCCGTCGACAAGCAGGATTGGCCCCGAGCCCTTCCCAGCAGTGTGGAGAGCTAGCGCAGACCGAGGGCACAGGAGTCTGAACGCGACAGTTCGCTCAAAAACAGAAGACAGAATAAAATAAAGCAAGAAGACTCACTCGTTGTCGGGCGATCTCGGCCAAGAAGGACGGGGTGTCCAAGGCGCGATGGAGCGTTCGGCAGGTGTGTCGTAAGCCTAGGATGGCATCAGACCCGCAGTGAAAGGCAACTTTTTGCACGAGCTCCTCTGGCAGCGCGTCCAATGTCAGGCGGCGTGGGGCGGACCAAGTAGGAAGGTGAACCGGATCAGCTGCGGACGGAGATCCAGCGGGCTGGGTCGGGGCGGCAGTAGTAGCAGCAGCAGCGTCGTATTTGTTATCCAACAGGCAGGGCGACTCCGACTCCGATAGTAACAGCGGCGACGGCTTGCGTCCCTGCCTGACCAGATGCAGCTTGGAACGCAGACTGACCATCTGAAGTCGACCAGAAACAGGTGTGGTGTATCGAAAGGGGAGGCCGGTTGGAGAGAGGAAGGGGGACCGAACAGGTAGGACCCAGGGTCAACAGGAAGCCCAGATTGTGCTCATCGGGAACAATCAGTCAATACTGCGGGTGGGGATGCTGTCAATGCAAGGCGCTTGCTGCTTGCCGTGGGATATCAGGTCGGAAGAGTCGCCTGGCTGGTTTGGCTGGCTGGCCAAGATTGCAGGATGCGGGAGGATTCTGGCTCAGAGTTTAGTAGAATTGCAGCTGCACCCCATGCATGCGAGATTGGGCTTGTGTGTTAGATAGCATCGGCACGGGTGTTGTTCAGCTTCATTCAGTCCAGGTCGGGGGAGGTAGTGCAGGACGTAGTCGAAGTCGAAGTCAAGGCAAAGTCAAAGTCGTGTTCTGGAAGCGGATATGGCCGGGAGTCGATATAGAGGGCCTCGTACCAGAGACAGAGATGGAGAGGGAAAGGCAGGTTCCGGGCTCCCCCGCAAGACACTGCATGGCCTAGTTGGTCTCTATCCCCGTTGAGTTTGGCCAGCTGCTGCTTGGTGGGATGGGAGCACGAGACAGCAACGTCGCGCAGTGCTAGTCTTGTTCGGATGAGGCGCTGCCAGCCCAATCTTGTGCTGTCGTTGCAGTTGTTGCAGATAGAGGGGGCGCCTTGTTGCTGTTACACACATGTCGGGGTGACGATGATGGGGCACCCCACCACGCGATCGGCAGCCCAGGAAGGCCATTGCATCTGCATCTGCATCTATCAGCTTCGCCCCGGGCATTGATTGCCGGCTATCTGCACAGGCCTGTGCCGCGGAAATTGCTGACGCAGGACGCAAGCAACCATACCCCCACGCCTGTCAGGGCTGTGAGAGTGAGGGACGACTACAACCTGTTCCCTATCTGGGCATCTCGAACCGATGATCACCTGTCCCAGGGTGATTGGCCTGTGTCTGGGCTGCTTCTAACGCTTCCAAATCGGTCGGATGCTGGCTGACTGGCTGACTGGCTGACTGGCTACCTGGCCTGCCTGGCTGAGTTGGTCAACGTATTGCCCATCTCGTCCCTCGATCAGCCACATGCAACGTTGGCTGCCGTTGGAACCATGGCCAGAAAGAAGCTTCACAAGCTGCTGGACCTGCGAGATGAAAGGACCGCGGGAGACGGGCGAGCCCACGGCCTGAGGGACCCGAGGATGTGCTGTGCCTCGGTGTTCCCGTCCTGGCTGGGTGGCGGGCCTATCACTGGCAGCGAAGACGCTGTCTTGTCGGCCTGTCGACTAGAGGCCTGCATCATTCGGTGTGACAAGGTGAAGCTTGAAGCTCGTGTTGGCAGTCCTTGTGCACGATGGGTCAAGGCTGAAATGGTCCTCTTGTTCGAAACGTGAAAGGCAGTTGCCAGGCGAATGGCATTGTACTTGACTGGGCAAGCTATGAGGCTGAAAGGCCTGCAGACGAGATCAGATTGATTGATGAATTGATTAACTTTCCGATGAACCTTGGGATCTGGACCTTCTGGTCCCCTCCTCTGCTGGTTCCGTCCCGTCGAGCTGTCAAGCTCGTGGCAACAGGCGATGGGGGATGACCCTTGCTGTGCAACCCACGGCCCCTCAGTGGGTCGGGCGGCCCGAAGCACCTGCTTAGAGGCTACCAAGGATAGCACCTGCACTTCATTTGGAAAAAGAAACACCTGGATTAAGACCTCACTCTTCTAAAGTACACACAGCTTAATACGTGCCACAGGATATATCAGAACCATACTCGTTTACCAGATCGGTATAACACTGTTCAGCAAGATAAATACTCAAGTTCTGTCAGTCTGGTCCCATCATTGCAGCCGAATCATCCTCGTCTTATACTTACCCGCAGTGAGACCTTCAATGACCTCCCCATTCATGATGCCAGACACATATGACTCGCCAACAATCACCATATGGTCTCCTACAGCCCTCATTATTAGAGGCACAGAACAGCCCTTCAGGACCACCACCCTGTCGTTAGGTTGAATCTCCGGAACCCCGAGACCCATCCTCTTCTTTGCCGTGATGAAGAACCGCCTTCCCATGGCCGCCCTCGTCACGGCGTCAGCAAAATAATCCGCCATCCACACCTCTTGGGACCCCTTCCCGCCGCTCAAAAACCCGGCTTCCTGTGCAAACGATGCTGAGTCCTTATTGCTTCCAGAGTCCAACGAGCCCTTATAATTCTTGCCTGCTACAATAGTTGTCCAGAAATCTAGCGGCGTCACCGCTCCGAAGTTGCTTTCAGAGACCAGATGCTGGCCGGCAATGTATTGCCATCGTTGGAGTGTTGGAAGACTGTTCTGCGCTGGTGCTCTGATCGCCCCGCCGAAGAAGTCCACCTTGTCCACGATGATACCCTCAGCCTCGAGCACGAGAGGGAAGGCGTCCATCCTCACGACGGCCGGCGTGTCACCGCCAGCTCTGTAAGACGCCCCATCCCTGCCCTCGCTGTTCAGCGGACGTAACTCTTGGGACACGCGCCAATCCGGGAACCAGGACGGAAAGATTCCTTCCGCTTCCAACTGGGTACCTGATGGTGTTGTGGAAGCCGGCCGAAGCAGCCGCCCGGAGGAGATGATGTCCAGGCTGCCACGCTGAACCACCAGAAAACGGACTAGGTCGAGAAAGACGGTCCTAGTTGGCTTTGTGTAGTCCGGAACTATGTCCTCTGGCGAGATGTCGGACGCCACCCCTATCAGCGCGTAAAGTTTATCCCGCGCATCTGTCGCCTTGTAGTCCTTGGTGCACTGAAGGTATTTGGTCAGACTCATTCTACCACGGTCCTTCCGGAAATCATTTAGGGCAGTAAAGTTCCGATAGCCGCTGCTCCTCAGGAGTTGTGACTTCTTGTTTGAGGAGAATTCTTTCTCCCGGATCTCGTTACACACATGGCTCACAAAATGCCACGGTATTTTGTAACGACCGCAGAATATCACTAGCTCATTCGCCGCGACGGCCTCCTGGACGATCCAGATGCGCTTCCACCATCTTCGCCGGAAAATGTTAGAAAGCCCTATCAGTGAGTCTTCCTTGTGACTCAGGAGTGCCTTGCTATTGATGGGTCGATTGCAATCGATAATCAGCTCCATCGCTTCCCGATACGATGGGCTCTCCGGCCCCAGCCATACAATGACCGACGCGGCCCTCGAGAAGATCCGTTTCATGATGTGGACTTGGTGATTCCGTTCATTGACATCATCCTGGTTGATGCAGATTGCGTCCACCCATATGATCCTTACCGAGTTCGTATGTCTTAACTTCAGCAATGCTGCTCTTAGGTTTGTTCCTATCGGTAGAGCATAATTGCCGATATGCATATCGTGAGGCTTGTCTGTGCTGCCCCAGGTATATGAAAGAGCATCGTAGGCGTTGCTTTCATAGTCTTTCCGGATACAGTCCATTGACGGAGATAGCGCTGTCGGGTTTGACATCCTAGGAGGATTTCAGTCCTTCCAAATCACCTCCGAGTGCAGAAAGAAATGAGAATTCATATTTGAAACTCACCCTAGTGGTCTGGCTTTATTACGATTGACCGACGGAGGCTTCGGCTTATCGAAGTAGATCCATCTCCACGTAATGTCCGCTTTGCTTACGGAAAGTCCATCAATATCAGGAGAAGTGGATATTGAACTATTCGAGTTATGGGACACAGATGCTTGGTTCGGCAGCTTTACTATTTTCAAAGACCCACGTAAAGGGGCTGCCTCATCCCGAGAGGGTTGAAGTACGAGGACTCTAATCTCATCAGGATTGCTCAAGGCGACGTATTTGTAGCTGGCCATCTTGTTCTTTCGAGAAAAAGAGAGTGCAGTTTCAGTTTAGGAAAGGGATCGCAAGATCACGTTTGATGCTTCCCGAGTTTATATATCCACATCCCTGGCTTCAAAAACCCTTAGTTGTCTCGAATTTCAAACGTCAGCGACGTCCTCGGCAAGTCGGATTTCATAGTGAATACGCTTGCGCATTGCTACCCGAGGCGGAATCTGAGTCTGACATTGGTTTGTCTCAGTCGATACGCTGAGCACTTACACAGCAGGTGGCGGGGTTGAACCACTCAAGGGACGGCCATGGGTTAAAGGCTGGCACAGCCATCAGACCTATAGTAGGTGGGTGTGAAGACCGGCGCTATGAATTAGGCTGGTAAAGCCGGGCAGCCAATATCTAAGGGCTATGAGATTTCGAATGAGGCGAAGCAATCAATCGCCGGTCAGAGGGATCTTCCCGAGACTTACGCCCTTGGTCATTAGAGGTTCTGGGGTAAAGGTTCTTGGGGTGCACAACCGTCTGTATGTAACGGCTAATTCTGCAGCACGCAGTTGAAGCACCACTAAATTCATGACCTTTCCCATTCTGTATGATTGTCTGGTGGAAATTTTGGGTTGCCTCACAACATCTTCCTTTAATCGCCGTCAGTGTCAACATTGCTTGCCATGTAGGCTTTTACCAATGTCATTTTACCCGATAATAGATTTTGTTGAAACCTGCTTTGAATACAGTTCATGCAAATCACGACGGTAATCCAGACCTCCGACTTTTGTGAGGGGTCAGTATAAGAACTTTAGGACAGTCCGTCATTTGCAGAAGAAACTCGTTCCACCATCAGTGCAACCACATGCAGTCAGCAATGGGCCACGCCGAGACCCGAGCCCTCTGGAAAACCAATAAAATTGATGATTTTCTGTCCTTGTTTGAACCTTGGGTATTATCGATTCGCGCTCAGTGCTATTGATATCTCGGACTACTGCTAAAAGGCAGGCCCATGTCTGGACTGGCGTAGAGTGAATCCCTAGGTCCTCTAGATTGCCGCTGGGGCTTAATATGCTAAGCGGACCAAATGGCAAATGCCTGTCAGACGATGTTTGCCAATCTTCGTTGTTGACTGCAAGACAGTACTTCCAAAGGCCAACATAATAAGGGATATATATATATATATATATATTGTACCATGGGGCGTAGTATGCTCGCCACGCTCGCGACTTGAAGGCAGCTGCGTCTTCTCATTGTAAAGTGGACTCTTAATTTCTTTTCTTCTATTACGTCCAGTTCAGAGAGGATGAGATCACAAAGGGCATGTCATGCGTGAGAAGGACTGTTGGGAAAGATGGAGTCGGATACGTTGAGAAGCATCCCTCTATGCGGTAATTCCGTGCTGACTACATAAGTGATTTCAGCGTCTGCTTTTCTGTCATATTGCCTGATACAAGATGAGCAAGACACCATATCATAGCCTTCAAGATAGTTCACTGGAAAATGGTAGATGATATGCTCATCAAACATGTAGATGGTGAGAATACTTGCTCTAAGTGCAAGATGATCTTCACCGTGACACTGGCTACTTGAAGAGAACGGTAAAGTTGGTCAAGCTGCTCGGCAAAAGACCACAGCCTGGAAGCTCGGACACCATTACACGGATGTGTTATTGTCTCAGCAGTTGAGGTGCTTGTCATCGAAACATGTCCTTAGTGCACACATTTCAAGGCCGCAAACCCGTCACTCCATCGCAGCCCGCCCATGACAGCCACCATCACCGTAAACCCAAGCACCACACTCGCGCTCCCATAAATCCAAGCATGTCTCCGCCTCAATCCCGCCAGCTCGGCGACCCACGTCGAGACCGTCGTCAGGCACCCGCAGAACCCATCCTCCACCCCCTGGAGGACCTGGCATCCGACCACTCCCCCCAGTGGGACGCGCTGCAAGTCCCACGACATGCCCAGAACGGCCGTGCCGAACATGTTCACGGCAAAAGTCCCCAGCGGGAACGCAGGCCTCATTCCGTTGAGCCACAGTGAGACGTAGAACCGCGCCAGGGTGCCGGCGGGCGCAAAGACGAGCGAAAAGACAGCTACGCCGCGCCAGTAGTCCGCGGGCGGGATAGCGGCGAGAACGATGGCGCCCGCCCAACAGCCCCATGCCAGCACGACGGCGAGGCGGTCGGCCACCTTGCGCGTGACAAGATACGGCAGGGAGGGAGTCACGGGCTCGAGCGCGATAGCGATGTGGGCGCCGACGATGAGCCCGGCCAAGGACGCGGTTACGGTGATGATAATGACTGCGAGCAGGGCCATGAAGGAGTAGCCTCCATTGCGGGGGCTCGTGGTGCTACTGCCGTAGGCGAGGTCGTTGGACACCGCGAGGAATATGTCCCGCATGAAGGAGGAGAAGGACGTGAAGGATCCGCAGAAGCCCGTGGCAAGACCAATGTAGAGCGGGATAGTCTTCTTGGTGGCCATGTGGGCCTTCTTCGCAGCGGCGAGGTCGACGGCTGGCTCTGCGCTCCCTGAGGTGCCGCCAGATTCTTCGTCCCGTTTGGCCTTCTGGATCTGGTGCTCGTAGGTTGGGGTGCCCCACTCGTCACGGAAAAGCATTCTGTCCTCGGCAAGGAACCCCATGACGAGGCTACCGCCAAAATTGAACCAGACCGAGGGGAAGACCGGCGCGCCGGCGTAATCTGTCAGCCATTGCAGGCCCAGTCGCGCCATTGTTCCGAGGAAGGAGAACAGTATCAGGTACGACACCGTGTAGATCTGTGTGGCCAACCGCGAGACTCGCATGCCTTGGGCTTCCCTGCCCGGGTCTTGAGCATCCGTTGACAAGCCATTGTCACCAGACTCACTTTCTGCCTGCTCCTGTGTCCCTTCTTGGCCCCGACTCCGAGCATCCTCTAGATTTTCATATTTGTTTGGCTGTTGCTCTTCTCGGTCCTGAATTGGCCCTTTGGCAGCGATCTCGTCGAGGTTTCGATACGACTCGGGGATATCGTAGCCTCTCGAGGGGCGAGATGGGCGCCTGTGCTGTTCCCTGCTTCTCTGCAGAGATGAGCGGCGTGGATTGACTCGGTCGCTGGGTATCAATGCATCATTTGCACCGGGTTCTTTTGGCGCAATCGGTTGCAGCTCCACGTGGGCTGCTTCGTTGTTGTGCTGGTCCAACGTTTCGTGACGCTCGCGACGGGACGGCTGCATCATCGCACAACCGCTGTGCTCGATGTTTAAGGCGGCAGTTGAATGGCCTAGAGACCCAGCCAATCTACCTTTCTTTGCCAGATTTGCGTCTCATCGTGAAATTCCTGTAGACAGAAGCCATGAAAAGATAATCAGGGATTGACATGATTCCCGGAATAGCGCCGGGCTTCTTTGCGCCTTCGGGTCGGTTATGACGGCAAGTCGTCGCGGAAGATCACTTTCGGCAGCACTTCGGCAAGTGTATTAGTAAGATACATTTAGTCGCTCCATTATTCACACCACACTCTAAGTATCTCGGTAACTCACTCAAACTTCACACAGCGATACCATTTTCAACTGCTCTTCCAACAACCATCAACGGGAAGTCTTGCCCTGGGATTGTATGGATGATGTCCACAAAACCTAATGAATCAGTAATAAGAAAACGGACAGTTATAGCCTATGACTGCTGCTAGTTTCCGTGAGGTCATAATCCCAACACTGTACCTAAGGTTGCCAGTCCGCAATATGCCACCGACATCAACGACCTTGGACAAAGCGTAGGCGCGTCGAGATGTGTCCACGATGTCTTGAAACGCTCGGCCAGCCCGTCAATGGCCATTCATCTGATCGATCTATCGGTCTAGATCATGAATGAAAGCTCGCTCACAAAGCCTGAAGCAGACGCGGCATTGTCCTCGAGTGAGGGTGAGAACACAGGCGAAGTCCTCAAGCGGCCTCTCGACTTATCGGGCGTGCAAAGTCCTGCAAATATATAATATGGACGAGGATGGGGTCAAGTGACCCCGTTTCCGGATAAGCTATCATCACACACGGTCGATGATCCTGACAGCATCGTTTCCCTAACTCAGATACCCGACTGAGTTCGACAGCGTTTGAAATGATGAGTGCGGCCAACGCCCCCGACAGCTCCACGCTAGGCCATGTCCTATGGAACTGGTTCTCGAACAGCACCGCCTCGACAAGCGATGATTCCGCCACACAGATCAAGTGCTATGCCTTTCCGTACGGCTTCCTGGGCTTCCTAGCCCACTTGGCTATGTTCTACGGCATTGCGCTCTCGTCCTTCAACCGATGTCCGTGGAAATTCAACAGTCCACTTGAGCATTCGAGGCGGGATCTGGTATTTGGCATAATCGGCCTAGTCATATCTTGCCTATTGACTGCGGGCACAATGTACAGGTGCTCTGGAACCGAGTACTACGTGCTGATAGCTTCGTCTAAGATCCTGACGACGGTCGCCTCCTCGGCCATTGGCATTCATATCGCCTGGAACATCCGCGGCAGAGGAAAGAAGAAAGAAATTGATTTAAAGAAGGACAGAATAACACATCATAATGCTCTCAAGTGGCTTCTAGTAGAAGTCGTCGGATCTATCCTCGAATTTACCGGTGTCATCATGCTCCTGGAGGAAAGCCACGATGCGGTTGTCAAGAATAAAACACCGATCATGGTTATGTCCTTGTTCCTTGCGGGCTTTATGGGAATTTCCCTCGGCGTCGGAATCGCTTGGCTCGAGGTGCGTCAGCACGGACAGAGGAGGATGGAGTGGGAGATCCGGAAGGTACAGACAAAGTGTACGGCTCTGGAGGAGAGGCTTGCATCAGAGGATCCACGAGGAAGGTCTCTGAATCGTCACCGGGGCGCACCAAACCGCGAGAGCAGGGCTGAGGAATCGCCAAACCTTGGCCCTCGTCAGGAGGGCCGTCGGGCTGGTAGCTGCGATGCGGTTCGAGACCCTCGAAGAAACTCCCTACCCCCCGTTATTCGGGTGCGAGACCTCGAGGCCCAGAGGTTGATCGCGCGGGCGGGCGAAGATGAGGCGGACAAAGAGCCCATCTTGTACTACTATGAAGACGTTCTCAACTCTGCCAAGCAGGTTGTCCTAGTCGCGGGCGCGACCTTCGGCTTCTTTGTAACTCTGTACGTCTTGTCATGCTCCAGGGAACTTCTTTTATGGTTTTATCCCACTCGGACATCAACATGAGCTCGAGTCCTGTTTGAAGATACAGATATGCTAACTTCCACATAACTTGTCTTAGGTACACTGACTGGATTCTAGCTGCCGTCAGTGGCTCCTACTGGGGCTTCCCGACAACTGGAAATGTTGGCATGACGGTCGTCTATGTGATATTCTACTTCGTTGTGCGGCTCATGCCCGTCTTGTCTGCTTAGGCCTAAATCACATCAAGTCGAAATAGTGTTCAAGTGGGAATTTTGCGTGGCGGTACGCATTTATGCATTCTAGAAGTTCATGTTTCTCGTCGCTGATGATGAAGCCATCGCTAGCACATATATCCAACTTTGAGGCGGATTTAGCCTCTAATACTTATGTTGTATGTCCGAAAGGGCCATTGTAGTCGCTCTTTTCCTGCAATTTGCCCATCCAGTGCCGATTACCCGTGCCGATTACCAGTGCCGAACCCGTACCATTACCTGTCCCATTACCTGTGCCGATTCCCTGTGCCGATAACCACTTCCCTCTGTCAGATCCAACAACGCTTTCAGACCAGCTGCCTTCGTTTGAACTGCACCATCGGACCATCCCTCAGAGACACGAACGCGTCGTACGTCTGATACTGGTCCACATTCTGGCGTCCGACCCTGCCCTCAGGACTACCGCCCCCGAGATTGTTGGCAAAATCCCTCCGCACCTCGAACTTGTAAATGATCTTTGCCATCACGATCATCATCTCAAGCCACCCCAGGTTCTTTCCCGGGCAGCCTCTGTTTCCCGTGGAGAAGGCGCAAAACGCGCTCTCGGCCAGCGCAACGCTCTCGGCCGGGACCTTCTCGCTCACAATCCACCGCTCGGGCCGGAAGGCCAGCGGCTCGGGGAAGATGTCTTTGTTGTAGCTCATGCAATAGTGGCCGATGCTGACGTTCATTCCCTCGGGGATGAACTCGCCGTCGACGATTGTGCCGCCCTTGAGAACCTCGCGCTCCAGCTCGGCGCCGACGGGCGGTGCCATGCGTAGGGACTCCTGGATGAAAGCTTTCAGGTACTGGCATCCGTAGAGTATTGGGCCTGCTGATATGTCGTCGAAGCTGTGGAATGCGGACTGGACTTCCTCGGCGAGCTTGGCCTGTTGTTTGAAGACATGGTTAGTTAAATGACCTTAAAGACACATTGAACTGCTTGCCGCCAGTCCTTGAGGTGCATGCACTAACCTGAATCTCGGGCTTCCGCGCCAGGTAGAAGAACATGGCCGTGAGTACGATCGCCGTAGTGTCCGAGCCTGCAATGATTAGGGACTCTGCTTCGCCCCACAGCTCTTCCATGGGGAAGCCTCTTCCCGTCTGCGGGTCCTGCGCGTGGAATAGATAGTGGAAGAAGTCTTTTCGCACTTCGAAGTCCGGATCGTTGACCAGTCGCCTCTGCGCTTCCTGTTCCGCCTGCGTGCGGTCGGAGAGGCACTTAGTCACGAAGTCGCCCCATTTCTTCACAGGTGGAGGGGTGGCCACGGCGAGGAGCGAGTCCAGGCCTCTTGGCTTCAGCCAGACCCAGAACGAGGTGAAAGGCGCGAAGGCAATCTGTGGGTGGTCAGCACCTTAATCATTTCTCGACTGCCAGTGAGAGGGGCTAGTGTCAACGTACCGGATGAATGAGCTTCACCATGTCCGCCATCAGATCTGGTGCTTCCTTCATGGGCCCGTTTGGTTCTTTCATGTTGAAAGACTTGCCGAAGCACAGGTCGCCCAGGATATCAAAGACGAGGTAGTTGACCCAGTCAGTCATGTTGACGGATCCGGACCACTCTCCGCCAGCGCTGACCTCCTGGTCAAGCAGCTCGCACCATCTGTTCGTGTTGGACAGCACGAACGGCTCTGCGGAGCGGAGTGCCTTCGACGAGAAGGCATAGTTCAGCACGCGCCGCTTGCGGCTGTGAGTGGCGGAATCGATGCTATTCCATGTTGTTATGGCTTTGGCGTGGCGAGGCCACACTTGGTAGTATAATCCTTTCTTCACGTTCCCCTTGGGCCCGAAGATGTGGGCATATGCTGAGGGGGTGTTGACGAGGACGCTGTCAGGGCGGTATCGAAATGATGGGCCTGAAGGTCTATCTCAGCCATCGCGTTCTTGGGGAATTGGATGACGGAGTCCGGAGCCACTCACCGTACTCCTCTTGCAGACGCCAAAGCCAAATGTGTCGATCTTGTCTGAGAGTATGCCAGTACGAAGGAAATGATGTGATGCGGGCCCAGAATGGGCCGGGGTATCTTGAAAGCGGATGGAAATGAAGTCGATATACGACGATCGCGAGGACGCTGACGGAAGCGAACAAAAGAAGCAATGGAACGACGTCGGTAGCGACAACGTTCAGGTGGGACTCTAGGAGAAACATCATGATAATCTGGTGCGTTCGTTACTAGAAAACAAATGGAAGATGCAACGCTGAGCTGGGGAACTTCAGACGTGCGGGCAGAGATGGAAACGAGTAAGCGCAGGTCCAAGAGAAATGACGCTGATCCCAAGACACAGTCGCTGCAATGCTGCCCGATGGACGAAAGCGATTCTAAAACTGCTGCTGCATGGCTGACGTCTGCCCGCTCCCTGCGAAAAGTGCAACCACCAGAGGATGCTTTTGGATGTCCTTGTAATAGCAACTCCCACGCGACGCGGGGGCCGAATGGGCAATCTCTCCCCCTTGCACAGCAAAACTCATCCTGACACCACGTCCGTGTTATTAGAGGGAGCAGCTTGCCAACTTTCAAGGGCGCCATTGTCAGGGTGGGTCATGCCCGGTGTCTCGCTTGGTGGTGATGGCCTCGCCGGGGGTTCGTGGACACCGCGACGAGGCCCATGCCCAGCGCGCACGGTGCTTCGAGGAAATTGACCTCTGGCGCGTTATTGTATGGATTGGTCCGGGACTCTCCCGGCAAATCCCAATATTGTGGATTGCGATCCAGGTACAGGCAGGTAGGATCGCCACGGGGAGGCCGGCGGGCGCGCACCGCCACAAGGATGGCGATGCGAGATGTTCCTGATAAATCTAGATATCGAAGATTAAAACACGTGCGGAACCCCAGCATATCATATCATATCACAGGTTGTATTACTCAGGGACGTTGTGATAGGGGGGGCTGGAGGCTACAGTGGGGACTCAGCTTAAGCGGTAAGGGCTTGATACATCGGGACCCACTAGCAACCACAGGAGATTTAATTGATTTCGGGATATAGGACGGCATATGATTAACGAGACGGTTGAGACAGGGGGGTTGGGACCTCGCTACTGCACAAGATTGGAATATGCATATACCCACAGCTATGGGACCTCCTTTTCCAGAACCAAAGTGAGTCGAAACTTTAAATCCACGAGGCTTTTGTCATGTACGTGGAGCTCGAGTCCACCAAGCCCGGTACTTATGTATGCAATAAATTTGAACACGCTATACTTGACATTTATTATGGTTCTGTGAATAGAGGTCCGTGCCCTTCGTATATCACCCACCTCGTGTTGTGCTCATGTGATTTTCCACATCGCAACACGCCCCAACCTCTAAGAACATAATGTGGCCAGATCAGCTTGACACCCCCGAGGCTTAATGTGGTGCTATGGACATACTTCCTATACCGAGACGCACATCAGAAGCTCTTCAAACCTTGGCATGGTTGGCCTCATGATAGTCCCTGCTTGACGTTCTAGTAGTGTTTGCACAAAGAGCTCGGTGCTAGAAAAAGCGACTTCGACTTTACAGTTAGACCACCAGATATGAGTCGGAAATAATGTACCTCCGCCGCAGCTTGGTTCCGATGTCGTCTTGACTAACTCGAATTATGACTATGCCGGCCTACGCATCTCTATCTTTATCGGCATGGGGAGCTGATGCAGTCTTCTTCCCGATTCTCAAACCCCTGCTGTCAACAACGTAATCTTCCCCCCGCTAACCCCCACCCCATGATAGTGTAATTCTCCCAAGACGGAATTTTCTGTGTCTGCCACACTCCTCTGACTTTTTCCAACACGCGCATGGATGACTGGGGCTGGGGCTCGTTCTGCCCCACGAAGCTTGCGCCGGCGCTGCTACTATATTGAGCCATAATATTGTCCTCGCTGTCTGACGCCTTGGCAAAGTTCACGACCCAACAAGCACTCATGCTTCTTAGATTCGGACGTAGTATGACCTCCGATGATGCATTGTAGGGTTCCGCACTGGTGCAAGGCCCATTGACATCGAAAACAGAGACCCAATTTCGAGCACGGTATTGCTCCGTCTACCCTCTCAGCCCTTTCCTGATTCTCTCTACGATTCCCAAGAAAGTTCCAAGCGGCGTCCTTTGGTCTAAACAGGCGAGACCTTTCTCGTCTTGCTTTGAATGCGCCCGGTAATAATCTTCGAATCCATTTGCCTTAAGCGCATGTGTAGCAAGCTGACGGACCATATGCCTATTGCGGGGGAAGAGGTAGAATTGAGTGCTCCTTGACACCAATACTTTCTGCGAGCCTCTGCCAATACTTTTGGTGGGTCTATTCGTCGCCTCCGGGTAGGTCATCCCAACCAGGGACGTCAGAAAGCCATGGGCGTCTGGACGGCGCCGGACTTTTGGTCTCTGGTACATAAGTATCTCCCGTGGAATGATGCGATCAATCAACCACGCCTCTAGATGCCCGCCTTCACGATCCCTGTGCAGCTGGATAGTCTCAATTGGGGTGGTCTTACAGCTGGGTGTTGAAAGAGATGTTCGCCCACTTTGTCAGGCAGTGCCTCGTAGGCTTCACTCTCAATGGCATAGTCGCCCTTGATGGATTGCCAAATCATATTTGCAAACCTGTCGGCCCTCTAATCTGTTGGCCCTCTAATCTGTGTCAGGTACTGGGGGATCCCGAAGAAGATTTCTGCGAAGAGCCACCGACCCTCATGAGTCCACTCCACATGGTCAGCGTCCAGCATCAGTTAAAAAGGAACCATATCAGCGGATGTAAATTATAAGACAAGCGCAATTGCACTGCAATTGCGGATCCGTTTTTGCGTCACAGCGTATTGTTCGAGATCATCCCAAATCGGCAAGCTTACATATTCACATAGTTCGATTTTGATTTTCCCTATGGTGTCTCATCTCTCTATATACACGTATATCGACTGTTCCCGAGTCGAGGAAGCGTCATTTTTCTTGCCCATTTGACGCTCGATACCGATTTTTAACAATCGATCTTTGACCGCTTCTCCTGCAAACGGACCTTCAGTGCCCTCATTTTGATTGGAATATGATCGACGGCCCATGGTTGTGCTGGGACGCTGATATCACCAAACGTGTCACTACGGCTTTGAAGTCGTGCCACCTTAAATTCACAAATGGCGACATAATCCAATAAGTGGGTTTCAATATCGAAAGGATGAATCTAACCGGGACGGAGTCCTTGAAAAAGGTCTCCAAGAGGATGAGGAGCGTTTTTCCACGGGTAAATGGCTCTGGGTCATATTGACGTGACAAAGCTGTCTGAGTAGACCTCCGGCACCACTGGCAGGAGAGAGAAGCCACCATTGGTGAGAGGAGGCGCCAGCAGTGCTATGCATACACTCTTGCAATGTTCCGCTCGAGTCCTGGGATTAATAGTCAAAACCTGAGCTCGATCAGCCGGTGAGGGATTTATGATTCCCAGCTCTGAACTTGCAAGATATGATTACAGCGCCCAAAACATTTCCGTGGTGCGCTCCCCAGGTAGCCCGTAATCTTGAAACCGCATTTCCTGGGACTGGTAGAAAGTCGACCAGCAATTCAACCAGCCCTGCAGTGGAAACGAGCGCTCTTAAGTAGATTCCACTGTTACGCACGTAGCCAGAGAACCAAAACGTGGCTGCTTCGCGTCAGTCACGACAGGTCGTCTGTGGCCAGCAGCACTGGCCTACATGCATCTACAATTACCTACCACAACCTCACACGGTCGAGGATTGGCGTTCCATTTCTGCTGTACAAAGATTCAAGAATAGCCGAAATTTCCAATTTACTGGCGAGGCTAGCACTACGGAATAATGTCTTCCTGTACCCAACAAAGCACGTCGACTGCTCGGGGAGACTGCTGCTTTCATTGATTGCAGGTCCCAGTCAACACTGCGAGCAGCGAAACGTTTCACAGATTTTGGCCATAAGTATGAGCCAGGCTCGATGACAAGCAGTGACATCAGAATTTGGGCACAAAGAGGAGGAGAGCAAAGACTTCTTAGGCCTCGGAATTGAGTCAGGATAGACATATGATAGAATAGGGAGCCGTAACATATAGTATTGACTCCTTCCCGTTTTGTCCGCATTGATCGGTCTGAACTACAAAGTGCAACATCAAACTTCTATCAATTTCGATTTGTTCTGTTCCAAGTAAAGAACAATATACTATTATATAAAAGACATGCGAGTATCCACACCTATGCCGATATGCAAACATTCCACTCCTGCACAAGTACGAAGAAGAAGACATGCTTGCTGTTAGCGATTTAAGCATGCAATTTAGGCGCACAACAAAAGTCTGATGCAATAGGCGAGGAAATACCCATGAGAACCGCTTTGACTGGTCATACCTTTCCAGCACACAAATAGCCATAAATAATGCTTTCACCTTAAAATAGATTTATCTTTCGGTCCTGACAATCCTTAAATAGACATCTTGGGAACCAGCACGAAGCTTTCCGTGGCCGTTAGGACAAGCTTTTGCACTCAAAGTTAGGCTTGCGCTTAATCTTAGAGCCAACCATCGTTCGTATACGGAGTACTCAGGGACTCGGGTCGCACTAAAATAACCTTCAAGGTATTGCACGAGAAATGAGACTTCATGTACTTTCCGGCGCGCTTGGAAGTGACCTTTTCTTCACAGGGTACATCACTTGTCTCCGTGCTGAACACTTCTGCTACATCATCTTCTTGACATGACAGCGCGGTGAACACCACACGCTATGCATCGTCCTGCAGTGGCAAACTGGGAGATGACATTGCTTTTGGCCCCGCTTCCCTCTGCGTTGAGATGAATCAATGTAGCGCCAAAATTCTCGTATTTTCTGTGCAACGTTGGATTCAATCCTTCTGAGAAGCTGGTTCAAAATGGCTGCCTACAGCTTGAATGTCACCCCGCATGTTTGCGTGCTCAAGTGGATTATCTCAAAGTGGGGGCCCATGTTTCAAGTAGCTCACGTCGCGTGCAGCAGCAGGATGCAGAATGCAGACGCATGTGTGTTTGGAGCCCGGCATGAATCTATGGTTCCAAGCCGATCCGACGATGCGTTGGCACGCAATGTGTGTCCCATTCTACCCGCCGGCAACGGCCATGAATTTGCAAAGGGAAGAGAGACAATTGTCTGGTGATTCTTGTCAATGGATACTGTGAGAATAAGCTCGCACGGGCTCTGGTCGCGAGTCAACCACTCAATTTCTCACCGAAGTAACCATGGAAGCGGGCACATTCACGTTCAAAACTCAACTGTAACTGCAATCAGTGGGATCTTCCTGCCCAAAGTAGGATGCAACGGGGCGAATCGGCCAATTACGATTTATCCTGGTAGTAATTAGTGGGCCTTGGGCGCCTCAAAGCTTAGTTGCGCGACTTGAATTGTTCTACTGCGTCACGACTCCTGACCACCTCCCCTCTTCGGCTAACGTGTACGTACATCGCGTATTTGTCCGTAAGCCGTTGAATCACTCGAGGTCGATCGCAGGTAAACAATGGGCGCAGATCTGCACTCTCGTTCCAGTAGACGACTGCAGCCCGTCAGCCCCGTCAGCCTATGTGAGGAGAGAGTTGCCGTCCAGCCGTCGCGCACTGATCCCTGCACGCATGTGGTTTCATGCGGAGTGCTCGGAATCAGCACGGGAAGATATGGTTCCTTGCCCCAAAGGATTGGGTTCGTCTCTATTTGACTCCTCGAGAGCCCGCCCCTGTCATTACGTAGACTGTATCAGGACGCGGCACACGTTTCTCGGAATATTCTCAACGTCCACTCGACTTGTAGGAACACCGCCCAGACGTACAAACCTCCAACAGCCAGTCCATCGCTTCTGAAAGCCGGTCTTGACATATCCCAGACGAGACTGTTGTGCCACTGCCAATACACGCAGTGGTTAGGGTTGGGGGCTGAAGACATTAATACGTCGCGCGTGCGCACTATTTTCATCTGAACGAGCCCAGCCAAGATGAGGCTTGGACCGGTCATCGCGGCTGGCCTCTTTGCGCCCACGGCACTAGCCGCCACTGCATTCGAAACATTCAACCCGCTTCTAAGGTACAGGCCTCATAGCCAGAAAAGATCTACTGAGGTGCCGCCCGTGGTAAGGCGACAGACATCCACATCGCCCTTCCTCAATGCCAACACCACAAGTTAGTGCCCCCAACCCCGGATTGCTGCAGTGCAGGGCGCTGTGCCAATGCTTCAGAGCCCATGTTTGTCTTCTGGCATCCCCTGGATGAGCTGCCCTCCGTACTTTGGTCTTGCCGGAATGCACTCACCACATTCCTGATATTCAGTGCTAACCACACACGCAGAGTTCGCCGTCGACGGCAACGGCATTCCAGATGTCGACTTCGACGTCGGAGAATCCTACGCCGGCACCCTGCCCGTCGGCAACGTGGGAAATAGTACCGATGGACAGATGTTCTTCTGGTTCTTCCCCACTGCCGCGGCGGACCAGCCCAAGGAGATCATCATCTGGCTCAACGGGGGTCCTGGATGCTCTTCCCTGAGCGGTATGATTCAAGAGAACGGGCCCTTTCAGTGGCAGAGCGGCACGTTCAAGCCTAATGCCAACCCGTGGTCCTGGCACCAGTTGACGAATGTTGTGTGGGTTGAGCAGCCCATCGGCACTGGCTTCTCAACTGGTACGGTGACGGCGCAGAGTGAGGATGATGTTGCCCAGCAATTTATGGGTTTCTGGCGGAATTTCGTAGATGCCTTTGGCTTGCAGGGCTACAAGATTTATGTTACTGGCGAGTCGTAAGTACCCACTGCTTCCCACTTTGAGTGGCTTCTTCCAGAAAGCCTTCTTTTAAGCATTGTGGTTTTTACGTACATTCTGACCATTTTGCTAGCTACGCCGGAGCATATTGCCCCTTTATCAGCAGCAACATGCTTGACGCCAACGACACGAATTATTTCAACGTCAATGGCATGCTGATCTATGATCCGGTAATAACTGGCGGATCAGCGGGTATTGCACCTACGAATTATTTCGTTGACTACTGGAGAAATGTGAGTTGCCGACTAGACTATCTTTTAAGCTGGATCAACATATCCGGACCTGTCCCTTCAGGGCCTGCGACCTTTTGGGCTATACTCACACGAGCACACAACATGTGCTTTGGACCTCATAGAGGCCGCCAGGTTTTCATGTGTTTGCTGACGAGATCTAAATCTTGCAGGTTATGCCATTCAACGACTCCACTGCTGCCAGCATTGCAAATGCGTCCAAGAGCTGCGGTTTCGACGATTTCACTGACAAGTATCTGACATTTCCACCATCAGGGCAGCAACCCGATGTCTGTGCTCAACCGGGCATTAATGCGGACTGCACCAACTACATAGATGGATGCGATGTCTTCGACGCCGCGTTTAGTGCTATCTTTGACATCAATCCAGGTTTCAACATATGTAAGATACTCCATTCACTAGTTATGGTATCTTTCGTCCTCCAGTTCCTAGGCTCGAAACCAATATATTGCGGCTGAGTGGTCCTCTTGACTTGGGGGCAACTGCTAAACACCGCGTGTGAACAGACCAAGTCGGGCAGATTCTACCAGTTCCCGACGATGTCCTGGGCTTCCCAACCTCCATCGAGTACACCGCCCCAGGCCGGCAGATCTACTTCAACCGGACAGACGTGAAGCAGGCGATCCACGCGCCGCTGGACGTGAACTGGGAGATCTGCGCCGAGAAGTCCGTCTTCGCGGGCGGCGACAACTCGGACCCGTCGTCGTACCGCGCGATCCCGAACGTCATCGACCGCACCAAGAACGTGCAGATCGCGCACGGCACCATGGACATGGTCCTCCTCGCCAACGGCACCCTGCTCGGCATCCAGAACATGACCTGGGGCGGCCAGATGGGCTTCCAGTCCGAGCCGCGCGACCCGCTGTTCGTGCCGCACCACCCCAACCCGGACGTCGCGGGGAGCAGCGGCCAGGGCGTCCTGGGGACCTGGCACAGCGAGCGCGGCCTCACGTGGGCGCTCGTCGACCTCACCGGCCACATGGTCCCGACCTGGCAGGCTGGCGTGGCGTTCCGCCAGATCGAGGTCCTCCTGGGGCGTGTTGAGAACTTGGCGAGCACGACTGCGTTCCCCATCTACTCGAATGCCACGCAGCCCGATGCGTCCCAGCTTGGGTTCGGCACTGCGTGGTATGGATTCGAGGACGCTTCTAGCGGAATCAGTGAGCCAGCGAGGGCAACGGCCGGAAAAAGTGAGTACAGTTTTCCCCCCCTTCCCCTGACAGTATATTCTGCTGCAGCACGCACATTCCGTCGTGTTTTCGATGGGTTGCTGACAACTTGTCTACTTTTCTAGCTTCTGGCTCGATGTCGTTGACGATGCGGAGGGGCTCTTTCACGGACTCGATAGGCAAGGACACAGTCTATAAGGTCCTCGGGCTCTCGTTGAGCCTCTTCCTGATCTTGGGTTTGTAGATTGGACACGGTGACTGCTCAGAGGTCTTGACAGCAACCGAGGCTCAAGCAGCACACATAGGCGGATAATCAGTAGAGATATTATATTCAATGATCGATTAATTCATGGACGATTTTCTTATCCTATTTCAATCTGACCTTTTTGGTACAAGAGAGGAAGACTCAAAACAGTTATTTGTTTCTTGGTTGAAAAAGACTTATCGTCGGGCGATAGGCCTGTGTCATAGTGAAGGTGAGTGAGTAAACATCTGTACCATCCGCTGACCTTCCTCTCACAAGCCACCTTTGCAACTGCGTCCGGCCGATTCTCCTCAAGCAATGCGATCAAGCTGTAAACACTTCGAACTAAGGCGTCAAGGCTTTACCCCTTCGTGATGACGAACGAGCCACGCGTAACACAACGCATCCGCACACCCTCACGAGTAGCTGTCCCTTAAAAGATAGGCTTCGGAACGCAGATGCCACCACAGTCAAAACCACCATTTTTGGGGTCACAGTCATCGAGGGGGTTGTCAACACAGTAGTCGGTGTCACTAACGCAGGTCACAGCTGCGACGCCGCCGCAGAACCTAGTCGCAGGGGCGTACTTGTTAGCGAAACTCGCTCAACAAGTGAGTTTCGTATTTACAAAGGGAGGTCCCAGAGCTTACCCATTGACTACCACGCATCGGGGCACTGGGTCTGCAACGCAGAGGGTGCTGGCTGGGCAGGGGAGGATGCAGGCTGGCTTGGGGATGATGGGGATGCGACGCGCGTTTGCCATGGAGGCGGCGAAAGCAATGTTTATAATCATGGATAGGAACTTCATTATGGCGAGAGTTTTGGGTTTGTGTGGCTTTGGTGTTGGGAATGAAAGACGAGTGTTTTGAGGGAGGACTGAGACTGAGACTCCTTGGCGGGCTTCGGCCACGATATGTACTCACACAGAAGACGTACAGACGTATGTCTATGATGCATATCTCATTTGTTTCTCTTGAACATTTATCTGCTCCTAAGCCAATGGCTGGTTACCTAGTCTGGGTGTCGGCCTACTTTCCTCCTTCTGATACGACCTAGCATTGGTAGCGAGGTGACACAAAGAAGACCTCAATGTAAACTTGTCTTGGCTCGTATAACCCACATATCGGAACCTGTTTTGATTCTGTGCCGAGAGAGCAAGATCTCTTCTTTGATAGGCCATCGTTCTTAGCTGACACCTGACAAGCTGCATTAGATAGGGCTGAGCGCGGGAAGTGATGGCTTCCAGCCGTGCCAGCCTCTTTGGACAATTGATCGTCTGTCGATCCGTTGCGGCTCAGAGAATAGAGTATAGTGAGCACGGATTTGGCTGGAATGAGATCGCGCTTGTCACTGACGGCGGGATGCTAAGCATTTCTTTGTCTTGGACTACGACCCAATTCATTAGCCAATTTGAACCCCATGCTCAACTTCAACTGTTGCATCTTGATGAACCAGAAGAGGGGAAGGCAGGCGGGGTCGTGGCCAAGTTCCAGAGATCGGCTTGGAAAGCCGAAAACAAGCAAGCAGGAAAGTGTGTTGCCCAAAACTCATTGCAGAGTTCATTTATCGTACAGCTAGGGCGTTGTAGCAAGTTTTGAATGGCCTCACATTTCAGAGTACCTCGGATGCGAAAATGCGTGCAAGACAGGTGAAGTCGAACTGGTGGCCCACCTGCCCACCTGCTCCACGGTGGACCCCTGCGCATATCGACGGGCCGAGGAGCTGTTCCCTGCTTTCCCCTGCTTTCGCCTGCAGCTCTGAACCCCACTGATGCGGCAAGTGGAGCCTCCTTATCGCCATCTTATCGGAGCTACCCCCCAACCTCCCCCAACTTCACTCCGGCAACGACGGCTGCAATCTGACCTCACCTCTTTACTCACGTTTGCATTCCTGATGAGCTGCTGGGTCTTGTTGTGTTGATACCTTCGCCCTACATACCCATACGAATCCATACGTGTGCTCCAACGTGTCGATAACAGCTGTATTTTGTGTCTCGTTAGGCGTGTAATAGACTGTTTCCGTGACGTCCTGCCCAGGAACTACTCTGTTGTGTATCGTCATCTGTCAACAACAACCATAATGGCAGCTCTTCCCAACAATGTCCACGTCTCAAACCACCCTTGCTTAAGGGCCAAGCTGAGCCAGTTGCGTTCAAAAAGCACGCCTGCAAAGGACGTCAAGTCATTAGTCCACGACATCTCTCTTATCATTGGCTGCGAAGCACTGGCAACAGCAATCACCACGGCCCCCGGCCCCAAGGTTTGTTCTCCCACCCCAAATCCCCTCAGCTGTGTATAAAGCAACGCTAACAAAGGAGGAAAAAGGACGTCACCCCGCTCGGCTTCGAGTACGAGACAACAACGATCCAGCCCAACACCATCTCCATAGTGCCCATCCTGCGCTCGGGCCTGGGCATGGTCGACGCCGTGCAGACCCTCCTCCCCGACCCCGTCGCCGTGCACCACCTCGGCCTGTACCGCGAGCCCTCGACCCTCGAGCCCGTCGAGTACTACAACAACCTGCCCGAGCACGTCAACAGCGGCGGCGGCGCCGAGTCGCCCTCCAGCCTCGCCGTCATCGTCGACCCCGTCATCGCCACCGGCGGCACCTGCGCCGCCGCCATCCAGACCCTGCGCGAGTGGGGCGCCCAGCGCATCATCGTCCTGAGCGTCCTCGGCGCCCAGCCCGGCCTCACGAGGGCCGCCGGCGAGTGGCCCGAGGGCGTCGAGATCTACGTCGCTGGCCTCGACGAGGAGCTGACTGCTGGTGGAATGCTGAAGCCTGGGCTGGGTGATGTGGGCGACCGGCTGTTTTTGACAATTGGAAAGTAGTGAAAGGTGGCCGGGTTTTTTAATCGCCAAGTTCTGGGGGTTTCATTGCTATGAGGTGTTGATGATGGTTGGAAATGCGTCCATTTTTCCAAAGATTAGGAATTCAATTTTAGAAGACAGTAAACAGCAAAAAATGGTAGGCACTCTGCACAAGGGTGCCAGCGTTCTACATTGCCAACAATTGTACGCAAATCAGTCGCCCTCCCAGAAGCTGTTGTGGAAAGTTGCCCAATTAACTTGGGCGGGAGTTGAAAGAGTAACTAGACTAGGTAAGGCTCATGCTGAGAGGTTGGGCAGGAGAACCAGCGACCAGACCGGTAACCACAGAACCACACCTTTGATGATTCAATTTTTGGATTGTAGGGAAACGTATAGTCTTCATACCCATTAGCAACAAACAAGGAATCTACGTGTAGCGTACTCAGTACGCCGAGTGAATCCTGCTGGTGATAGGATGATGTGTCCTGCGGAGGATCTGATGCTGGATCAATAAATTACTCGACACTCTTAGAGAACGAGGTCCCTTGATAGTGGCGTTCGTATTATTACCCCTGCTGGTATCTCTTGAAGCACTTGAAGAGCCTCTGAATAGTTCTCGTGCAGCTGGTAGTTTCGCATATTCTCGAGCTGAAGATGGACAAGCCCGCCATCAGACTCTGTATTACGTTCCACTTCGTGATCCATGTAGTCATGTCAGTCTGGAGGCACCATAGATAGTATTGAATTGATTATACCGGATTTTGGAAAGTGGTCAATTGCAAAACGTTAGCAATATCTATGTCATTCGTCCTAAATGACGTGCGAAACATGGATTATTATGGAACAGAACTCGTTTTCACAGTATCTTGTTTTCAGCACCTTATTTTGCAGACCAGATTGACTCTAGTTTTTGACAGTATTCAACGGTATCATGTATGTTGCACAATGAATTTGTAGAATTAAGTTTTATGTCGCGTGTGGCTGACGAAGCCGCCAAGCCTCACTGCCTGTCGAGCGGGGTGCGGGGGACGCGATATTAGAAAAAATCAACCAGGTGAAGATCCGAGTCTATCGTAGTTGCACTGCTGACTGCCACTTAGGACATAAAGTCTATCCACCTACTTTGGTGATCACTAGATGACTTTCTCCAAATAAGGTACCTGCACTTACCTCGTTATTATATCATATACTTAACAACCAAACAATGATTAACTAGAAGCACATTACTCAAGTGTGATTCTGGACGAAAAACATTGAGAATTCTCCATGTTGGCTTTCTGATTCCAGCATTTACATCCACGCCTAAGTTACAACGAGGAGAAAGTGTGACATTGTATAGTCGGTCAGAAAACGTCTCCACTTATGAAATACTTCGTTCAGGGCGGCGGGCTGACCCTCTGCTGCCCCCGTGGATTGACCCTGACGACGACTTGGTGTATGACGGTTACGCACACTACCAGAACCCCTTCGAACGGCGAGACCATTACAATGACGATTACGAGGACCCACGAGCACGCCTAGAACCAGGATTTACTATAATACGAGAAAGAGGTCGAGAAGATGAATATGTTCCAATACGACGAGAGCGAGAAGATGAATATTATTATCAAAGGCGAGAGCGAGAACGAGAAGATGCATATGCGGTGAGCCCGGGTGATAAATATTCGGCAAGCAACCGTTTCAGAGGACGTCGAGATCATCGTATGAATGGGTTCACGATCTATGATCATGCATTATGTGCCTCAATGATAATATGAGACCTATTATGTCGAGATGTACTTAGAGGTAGCCAAGTGCACTCTGGTGCGAGAAAGAAAGAGCCAATGCAGCCTCTTAAGTTTGGAAACAGGGACAAGTATCGTCGCCAATCATGTCGCTAGTGCTTTTTTCCAAGAAAAAGGAACTATTTACCAGATTTCGGTTACGTTACACTCTTGACACGGCTTACCATCTTATCTGGAACAGCGTGAAGCTTTCTCAGTGGCGAATTGTTTGACCATGTCTTCATTATCAAATTCCATTAACGAGCCTACGACTGAATAATTTGCGTTGGCTATCTGCCCTTACACACGTTTGAATACGTGTCCAAAAAAAAACACCTCCCTGTCGCACCGTCGCTAACGAAAGAATACAACCCAGCCCCTCAAAACGTGCGACCGCACCACTAGGATGAGACCCATTTTCTACGTGATCTGTGCCTTCTATTCCGTTTGTGGCCCCCCGGTCGTTTAGTCAGATCGACTGCTGTATGGGTTCTGGGGACCCCGTTTATCCAGCATCCTGGGCATTGGCTCGCAATGTAAGAGTCTTGATAATTTTGTCTTCCCTCGCAAATACGGCACGTGACCCATCCATGCGTTCTTCGCTGTTGTCCAGGGTGAGTGACTCCGTTCTCATCCTCCCTGGTCACGCAACTACATTCCTTTGTCTCGTAATCCCACTCAATTTTTCCAGCAGAGTCTATGGTGTATCCACAAGTTGTGCAGATTTCCGCCATTTTCGAAGGTGTCAGAGAGGGAGAGGAGATAGAGATCGTTGCTGCTGAAACACATAAAGTCAACGTCAGCACTGCTAGAGTGTACTTTTTCTTATAAGGGGGAAAGCGGACCTCAAGGACTCTGGTAGGCGTCTGCTTATTGTATTCGTCGCTGTGAGGATTTTGGTTTTGTCGCACTCGAGAATCATTGGCTTTGTACGGACGTTGTTCACTTCGAACATCGTCGATTTCGCAGATTTTATATTAGCCATCCTCTTGTAGAATCATCGCAAACTGCTTGCAACTTTTCGAGTTCGGTCATGCTGAGGGACTTGGATTCTGTTTGTGAGTCCTAAACCCAGCGTGACCAAGTCAGGACATCAAGCATCGGATGGTTGGTCCAGACGTGGCGTAAGACAGCTATGGCCGTAATTATCCATGTTCACATATAATGCTGGCTCTTGACACCGTGTTTGTCACGAGAAAAATATGTGCAATAGAATTTCACAATAACCCGTCCGGGTGATGGCTCGTCCATTTCACTTGGTGCTGCTGGTTGGCATTATACAAGTATATAGGCATGCCGTGAGTTGTCACCGGCAGTTACGGATCTCATTATTTCTAATAAACAGTTTTGGAGACCTTCTGGTATGGGTACATGGGTTCTTGTTTTTTGAACTCACCATCCCCCAGCACAGGGTCCATATGAATCGCGTCAATGGAAGCCTCGATCTTCCAGAATGCTACACGAGAAAGGGGAAAGTTGGCTTCCCAAAGCTGAAGCTCAGCATTTGCAAGTCATGTTGTTGGAATGGAATGTGCTACAATGACCATTCCCTAAGAATTGCTCTCTTTCATGTCAAACTTCGCTCTCGTTCCGAGACTCAATGTGCCAACGATCCACTCCCAACTGCCCATGACCTCTTTTGAATCTCCCTGTGCTTCCGGCCCTTCCCGTTAACCTTGCCTCCAGGACACTGGAAAGTGACCTCGTTCGCATAAAAGGAACATTTTGCCGCCGCAAATTCTGCACATAATCCACCGCCCATTTCCCAGCCGCAGGCCTGCCCGACACCCTACCCCCGCGCCCTTGTATTATTGGACGCAGTCGCAGTCGAGCTTTGTGCGCGTCGTCTCGTATTTGCAGCACCCGCCGCCGGCGAATAGCATCCAACAGTCTTTACAGCTGTTGGCTGCCTTCGTCGTATGCTCAGAGGGATGAGTAGCCATTTTCCCTTCTCCTCATTGAGGACGTCTTATAGATTGCTCTGCCAAGCATGCCATGTCTGCAACGACGGCCCGAGGGGCTTGAGGGACTGGAAGTAGTGCCGGACGAGCACTACTTCATGCTAAATATAACATGGAGACCAGGGGCTGACGTTTTGGGCTCACAAAAATGGCGCCTTTGACCAGGAGAAGGGATGTCACGAAGTGGCCAAATGCTTCTTGGTCCATGCCTAGGTGTAATTCTTGGTATATTTCTCCCATCTCCGAGCACCTACGTACAGGACTTGTATTGATGTAAGCCAAGCTTTGAAGGCATCATTGAAAATTAATGAAAATTGATGAAAATTGGCTGATCCAATCAAGCTGATTATATGCAAGCTTCCTCACAATACTTCTTTCCCCCTTCCTTTGGGGCATTACGTTTCGCAAGACAAATTTCGCTGAAGAGATGCTTTCTGCCTGGTAGAAATTCGCCCACAGAATTAAGTCCTGGGGTGTGAGCCTTCCGGGTACGTCACGTACACCAGAGTCGACTCAAGGACCGGGTCGAGTTGCACATGCTTGCGTTTCTGCCCACGGAAGGAGTCCCCCTGACACTGCGCCTTGTTTCTGCATACCATTGTTAAGCCGCATCCATTGCAGCGTGTACACGGAACCGGACCCGCACTCGTCCAGCACCACTCGAGCGACCCATCGGCGTTCTCGCGCGCCGTCCAACCCTCCTCCACCCAGCGCTTCCCGGATGGAAACCACCCGTACGGGGTCATTTCCCACTGACAGCTGCATTCAACCAGCGACTTGAACCGCTCCCACTCGCAGTATCCAAATGTCGAGATTTTACACCAACATGTCCTGCAAGTATCATCGTCCATTTTTGGTCGTAAAGGAGAACTTGGACCGTCTCGTGTCGCTGGAATTCTTTGATTGCTCTGCTACAATAAATGTCAGTGATGGTGGATTTCCGAAGGCTGGAGGAAGTTAAATATTGGTTTTGTCGAAGGACTCGTTGTTATCCGCCAACTGGTCTGTTTGTTCGTTTCGGGATCTTCCTGTTTGTTCTCGAACCTGTCGTTACGCATATGGATGGTAGTTCCTCAAGTTCAAAGGTTCGGTTGAGGGGACAAATTTATACAACCCAGTGAGGCGTCTAATGTTCGTTCACATCCTTTACTTTATAACGTATGTGCGTGAATCACCACAAGTCGCTGTGACTTCCATTTGTTGATCCCGGACTCGACAAGGTCAGGTCAGAAAATTTTTGGCTATCGTTTAGGGCCCACCTTTGGGCCGTGGTCCATCCGATTACCAGTGTCTCAGGTCAATAATTCTCAGAGAAACATGATCAGGCCAGGATGAAGCGACAAGCTGACTGTTGATGGCACTAGAGATTGTTGTTCTTGATTACGTCGTGATATGTCTGCGAGGGCCAAGCACGTCTCCTCCCGTGGACACTGCGACGGCTGATAACATCCACCAATCTACACGAGGTTGATCAGGAGAGAAACTACCAGATTTTCTTATCGTAAAATCTCAGCCTCTACTTTAGAGACCGTACAAAAGCTCAACGTATAGTTTTGCACAACATCATCACTCTCGAGCTCTTCTTGGAAAAGAAACGACACCTCAAATGATCCACCATAGAGTCACAACCGATTCGAGAGGTACGATGTCCGCACATGAGAAATATATCACAGGCTCGTTACACAGTGTTAAGTGACTGGTCAAGGATGTGGTACCGCAAATACTGGACAACATCACACGAAGGCATCATGAGGGTCATGAGTCACATTACAGTGTTAATTTCAAATCACTCAAACGAGCAGAAGCTTTTCCTTGTTTCCTTTTCTTTCCTATGGAATATTAGGGCGAGAGTAGTGAGAGTACGATCAATAGTCAAAAGACCAAGGAAACATAAAAAACCGAGAACCTTCTTTCCCCAACATCCTTCATTACACTCAAGGCCCCGACTCGAAAAGGGAAAAAAAGACTGGTTTGCCCAGACCGGGTATCAACGTATGAAAGTCCATGACCGTCCGGGTATAAAAAGAAAAAGAAAAATGGAAAACAAGACCAAGCATGGCGCGTCTGATAAAGTGTTATTCAACAAAAGGAAACCGTGATTATTCTACTGTGCCCCTCGAAAGAGACAGGATCAGTCCGCTCTAGGACGTTCCGTGATTTTGCGCCGACAAACTTATGGGTATCTTCGTCATCATTGACCAGAGAGATCCTCGGTCTGTAGCAATCTCAACTTAAGAGACAGTGGTGGTCGCGGTGTTTGGGTGGAATTGGTTCTGCGCAGCAAAGTTGAGATCATTCTTGATGTTGCCGTCGGCAAAGGTACTACTGCCGTTGGTGCTGGGGCCATTAGCGGCAGTGCCTGTGGTGTGAGGCTTCCTGGTCACCTTGGGGGCAGGCGGGATGTTGGTGCTTGCTGTGTCATTTGTTAATATCTTGCTAATAGATTTCGGCTAGGAGGGGTTGAGTGGTTCATCTCCATGCATGACTTGTCCCGCTGGACCATGCTCAAGGAAGATATACGAACAAGGGAATGTAAATGATGAGTCACTGGGTAACTTACTCTTGGCAGATCCGATGGAGAAGACAGGCGACTCCCACTTCTCGCCCTTACGGGCCAGCTCCTTGTACTCAGTAGCCTTGGAGCTGATACCGCCGGGCAGCTTAATGTCCTTGAAGATGCTGTCCTCCTGGGTGATGGCGTAGTTGACCTTCTTATCGGCAACAGCAGCCTCCGCCTTCTTCTTGCCCTGAAGGAGCTGCTTCTGGAAGGCGTCAACGTAGCGCTTGTAAACATTGGGCGCGTTCTGAGGATCTTCGCGAGCCTCCTCCAGCGCACGGTTGGCCTCAACCTGGACCTTTTTCAGGAAGGCGTCCGCTTGGTTGAAGTTGTCCTTGATGGCCTTCTCAGCAGCCTTCTGGATGGCGGGTCGCATGGCCTTCAACGCAATTGGCTTGGCGATAGCAAACAGCAGCTTATGCTTGGACTTCTTCACCTTCAGCTTCATGTTGTTGATGTTAACGTCAACCTTGTCGACCTTGAAAAAGTTCTGGGAATCCTTCTTATCCGCCGAAGACATCTTCAAGGTGAAGCCGAAGCCCTCTCCAGCCAGGATAATGTCCATAACACCCTGGTCGGTGATGGAAGGGAATCCCTGCTTCTTTTTGACATAGAAGCTGACATCACGAAGATCCATCTGGACTCCTGAGACCTTGATCTCGAAGGCATGCTGATGCTTGCTGGAGACCTTCTTGCGTCCCCACCTCATGTGGTTCTCGCTGTTGATCTCCAGCAGGTTTGGCGTGAAGTTGTCACTCTCGAGAACGAGGTTTTCGATGACAGCGTCGACCTGGGGATCGGAGTACTCGATGCGAGGGACGGGAATGTACGCTATATTCTCAAAGACAGCGGGAAGAATGACTTCCGTAAGATCCTTGACCAAATGTGGCTTAAAGGTTGGCTTGCCGTTTTCGTCGTTTCCAAGGTCGGTGAAGAGCTTTTCGACAGTGACGGCGAACTGCTTGTTCTGGGCATCCTCATCGAATTGGCCCGCGAGGAACTTGATCTCGTCGATGACACGGTCGGTGTGAGTCTTGTACTTCTGGCGCAGCAAGTAGTCGCCATGGTCGTACAACTTATTCCACTCCTGGGTGGAAGCTTCTTCCAGGATGTAGCCCTGCTCCTGAAGAGACCGACGAATGTACTTGTCCACAGACTTGAACCAGTCCTTGAGTTCTGGGTCCCTTTGGGCGTCTTCGTAGATCTGGTTCACAGATGACCACAGATCGTCGCTGGAAGTGCCGTTCGCGAACCGTTCGATCAGTGTCTTGAGGTCAGCCTCGGCCTGAGCAAGGGACGAGCGAGCGCCCTTAACGGTGCCGGTGCCACCCTGGGCCAACGTGTTTGCATGACCACCATACTGCTCAGCGAGATCCAACAGGGTCGTGATTGCCTCCTGGTAGTCAGGGTGCTGCTGGCACTCAAGGATCATCTTCTTCAGTCGCCAGATAGTTTGCTCACGACGCTCCTGGGGAATCTTCCTCTTGAGGTAGTCCAGGGTCTTGGCACGATACTCTGCAGCTCGCTGGTTGGCAGCCTGCTTCGCCTCCTCAGTGTCTTGCTCGGTCAAGCCCGTCTTCTCATGCGCGGTTTGCTTCGCGGCGTCAACACCTGCCGTGACGTTGACACCACTGTCGACGCTCTGGTTTTGAGCAGCAGTGGCTGCGTTTCCGGCCACGTGCTGCGCATCCTGCTGAGGGTCGTTGCCCTTGTAATTCTTCTGGAGCTGACTCTTAATGTTCTGCTTGGAAAAGTCGGGCGCATCGTGCCATGTGTTGTCGTCGGCGGGCCGATCGATTTGGGCCAATCGCTCCTCGCCAGGCCTGACCTTGCCGGCAGCATTAGTAGCAGCATCACCAGCAATGTCGCGCAACAAGATGCTGGCGTCATTCACTTTCAGGGGTGTTAGCGGTGGCCTATGAGTAGAAGCGAATGATGGTGAGTGGACGTACGAAGCTTCCGGAATTGGCCATTGGTAATGATCAGCGTTCCGAGAGTGCGCAACCCTTGAAGTGCCTTGTCGCCATGCTGTTGTGCGGTCTCCTTGTTCACAGGGGCATTGGGTGTGGAGACAGCGTTTGGGTCGAACTGTGTGGTCTGCCAAATGAAGTCCTGAAGCAAATTGCCCTCATTCTTGGACAGCAGGAGGTTCTTGGCCTGGGTAACAACTTCGCGGAAATCCTTCACAAGAGCCTTGCCCTCGGTGGAGAGCTTGTCGGCGGGGCTGGAGAGGGCCTTGGAGGCCAGGAAGCTGTTCAAAGCGACATCGATTTGGTCATTCTAGCGCGATTGGTCAGAAGCAGTCAATTGACCGGGCGACAAGATCTGCAACATACCGATGGGACCTTGCCGTTCTGGAATGCGGTGGCAATGCCGTAGATCTGGAGCTTCCTGTTGACATCGGCCTCCTTGAGCTTCAAATCAACAGGTTTGTTGACGTTGGTTGACGCCATGATTACTTCGTAGATGGTGTTTTAGTCTTGTTGGAATTACTACTTCGAGAGTAGAAAGTCGATTCCTGGAGGTAGAGTGGTAAATGGAGCAAGACTGCCTGGGTATCAAAAACTGGTAATTGGGGAAGGGGTAGGGGTATCACGTCGTTGGTAAGGGGGGTGGGTTGGTGATGCACAAGCGTCAACAACAAAAGATGGCAAAGGGAGAGGAAAGGGACAGCGAGGAAAGGTGGGCAGATGGCCAAAGTTGGTTTATAGAGCTTTGACTCGGCGCCAGTCACCAAGCAGATGCAAGCATGGACAAAGTGGTTGGTCGTCGTGGTAGTCGTGGCGGTCTAGTGTGGTCCAGACGTGCGTGCGTTGCGTGCGAGGGTGGTACCTACGTTTGCTGCTGTGGTTGTGACGTGAACCAATACGTCATATGTATGGCAGCATCGACGTCAAAAAAGATTTGGCTGTCAAGGGGTAACTTGACACCTTGACTTGCAAAGGGAAGGGGCCAGATCGGGGTGTGTGGAAATGAACAATGCCAATGGACGAGTTGCAGCTCGAGCTACCTCCCGTTGCAGCTAGTGGCGTGCCGGGCTACCGACCTGGACAGGCAGAGCAGAGCAATCTCGTCGTGGTGCTGGCTGTTTCCAGCCGCCGAAAGACGGTCCAGGAAGAATGAGCAGTCGAGATGCGCAATGGTCCTGGCCCAATCGAGAAGTATGACGCTCGGTGTGCGTGTCGATCATGCCCGTCTGTGCGGCTCAGCCCCTAGATACTATACCGCAGTAAGACGTGTGCAGGACGTGTGCAGGAGGAGACGTGTTTGTCCCATGTGCCTGTCTGCCCGTCTGCCCTCGAATCTCCTTTGCTTTCTATTGTGCCTGTGGCTTGCATGTTGTGGAGAACAGAGCAGACGCGAATACACTACTCATCCTGGCCTGGCATCCACGAGACTGGCGAGAATGGTCTGGTTCATTGTCCCACAGTCACCGGCCAGAGAGCTTCAGCACGAGTTTCACAGAAGGCTGTCCCACCCAGCCACCTTCTCGATGCCTCCCCGATGTGGGCGGGCGAGTGGGCGGCTAACCACCTGCGGGCGTGAGGCCTGCCAGGGATGGGAGACGGCAGCGAGATTGACAGAGATTGAGAGGCCTCATCAAGTTCCGCGTCGCAGAAACAGACGAGTTTGAGATTCATCAGAGGAGAGGAGAAAAGCAGGGATGGCAAGCCGGGAACAGGGTTGCACTCGTATCCCAACTATGGGCCATGGTGCGGTAACCAGCTGGGCAAGCTCTGGTTGCTGGGCGGCCAGGTGGGTCGACATTGAGCTTTCCCCAGATGTTCTCTCTCTCGCTAACAGGCTCAGCCATGCCATGCCTTGCTTTGCCCTCCCATTGATGAACCCATTTCCAAGATGAGACAGCACACACAAAACCCCAAACCTGCGCGCAAGACTCGCCAATGCCAATGCCAGCTGCCACCTTGCATTGAAGGAGGGGCCAGGAAGGACCAATTGGTCCGACGAGGGCGATGCCGTTGTGCCACATGTACATCCATGTGCGTACGCGGAGGCTTGAAGGAGCCTGTGACGGGCGGGCGTTTTTGAGTTGGGCTGAGAAGTTGGAATCGGCATGCCAAGATTATCATATGATCGGTACTGGGCCTGGATCTGAACTTGGGATTTTGGGTGTAGCCACTTACACACTGGCTGGACTGGGTAGCTCTCAAGGAGGCGTTCGATGCATGACGTCAAGCTTGTCTAATGGCAATTGATGGCCAGGCCGGACCATGTGTCCCGTCTAGTCCGTCCTGAATGGCTTCAACGCCAAATTTTGCCATTTCAGAGTGTTCTACGTATTCCAAATCGGCGAGTCTGGCCCTTGATGAATTTTTTTTTTTTCGTTCACCTGCCCTCTCTCCCTGCTTGCACACGAAGCTCCCCAGTTCCCACCACCACACGTCGACGGCACGCGACCCCCTTTGCAGGTCCCACCAGGACGGGAAGCTGCAGATTGGTGTGACAGCCATTACAGGGTAATGATGCAACCAAACACTCCAACTCCCGGAGCTGTGATCGCCACAGGGACACCCGACTCCCTCCCGTGCTGACTATGCATTCTTCCCATCCCATGTTAATATTACTCTACTATATAGACCACTAGCCATGTGCTATTCACAGGCAAGAGACAGTTTTTTCGAATATGTTCCGAGATGAAGTTCTCCCTGCAGCGGCTAATTCTTACCACTATACATTGATCATGGAAAGATAGATATTACAATAGACGCTCAACATGCCTGCCAGGGTACCAGGGGTTGTCGGCTGGGATGAACAGCCGTGCATTGTCAGGATGGTGCGCAATTGAGTTTGATTTTGCTTTACACGTGGACAGACCCAAGCAAGTAGGTGGGCAGGCGCTGGCGATTGATGTTCGAGTTGCATCAGTTTGAGAGTAAAGAGACCGTTTCAATCAGTCAGCCACTGACTGGGCATTCCTCTCAAGTCATGCTGTGTTTTATGCCTTTCTCTTGTAAATGACAAGCAGGCAGGCAGTACATGCCTATAGGCAGGCTACAGGCTGGCTGGCTTGTTTGCCATCCGCTACGTGCATACATACTGTTTTGTCACCCATTCACTTACTTTGGGTCCCAGCCACGCCAACAATGGCAAGAAAGTGAAAAAAGAAGAAAAAAAATACCGGATGAGTAAGCGCATGCCCAATTGTGGTTGACCTGCTTGTCCTGCTTGGCCTATGTACATACTTATGTACAGTGGTTGTTTGAGCTTGGCGGAGCTCATGTAAGCTGCACATGATCTGGCGAGGCAGGCGCGACAAACCACCAGGGGCCTGCTAGGCAGCACTTCCATCTACAGACGCGCATCGCGTTTGCCAACGACCCCTCTACGGGCCACTATTTGATTGCCTTCCAGCGGGCTTCGACCTTACCTCACCTCACCCCTCCATCTAAACTCATCTAACCGCAACCCATCTTGACTCTGCTCAGGTCAAGAATCTCGCCCGTCATGAGCCGACAAGCCGCCCAAGACCCCTCGCCCGGCGAGTCTGTCAGGGAAGAGGAGGAGCGTATGTACGCCTCTGGCCCTGAAACGCTTGACGAGATCAACAAAAAGTACCCTCACCGTCCCCAAAACCATTCCTGCACGCTGTTATTTGGCGACCTTGTCAAGATCCTCTTTGAGCCCTTGAAAGACGGCCCTCCCAGCGCCACCCCTGCCGCCAGGGCCCGCGGTCGCAAGCCGATCACATCCGCCCAACATAAACAGAGGACTCTGGACAAATTCTTTGCACATTGGCGCAATGAGGTCGGCAACGACATCTACCCGGCCATGCGCCTTATGATTCCCCAAGTTGACAACGATCGACCTATGTACGGGCTGAAGGAACAGGCCATCGGCAAACTCATCGTCAAGCTCATGAATATTGGGTCCAATTCTGACGACGCCAGAAGCCTCATCGCCTGGAAGGTCCCGGGCAAAACTGCTGCGAGCCGTTTGGCTGGCGACTTTGCAGGACGATGCTACGAGGCACTCAAGAAGCGCCCGATGCGAGCGGAGCCTGGAGATGTGCGGGTTGCGGAGGTGAACGTGCTTCTTGACAGGCTGGCCGCTGTCAGTCGCGAAGCTGAACAGCTACCAATACTCGACGAGTTCTACAGGCGAATGAATCCCAAGGAGCTGGAGTGGCTCATACGCATCATCCTGAGACAGATGAAGATCAGCGCCTCTGAGAGAACCATGCTGGCAGCATGGCACCCCGATGCTTCCCAGTTGTTCAACGTCTGCTCAAGTCTGCGGTATGTCTGTTGGCACCTATCGGATCCCGCAATTCGTCTCGGTGATGACAAGAGGAAGCTTTCTCCCATGTCAAATTTCCAGCCGCAACTCGCACCAACCTCCAGCACGGCCCTCACTTGGGACAAGATCGTTCAGAAACTTGGCGTCACAGAGGAAGCACCAGAGTTCTGGATGGAGGAAAAGCTCGACGGTGAGCGCATGCAAATGCATATGACACTGGACCCAAAAACTGTCGAGTTCCAATTTGGGTTCTGGTCTCGTCGTGGGACTGACTATACCTACCTTTACGGAACCTCATTCGATGATGACAATTCGGCTCTGACCAGGCACCTGAAAGGTGCTTTTCGCGAAGGGGTGATTGATTGCATCTTGGACGGCGAGATGATCGGCTTCGACCCGAAAACGAGCCAAATGGTAACATTCGGGACCCTCAAGACTGCGGCCCTCTACACACGAGCCAACCCTTATGACAAACAGGCTCCAAGGCCTCTGTTTCGTGTCTTTGACCTCTTGTACTTCAATGGTAAAGACTGTACGGGGTATCCACTTCGGGATCGACGTGATACCCTGGAAGGCATGATCAACGATGTACCTGGACGTCTTGAAATTCACCCTCGTCTCATTTGCTCTTCTCCATCCGAAATCGAGCCCTATCTTCGCAAGATTATTCAGAACTCTTCCGAAGGCATCATGCTGAAGAATCCAAATTCAACATACACTCTCAATGCTCGCCCCTGGGATTGGACTAAAGTCAAGCCCGAATACATGACCGAGTTCGGAGAAAACCTAGATTGTGTCATCATCGGAGGATACTACGGCACCGGGAGACGTGGCGGAATACTGTCTAGCTTTCTCTGCGGATTGAGGGCAAGCAAGCACGACATTGACAACGGCACGTGTGGTCCAGAGAAGTTCTTTAGCTTCTTCAAGGTCGGAGGCGGCCTCAAAGCAGAGGATTACGCAGAGATACAGCGTCTCATCCCGGAGGAGAAGTGGCATGACTGGGACCCCAAACGCGCACGGCAATATATTGAGTTAGCAGGGGACAAAAATTACTTCGAGAAGCCGGATCGCTGGGTTCGACCCAGCGAGTCAATCGTCATCGAGGTCAAAGCCGCCAGCGTCGAAGACTCCACATCTTTCAGTGTTCGGAAGACACTGCGTTTTCCCCGTTTCCGTAGCATACGGACAGACAAGAAGTGGTCCGATGCCCTCGATATCGATGAATGGAACGAGCTTCGTTTCAAGGTCAAAGAGGAAGAGAATGAGAGAAGAGAAATGCAGATTGAAAAAAAGAGGAAAGCAGCCAAGAACAAGAGGCAAAAGCGCGAGCTCACGATTGCTGGTAGCAGCGATGCCGTGACGGTTGAGAAGTCTAAGCTTTTCGAGGGCAAGTTCTTCTACATTGCTACCAGATCCGTCAACTTGAAGAAGAGCAAACTTCAGCTCGAGACCATGATCAAAGAGCACGGTGGTTCTATCGTCCACAATGCGGTCAGGGTGGCCGAGGGCAATGCGGTTGCAATTGCGGACAGAGAGGCCATACTTGTCCAATCCCTGTTGAAGATGGAAGGAGTGGAATTCTTCATCAGTCCAAAGTGGGTGCTCGACTGCATCAAACAACAGTATCTCCTCCCCTACGAAGACGATCATCTGTACCTTGCAACGGACGATATGCGTGCCCTCGCTGCGGACAATACCGACCAGTACGGCGACAGCTACTACCGAGACTTGGATTCGGACGAGATGTCGAGGCTCTTTGCCCTCATGCAAGAGAATCGCATGTCAGATGGCGCCAAGTTCGACAAGAACGCCTTCTACGACCAGCTAGAGGCCCACGGCCACGAGCTGCCGCGGTCAAGGGGGTACCTGTTCCGAAGATGCCGCGTCTACCTTGCGCACGTGGAGGACAAGCCAAACGCACTGACGACGGCGCGCCTCGAGTCTTGGGTCCGTTTCGGAAACGGCGAGGTAGCAGACGACCTTGATGATGGTGTCGTCACGCACGTCATCATTGTGAGCCGGGGCGATGACGCAGGCGCGAAGAAAGTTGCGGCTGACATCAGGACTCGTGTAAGCCAACGTGGGAGCCTCAAGCGGCCGTATGTAGTGACCGAGAAATGGTTGGAGAAATGCTGGGAGGAGGAGACTCTCGTGGCGGAGGAGCCGTACTTCCCCTGATCAGATAGAGTTCTCGGTGATTGTGGGCAGAATGTGATGCGAAAGCGGAAGAAGTCACAGATTCTGACTGGATGGAGGTATAGGAGGTACTGCATATCACGCCATGGCACATGACTTCCAACGAGGTGGATGATTTGTTTTGCTGATTGTATTTGAGCTGAGATACCACTGAGTCACTTGATTTGCCCACATTACTGAACAAGATTGTTCGCTCATCGTCAAGGCTTCCGTACTAAGCACACGCATGAGAATATCCAAGTGACTCCCGTATTGGTTTTGGATTCTTGCTCATGATTCCAGGACCCGTGTGGCGCACATAGGACCAGCCCGGGGGGAAAGAAGATGAGGTGGGTTCGGAGGGCGCACCCTGTCACGATACACCATTTCACGATCCCGCTTCATTCGGCATGGACATGATTGCGTCGGCATATAAAATGTCTTTTCTGGTCGACACAGGTTACTCGATGACTGAACCTTTTCTGTGGCCACCTCCACCTAGGTTGACTAATGTTTACTGAACATGGGACATTGGACCTGTATCTATACGCATATCATAGAAAAGTAACCATAGGAAGCGATCAACGGGTGCAGTCTAGACCTCGATTGGAGCTGTGATTCTGGTCTTCTATAGCTTTTCTATCCAGACTTCGCCTCAGAGGACATTCTTTATGGCGGTCTACTGCGCCGCCTGTTCTGTCTTTTCCGCCTGGGTCCCTAACGGCGGTGCCGGTGTCATCACAGTATCGTCGTCCGTGGCGGAGACGGCAGCAGCAGGGGTTTGTGTTTCTCCTGCTAAGGGAGCCTGTTGAGGTACCGCCAGGGCCGGAGCCATCGGCTTTGACTCATCAGGCGATGGGACGACGGGTGGCACTCCCGCTGGCGGTGGAGGTGGAGGTGGAGGTGCCGCAGCTGCAGGCCCAGCCCCGGCGCCTGTCGCCGGGACTGGGTTTGGTATTTGTACAGGGTTGGGGGCGATAGGAGCCGGCTGCGCGTCCGCACTTTGTCCCATGGGAGCTGTCGGAGCAGCACTGGCATCCGTCGTGACCCCAGAAGCCTCCTGCTTAGCTTTTTCCTCCGCGGCCAGCTTCTCCTCCTGCGCCTTGCGCTCTTCGGCTTCTTTCTTCTCCTTCTCCTTCCGCTCCAGCCTCTCCTTCCTCTCCTCTTCTGTCTCTGGCCGCGTGAAACGTGCCGGGACGCCTTGGGCCGCGTCGTCGCCGCGGCCAACCCACGTGCCTGTGAGCTGGCTCCACTTGAAGTCTCCTTCCATGAGCTTCTGAATCTCCTTGAACGCGTAGGCGTTGTAGAAGGGCAGCCCAGTCTTTGGGTCCCTGTAGCGTGCCGGATGGTTGGTGATGACACAAAGGGCAGCATGGGGTGGTTCTGTGAGAAAACTGATTAGCCAACAGCTTTGGAATAGAGACGTGGAATCATCCTTGACTTACTCGCCAGTTTGCTCATCTTCCGTCCGAACAGAATCTGTGTCTGCACGTCGGGCTTCTTGATTGCGTCTTCGTCAAAATCCTGGAGAATGATACAGCTCCGGGTGACCTTGCCCTCCAAAGGTGGCTCGGGCTCTGGTGGCTCTGGTGGTGGAGGAGGCTTCTTAGGAGCTGCAGATTTGGCGGCCTTCTTTGCGCTGGCTTGTGCCTCCTTCTGCTGCTTCTTAGATAGCTTTGCAGGAGCAGGAATTGGAGGTGGAGTTGCAGCCGGAGATGTGGTCGGTATGATAGGCTGAAAGCTAGCCGTCGTGTGAATCGGTGATGGCTGCGGTGCCGGAGGATGGTACGGTGTTGGGAAGGCAGTAGCTGTGTTGGGATTCGGATTTGCTAATGGTGTTGGGTTGGAAGGATTGAGGGCAGGTGATGATGGATTCAAAGGAGAGGGCGAATGCGAAGCATTTGGAGCAGCTAGGCCGGCAGGGCGGGGAGGATGTGGAGCTGAATATCCCAACACTGGCATAGGCCCATTGAACATACTGGGCATGCCGACTGGAGGTGCCAGGACACTTGGTTGTGGTGACTGTGCGAGGTGAGGGTTCGGGGGTGGCATGAAACGCGGGCCTATATCCGGTCTAAGGGCCAAGGGCAACTGTGACGTGGCTTGAGGCTCTGTTTTGACCGTAGGAGAGGGCATCGACGGAGCCAAGCTTGTCGACGGAGAAGGCACAGAGAGTGGTGAAGGAACAGACATCTGGGGAAATGGTGTTGGACCCGAAACTGCTGGAGATGCAGACAAAGGCCTCGGGGGAGGTGTCTCACGAGCAGAGGCCAAGGGAGCAAATATAGCTGGGCCGGGAATTCCAGGAGACATGGACTCGGGTCTTGGGGCAGATACAGGGCGAGGTGGAATGGAGACCGGTGCCGTTGGCACTGACACTGGCACTGGTACTGGTGCAGGAACAGGCGCAGTGATAGGTATAGCTGTAGGTGCAGTATTTGTTGGCAACGATGGTGGTGGTTGTTCGGTGGTTGGCTGCTCTGTAGTTGGCTGCTCTGTGGGAGGCTGCTCTGTGGGAGGCTGCTCTGTGGGAGGCTGCTCTGTGGGAGGCTCCTCTGTGGTAGGCTGCTCTGTGGTAGGCTCCTCTGTAGTCGTTTGCTCGGTGGTCTTCTGCTCGGTGGTCGTCAACTGAGTGGTCGACTGCTGAGTGTCCTCCTTAGTGATCGGCTCTATCGTCTCAGTTGGCTCCGCCTTGGGCTCCCCCGGCTCCCCCGTCGTTTCCGGCACAGGTGGCAGACTAGGGGCTTCCTGAGCAGTAGGAGTAGGCAGCACCGTCTCCGATGCTGCTGTCTCGGTCTTGGGGCTTGCGGTAGCTGCAGTACCGGTAGTTGAGACGGCCGTGGAAGGCCGATCTGGCTTGGGGCTCGGCGCGGCTGTGTTCGCAGCAGTAGATGCGGCGGTGGATGGCCTCTTCCGCTTTGGCTTCTCTTCTATGGAGACCAACTTGCCGATGTTTTTCAGCTGGGTCTCGCCCAGGTCGATGATACCACTCCACATCGTGACGACGGGTCCCTCTAGTCTCCGGTTGTTCAACGCTGCCAGCTTTGCTCGCCGTTCTTCTTCTCGAATCTTCTCGGCCTCCTCCCACCGGTTCAGACTCTTGGCGTTCCTCTTTTCCACGATCGCTGCCTCGGCTAGCCTCTCTTCCTGGGTCATGGGTGGCTTCTTCATGGCCTCGAGTCTCTTGGCCTTCTTTTCCATCATCTCCACTTGCTTTTTCCGCCTCTCCTCGCGCTCAACCATCTGTTGATGCAGCTGCTCCTTGCTCAGCTTCGTCGTCTTCCGGTCAGATGAGCGCGTGGGCATGTCGGCCGCTGAGGGCAGCCAGCTCGCGCGCTCCGACTTCTTCTTAGGCCTCGGTTTCGGCGCCTGCGCGGTACTGCTGGTTGGCGTATCCGGCTGGCTTATCCGGACCTTCTTTCTGAACTTCGCGGGGATGGCCTGCTGAGCCTTGCGCTTGCGCGCCGCGAGCTTCTTCTCCCGCTCCTTGCGCTGCAGCTCTTTCTCACCCTCGTCCTCGGCCTCGCCCTCGTTTTCATCGTCGGAGGAGGACGAGTCCATCTGCACATCGGAGCCGTCATCCTGCTCCTTCTCGCTGAATCCCGCGTCGTCTTCATCTTCTTGGAACAGTAGCTCGAGGTCGGAGTCCTCGTCGGCAGGCTCCTCGTTCGCGAGCATAGACTTCATGCGGTTGCCGGCGGTCGACCGCTTCGCGCGCGCTGTTGCCAGCCATTCTACCTGGGGCGCGGGCGAGTCGGCTGAGTCGCTATCCGAGTCGCTGCTGGTAGCATTGCTGTCGGCTTCGGTCAAGGCCTCCGGGACGGGGGAGGGCTGGTCTTCGGCGTCGGTTGCCATGGTGCTCGTCATGTGCCCATTACAGGCATGTGTGTTCTTTTTAAACAACAGTCGAAGATGTGAACGTGTGTCTATTGGATCATGCTGGACCACTGTGTAGCTTTTCGATCCTTTCGTTGTGGATGGTGCGCGGCGCGTCGTCGCGTTGTGCAGACTTGTCGCTGTTTTGTAAGGTTTGAGTCTGAAAAAGTTGACAGTAGCCTTAGTAGCGGCCTCTCAGTGCAGGGCGGATCGGACCACAGGCTGAACTTAGCATGTGACATCACTGGCAGGGCGGATACCAGTGCGGCTCAACCCCTGTAGATAAGCCTTGATCTAGGCGCCATCAACGCGCCTCGCGACCCACGTTATCCGTCTTGCTCGCCTCGACAATCTCCTATGCTTTACAATTTCGACTCTGGGATCTTGGTCAAACCAAAATCTATACGGCCTTTTAGCGAAGGCGCTCCTCGCAACACTATTTTAGTATACCGAAGATGGATCAAAAACACATCAAACATATTGGGTGCGGGATCATCTTGATAGTTGTGTTTCCAGTGCTCTCTTCCATCACGTTTCGTTTATGACATTTGTATCTCATCCAGCTCGGATTTATTCTTGAACTTCAATGACTTACACAAGAGGGGTTGCTCGTGATATCAACTTCTTTTACTGTGATATATATAGCCTAACATGCTATCTCAATGATGCCCTCCGTAATGATAGCCAAGGCCACGAACCAGTGATGGGTGTACCTATTCTCTCACACCCTCGAAGCATCCATTACTGCAGCCACAGCTCCCCAAGCTCCTTCGTCTCCCCAGCGGCCTCGACCTTCACCGGCTCCGCGGCAAGAACAATACCCATGAGGCGGACCCATTCACCGGTACGATTCGCGAGCCTATCATATCAGACATGGACCAGTCAGCACTTTCATCGCTCCCATGTTCACAACGAGGGTTGGCCTCAGGAGCGTAACTCACGCGTGCATACACCCGCGCTGGACCACGACATCACCGGCGCGCGCCACCGTCTCCTCCACCTTCACATACGATCCCTTGCCGTTGACGACGTCAAAGGCTGCCGGCGGGGTCAGGACCGTGAGCTCGCCGTGGAGGACGATCACGTAGTCGGTCGAGGGCGTCCGGTGCTAGAAGATAAGAGCCGCGCCCGTTAGCCGGTTGTCTCGCTTGCTGTTTCGAGAGGTCATACGTACCATGGCGCTGTCTGTATTCGGCGCAAGGTCCAGGTAGTAGATGTTCGCGCCGCCAGGCATGACGATGCCTGAGCCGGGGGCGGTATTTAGAGCAGGCCGGCCGCTGCGGATAACAAGTGATCAGTAAGGCCATTCTTGCAATGGGTTCAGTGAGCCCTACGCTTCTTCGTTCGAGGTGGGAATGGCCGTGTGCGTCGCGACCAAAGCCCTCATCATCCCTGGCAGCACGGTGGTGGGCTCGAGGCTGTCCACGAGGACCTCGACGCCTGGCTCCGCCTGGTCCAGTGCCGTGCTGTTTGCCTGGTTGGAGACCAGGAGTCTTCGGGGGTTGGGAAGTGAGGAAGCCATGTTTTCACGATTTGCTGCGACCTTCTGGTGTCTAGAGGTGAGTATTTGTTGATGAGATTGAGTTGGATGAGAGGCAGCCGGTGAGCTACCTACAAGCTATGTTGTGAGAGACAGACTATATACCATTCATAACCCTCGTTGTATTGCGTGTCCATCTATAAGACTCTAGACAACTTTCAGGCCGAAGCCATTCCTACGATCCTCCAATTGTGCAATATTTCAAAGCATCTCCACCGTGGCGTACCATCTCAGATTGCGATCCTTCGTTGTTTTGGCGTAGTGATCAAACTGCATGGAGTTTGGATTCTGTTCGAAACAGCTAGTGATGACAAAATGAGCAGCTTGGTAAGCCTGCATAGGTAAGCACTCCTGGTGAGGAACGCGCGAAGGATCGTGATGCCGGGGGCTGAGGTAAGCGTAAGGCATGGGAACATCGTCCGCCCGTGAGTAAGGAACAAGTAAAGCGATGGCTTGTAAAGGGTTCTGATTGCCCTTGTGGACATCAGTCAATGCCAGGTACCATCTTTGGAGCATCTCGCCTTGGTGTTCAACTCGGTACGAATGGGTGCAGTGGCGCGGAATGGGTTCGAAACCCCGACGCAAAAGAACGACGTCTAAGAAAAGGCATTGCCGCGGATTGAACTTGTGTCCTCAAGGTCCCATCATTGGATGCAATCTATCTCAGTGCACTCAGAGTGGTCTCCACATCCCTGAGGCTATCCTCCAACGCCTCATCATGAATCTTGACAATCTTTCCCATGAGCTGTTCCACGATCCCCAGCACAGCACTGATCGAGTGGACATACCGCCTCTGCATCCCGGAGTGCGTGTTATCCATCAGCGCTGCGACGAGCTGCAACACGGCAACCTGGAACTCGTACACGGCCGGCGTCTGGTCCGCGTCCGGCACGGCCCACGCCGCAACCGCGGTGACAACTGCCATCCACGCCTCGCGGCTGCCGGGGCTCTCCCTCTCGACCACGGCAATCAACACTCGCACTATCTCTGTTCCCCTAGCCGCCTCATCCTCGCTAGTTGTAGACGATGTAGAGCGCAGGATAGTGAGCAGGTCTTGCGTCAGGACCTCCCAGCCGTTATTGTCCAACAGCGAAGCGGCGCCATCCTCGAGGGCAGTAGTCCCTTCCAGAGCGACAAGGACGGGCCGCCTAAAGTCGAGACGTGCGCCGTCCTCCGCGCTAGATTTGTAGAGGTCCAATAACATATCCGTAAGCCCGACAGCCTCCTTCCTCAGCATATCATTGTCATCCTCGCGTAGCCAGATGGCCAGCGCTCTGACCGCAGCAAGAATGAGGGGGTCCTGGCTGGCGCTGTCGATCTTCGAGTCCCAAGCCAGGGTGAAATGTGAGCCCCGTGTTGTGTTGGCCGCCTCTAGCCTTGCGTCCGGGTGCAGACCCATGGCGCCTGCTTCTGCAGCATCCCACCGGTCGCGTAGGTACTCGATGGCGAGGGAGAGGGTTTCTGCAATGGATTGACGTAGTTTCAGGAGGAAGTCCGGGGCCATCATAAGTGACGATATGGGGGTTTCTAGGCTCTCGTCATCTAAGAAGCGGACCAGAAAGCCGATAAAGGCTGAGACGACGTCAAACGCTGATGCGAGTCGTTTTGATGTGCTTTCGTAGTTGGAGCTGTTGAGTTGACTCAGAAGGCTTGGGAAGGATGAGCGGAGGTCAACGAGTATCAAATTCACTAGAAGGTATGGGAACGGCTTTTCTGACTTTGTCTCGTCTGTGAAGAGCAGCTTAGATGTATCAGCGGGACAAATCTTGAGCAATGAGGCTGCGAGGTTGGTGTAAGCAGCACGGCCGGCTGCTGTGGGTTTGCTAGTCACAAGATTGCGGATGAAACCCGTGGCTGTCTTCAACCAAGCTGGGTTCCGGGGCACGCACTGGGAAATAGTCAGTGGCAATCTTTAGAGCGAAGCTTCGAACTGGGCAACTCACTTCAGGGTCCAGCCTCCGCAGGAGCTCGGCGAGAAAGGCCAGGAGCGTGACAGCATCCGTTCCTTTGAATGAAGCAATCAAACCCTGAATGGTCTTATCGACCTTGGATCTGATGGAAGCCCCATCTTCCGCAAACGTAGCAGATTGCGAGTAAGCATACAGGAATATGTCCAGTGCAAGAGGCTGTGACGGCGCGATCTCAATGAGAGCGCTGACATCGTCTATGGCCACGAACTCCTTGGCCCCTTCTGGATGACTAACAAGAGTCAAAAGAGTCTGGAGGACAAGCTGCGTAGTGTCTTCGGAGCTGTGATAAAATGTGAACAAGGCGTGGCCCAGGAATGGACAAGAGAATCACCTACCTATGCAGTATCACCGACACCAGGGCTGGTATCCGGCCCACAAGACTTGGGTCCTTCTTGGAGGCATCTGGGAGTAGCACCGAGAAGATGTGGACGACAGCAACTGCTATATCAATCATGTCCTTGGCATCTTTGGCTGATGGGCCCTGCCTGGCACCACTCCTCAGGAGGCGGTCGAGGAACTTGGGCGAAACGCTCTGCCACAGTGTCGTGATGGCTTCCTCATCTTCTCGTAGTTGTGGTGAGTTGTCGAGGACAGTCTTTAGAAGTGCGAGGCCGACAAACCTTGATGTATCGTTCTTGGTCTTCAGGAGCTCCTGGATTCTCTGAATCGTCACGGACGTCTCTTGGTTGTTGATGCCCTCGCTGCCAGTGTGCACATCTTGCACGTGGCCTGCTTGAGAGGAGGCTTCCGCAGCCATGGCTTCTGCTGGACCAGTCCTGTGCCTGAGCTCATGCGCCAGATGGTTACACACTGTGCATTGACTACTCAGGCAGTTGATTTTCCCGACAAATCAGATCAGAGAAGGCGATCGCGAACACCAATGTCGATCAACCCGCCCGAGGCTTTGGAAGTTGAGCTGGACTGTTCGAAAATTTTGATGACGTCAGGGGTACCCTGAGTTTCTTCCCGTGCTTGGCTTTCAGGGTCCACAGCAGTGGTCTACAGCGTTTACGTGCCCATGCGCCACTCAACATCATCTTCGATATCATCTTCAATTTTGGACATTTATCCGACTTCTTAGCCACGGATTATCAATTAGCAAGTACCTAACAGTGATTCAAATTATATCTACATCGAGAGAAAACAATCAACATGAGCGAAGAGAAAGATCTGTCGATTATCGACGTGCTGCAAGGGACCGAGATTTATCACATTGTTCATGCAAGCTGCTTCAAAACTAGGCTGGGGCAATGTGCATAATATAGAATAGATATGGCATGCCGAACTAGTGTGGCATATATATTCTTACACTTCGGCCGAGATTCAGGATGACCGCATCGGCGCCGCATCAGCGGGACGCCCCGCTGCTCTCGCTAATTAGACGGCGACCCGACAAAGGCAGTCATATGGACCGATGTAGCAGCTTTAATGCCGGTTATTGAGTCCCTGTTCCGGCCACGTGCTGGCCTAAATGGGGAAATCGACCTTCTTGGTGGCGATTGCCGGTCGAAGGGCTTGTCAGGGAGTCCGCTCGTCCGCCACGCCTGGCAAATAAATGTCAATGTGGCTCAGCTCTATACCTACAACGCGCCCACCGCGTGACTGTCGGTTCCGTTCACAAGGCTACGCATGAGATTAATTGCGCCGGAGCCACTAACGCCGTTCTATGTTGAGCTTTGTCGCCCCTCCTGGCCAGTATTTTTTGGTCTGCTATAGGGGGGAGGGGTTCAGGCTAAAGCGGATATCATTTCTCATTGATCGGACCGGGACAAGGGTCCCGGCACATCTCATGGCGAGGCTGTCACGGCAATTTCGACGGGTCAAGATCGACGCTAGGAACCACGCACTCCTTGTTGACTTCACTCGGGGATAAATGCCATGCTTTTATCCAGTTATTGCGGCTGCGGGGCTGAGTGAGCCGCACGAGAGCCGCAAGAGAATAAATGTCGGCCAAGACGAACTTGTGCATGCCCAGGCTCGTGCCGAGAGACTACACACCTCTACAAGTCGAATCTTGCATCCAAAATGTTCGCCCTTACCAAACTCGTCGTTGCCATCTCTGCGCTTACTGGGGCACTTGCCGCCCCTACAGCCGAGGCGTCCCCCGATAGTCCTGATTTCCAGCTTGGCGGCGACAGCCTCGCCCGTCGTCAGAACTACAACCAGGACTACGTAACTAGCGGGTCTGTCAACTACTCTCCGGCGAGCAACGGATATTCCGTTTCTTTCTCCGGCGCTGGGGACTTTGTGGTCGGCAAGGGCTGGACCACCGGCACAAACAGGTAAATACACCCCGCGAAAGCTCTCTTCTGCTCCAGGTCTAGAAGGCCTTCACGAGCTGGAGCTGGTGTGATCAATTATACTAACGAACCGTTCTGTAGAAACATCACCTTCAGCGGCTCCACCAGCGCTTCCGGCGGCACCGTCCTGGTCTCAGTCTATGGCTGGACGACAAACCCTCTGATCGAGTACTACGTCCAGGAGTACACTTCCAACGGCGCGGGCTCTGCCCAAGGCACCAAGGTCGGCAGCGTGACTTGCGACGGCTCCACCTACGATATCTGGAAGCACCAGCAGGTCAACCAGCCGTCCATCTCCGGTACGGCCACCTTCTGGCAATACATCTCGAACCGCCAGAGCGCGCGATCCGGCAGCGGTACCGTCACGACAAAGTGCCACTTTGATGCCTGGGCGAAGCTGGGTCTGAACCTGGGCACTATGAACTACCAGGTCCTTGCGACCGAGGGTTGGGGAAGTGCTTCCGGCAGCTCCAAGTACACCATCACTGGTTAGATGCTAAGACGGAGCCGACTGGCTTACGATAGTCACTGTCAAAAAGTACCGGGTCGAGGCTGAATGGTGGGGAGCCCTAGCATAGTTGCTTTCTTGTGTGTATATATTTCAGATTGAGGTGGAAAACTCTATGGGAAATCATGTATATTTGATAGGATTGACAAAATTCATGCATTTCTATCAACTTTAGGAAGAATATGGTCTACATATGAGCCCCAATGTAGCCATTTCTGCCTCGAGATATTAATGCTGCCCAAACCCTGCGACAAGCACATACGAAACTCATTGGAGCGCCCTCGATAAGAATGACCCTCACATTGATACTGTTTCCCACGCATTTGGAAAATTCACTCAAGCCCGAGTGCTCTACATGCCCCGTCCACGGCTCCCAGGAGTACTCGGTGCGGAAATACCAGCAGCTTCATTCGCATGGTATGCCTTCAACTGCCGGTGGTATTCATCATCAACAGAGCCAAGTTTTGAAAAGTTGGATATGTCCATCCTGACGGTACTTTGCTGGGAGGTGGAGCGGTTGAATCTTCGGATAAAGGTTCTCAGGCCCGAGATCTTGGCATCAGGGATGCTGGGAAGCTTGTCGGAGTGTTCTCCTGTGGCCTCTTTCGGCGCCACAAGTGTCTTGGTAGTTCTCTTCAGGTAGCTCCACGACGAGGTCATCTTCGTGACCATAGCCCTTAGTGGAGCTGCGAGTATAGGCATGCAGCTGCAGATGATAGCAATAATAACCTCGATAATGCTAAAATACTTAGGGTTAGCAGTCTTTCGCAGTGTTTCGGCACCCGGATATTTTGTGCAAGTGATCAAAAAAAAAAACATACTTGTAGATGAAGATTAATGTATCGTTGTAAGTGATGTCAGTATAGGACAGTTTGTACCGCTGTGCTAATCCTGCGACAGATGCCGCACATGCACTAAGAGATTGTTTAATTAGAACGGACAGAGGTGTAGTAAAGGCTGGAAAGGCAGAACTTACAGCAATCCTGTCAAAAATATAGCCAGGATGCCGACTTTGCGTTGCTTGTTGACCACCAGGGTAGATATGAGCCGCACTGGGATAGCAATGATGAAAAAATCCGCAATGGTCCCGAACCAACCTCCAGCTAGAGTTACCTTGTATTCCACCGAAGTGCAATTTGGAGATGCTGCCGTCTCTAACCATGTCTTGCCAGAGGGGGGAACACAAACGGAGAGCATTACAATGTTGCTAATGGCATAAAACACCACGCTGGCCACCAGGCCAGCCCAGATAGCGACACGTGCCCACAAGACAGGATTGAAGATGCGAAGATAGAATAGCAACAGCGAGACTTTGATTAACATCGTGGCAAAATTCGAAAAAATGAGGCTGATCGTAAGTGTCCGTACGAAATGGTTCGTCACTTCCGACAGGGGAACATCCCACTGGTGTCTCCCCAGCAGGTTCCCGAGAACTATCAATAGTCAGCTCAGTAAATCCACTGACGTGTCGTCAACTCTAGGTCCAAAACATACATGGCAATACACATCCGCAGTAGACAACAGTGCAGGCCTGTGATTCGCATTAGCGTGACCGGTGGGCAGCGTTGCTGTCTCAGAATACCCACGGCTGCAAGGATGCAAATTACTAAAATTTTATAATCATCAACAACCACGCACAACAATAAGAACTGAGTATATTTGTATATACGCATATATTCAGGAAGTGGCAGGGAGGATGAAGGGAGAAAGAGATGAGGCATCCACGTACTGTCATCCGCACCAACATGATTCAACTTCACCCGAGTTCCAATACGAAGGGCGAGGAATATGAGCATGAGAGGGAGGAGAATGTAGATACCAATCCGTGGAATGTAGCCGATGGACTCCGGGTCAACGAAATTCGGCATCACACCCTCAGGTGGCTGACCGGAGGGGATTTGTGATAGATCTATGCGCTTGAATGCGGGCATAGTGGCTGACCTTGCTGGTTTGGACGAGATGAGCAATGGGAAGAGAACTGATTTGACTGGAGAGGGGTGAGCTCAATAGATATGTTTTAGTTTAGAAAATTAGTGAAGGAAGACTTTTTCCAACGGGGCAATTGCTGTGAAACACGCAGTATTCGATTTGAAAAGGTGTGACCTTGGAAGAAACAAAAAGGGTAGCCAGTCATGAATGTAAAGACAGGTTACGGACTGAGGAGCAGAGACAATAAGAAGTACGAAATGGAAAATGTTAAATGATAAAATCTACCGATACTTTCAGAGTGGGTTGTAAGGCTGTCGGACTCGAGCCGTGGCCCCCAGGTTGCAAATGCATCCGCCCCTTCGTGAAAATGCCCACCACCACCCACCACCACTCTTGGTGCAGGTGCATTGATAACATGTTGTACTAGTAGCCAAAAATAGACCACATGTCACCTCTAAACGGATGTTGAATGAAACCATATGTCTAAGTATTACTTTCCTGTGCTCGTAAGAAACAATCTAAATGTGAGGTTCAAAATGGTAGACTTGATGTTGGCAAACGCACAGTCACTGCGTGATGAAGAGGCCCAAAGTCCCTGAACCCATTGATTCAACAAGGAAGTTGTGTGGCCCTTCGGGATTTCTTTCTTTAGTCACTTCAAGTTTTCCGGCAGCACAATCGGCAGACGTTTGCCAATACGTTTATAGCATCTACATCTGATGAGAGCGGCGGGGCAGCCTCTGTCTCCTCTTACTTGGGACTTATCGCCAGATCGATGCAGTCAGAAGGATGATCGAGCAGTACTTTCTTCCCAATCAAACGTGGGAACTGGTGGAGTAGTTTTCATTTACTACAGCGGCAGTGTCGGCCGAAGAATATTGGGTGTCGCCCCCACCCCTCCACCAAAAACAAGAAGCCACGGAACCAAACTTGTTTTCTTCATGTTGTGTAACCTTTTTTGCACGAACTCAGCTCATGCGTTAAACTCCAAATGGATTCAATTTGCATCGCTTGTGACTAGGTGTGTAAAGCCACACCCCACAAAACCAATGTTGGTTTTCTCAGGTCAAGTCGTATAATTATAGCAAGGTTAGTCTCCCATAGAAAGAGGTTGTACTGAGGCAGTGGTTCATTTGAGGCTCTTTCGAGATTCCTTCTTCGGCAAGGAGAACCTTCTCACATCTGTGAGCTCAAGAAGACGGCGACACAAGCGCCATTAAACTCAAAATACAAGTGCAAAGTTGACAGCCCGCAGGTCTAAGAATATCAGTAATCTCTTCCTCACCTTCACTAGGATTTGACTGGGGTTCTCCGGTAGATAATGATTCCCAACAGGTCTGTCGTTACCGATAAAGCAGATGTTCCAACCATTAACAAACATAGGCCTTGCGGATGTCTTTTTATTTTTATTTAAGGGTCATCATAAATTCAAATATTTAGTTAGGTATTTTTGTAATCTTTGCCTATTGTTATACCGTAGTCTTGATAGCGGCTATATCCTCGGCTGAGACCTCCATCGGTTTATTCGACTCTGATAATTTCACTTCCCACTTGACCCTCTCATTACCCAGCAGTCGCACCTCGATTTCTACATCATGGTCGGGCTGGTGGATAGAAGTGGCCATATTGGTATTCTCCACAGTCGGAATTGACCACCTCACCCCAGACGCTGGTCTGGCATCGAATCGGAGAACAAACAGCGCAGCAAACGCCATTATTTCTGTGGCCGCGAAGTGGCGACCCGGACATAACGTTGAACCCCCGCCAAATCCTCGAAAGGCCACAGGGTTCAATCGGCGCCCGCCTTTGCTTCCACCCTGCCCACCGACGAATCGGTTGTGGGAGAACACGTCCACGTCCTCGCCCCAAACAGTTCGATCCTGATGCTGTACCTCGCCGGGAATCAGCAGAATGTTATCCTTCTTGAGGAGGAACCGTCCGTCCAGCAGATGGTCTTCCAGGATCACACGAGATGAGATGCCGACACCATGGTAGCGGAAGACCTCCTTGAACGTGGATAGCAAGATTGGACAATGGCGTCTGATATAATCTATGTCGATGCTCCGCACGGCGTCTGTGGTGTCTTTGCAATCTCGCTCTCCGGACATATTCAATGTTTTGGTAAGCTCTTCCCGACAGTCTGCTAGGACTGTGGGGTCAGACATGATATGGTAGACCAGCCAGAAGGTCGCTGGCATAGTGTTGCTGAGGAGCGCGATCGAGTTCAGCATTTCGATCCTCGCGATATCCACAAGAGAAAGGCCTTCGGAAGACAAGTATTGCTGTCGATCGCGTATGAAAGCAGATGCTTGAGGATCTTCGTAACCCTTTTTCTCGTAGTAAGTGACATAAGCTTTCAGCAGGGTTTCGCGAGCTCTGATGGACCGTCTCGCCGTTATAGATGTTATAGGGCTTGTCATGAGCGGCAGGATGCCTGCTTCGAATTTTCTGCGAGTAATCAGATAATTTAGCACAATTTTGTGAAGATTTCACGTAGTAATGACCGTCATTCACCTGAAAGCCTGGACAGCAGAGTCGTCTCTGAATGGGTTCTTGGGCCCGTAGATGCCTTCGGTCGTAGCCATCATGACTTGATGGCTGATCCACTGGCACATGTTATCTTGGTGAGCCCCCTAGCCTCAATCTCGCCGATCCGGGAGGTGAGAGCATCCATAGAGGCCGTGACGAAATGGACGGATCTCCTGTTTAAGGCATCCAATTTTGTTCCGGGGTGCAAGGTGGCGTGAATGATCTTGACCATTCCTGCGACGTGACCGTGGTCTTCAAGTAGGTCCCGGCCGATGATTTTCAGCGTACTCTTCCTGCCGCCCATGATCGTCGCCACCATTCGCACCATCACGGGCGCAAAGGAGATGGTTCGTACCTGCTTCCGGACTGACGGTATAAGGGTGGTTGAATTCACTATATAAAGGCGGATCCATGGTAATCGTAAAGTATAGATTGGAAGGCGACTTTTCGCGAGTTGTCAGATGCAATCATACCTCCGTCTCCTAAGAGGACGTGCAAAGTACTGAATGCTTCCTTGAGCTTGCTTACTTTTGTGGTCCATTCCAGTAGTCGGCGCTCCTTCGCCACATGCTGATTGCCGGACTAATGAAAGGGAGCAAGGTCTCGACGGCAAGCGGTTCAGATTCGGACTGAGTGAAACGCAGAAGACCCCATAGAAACGCGTATGGAGAAAACGCAATTGACAGACATGTTGTCAATAGTGAAGCCATATTATCCTGCAGACAACGTCAGTGGTCAGTGCTGTGTGTGAACAACGTCCTGTGCAAATACTGACGTGCGTTGCAAAAGAAGCGAATGAGTGAGGACGACCAGAAAACTAAGCATTTATGGGAGTTGGGTATGGTCAAGAGGTCTGTTGAACCGGGCCCAAAGCCCTTGATCAGACGGTGCAGGAAGTTCCCATCGGTTGATGCAGGGGTTCACACCACCAAACTTCGTCCAGGGCAGTTTTAACCACACAATCTTCATCCCCGCTGCTTGGCTTCTCCTTTGCCCGTCCTGCGCCGTTCCCGTTTTTCAGCCAAGCATCAACTTGAGGCCGCGTACAAGAATTGGCAACTGTCAAAATGAGCCTTGATACTGTAACAATGTAGTGACCATCTGAGCTCACTTTATCTCTCCCGCCAAAGATATCGAAAATTGGCACCGAAAAACACATTTACGTGTCATATTCCGAAGGTGTCACAAGGAGCCCAATATCTATTATGGTGCCGCATTCATCATAACATGCCAAACATGAACATCTGAACATGCAGCACTCTAGAAGTCGACGCAGTAATTGGCGAACCGTCCAGGAGTATCCAATATGTATTCCATTAGTGTCTTGGCCTTTTACAATTGAGAAACAGAAGCATTTGCCTCTTTACGCCGACCTCGGCTAGATCTCCAATCGGTACCATATGGGTCCCGCAAAAGTGATGTTTATCAGTTTCGCACGGCTTAACCACAGTCATCGAGCCGAGACTAGGCTTGAGTCATCAATGCGCGCATATGAGCACGACCCGCTGCATGCGCTCCATTATATGTAGTCTTGATGTTTGAGAAGACATCGGTGACCTCAAGCATATACTTTGCAGCAAATTGTCTTTAAATAAGTCCATAAGGGAAACTTGGACGCATGCAAGTGCGTGCCTGATCCAAGGCACTAGCCCGCATTACAAGATGGCCGACACCAGACGCACATCATTCGGTCATGATATGTTACAGAAACACTTTCTCTTAGACGAGAAATACAACAACCTCAACCATGGTGAGTAAAGCGTCGAAGTGCATAGTCTCACGTCCTCACACTGCTCTAGGGGCATTCGGCAGCACACCCAAGTCTGTCCGGGATGCGATGCGCCGATTCCAAGATGCCTCGGAGGCGGCGCCGGATCGGTATATCCGCTACGAGTATCCGGGCCTTCTCGACGAGTCCCGCGCAGCAGCAGCGTCCTATCTCAACGTCCCGGTCGACGAGCTCGTCATCGTCGCGAACGTGTCTACAGCCGTCAACGCTGTCCTCCGCAACCTTGTATTCCAAGAAGGCGACATAATTGTTTACCTCGACATTACCTATGGTGCTGTTCTGAAGACAATCGACTACATCGTGGAAACAACGCCTGCGGAGGCTGTCAAGGTTGATTTCGCCCTTCCATGCTCCGAGGACGACATCCTCACTGCATTCCGTGATACCATCCTCGCCCAGCGCGGCCGCGTCAGACTCGCCATATTCGACACCATCGCCAGCCTCCCTAGCGTGCGCCTCCCATTCGAGAAGATGGCTTCCATCGCGCGGGAAAACGGCGTCATGACCTTTGTTGATGCGGCCCACGGGATGGGCCATCTGCCCCTGGACATCAAGTCTCTGGACCCGGACTTCCTCAGTTCCAACTGCCACAAGTGGCTGTATACACCGCGGGGCAGCGCCATCTTCTACGTGCCGATGCGCAACCAGCCGCTGATGCGCTCGTCCCTGCCGACATCGCACTACTTCGAGTCGCGGCCGCGGCCGGGTGTTATTCCCAAGCCGAACCCGCTGCCCCCGTCCAACAAGAGTAATTTTGCGTTGCAGTTTGAGTTTGTGGGAACTGTCGACAACGCTTCGCTGCTGTGTATTCAGGCAGCCCTCGAGTTCCGCCGCGCGGTTTGCGGTGGTGAGGCCGCTATCATGGAGTACTGCTGGGAACTGGCGAGGAGGGGCGGGCTCGCAGCCGCGAAGATCCTGGGCACCGAGGTCATGGATAATGAAGATGGGACGCTGACGAGGCAGTGTTCTATGGTCATGGTAAGGCTGCCGATTGAGGTAGCCAGCGCCGAGAAGGGAACGCCAGGTGTGCCTATCGAGCAGGCGTCTGGGGTACAGGCCTGGATTTGCGAGACTCTGGTGACGAAGTACAATACTTTCATAGCCATAATATGGTATCAGGGGCGGTGGTGGGCTAGATTCTCGGCGCAAATCTACTTGGACGAGAGTGATTTTGTCTGGGGCGCTAAGGTGCTCAAGGAGGTTTGCCAGACAGTCATGACAGAGGGCATTGTGGGGACTAATAATTCGAAAGATAACTAGTCAAACTTTGACACAGGATAGCTGAAATGCAATATTGCAAAGATGAACCAGTTCTCAGATGACTGGGTCGTTGCGACAGTCTGGCTTTGATATAGGAACCCTGCGCTGTCCAGATGCCCATCAGACTTCTACGTCTCGGATCGTTTGATCGAGCCAAGGCAGATTCGCCTCGCTTAGCTGAAAGCACCCTGAAACCTGATGTTTAACATGACTTTACCCGGTTCCTGGTGCTGTGATCTGAACGCCACTGGAGTTTCTATACGGCCTTTGCTTCTGAGACGCTCAAGTGAGAAAGGACAACCATCCGGCCTTATGGCCTTATGAAAGACACATTCCTCGAGCCGAAGGTGATGTGAAGCCTTTGGAGGCCCATCACAGCAGCACCATGGGCGCCCACTATCACCGTAGAGCCGCACCTTCCCAACCTAACCTTCCTTCCCCCACCTGCCATCTCGCCCAACATCGCTCCACACATCATATGTCTTTCCCTGCCCTCTTCCCCTCAAGGACAAGAGGCTTCAATAGCTCGTACAGATCGAAGACTGCTTGGTCCCTTCCATCGTTTTTGGTGTCATTTCAGAGTTCCTGTGAAGAAAGATGTAGACCCTGTGAGCCTATTGGGAACGAGAACGATCACCCTTTTATTCACATAGTATAGTGGTTATTTCTTCCCATAGTTCCTTTCACTCAAGTCGGAGAGCCTCTCTCCTACGGTCTATTTGCCCGTAGGCAGTCTTTCCCATCCGCAAATGGTTACATGGGCAGGGAAATCTTAGGCTTGTCAAGGGACGGTACAGTATACTAGTCCCCATGTTTCTGGCCCGTAGTGCCGCTATTTGACTCCCGAAGTGCGGTGCTAGGTTCCCGGATCCAGCTGCATCGGTGGACGGCAGTCTATAATTCAAGTGTAACCTGGGATGGTACCTTGGTAATAACTACCAGAAAAGACTCCAGCAAAGCCACCAGTCGGAATTGTTCAAGTCCGAAGAGGAGACGATCAGCTATATATAAATGACTTCTTGTGCCCGCATGGCGTTAAGCAATGTGCCCCTCCAACTCGATGTCACTTGACCCGGTTAAATGCCCCCGCGACTTTGTCTACTCAATAAACGCAGACATTAAAAGACCGTCTCGGGCCTGAATTTAGGTCCCGTCAGGTGGAGAGCTTAAATAATAATCGACGATTTGTTCCGGCTGCGACGCCCAGTCCTTTTCCATTGCTGTTTCGGAAGACCTCACCGCGACCAATTTGGACGTATGGCTGGAGACTTTAATGAAGTTTGTATATAAGAGCCAAAATGAATGACGAGATCAGTAGATTTTTTTCAAATCGTTCTTCTGTCTCTGTTACAAGGCCCAGACCAGAGCAAGCACCCAACTAAGATGCATCTCCCGAGCCTAAGCCTCCTCGCGATCCTCAGTGCGTCGGCGCTCGCAGCACTGAACAAAACGGGCTCAACCTGCACTATAACGCCGCTGACGACGGGCGCCGATGACACGCCCCAAATCCTGGACGCGTTCAAGCAATGCGGCCGCGACGGCACGGTCGTGCTGACCGAGGGCCTCTTCAATATCGGCCAGGTGATGCGGACGACGGACCTGAACAACTGCGACATCGAGATCCATGGAACACTGAAGTGGAGCTCCGATATCCAATACTGGTTGCGCAACAGCATCAGCGTGACCTATGCGGGAAGGTCGACTGCGTGGCAGCTAGGCGGCACCAACATCAGCTTGCGCGGCTTTGGCAAGGCGTTGTTCGATGGAAATGGTCAACTATGGTATGACCAAAATAGGAACCAGGGGAATCAGAACGGCAGACCGATCAGCTTGACGCTTTGGCACGCCAAAAATGTGCTGGTGGATGGAATCACCTGGCGGCAGAGCCAGTTCTGGTCAGTTGGGATGTTTGAAGAGGTGCGATTTTGGATGACTGATGTGGTAACAGGCATACTTTTGTCGCTTATTCGGAGAATATTACCATGACCAATCTTGACATGAACTCGACTTCGAACTCTCAGTGGTCGACTGTCAATACGGACGGGGTGGATACCTGGAACTCAAAAGATATTGTCATCTCGAATTGGACAGTTACTTGCGGCGATGTGAGTTGCCACATACTTCCCCTTAATTTCTCCTATTATAATGAAAATATCCCGCAGCTCTCTGATGCTCACTGTACTAAACGTCATCCTCATCAGGACTGCATCAGCATGAAAGGCAACTCAACCAACGTCCACGTGAGCAATGTAGTTTGCCACGAAAGCGGTGCCATGTGTATAGGTTCCATAGGCTCGAACCCATCCCAACCAGACTTCGTCGAGAACGTGTATTACGACAACGTCACAGCCTACCACAGCAGCAACGCAGCGTGGATCAAGACGTACTCGGGCCAGGGCAGGGTACGCAACGTGACGTTCGCCAACATGCACTTTGACAACGTCAACCAACCCATCTACATAACACCGTGCATCTACGGTAGCTCCGGATGCGACACCTCGCGGCTGAGCATCGAGGACATCCGCTGGGTCAACATCACGGGCACCAGCCGCTACAATGTGGCTGCTGGGATACACTGCAGTGCTGCGACGCCGTGCAAGAATCTCCAGATGGAAAATGTGAAAATTACCCCAATGAATGGTGGCACGGCCAAATGGTTATGCTCGAACATTCAGAACCAGCAGTCAAGTGGAATTCCGTGCACCGAGAGCTGTCCTGCCAATTGGCCGCAGCAGTTGAGTGGGAATCATTAACATAGAGGTCAGCTGGTATGAAATGAAAATGAAGTTTTTGTACTGGGTGTGAATATTGACAGTACTAACAATGAAATCACACACTTCTTTTTGGGAAGGGGGAGGGGGGGGGTTGCGATGCTGAATGGCGTGCTTGTCAGCTGAACAGAGTGAGGCATGGCTCCTCCTTTACACCACAAATAACTCTGTAGTGATACTGAAGGAGGTGCATACAGAAGGTGCAGAATCTGTTAGCCAGCCTTGAATACACAATAAATAGTTCTACAGTAATTATACAGAACAAAGGCCATCTTAGAGAGCTACGTTTCAAACAAAGACTAATGGCCATGTTGTTTAAAGGCTCTACGGGAAGCGTATGTTGAAAGGTGTGAACAATGTATTGTTCACAAATATTAATTCAAAACGACCGTGACGGGCATCATGAATATATAAGGTCTGGTAAATTTCGGCTCAGTCTATCAAGTCTGAGATTGTTCCTTACCATCTGCACTGGACTTCCAACAGCCTGCATATCTACACTTGCCCTTAGACCTCGAGAAACTCAACAACAACTTGCCGGAGGAACAGAAATGTCAATCATCATGGAAAGCCCTGGTCAGTCTAAAATGTTCCCACAAACTCCCCAAGCTACTCACGAAAAGCAGGAATCGGATATTCAGCTCGCCGTAGAGGCTCTTTGCATGCTATCAGAGCATAAGCCTGTCAACAATGTAGTGGATACACATCCCCCAGACAGAAGTGATTTCTGGGCAATCGTTATGGGTCCGCAAGCGTCTCGACCCAAGCGTCCACTTACCGTAGACGATGAAGTCCAGGATGAACGTGCGCCAAAGCGGACGCGCAAACTAGCCCCACGTAGATATCCAAGGGACGGGGTATCTCCCCACGAGAGACCTCCATACGCCATGTTCAACAAGATTGCACAGGCTATCTTGAGCACACCGCGGGAGCAAATGACCGGAGAGGAAATAGTTGACTACATCTGGGAGACATACCCTTGGTATCAATATCGGCCACAAAACAACAATCTGAGGAAGCATATTCAATACGCCCTTGCTCCCAAGAAGAGACGTGCTAACTACTTCGAAATATCAGCGAATGGCCCGGACAGCGAGGGGCAATTAACGACCTGGCGAGTGAAGACCTGGCGAATCAAGGCTGAGTATCGAGACTATATGGCCACTAATATGTACACGTTCGGCTCGGTCATGCCCAAGTAGGCGTGCAGCAACAACACATTATCACCAGCAGGTAGGGTCGTTCTCATTAATTTTTTCTTTGAAGTCATTTCATATCAATGTAATAGTACAACATCATTGCTCATCAATATTTGTTTCCGACTCCTTGTCCACTCTGTTTGATTGATGCTTAGTAATACAAGTCCACTCGACACAGTAGCCTAGTACCTGAAGATCCAGGACGCATGCGGATCCCTGATCTTGGCGACAGCCAAACGAGCCAGGGTCGCTTGTGCCGACCGATAAGCGATTCAGCCGCCTCCACGACCTCACGCCGGTCCTCGTTGCCGTCTACCGTGCGTGGCCAGTGATCTCGACAAGCCCAGGTGACTTAGCTCGACGAGTCGCCGCGCCGGAAGATGAGTGCATTCCCACCCGCGGCCCATCGCGAAACAAGCAGACGCCGTCTCCGACCATGAACGACGGCCTCGCCAACGGGGAGGCCTCGTCATCCTCGTCCCAATCGCCGCAGCACGGCTCACACTCGCTACCACACGTCGACAGCGACGCCCTCCGCCCAGGCACCGCCGACAGCGACCTCCTTGGCGAAGACCCCCTCAGCCAGAACCTCGCCGAGCCAATATCCTTCAAGCGCAAGCAGAAGCGCCCAGGCATTGGCCTGGGATTGATCACGAGCTTGACGGGGTCTCTGTTGGACCAGAGAGGAGGCAATGGGACAAATGCTGCCGTGAGCAGATTACAGGAAGAAGAGACGGAGGTGCCCTACCCGGAGACCTTTCAGTCCTCGCCTAGGAGGAGGGGCACAGGCAACACCACGCAAACCGGTTCGACCCCCAAGGACGGGGCACCTTTGGACTGGCACGTCGAGGGCCCAGGCCAGCGAGTAGGCTACGAGAACCTGACGGCCATAGACTGGATTTTTGAATACACCAAGGAGAGGGCCCGACTGAGGGTGCTGAACTCCAGCGCGGCGGGGCTCGTGGGCTACGCCCAGAGGCTACTCGATGCGAGCCAGGAATGGATCATACTCGTCCTGACTGGGCTCCTCGTCGGCACTCTCGCCGCAGCCATTGACATCGTCACGGATTGGCTGGGCGACCTGAAGGCCGGGTACTGTTCCACGTCAGATGGCGGTGCTTTCTATTTAAACAAAAACTTCTGCTGTCTGGGTTATGATGAAGGGGCTCAGTGTATGGGCTGGCGCCCATGGGCTGCAGCGTTGCACATATCATCGGCTGGGGGAAAGTGGATCATAGAATATTTCTTTTTCATCTCTTTTTCGGTATGTTCGATGCTCAGACCCGTCTTGAACCCTGGCATTTTCTGACAAATGATAGGTTCTCTTTGCTCTATGCGCCAGCATTTTGGTAAAGGAGTACTCGGTTTATGCTAGGCACAGTGGTATACCCGAGATCAAGACTGTGTTAGGGGGTTTTGTCATTAGGCGCTTTCTCGGTACATGGACGTTGGTCACGAAATCTCTCGGATTAGTAGGTTACCCTTCGTCTTGCACACCCGAGCTGGATCTAACGGCATCTTAGTGTTTGGCTGTGGCGTCTGGCATGTGGTTGGGAAAGGAAGGTCCTTTAGTCCACGTTGCATGCTGCTGCTCGAATCTGTTCATTAAACTTTCTCCGGCCATCAATGCGAATGAAGGTATTGTAATGCTCTTGTTGCGTACTATTGGCAGGCCATCTGACGGAATCCAGCTCGAAAGAGAGAAGTGCTTTCTGCCGCAGCGGCGTCGGGCATATCTGTGGCCTTCGGTGCGCCTATAGGTGGAGTGCTGTTCAGTCTCGAGGTAGGACTACACCAACTACTCCCTAGGTCAGAGGAGAAGAATCGCTGATTTTGGCAGCAAATCTCGTACTACTTTCCCGACAAGACGATGTGGAAAAGCTTCGTCTGTGCTATGACTGCTGCTGTCGTCTTGAAAGCTCTGGACCCTTTCCGTACTGGGGAAACCGCCCTGTATCATGTCAAGTACAGCACCGAATGGCACAACTTTGAAGCTTTAGGCCCTTTTCTTATCCTCGGCATCATGGGGGTGAGTCAATTGCAGACCTGTCTCGACGTGAAGTCGCTAATGGTGAAGTAGGGAATCTACGGGGGCCTGTTCATCAAATTGAACATGAAGGTTGCCTCATTGAAAAAGGCCCGAACGATCTCGAACGAATGGCTGCCGGGGCCGGTCACGCAGGTGGCAATTGTTGCCCTCCTCACGGCCGTGATCAACTATCCCAACCTTTACATGCGAGCGCAATCATCAGAGCTCGTCGCAAATCTCTTCTCCGAATGTTCTAAGCTGCTGGATGACCAGTTCGGCCTGTGCAAGACAGGAGCAGCCACGGCAGGGACCATCGTTCTGCTCCTCTTTGCCGCCATCCTTGGCTTCTTCCTCGCAGCAATCACCTTCGGCCTGCAGATACCCGCAGGTATCATTCTCCCGTCCATGGCCATCGGTGCGCTGTCGGGCCGCGCTGTCGGCATCATCATGGAGATCTGGGTGCACAACCACCCTGGCTTTATCGCCTTCCAGCAGTGTGAGCCCGACATTCCCTGCATCAACCCCGGCACCTACGCCATCATCGGAGCAGCGGCGACGCTCGCCGGCGTCACGCGCATGACCGTCTCCATCGTAGTAATCATGTTCGAGCTCACCGGCGCCCTGACGTACGTGCTTCCGATCATGATCGCGGTGATGATATCCAAATGGGTCGGCGACGCATTCAGCCGCAGAGGCATCTACGAGTCGTGGATCCACTTTAACGAGTACCCATTCCTGGACAACAGCGACGAGAACGTCGCGTCCATCCCGGACATCCCCGCGGGGCAGGTCATGACGCGCATCGAGGACCTAGTCGTCCTCACCGCAACGGGCCACACCATCGCCTCGCTGCAGGCGATCCTCGAGACCCAGACATACCGCGGCTTCCCCGTGGTGTCGGACCCGCGCGACGCCGTGCTGCTGGGCTACATCTCGCGCGCCGAGCTGCAGTACAACCTGGTGGGCGCGTCGCGGCCGCCGCGCTCGCTGCCGCCCGAGACCGAGGCCTTCTTCAGCCACCAGCCGCTCGCGGACCCGCGCACGACGCTCGACCTCCGGCCCTGGGTCGACCAGACGCCCATCACGCTGCCCTCGCGCGCCAGCCTCCACCTCGCCGTCAGCTACTTCCAGAAGATCGGCCTGCGCTACGTGCTCTTCAGCGACAGGGGCGTGCTGCAGGGCCTGCTGACCAAGAAGGACGTCTGGCAGGTCCTCAACGGCGCCGAGGAGACGCGGCGCACCGGCGGCGCGGGCGGCGGCGGCGGCGGCATGCTGTCGGGCAACGCCGCGGTCGAGACGGGCATCACGCGCGAGGAGGGCGAGGGCGAGCAGAGGGGCCTCCTGGAGAGGAGTCATCTCGTCGAGGAGGCCCAGAGCCCCGGGCTTGAGGTCGGCTCTATATTGTAGAAAGGCGGGCAAATGGCAGGGCGCGCATATGCCTCTTTAGATGTGTGATGATAGCGATCGTTGATATAAAAAGCGAAGTGACCAAATGCAGCGAATGTGCATATGCACGTCAATATAGAGCGCGGGTTCCCCGTGACACGGTCTGAAATGTGGTTCAACAGCTCTTATGAGAGGTTCGTTGGGTACGCTACGGAGTCGTGACAAGATACCCCCACTCCCAAAAAATACATGCCTGGCGTCCGCCGCAGGCAGTAAAGCAATTTGGCGTACAGCCCTGCAACCACCGACCATCTCATTTCGTTTCCGACCACCACTACAGCAGTATTGCCCTCTCCTAATACTCAAAATCATCATCCACCGCGGGCCCCTTATTCTTCGTGACGCTCTCCTGCTTTCGGTACATCTCAGCGACCTGCCGCGAGCTGGTGGCCTCGTCGGGCTTCTTGTCGTCGCGGACCTTAATGAAGCGCGGGAAGCGGAGCGAGATGCCCTTCTCGCCGGCGGGGTCGACGCCCTCCTTAATGCCAGCCTTGTAGCGCGGGCTGAGGGTCAGGTCGGCGGTGCGCACCTCCCACACGTAGCGGGGCTCGAACCAGACGTCAGGCTGGTGCTGCCCGCCGGATGAGTGCGAGTAGAAGGGCTTGGGCCGGTCAATGACGATCTCGGACAGCGCCTTGTGCAGCTCCTCCAGCACAGCCTCGCTGAACCCCGTTCCGATGTTGCACACCGTTTCGTACGTGTCCGTCGCTGGGCTGTAGCATGCCAGTAGGAACGCCCCGTATACTGACGTGCGCTTGCCCTTGCCGTAGTAAGCGCCTAGGACGACGAGATCGAGCGAGTCGCCTACGCCGGAGAGGTAGTCTTTCTTGATCTATGAGTAAAACCGAATATTAGCATATGGCGCGAGCAGTAGAAAACTTCATGAATGCGATGATATGCTTACCTTGAGCCAGTTGCGACTTCGCTTGCTGGGCTCGTATCCGCTCTCCTCGCCGTCAAGCATCTTCACCATCAGACCTTCGCAGGACGCCTTGACACTCTCGTCCAGGAATTGTTGAATCTCGTCGAGCTCCTTGCCGTTCATGTGGACTGCGAACGAGAATTCGCCTTCAACGGGGACGAATGCCTCCTTGAGCAGTTCTCGTCGTTCCCGCAGCGACTTCTCCACGATGGCTTCGCCGTTGAGATACAGCAGGTCGAAGGCGAAGACGCAGACCTTGACCTTGACGTCCTCGACCTTGACATCCTTCTTCTTCCGCGTCATCAGCTGCTGGAACGGGAGGACCTTCTTCTCGACGGTGTCCCAGGCTACGGTCTCGCAGTCAAGCACAAAGCTCTTGGTGTCCTCCTTGACCCATGTATGTAGCTTGGCGAGAATGTCGGGGTACTTCTTCGACAAGTCTTCTGAGTTTCTCGAGAAGATTGATGCCACGCCATCACCGACTGCCTGCACTGAGCCAGCCGTGGCCTGGCTGAGCTCCTGATTCGCGTCCTTTGCGACGTAGTGGATCTGCGCACGCTCGCCGTCGTACTTGTATTCGCAGGTGAAGTTCTGTCCCTCGAACCGATCCAGAACCTCCGTTATAGCCTTGGTGGGCTTTGCCAACATGGGCTTGAGTGGCACGCCAGGCCGCAGCTTGCAATTCTCGCGAAGCTTCAAAATGCCGTGTTCTAGCATCGCTGGAATGATGACATCGTAGCTTGGTAGCTCACTGTACACAGTCTTGAGCGTTGCCTCCGCCTTCTCCATCTCCGTGGTGCTGGGGACCTTGCCCTTCTGCTCAGCCTCATGGCAAATCATCGCCTGAGCAAGGGACACCAGCACGGTCTTCTCAGCAAGACCTAGACGCAGTTTGCCTTCCAGAAATCGAATGATGTACTTGGCCTCACTTGGACCGCCCTTGTCCTTGGTGATGTCAACCTTGCCCGTACCTTGCGAATCAGCCGCAGACAGCAATTTCTTGATTCCGTCGACCTTCCGGCCCTGTGCGCCATTCCCGGTGACAGTTGCGATGCCCATCAAGCCCTTGTGGACACCACGAACCGTTAAAGGCTTTGGTTTGAACATGGTTGGCTGTGTGGACCTCGACTTGACCGCGACCAGACCCAGATCACCAATCTCCTTTTGGTCATTCTTGATGACCTGAAGACTGCGCCCTGTGCTCTCCCCAATGGCTTTCATGATCAGAGACTCGCCGATCCCCAGCTCAATGCCTGCATAATCAGGCGCAAGTTTGTTGATCATCAACAGCACCGTCGGCAGCATGTCGTCGGGAGTGAGCCGTAACACTTGACGCAAGAATAATGAGCAGTGAGCCATGATCTCCAATCTCTTGCTGGTGAGCTCAACGAGGGAGAAGGTTTGGCAGAGCGCAGCGTAAGGGACAGGCTCGCCTGGTTTCCAATCAGGATATGGATCCTTGGTCTTGCTCGTCAGCTTGGTCTGCACGGTCTTGCGTGCTTTCTCGACAACCTCGGGCTTCTCGTCCTCTCCGCTTTCTTCGGCCTCTTGCTCTGCTTCTGACGCGGATTCTGTTGCAGCCGCCGCGCTATCATCTTCCTCGGCCGGCTCAGGTTTTGGACTGGGCTCCTTCTTGCGCGATATTGCAGCTGTTGCCTTGGTTGTCTTCGACACCTTTTTCGTTTTTGGTTTTGGTGAGGGCGCATCCTCCATTACCTCGTCCTCGTCGTCATCCTGAATTACTTTCCGCCCCTTTCGCGATCGTTTCACCGCGGGAGCATCCTCCTCTTCGAGGTCCTCTGCTTCATCTTCTTGCTTGATCTTCTCACTTGGTGACTTCGCAGATGCTTTAGAGGATTGTAATGTTCGGCTGCGCTTTTTCGAATCTGTGCGCTTGTAATCAGCTATGATTCTCGTCCCTGTGGCCCACGTCACTGACCTTGTACTGGCTCTGTGTTTTCTTTTGCACTGTTGCTGCTCGGGCTGCCCTGGCTCGACACCTTCGCCTTGTTTTCCGTCACCTCCTCGTCGGAACCACCGTCCTCTTCTTTGACGGCGGTTGACTTTTTTGCCTTGTCTGCCGTCTTCGTCGCGAAGGACAGCCGAGTCTGTTGTGTGGGAGCTGGCTTGGAGCCGTCGGCCTTGCCGAAGAACTTGCTACAGTGCGACAGACACATAGTCAGCAATTGAACTCAGAGGGTCTTCCCATGTAATGTAAAATGGATCGCATCGCAACCTAGAGGCTATTGCGCACACACCCCAAGGTTGTTTGCGACGGCTTGACATACCCCAGGGTCGCTTGCTTGGGCGCCATTGCGAGAAGCGGCTGGAGCGTGGGTCGCGTTGGGAAGCGGAGGAGTTGCTTGGAGGCGTGACTCGACCAGTTTCGTGTCTGGTGTAAATTGGCCGGGTGTCTCAATCCTTTAAATGAAGAACGGAACAGAGAGCCACGAAGGCAGTGCATCTGCAGGAACGTGGACTTCTAGGCAGAAGGGGGAGGGGTGTGCGGCGGAAGGTGCAGGCGGCAGCCCTTGGTGTTAGTGAGAATGACGCGCCTTTTCTGGCTCGAGTACGCGCCTAGATCTAAATTGAACGCGACCCTCACGTGCCGTTCCGGTACGCTCCTTCGGATCTCCTCATACTTCTCTACACACCAGCCTTTTGACTTGTCACTTCGTGACTAGTCTGCACGCTTCATCATTGATGCAACTTTCACATGCTTATGAATCCAGAAAAACAAGCTCGAATCATCACGGTTTCTGCAGCGTAAATATCGGAAAGAGTAGTCCGCATACGTTGTCTAAGGCTTGTGTCTAGATACCATATGTTTCGTTCTGCAGGTCATTCCTAGCAATCACCATGAGTACGGAAGACGAATCATTCACTCAAAGCCATCTTTCACGATTTTGGGAACCCTCAACCAAAGTTATCAATAACGCAAGCTTTCCTGTCAAAGGCCACGCCATGCTCTAAGTTGTTGTTTGGATATTGTACATGCGCGACAATCACATAGGCTCGCCCGATTCAGTAGCCATCGTGGTCCCGAAATCGACTACCCTCGCTCCCATCCATCCTGTCATCTAGCTTTAGGCGAAGTAGAAGTTCTCCTCCGGTACCCGACCCCTGATGAATGGAGGCTCGCTTCCCCTGACGTAGATGTCCTCATACAGGATCTGTGGGGTGGCCTCTGGCACTGGCATTGCCTCAGCGATAGCGACCTCCTCGTTGACGTGGTTGCGGGCGTCCTTGTCGATGGCCTTGAGTTCGTCCTCAGACGCAACCTCCCACTCGAGGATGTGCTTCTTAAGCCCGGAGATGGGGTCGTTGGTGCTACGCATGCGCTGGATTTCCTCACGGGTTCGGTAGGTGGTGCCGGGGTCGGACATGGAGTGACCTCCGTATCGGTACGTGACATATTCCAGGACGAGGGGGCCGTTGTCGGCATCAGTCCACTGCTTGCCGTACTTAACAGCTGCCTTCACGGCAAGGACGTCCATGCCGTTGACCTTAAGACCCGGGATGTACTGTCCACGCTTGTAGTAGTCCGTCAAGGCGGAGGAACGAGCTGCCGCTGTGCCCATACCGTACTTGTTGTCTGTGGTCCTCGAGTTAGCACTTGTCTAGGGGCCTTTCATTCCAAGGCGTTCTTACTCTCGCAACCGAAAAGCGCTGGCAGGTTCCACAGCTTGGCCATGTTGAAGGCCTCAAAAACCTGGCCCTGGTTGCTGGCACCATCACCGTACAGGATGATGGAGGACTTCTTGCGGCCAGTGTACTTGTGGGCGAAGGCCAGACCGGCACCGACAGGGACCTGAGCGCCGACGATACCGTTGCCACCGTAGAAGTTCTTGGCGAACATGTGCATAGAACCACCCTTTCCGTAAGCGATACCCTGGCGTCTGCCCAACAGCTCACCAATGATGGACCGCACGCTGGCGCCTCGCATCAGGGCATAGCCGTGGCAACGGTAGGCGGTAATGACGTCGTCCTCCTTGGTGATAGCGTGCTCGATACCGGTGGCGACGGCCTCTTGACCTGTCGACAAGTGGCAGAAACCACGGATCTTCTTCTCCTTGTACAGTCGGTCGGCGGCCATCTCCATCTGTCTGTAGAATCAAGTCCGTCAATGCCTGCTACACAAGTCTCCCTGGTTTGGGGAATTGAATAGATGGCTTGCTCGAGGCATGGCATACCGGGTGACGACCATGTCGTAGTACATCTGCTTGAGCTCCTTCTTCGTCACTTCGATGGTGTATGGAGGTGGGTCCAGCTCGTATGTCTCGAAGCTCTCATCGCTGAGGCTTACTGAGAAGGGCTCGTCGTCGGACTGATAACGGAATTGTGTTAGATAGATTCAATCAATCATGCCAGGCTTGGTGAGGTGTATGGATTTGTATCCGTCAAGTCTTTAGGGATCTTGTGAGCGAAGACGGGAGTGCGAATGAACTTGCCTTCGGGACTGCGCTCTTGTCAACGCTGGCGGATGCGGCGTTGGTGGTAACGGACCGGCGAGCCGCGACGATGGGGATCGAAGGGCGGGCGGTGCGCAGAGGCACCGCACGTGGTATCCTGACGGCTCTGGAGAACATCTTGTCGACGACGATGGGAAGTCGGGACAGGTTTTCGGGGGGGGACGGAGTGGATGTGGTCGCAGGAAGAGCTGTCGCGAGATGGGCAAAGTCCGAGAATTATTCTCTCTCAACATTGTCGGGAAACAGCTCATTCCTTTTGGGTTTAGCGCGGGCTGCGGACGCCGAAGATTGGGCCGTTGGTCAGAGCTCCTGAACCGGACCTCCAGAACTGCAAGCTTGGCGCTCAACGTTGAGAAGCTCGACCCCCGAAGCACCGCAGCTCGACTGGCCCATGAATTCCTTTCACTCTTTGATCTTCATCACGTCGACGGTCCAATTCTAACACCATAAGAGAGGGCGATGCGAGCTGACTTGTGATATTTGTCTCGTTCAAACCCTATTTCAGATGTAGCTCATCTATCCTCCGCTAACTCCATACCAAAACACAGAAACAATACCTCGCGTCTCCTCTCATCCGCCATTCCCAAGCCAGCCATTATGTTGAAATTGATAAGTAGCAACGCCTAGCCAGCCTCATTGTCAACGCCCCAGCCATGCGGATAAATAGAATATGAAAGCCCGGCGTCTGCGCCAGGAGCTAAAGGCGATAATAGTTTTGTAGCCAGAAAATGCGATGTCTACCCAAATGCAAACAATGGTGTCAGCGAATAAGATTCAGCCGACCCGGCCTATGCTATTGTATGCCATAATAAATCAAGTTTCTAATGGCCTCTGCTCGGCTGCCATAGAGGATGATGATGCGTGCCACCCAACTGCGGGCGGTAGTTATGTTTTTCGAATAGCCGATGCTGACACGTCCACTATCAATGTTGTGAGGAATTACCATCAGGTCCAAGTTCAGATTCAGTCGTGGAAAAAAGTGGTGCCTTGCCGAAGGGGAGCGGTTGACGGGCCGGCGTCTCTCATGTCAACATCTTCGACTCCACTGTCACGGGGGCCCAGGCTGTGAAGCAATGCTGGCTGCGGTGGTCTGTAGTCCAAGGGTAATGCGCTCTTCGGCCGGTCAGGTTCCTCAAGAGATCTCAACGCAAATGGCCTCTCATCCTCTGGCGGCGGTGAGAATGACCAGACCTATTGAGCTCGGGTCAGCGTGTACTCATGTGTTGCATGCATGATCGGCAGATGTTTACTCACCTCCATAATAGTTCGATTGTTTCGGAGAGCCATTGCCACGCATTTCTCATCCTCAAAAGCCACGCGCCACACGGCCTCGCCTTGAGCAATCAGTTCGCGAACGAGGTGTCCCGTCTTCAGGTCCCAGACTTTGACACGGCCGTCACTGCCGCCGCTGACAACACGAGTGTCGTCGAATTGCAAGCTTGTCACGCTGTTATCGTGGGCAGCCAGCCTGTGAATAGGGACGAACTTCGAGAGGGACCAAACCCGGACCGAGCCATCAGAGCCACCCGTGACAAGGGTGTCTCCGCGCATTTGCAGCTGGCCCACCAGAGACGTGTGTCCTTGCAAGACTGCCTGGCATTCCCTGTTGCCCGTGTTAGCCGACCTCCGTCAGAGTTTGCGCATGTAGACCAACTTACCCAGTGTTTGCGTTCCAAATCCGAACACTTGTGTCCAAGCTGCCCGTTGCCACCCTCGCGCCGTCAAAGGCAATAGCATAAATCTGGCTGTAGTGGCCTTGAAGTGTGTGGAGACACCTGCCTTCGGATATGCTCCATACTTTGGCGGTAGTATCGTAACTGCCCGACACCACTATATCTCCCTTGATCTCCAAGCATCGAACACTAGCTTGATGACCGACAAGGACGTTGCGGCAGACGCCAGTCTCGATATTCCAGACACGAAGGGTGGTATCTCTCGAGCCGGAGATGGCGGTCTTGGCGTCGGACATCTTAAGACAACGCACTGTGGAGGTATGACCTCTCAAAGTGTGGACGCAATTTCTAAGAAAGTTAGCGGCTGATCGACCAGATAGTCACCATGTATAGTCTTCCTTACCCGGTGCTTAAGTCCCAGACGCGCACATCGCGATCACAACCGCCACTGACCAGGATGTCTTCCCATGGGACCATAGCCCATACGCCCATGACGTGGCCCTGTAGTACTCGCAACGCGTTGCCTTCGGTATCAAAGACGTGGATCTTGGCATTATCTAAAGCCACAATGATGTACCGGGGTGTCAAATGCAGACTGGTTACGACGCCGCCATCCTGGGTGATAGCTCGCGTGGTAGCCTTACCACCAGTTCGCCATGCCGCATCCACCAAGTATCTCTGCTTGAAGTGCGACTTGTACGACCTGAGCTTAGGACGCGAGCTCGAGTCCGACCCGTCCAGGCTCCTAGAAGCGGACATACCGGTCGCAGTTGGCAATGCCCCTGGGAAACTGTGCATGTGGTTTGAAAATGGGGTGTCCAAGGAGACAAGTGGTTGTGCTCCAGGCCTCGAGGCGTAGAGAGGCACCGTGGTACCCACCTCGGACAGACGACGGCCGTAATCGTGTTTGACGCACAGATTTTTCCATGTCATGTCATCGCTGAGGAGGTCTCTCCACCTTCGTGATACTTGGGATGCTCTCGCCAGGACCTTGGGGTCGTCGATGAATGACAGAATCTGGATTGGTCAGCATCAGACGGAAGACTCTTTGGAACAGAACATGCAATCCCAACTTACCCTAAGACATAACTCATCAGGAAGACTGGTGAAAGGATCTTTCTTCAGCAGCGGGCTAACGAATTGATGAACAAATGACAGCTGCTGGCTTGTGCACAAGTTCAACAAATCCGCCAAGATGCGTGTTCGTTGAGGTCCATTGCAGGTCTGGAAGTGTTGGCGACACTGGGCCAGGAAGATGTCCTCGTCGTCCGCAGCGTCGCTCCAGTCAGGCTGCGCGTGCGTGGGACCAGGCGACGCCGCCGGTGTGGGAGGCGGCGGTGGCGATCCGGTCAGTGTCTGGTCGAAGTCGGCAGCAGGTGTGCTCATGCTGGGAGTCGGCGGTCCCCTGGGCGGTCTAGGCTGAGGGATCTTGATCGTGTGGTTTCCGTTGCCCATAACGACATCCTCGCTTGAGTACAGACTCGCTCTCCTGTCTGAAAAGCTGAGCGGTCGGTGGCCATAGCCATCCATTGTGACAAGAGTCCCCGAACGCAATAATATTGTACGGACTCTGTCTCGAGGACTCGGCGGCCGAGGGAGGATCAAGGGAACGCGGGGTGGGGAGTCGTCTTGTCGGTGTCAACTACAGACCACGATCTGGGACTCGAGGTTCTAACAGGCGGGATGATGTCGAAGTTGGCTCGGTTCACGATCGGAATGGCGGGTCCTTGGAGGCTGTTGGAACCGCTGGAAGGGAACGTGACTTGGGAAGCCAGGACGCTTTAATGATGTGGAACAAGGGGAATGGCGGCAGCGCTAACCGGGATGGTGGCAGTGGCTCCTTCGCCTAGGCCTAGTGGGACCGGTAAACCACAGTGCTAGCTTTTGGTTTTGGATTTGGTCGGAAGAGGACTGAATTAATAAAACGGCGAGAAGAGTCCTGGGTCCGCAGAGGCTGGATGACACGGAAGCCGAAACCGACGCGGAAGGCTGGAGGTGAAGAGCCAGATGGTGCAGGCGCTTTGATCCGGGGGGACGGAGAGGGAGAGTCAAATCAAGGGGGCTGTTGGTGCGGAGGAGAGGTGAGGAGGCGCGAGGCTTAAAGTGTGAGGGTCAGGCCGACGGCGAGGCAGAGTCGGAAGCGCTGCGGAGTAACAAGTAACGTGTGTCGGAGGGAACGAGTCGTACGCAGTACATCAGACGTGCAGACTGATTAAAACCAAGAGGCGAGGATTCTGCAGAAGAGAAAAAAGACTGGATGACCGCAGAGTGGCAACGAGTGGGTGGAAGAGACCGAGTCAATACCGGGATGTGGTGGTATGCAGTGATCAGAGTGGTGAGGGTGAGACGGAAGAGTTTTGGGGGTGGTGATGTGACCCGAATTCGCCTTGCTCCAATGTTGTTGTCATGAGGTTCCGCAGAATTGAAGGGAACGATGAGATGATGGGGATGTCGAGGCCAGGCCAGTGTGCGAGCCTGAGAGGGTGTATGGGTCTCTTGGGACTGGACCTGGGGATTTGGATTAGGATTGGGATTGGGACCGGGACTGGGACTGGGACGTGGACTGGGATTTGCAGGAACAGAGAAAGATGCGGTGGGTCTCCCTCTGGCGACTCCTGGTTTCCTGTTTCCAAGGTTGATGTTGCCCGTTGGTAGGGGGGGGGGCCTGGGATATTGTATGTACCGTTATTGTACGAAGGTACGTCTGGACTCACTGACTGCCCAAGTGCAGGTGCAAGGTGCAGGTTGCAGGTTGCAGGTGCAGGTGCAGCGCGAAGAGAGAGAGAGACAGAAAGAGATAATGGAAGGAACCAGCGGCCACTCCCAAGACGACCTGCTTCTGCTTCCTCCAGGACTCGGCTCGACACCAGGCCAGAAGGCGAAGGCGGCACAAGACTGCGCTTGCACTGCGGTGCACTCTAATAATATTATTGCTGCCCTCGGCACCACCCGAACACAACCTCGGGCCTATCGGGTACTGGGACTGGGACTGGGACTGGGAATTGGACTGCAGCGCGAAACAGAAACGTGGGTGAGGGAAGATTCGAATCGACGACAAGTCAGATGGCGTGGGCGTGATTTTACTGGGCTGAAAAGCTGAAAGGGACGGGGAAACAAATGAGGTGACGAGGTCGACTGGTAGCCGTCGTCTCGTTCGTTAGCCCATCAGTGCCCTTCAAGTCCGTCCGTCAAGTCAAGTCAAGTCAAGTAGAGCCAAGTGCCCCCAGTCCCAGCTACCTAGCCGATGGAACTTCCAAGGTTCGCTCGTCTCCTCGTCTTTCGTCTCCACGGGCTCTGCTCTTGTCAGCACGGCTCGCAGGGACGCTGGGACGCTGGGACGCTGGGACGGCACGACCTGGCTCTGCCCTCGCTGCTGATGGCGGAGAGCAATCGGTACTTGGGTACTTGGATACCTGCCCTGCGTCTCTGCGTCTCTGTGTCTTCTGTACCAGTAGGTGATTGAGAAAAGAGGATTGGGAATGGAATGCAGCACCACCTGGCTGGCCAAGCCAAGCTGGGGCGGGTCCCCATTCTCGATCCCACCCTCGACCAGCACCCAGCACCATACTACGTATACCAGCACATTCTGCTTTCGCCGGTGATCTGCATCACGCAGGTAGCAATGTGGATGCACGCGGTTGTCATAAGCCCACGGACCCTCTTCACCAACGCCCGGGCGGTCAGGGGCAACTTCAAACGTGCAGCCTGTGTACTTTTCAGATTTGCGAGAGCGATGGCCCCCAGTCTTTCCAAGCATCCAAGCAACCAAGCACCCAAGGGTTTCCTCAGTGATCAGCAAATGATGATCTCCTGTACTGGCACTGGGAATTGTCCACGCACCCGTGCACGCATATGCGAACAGATATGTACTGCAAAAGCCATCTCACCTGCTCATCTGCTCATCTGCTCAGCGCCAGCTGTAGTTTGATGTCGACTGGTGCCACGGCTGCCGGCTACCAGTCCACTCGGGCCAACAGCAGCAACTCTTGTCAAGTCTGACATGACATGAACCGCTGGCCTCGGCCACACACGAACGCACACAAGCGCACACACACACACACCCTCACATACACTTGTCACCCTGACGGCGAATGGAGGCACCTTCACTATACATCTGACGTTCTGATCTTCACGTCCGATGTTTTCTCGAGAAACCCCGCAGGCTTATGACATATGCTACGGCTGGGCGGCACCATTATGTTTTTCCAAGACGTCGGATGAAATAGCGGCGCCCCTTTTTCTTCCACCTTCCATTCTCTCTTTTCTCCTGCTTCGACCAGTACCCCCGAGGAGTTGCTGTTCGGGACAGCATGGACGTACCCGACGCACACGGGCGATACCTCTTGCTTCTATCTTTGTCCCTCGACGTAGAAGTAGAAGTGCCGGCCCGTCTGGGGTCTCGTCTCACTTACATGCATGCAGTCAGCACAGAGGCCGGATGAGGTCAGGAGCCTACGCAAACTACACAAGTACCTACATACATACAGTAGTACTTTACTTAGTCTGCTCCATGTCGCAGTGTCCGCCATCCTGAGGCAACCACATCTGCGGTCAATCGATCACTGTCAATGCTTCCAACGCTCCGGACGAGGCAAAAGCTTATTCAACGGCCTGAAAGTTAAGCCAGGCCGAGAACTTCTGGACGCTATGCATGAAATTCCATCGCATCTCGTCATTAGAATGATCGCCCTTGTCAGACGAGACGCTGCCCCCTTTTATTAGCAGCGGGAAGGAATGGCGCAGGGGTGGCTAGGGAGCGACACAGGCAGGCAGGCTGCGGCATGAAAAAAAAGTTCAGCCTCATTCAACCCTACCGAGGATCCTTCTGCCTCATTCTAGCCCGTGCAGTGGCAGCTTATTGCATCGAAACGCACCCGGGCAACCACTACACATACGCGAAGACTACCCTCGTCCCACCATAAGCAGGACGGGGCAGGACAAATCAGTCCGACTTTTCGCACAGGAGACAAATGAGGGGAAAGGCCGAAAAGAGAAAACGACAGCTATGCTACCCAAGAAAATCGGCCAAGACTGAGAGCCCACCAACACCAAACAGTTACCAACCGCGGGTCTCGAGAGGACCGACCCGAAACGGGGGGTGGGCCACGGCCTCGCCCGTCAGCACTTAGACGCACACGGCTGCTGACAATACTGAAAGTCGAGGCAGCCAAAGCAACAAAGCCTGGCCAGATGCTGTGATAAATTGCTGGACATGAAAAAATCAACGTAGACATTACCATGTGCAGCTACATGCTCCAGTCGGGTCGTCTCTCGGCCCAGCAAAGGCTGACACGGAGGCGGGCCGTAACCAATCGCCTGGGCTCGCGCGCATAGACGTTGTGTGGCCTCTTTGTGGCGTGGGTGATCTTTTGCCCTCTCTAAGTGAAACAGACAAGGGCAAAAATGTGCACAACTGTTTTCCTTTTGTCGTCTCCCCACGGAGAATCCCCCCCTACCCCAAAATACAAGAAGTCGCACGACTGCGGGATCGAAACATGGACGCGTCCGTGGAATTGGCCGAGATCAATCTGTTCGGAATTGTGGGTGCAAAGCACGTCCATTACAACAGACACATGACCGCCCGCAATGGCCCCTCCGCCGATGCATAGTAACGGCTGTTGCTGTTGAAGGAATTCGGCCCCCTCCTCTGCAGTTGCCACAATCGCATATCACGAGGGTGGTTTAAGCGATCACCATCCTGAGCAGTGCTGCAAAATAGATCTTGGACTCCTTATATGCTATGCCATGCCCCTCTCAGCCTGATTCACAGTGTCTAGAAAGAACTCGGACAATCAATACACCAGCCACGTAGTACATTCAAACACGCTCTTGACCTTCCCATCAATGGTGGTGGCCGAACTGGGTCAATAGAGGCAGTAGCATGCCGCCGACTGTCGCCAATGTGTCCCGCATTTGCGGCCGGCTCGGTTTCCTTTGCGCACCACTGTCTGCGTAACCATTCATCGCCGAGTGATGTTCGTGAGATTGGGCTGCAGAGTCCTCTTGCATCGCATGCATGGCAACGTATCTATTTCACGGTCGTTAGTCTTGTGACTGTTCGTAAGCTCCCAGGAAACAACTTACAAAAAAGTGCCACCGGAGAAGAGAAGTAGCATGCCAGTCCACCACTGGCCCGCCGGGCCCTCCATGTTCCCCCCACCAAGTATCGAAACGAGAATGTATGTGCCCAGGGCCCCGACTGGCGCTGCCAGGCTGAAGGCGACGAGGTGGCCCCTAGCTGCCCGCTTCGACAGCCCCTGCTTGAGCAATATGGACGTCAGGCCGAATGCCGCGGGCGCCTTGTGGATCATGATCGCGATGAAGATTATGAGGCCCAGCTTCATGTCGCTCGTCGTCGCCGACGCCCCCATCGCGATGCCGTCCGCCGCGGCGTGGATCACCAGCCCCGTAGTGGTGGCCAGGCTCCTGGACTGCCTGGGAGTCGGGGCGAAAGAGCCCAGGAACCCTTCGGCCTCCTCGTCGACGTCGCCGTTCACGCTTGCCGAGCCCAGGTTGTCCAGGCTGATGTGTCTGGTTGCCGGGGTCGAATTCAACCCGTCTGTCGCATGCTGGGGTATTCTGTCGATGAGGAACATGAGGATGAAGCCCAACATCAGAGAAAGTCCAATGTAGAATGTCGGAAACCCATCGTCTTCCGAGTGCGCATCCTCTTTTGGAGCCTCAACTGCTGGCTCGCTCTCTGGAGGCGGCGCGTCGTCCCGTTCTCCAACTGCCCTGCGCAGGAGCGGCGCAATGTCATCTCGTAAAGCCTCTCGCACTTCTACTACGGGTACGTCTCGTGGTATAGTGAGCTCAGGTGCTTGACGGCGGCCGAAAATCAGCGATCGGGCGTCGTGCGGCGCCGATGCAGGCTTGGCCGTGGACGCAACGGCCTCGACCCCTTCCGGTATTATTACTATCAGCGATGTGCCAACTAGTATTCCTACTCCTATGCTCGATATCAGGCGTAGTTGTGACTGGCTTAATGTCATCGAAAGGGGGAGTGCGCCGGCGAGGAAGGACGCGAGCGCCATCACCACCTGCAGAAAGCTAATCAGCTGTCATGTTCGAGGCATCACACATCAGGGGTTGCGCTTGCTCACACTCAGCACAAGGAGAAGGAACAGCCCGCCCATCTTTGCTTTCTGTATCTAACCAAATGCACAATTCATCGGCGAAGGACTCGATTGAACAGATTTGGGCGAAGGGGTTGGAGGATTTCCTTCCGCCGGGGCAAAAAGTTGTTGAGATGGTTTCACACAGGTTCCCTAGTCTTTCCTGTGCCGTCTCCAAATTCGTAGGCTCCCTTGCGCCAGAATTGGCCTCCAGGTGTCGGCTTTGCCAGTAGTATTGAGCTCGCCGATGTAGGTGCCAGTAGTTTCCCGAGCGCAAGATAAAGATGATTGTGTTCGTGTAAAAACAGCAGCTAGCATCGCTTGAAAGACGCGCAATATTTACTGGGCCCTGCCTCAATGGACTTGGGAAGTTGTCCAGACGCTTGCTGCGTAAACCTGGCGATCCAAGCTCCCCCTGCAAGAACCCCTGCCGCCCTCAAGTTAGCGCCTTCTTGTCGCCTGCGGCTACCAAACTTTACGGCAGGCCCCACCACTTTAAGCTGCGCGTCTCAACTAGGCGCAAACGCGACTTTACATCTCCACGCGCATCTCGCAGCTTTTGAGACGACAATTGAATCTTTGACGGGCTGAGCGGCCAAAACTTGACTTGCGTCCAGTCTTTTGTCGTCCAGGATTGCGAAACTGAAGTCGCGAAATTAACAGCTTCTCAGACAATCGCGACACCTAACTTCTCACGATGGCCGAGGACGACGAATGTAAGTCGCGTCGCATCTTCTTCCATGTTGCGCATTCGTTCGCTTCTACCTAGGCTTCCCACTAACCTTGAATCGATAGGGACTACCAAGGCGAACGATGTCTTCAACATCTCTCTCGTCACCAAGTCAGACCAGCCTCCTCCAAAGACTATCGAAAGCTTCCAACCAAAATGGACGTACCCGATTTACGAAGAGGAGGAGATTTATGGCTACCAGGGACTGAAGATCAACCTTCGATACAATGCATCCGACATGCGCCCACATTTCTCGTACACGAAAGCCAAGGAGGTCCCAGCAGATGTGGCTGACAAGGATCAAACTGAAATCAAGGAGTCAATCGAAAGGTTTCTTCCAGAGGGTAAGCTGACCATCATCTCTTGGGTACTGTTAAGAGGCTAAAACGCCACAGTCGCCTTTGCGAGGAAGGCAGACTTCGAGACGTACGTTCAGAACACACCGGACGACTGGAAGCCACCAGGGACTCTCATCTCGACATCTGAAGGCAAGGACGAGACATACGAGATCTGGAAGGGCAGTCTCGCCGACCCGGCTGTCTTGCAGTTGGTGAAGAGAATCCAAGTGCTGGTGTCTCTGTTCATCGAGGGAGGCACGCCAATTCATACCGAGAGCACCGACGAGTACGAGCAGGATCCTCTTGAACGGTGGACTGTTTTCTTCCTGTACCAGAAGCGCCCTGTGACAAGCAAGCCCGGCCAGTTCTCGTACGTCTTCGCCGGCTACTCGACCGTCTACCGACTCTACGCTCTGCAGCCACAAAATGCCAGTACCAATCTAACCACTGGTGACTTTGAGCTCCCGGCACAGAATGCGTTCACGGATTTCCCCTGCCGTTCAAGGATATCTCAGTTCATCATCCTGCCGCCTTTCAGTAAGAAGGGTAACGGCATGCGGCTATACCGACAGATCTACAAGACCCTGCTTGACGATGAGAAGACGTTCGAGATCACTGTCGAAGACCCCAACGAAGATTTCGACGTTGTGAGAGACATGGCAGATCTTTCATATCTACGAGAGCAGGACGACTTCAAACAGGCAGTCCAAATCAATACCAACGTCGAGATCCCGAAGAAAGGCACTCTACCGAAGGATATTGTGGACAAGAAGGCTCTTGAGGCGCTGCGAACTAAGTACAAGATCGCTTCTCGACAGTTTAATCGGCTCATAGAGTTGAACTGCTTCTTCAAGTTGCCCGACTCCGTCCGCCCAAGTCTTGATATAGACGCTGCAGGCTCCAGGAGCAGGAAATCCACGAAAGCCGAGGATCATGAGTACAGCTTGTGGAAGCTGTTGACGAAGTCTCGGATCTATGCGCAGAATCGGGAGATATTGAGCCAATTGGAGCCTGATGAGCGCATAGCTAAGCTGGACGAGACGGTGTTTGCCGTAGAGCTCGAGTACGCGTTGCTGCTGGCGCGGTTCAAGACGAGGCAGGCCTTACAGGCAGAGGAGAAGTCGGCCGGCAAGAAGAGAAAGTTGGGTGATGATGAAGAGTCACCGAGCGGCAAGAAGCCGAAGACCGAGGATGCCTGAGTGGCTTTTAGCAAGCTGGATGGATGTTTGATGGGATCAGAAAATATCTTTAATTTTCAGTGACCTCTCTCGAACGCCGTTATGGGTGGTACTGTACAGATAGCATAGCCTGGAAGAGGGTGCGGATAATTATCTAGGTTGGTTCCACGTTCTTGGGGAATTGAGGTGTTGCTCTTCCTAGGATGAAGAGCTACGATGCAAATACCAATTATTATGATCAGCTTTGATTTGCTCGATTTATCCTACATGACAATCTATTCTCCCTTCTATTGTTTTGCAGCAGTGAACGCGTGACGCAAATACTTTGACCTACAACGCCATGCTGAAATCCTCAATGCTCGTAACCATTCAACCTCGTCCCGTTGACACCCTGGGCTCCTTGTCCCAGCCTACTAGCGACAGTTGCCGCCTCCCTCACAGCTCTTGACACCGTGCCGCGGACGCCGCCCTCCTCCAGCACCAAGAGTCCGCCAATGGAACAACCACCCGGCGTGCCGACCTTGTCGCGCAACAAGGCAGGATGCTCGCCATTCAGCACCAGGCCTGCAGCACCCTTCATCGACTGCGCAGCCATCCGCTGCGCTTCCGCCCTTGGCAGGCCCATAGCCACCGCCCCATCGATCGCAGCCTCCAACATCAACGCGAAGAACGCAGGGCCCGAGCCGCACAGCGCGGTCGCGGCGTCCATGTTCGCCGAAGGAAGGTACACGACCTCGCCGATGCGGCGGAAGATCCAGGTGACGAGCTGCATGGTCGCGACCGGGATGGGGGTGTCGTCGTCGTTCGCAATGACGGTCATGGACTCGCGGATGAGGCTGGCGGTATTCGGCAGGGCGCGGACGATCCGGCAGCGGCCGTCCTCCTCCGGGTCGCGGTCGGGCACGGCGCCGTGCAGGTGGCGCTCGATCTGCTCGACGGTCACGCCGGCGCAGACGCTGATGAGCAGCTTGCCGTGCAGGGCCTTGGCCATGCCCGGCTCCGTGAGGATGTCCTTGACCATGGAGGGCTTGCACGCCAGCAGCACCACCTCGGACTGCTGCGCGCTGGCCACGTTGAGGCCCTGGACCACCTTCACCGCCGAGGTGTGCTCCCACAGGGCGGCCTTGACCTTCTTGGCTGTCTCCGGGCGCCGCACGCAGGCGATGAAGCGGCTGGGGAGGCGCTGGGGGAGCGGCTCTGCTGGGGTTGAGTGTCCTGAGGAGGGAGTCTGGAGTGGTTTAGGGGCCTCAAGTTCTACCAGCGAGTTGAGGATGCCAGAAAGAATGGCAATGCCCATTGTACCTGGCGTTGGGTGAGTATAAAATGTGCATGTTGAGGGTGATGTTTAGAGACTCACCACACCCGAGGACGCAGAGAGTAAGGTCATCGTGATGCCCAATAGTCCTCATGGACGTATATGAAGAATTGCGAGACGCCAAAGTGATCATACTCATGTTGGGCATTGCTTGACAAGGTCACTTGACAAGGTAAACGAGGAAGAGAGTGTTGGTATGATAGGAAATGTTGACTTCAACAGAGCGAGATGTTCTTGGCGATGGGCCTCTCGAGGAAGATCCAAGATGTCCAGGTGACTGATTCAGAATTTATCTGGACGGCCTCGTCGGATCCGAGCCTGACGACTCCTTTCTGCAACCCGGCAGATGCCCATTACGACTTTCATTGCCATCCCCTTTTATGCGGTTTCTAAAGATATTAACTCGGGTGAACATCGCCTTTGGGCGCGCTGAAAATCCCGATAGCGGGCCTCGAGCGAGGGCACAGGGGTGACTGTAGCGCCCACACCGCCTGGCCCGATGAGCCTAGCACCTGTGGAGCGCCTGCAAGGTCCCTTCTAAGGTTCGTTCCTCACGAGGAAAGTGGGCGTGTTGGGTTCGTGACTGCCCGGTTACTGTACAGCAAAGTACCTACCTAAGTCTAATAATTCTAGCGGCAATAGCCAGCCGCCACCCCCGAGCAATGTTTTCCCAGTGTTAGACTTCGGCCCCCCACCTTTGAACTTCAGGTCTCTAAGCATCCACTCACACGCCCCGCCATCACATAATCATATACAGCAGACATGGATTGTGAGCCTCAATACAATCATCAAAACATTGTACGGGGCTTTTCATCTGTGGCTGCTGAAATCTCACGACTCGACAATCATCACTTTGCCCAACAGCTCAATCACTTCATTGATCGACTTGATCAGATCCAAACTTCTCTGAGTAGAGTTGAGACCAGCCTGACTTCTGGGGGAAACAATCAAATTCGGTTGAGGAACTGCCTGGAACAGGCTTCAGACGCTCCTCTATTACCACTGAAAAACGTCCAGACTGGACAGTTTCTCCAAAACTGCCCGGGTACAGTTGCTGAAATCAACCGACTCACTGGAGCTCAAGCAACTTCACTACTCGAAGGTCTCCAAGTACCTGTACCGGCTGGTTTACAAGCGAAGAGGGAAGCAGTTCGAGCTCAATTTCTTTAGCATCGGTCAAACAACAAGATCTCCAAGACAACGACTTTCTTTGACAATCAGACATTCGAAGCACTTCAGGATTGCGTTGGGGGAGAACACTCAGTTCTTAAAATGGCGGACCCATTTGAAGTTCGCATGAAATTCTCACATCAACTTCAGCATCTCAACGCCTCGGTCACATCAGCGCAAAAGGCCGCCCAGTATGCTCTTAGGTACAAGGAACTGGGAGAGGACTTGCACTCATGCATACTGGAGCAAATCGAGCGGGTTCGGAATTCATCTCCCGTAAGCAATAGCAAAGGTCACTCGGCTAACAATTCACACAGACTAACATGAACACCCGAGCCAACATTATGTACTTCATTGAGCACTTCCTCGAGATGGCACAGAAGGATGGCCATGTGGACTACATCCGCTTCTTACAGAGAGACATCATAAGAGTTGTTGATGCCGTCGCGCCCGACGACGGCTCTGGTGCGGCTAACGTCAAAGTCGTCAGAAGGGTACGCAATGCCATCCCGCGCTGATGTAGCATCGGTGTCCCACCTCTCGATTTGTACTGAACAAATATCGCAGGTCCTTCAAGGCCTGCAGTCCAAAGACTTCCTCCAACCACAGACCGTGACAGAGATCAACGAGGTGCTCAAAGAGCGGGAAACCTCCAATATGGACATCGTCATGTCCAGCCCTGTTAACAGCACGAACCCTGGACTAGGCGACATGCCGCCTTCACAGACGATCCCAAAGCCCGGTAGCACGCCCCGGCCGCCCCGGCCCGACAAGAAGCAGATCGAGCAGCGCATCGAGGAGGACCGCGAGCGGCATAAGCGGTTGCGCGAGAGCATATGGGCCGTGCCCACCGAGCCCGCGGACGCCGAGATGTGGAAGATGTGGGAGGAGACGAGCGACCTCGGCGACGACGATCTACTCATGGCCAAGGAGGAGGAGGAGGAGCGCCAGAGGTGTGTCAGGGACAGCTGCTCCCATCAGAGAGACGAGGCCGCCAGAGAGAGGAATGGGCAGACGAATGGGAGACATGCGTGATGGGAACCTTGTATCAATCATGGGCGTGGAAGCCGGATGGGCTTGGCATACGAATCACGATATTTGCCTCTGACTACCAAAAGATACCCTATTAATCATTGACTCATGGACTGTTCTCGGTGCCGCCTTGTCCTGTGAAACAGATCGAATTAACAGACCCCTTGGACTGATCCTGTCTTCATGTAAATATTCTTCGGTCTTTCCTTTCTAGTAGTATGACATCCAGTGGGATAGCCTCCAGTGGCGCAGCCTACCTCGTTGCTGCAACTCCTTGCCTTTCCCGCTAGCACATGTGTGTTATTGAATGATCTAATCTCATGGCTTACTCTTTCAAGTATACATGAGATAGACAGAAACCGCCAGAGACGTTGCGTGCAATTGGTCCTCTGAAGTCAAGTGTCGAGTGTTTGAGCTGGGCTTTGGTAGTTGATCCTGGTAGCAGTACTCCCATCATTGAGACGAGGGAGGGCATACAGGAGAGGGATGTCATATTGCTTCCATCTACCTGTATATGTTGTTACACGTACATTTTTACATGTGAATGTTTGATTCAACCCAACCATGGGCTGCATAGCCACACCTTTTCCTCCTGTTTTCGCTTTCTTTGTACCCGTCTTCTACTCCATCTGGACGGTGGCGCCCAGCTCCTTCAGCGTCGCCACGATCTTCTCGGCCTCGTCCTTCGGTACGGAGTCTTTCATCAACTTGGGCGCGCTCTCCACGAACTTCTTGGAGTCCACCAGACTTAAACCCAGCAGGTTCTTGATCTCCTTGATGACCTTGGGCTTCGACGCCGTCTCGAACGCCATGAGCTTCACGCTGAACAGCGTCTTCTCCTGGGCCGCTGGGGCCTCCTCCTCGGCCTCTGCAGCTGCAGCTGCTGGTGCCGCTGCAGCGGGTGCCGCGGCGAAGCCGCCAACGGGTAGGTCTGGGATGTTGAGTCGCGACTGTTGAGGGAGCTGATCAGCTTCTTGCCCTCGCCCTCGTGGCGTTAAGAAGTTTCGCGCTTACCTTCAGGCTTGTGACCAGGTCTGCAGTCTCCAGGAGGGTCAATTGGCTGATCTGGTCCACAATACCGGCGATCTTGGGGTTCGTAGGTGCGGCCGCGGCGTCGGTCGATTGGTAGCGTCGCGATATCCTTTGCTGGGCGAGGACGCCAGTGCTTCGGATGGTGGAGGTGGAGCGGAGCTGACGAGCGCAGCATTGAGCCGCGTACCTGCAGGAAAGAGACATGGCGGGCAGTATGTGTGAGAGAGAACCTCTGAATAGCGGAGGAGGGGCCAGTCAGTCGAGCTCTGGTGCTGAGATGCGCGCGGTGATGATGTCCAAAGATTTCGCACGAGGCTTGAAGCTGCTTTAGGTAAGCATGTGGGTCCCGCGCTTGAGTGGACCGCCCGCGTCCAAGGCACTGCAGGGGTAGGAATCATCCCTGTAAAAAAGTTACTGCAGTCAACGCAGAGGACCGACGAAAAAAAGATCATCACTGTTGCCTCAACCGACAAAACTTCCGGATATCTCGCCAACCATGGCGAAGTTCGATGTGAGCTTGCAGAGGGCCTCTCTGCTCAGCGACGCGACCACAGTGGCGCAATTACCGCCCGAGTTGCTGCACATCATCCGTGATCAAACCCCGACCAACCTTCTGGACGCTGTCTCTCAGGCGGCGCTCATACCTCGACTTACAGGTCGCATATTCCCCCATTTTGAGCCGGTCTTTGCAGATATCTGCGCTCGATGGGTCCTCAACACTCCGCACGGCAGCTGCGACGATGATATACTTGCATCATTTGCTAGAGTGTTACCATTTTCTCCGCAGCTTTCTGTTTTCCTAGAAGGTTATCTCAAAACCATCGCACTGCGGAGCCAACCGTCACAAGGGCGCGGCACTACGCGCCTCGATCTCACCGAGTCTTCGCAGTCACTAGGCCCAGATGCATTCCTACGGAGGCTTCTGGCAGTATGGCGCCTCCTCAATTTCGATCGCAAGGCTTTCTCGTCTTTGGTGTTGCCGTCTGATGTCCAAGACCTCTTCTCACACTCATACGCCCCTGTCAGATATCTAGCAATACGAATCTTCTGTCTCCTTTTGAGAGCATCCGATCAGAGGCTTGAAGCTCTCGTTCGGCATCACATACCTGAGAATGAGTCCCTGACTGGTGACTTTGACGGCAAGCCTATAGACTACGCATTTTTGTCATTATTTGAGCATGCTCGTGCCAAGGGCATACAGAAGCAGATTGTCGCCGTCAAAGAACAAGTCCATTCATTTGCCCCTTCACACATACCACCTCAAAACCTAACCAGCTTGGTCGTCCACTATGGGAGCACTGTACTTCCCCGGCCGCGCGGTCCGCCAAAGCGGGAGTCTTCCCTCATTGCCACCCCGACAACCCTTCGGAATCTTGAGAGCCTTGCAAAGCTTCTGCAGCAGGCAGGTCCCATACTTCTCCATGGCTCTTCAGGTGCTGGTAAAACGGCCTCGGCTCTGGAGCTGGCGCGAGAGCTCGGCATGGACACAAGCCTGGTCACACTGCACCTAAACGAGCAGACTGACGCCAAAATGCTTATCGGCCTATACACCACCGGGACGAAGCCCGGGTCCTTCGAGTGGAGACCTGGTATCTTGACCACGGCAGTCAGGGAAGGGAGATGGGTTCTGATAGAAGACCTCGACCGCGCGCCAACAGAGGTCATGAGCACACTCCTTCCTCTTATTGAAAGGGGCGAGCTCCTCATTCCGAACCGTGGTGAAACGATAAAAGCGCCTAGTAGCTTCCGCATTTTGGCTACGGTGAGGACACACAAGGGAATGGACGGCCAGGAAAATATTCCTACCTTGCTTGGGTTGCGGTTTTGGAACTTGTTGCCGGTGCAAAATATGGTGCAAGATGAGCTCCAGACAGTTATGCACGAGAAGTATCCTCTGCTGAGCAAGTTCGTGTCAGACCCGATTCTCAAGGTTTACGAACGCGTATGTCTCCTCCTGAGCAGCTCAGGACTCATCCCGGGTGTGTCATCGGCGTCGGAACGTCCGACTAGCTCAAGAGATCTGTTCAAGTGGTGCCGGCGTCTCGAGAGGATCGTTGCATCAGCAGGCGCGAAGACAGGCAAAGAACCAATCACCGAGACGGCATACGACGGCATGTTCATGGAGGCGATCGACTGCTTTGCAAGCGGCATCAAGGATTCTCGAGTGCGAGACAAGCTGATAATTCACATCGGCGAGTTGATGGGCAGGTCGAGCCAGCGCGTGGAGCACCACCTCAGCTCCCACATTCCCCGTCTGGCGGAAACCGAGACACACCTGACTGTGGGACGATCAATCTTGCGCAAAACGAGACGACCGGATCGCGTGACGAAATCGAAGAGGCCGTTTGCGCCCACCACACACGCCAGACGGTTGCTGGAGCAGATCGCTGTGGCAGTGAGCTTGAAGGAGCCGGTCTTGCTTGTGGGAGAAACCGGTATAGGCAAGACCACCGTGGTACAACAGCTTGCTGAAAGCCTTGGCCACAGGTTGGTAGCCGTGAATCTTTCACAGCAGAGTGAAGTTGGCGACCTCTTAGGCGGCTTTAAGCCCATCAACGTGCGCAACCTGGCTGTGCCTTTGAAGGAGGAATTTGAGGACTTATTTGCCTCAACCGGCATCTCAGAGGAGAAGAACCAGAAGTATCTAAAGTCGATCAACAAGAGCATTGCGAAGGGAAAATGGTCAGACGCCGCGAAGCTCTGGAGCCAGGCGCCAAAGATTTTCGAAGAGATCCTCAGAATGAAGGTTGCTGAAGACAAAACCCGGGACAAGACGCGTGATGCCGATGGTCAACCTGCGAAGAGGCGAAAGACTGGTTCGACGAGACTGGAGACACTGCTGGAGCTCAAGCCTCGTTGGGAGAAGTTTTCAAAGAATTTGGAGCAGTTCGCGATCCAACTCTCAGGGGGGTCGGGAGCGTTCGCGTTCGCGTTCATCGAGGGCAACATCGTCAAGGCCGTCAGGAACGGAGACTGGGTGCTTCTAGACGAGATCAATTTGGCATCACCGGACACGTTAGAAAGCGTAGCGGATCTACTGCAATCAGGACCAGACGCGACGCCTTCGATACTTCTCTCGGAGACAGGCGAGATCGAGAGAATCCAGGCCCACCCCAACTTCAGAATTTTTGGAGCAATGAATCCAGCAACTGACGTTGGCAAACGAGACTTGCCCCAAGGCCTCAGATCGAGATTCACCGAGCTGTACGTCTCTAGCCCGGACAAAGACTTCAAGGATCTCGTGACTATCATAAAGTCTTACCTGAACGGCCAAAACTCTCAGACTGATCAAGCAGCCGACAAAGTTGCCAACCTCTACATGCGTATCAAGGAGCTTGCTGAGGCAAAGGCGCTTGTGGATGGCGCAAATGAAGTCCCACATTTCAGCTTGCGTACTTTGACTCGAGTGTTGACATATGTCAATGATGTCGCGCCGTTCTATGGACTTGAGAGATCTCTTTACGAGGGTTTCTGTATGGGCTTCTTGACACTGTTAAGTCGGGCATCCGAGACACAGGTCATGCCTTTGATTGTACAGTACTTGCTTGGTAAGGATCCCAATCGTCTTCTGTCAAGACCACCCAAGTATCCAAGCGACGGGCGTGAATACGTCAAGTTCACGGACACAGACAACAGCCGGGTCTATTGGCTGCTCAAGGGAGCTCAACCCCCGCAGGAACGGGCGGACTACATTAGGACACCATATGTTGAGCGAAATTTGCTAAACCTGGTGCGAGCGACCTCCACCAGGCGATTCCCCATCCTCATTCAGGGACCAACGTCAGCAGGAAAAACGAGTATGATCGAATACCTCGCCGAGTATAGCGGCAACAAATTCGTAAGAATCAACAATCACGAACATACCGATCTGCAAGAGTATTTGGGCACATATGTATCAGGCTCAGATGGCAAGTTGAAGTTCCAGGAGGGCCTGCTCGTCCAGGCTATGCGTCAGGGACACTGGATTGTCCTTGATGAGCTGAACTTGGCACCAACCGACATTCTTGAAGCGCTCAATCGTCTACTTGACGACAATCGCGAACTTTTGATCCCGGAGACTCAAGAAATCGTCCGTCCTCATGAGAGTTTCATGCTCTTTGCAACGCAGAACCCCCCAGGACTCTACGGTGGTCGTAAGGTCCTCTCAAGAGCTTTCCGTAACCGCTTCCTCGAGCTGCACTACGACGACATTCCCGAGGACGAGTTGGAACACATTTTGCAGAAGCGGAGCATCAACACGGCGCCTTCCGACTGCAAGAGAATCGTCTCGGTTTACAAGGAGCTTTCCCGCCTGCGGCAAACTAGCCGAGTCTTCGAACAGAAAGACAGTTTCGCAACGCTAAGAGACCTCTTCAGGTGGGCTCTTCGGGATGCCGACACACGCGAAGATATTGCGAACAATGGCTTCATGCTTCTGGCAGAGCGTGTCCGGGACGATGAGGAACGAGACGCGGTACGGCAGGTCATCGAGACGGTTTTCAAGGTGAAGATCGACCCCGACCAGCTGTACAAAGAGAGATTCACTCAGGCCATGCGACGGGCCGGTCTAAACGATAACAAGCAGGGCGTTGTGTGGACCAATGCCATGCGCAGACTGTATATATTAGTCTCACAGGCTCTGCGGAATAACGAGCCGGTCCTCCTGGTTGGTGAGACTGGATGTGGAAAGACGACCATCTGTCAGTTGCTTGCCGAATCTCTTGGCAAAGAGCTGCACATCGTCAATGCGCACCAGAACACCGAGACGGGTGATTTGATCGGCTCGCAGAGACCAGTCCGGAACCGCGGCGCGATCGCTGAAGCTTTGAAGCAAAGTCTCGTGGAAGCGTTTGAATCTTTGGCACAGCTTTCTCACGGTAGCATTGATGACCTGTTGGCACGGTACCACGCGCTCTCCTCAGACGACAGGAGTCGAGTTCCTGAAGTTATTCAGGAGAAAGTGCTTGCCAACGAGATCAGGAGTAAGGCGCTGTTCGAATGGTCCGACGGCAGTCTCGTTCATGCTATGAAAGAGGCGCATTTCTTTCTACTGGATGAAATTTCCCTGGCAGACGATTCCGTGCTGGAAAGACTGAACTCGGTGCTTGAGCCGGGTCGAAGCCTTTTGCTAGCTGAGAAAGGCACTGACAAGTCTTTCGTGCGCGCTGCGGACGGCTTCCAATTCTTCGCAACGATGAACCCTGGCGGCGACTTTGGCAAGAAAGAGCTCTCGCCCGCGTTGAGAAACAGATTCACAGAGATTTGGGTGCCGCCTTTGTCAAATAGGCAAGACATCTTGGACATCGTGGTTGATAAACTCGAGCCCCCGTTCAAGCCCCTTGCAAGTGTCATTGTGGATTTCTCATACTGGTTTGGCAAGACGTGCCGCTCGTCAACAGCGACTGCCTTCTCCATTCGTGATATTCTGGTTTGGGTAAACTTTGTCAACCATGCCGAGAGCATGCAGCCTGCCATGGCCCTGTTGCACGGAGCAGCCACTGTGTTCATTGACACTCTTGGTGCGAACCCCTCGGCTCTGCTCTCACTGGATCCAAAGACCATGGATGAGCAAAGACAGAAGTGTTTGGACAAGCTGAATGAGCTCCTTGGAGATGGCATCGATGTCAGTGCCGTTTACAGGAATGAGCCACAGCTAGCAATCGGCACAGACTTTGTCCAGATTGGTGGATTCTCTGTCGCTCGGATGCCTAGCGGCAAGGACGATTCTGCTTTCGCATTCGATGCCCCTACTACCAAGATGAATCTAATGCGAGTTATCCGTGCCCTTGCCGTCAATAAGCCTGTCCTTCTTGAGGGTAATCCGGGCGTAGGCAAGACGACACTCGTCAGCGCCCTGGCTCAGGCATGCGGACGGCCACTCACTCGAATCAACCTTTCAGACCAGACGGACTTGATGGACCTCTTTGGTACCGACGTTCCCGTCGAAGGCGCGGAGGCCGGCAATTTTGCATGGAGGGACGCCCCCTTTCTCCAAGCAATGCAAAAAGGCGAGTGGGTTCTACTGGATGAGATGAACCTCGCCTCCCAATCTGTCCTCGAGGGCTTGAACGCCTGTCTCGATCACCGAGGAGAGGTATATGTTTCTGAACTAGATCAGGTCTTCAAGTGCCACCCAGACTTCAAGCTCTTTGCCGCCCAGAACCCGCACTCGCAGGGCGGTGGCCGAAAAGGCCTGCCTAGCTCCTTTGTCAACCGTTTCATCGTGGTCTACGCCGACGTGTTCACTGAGCAGGATCTCATGCTCATTGCCGGGAAGAGGTATCCAAATGTGCCTGCGGGTATCATTCAGAAGATGATCAGATTCGTGTCAGCTCTGGATTATGAGACCTCCATTCGCAAGTCCTTCGGGTCTCACGGCTCTCCTTGGGAGTTCAATCTGCGAGACTCCCTTCGATGGTTGGAACTTCTAGCTTCGGACGACAGACTGCTTGCTTCAGCGCAGGCCTCGGACTTCTTGGACATTATTGTCACGCAGCGTTTCCGCTCTGCGACTGACAGGGAGTACATTGCACAGTTGTTCACAGGCGCTTTTGAAGCACCGCCTCAACCACACAGTCTGTATCACAGCCTCACCTCGGCAATCTGTCAGGTCGGACTGGCCCTGCTGGATCGCAACCCACTGCTTCAGCCGAGCCGGTTCCCTAGCATGAACGCTGTGCCACGGCTCGCGGAGATCGAGTCTCTCCTGATCTGTGTCAAACAAAACTTGCCGTGCATTCTTGTCGGTCCTTCTGGAAGCGGAAAGTCATCACTCCTTAACCATGTAGCTGCGTCTGTCGGAAAAGAGTTGATCGTCTTCCCTCTGAATGCGGACGTCGATGCTATGGATCTCGTCGGCGGATTCGAGCAGGCGGATCCCTTGAGGGAGCTCCATGCCAGCCTGGACGAACTCCAAGATGCGCTTTTGGAGTTCGCCTTGTCGCTGCTGCCTCAAAACTCATCACAAAATGCCGTCAATCTAATCAGCCTTCTTGACGAGCGTCGCGGAGACCATGGTCTTTCAGAGATCACTGTCTGCATAGAGGCACTGGCCTCAGAGGTACCCGCCGACTCTTTGCTGGGCCAACGCCTTACACAGGCACACCAGATGCTGAATTCTCCAAGAACACTGGCTAATCCGAGATTTGAGTGGCTCGACGGAGTCATTGTCCGCGCCATGGAAGCAGGCAAGTGGCTCGTCCTCGACAATGCCAACCTGTGCAGCGCGTCTGTCCTCGACAGGCTGAACTCCCTGCTTGAGCGGCCCAACGGGTTCTTGAGCATCAATGAGCACACCGGTCCAGATGGCGAGCCAAGAATCATCAAGCCTCACTCCGACTTCCGGATCTTTCTGACTATGGATCCGTGCTATGGCGAGCTGTCTCGTGCCATGCGAAATCGTTCCATCGAGATTTATCTGGAAGAGTCGCAGATGAAGTGTGACCGCTACATTTCGAGCATAACGCCAATTGAGTCTTCAATGCGGAGATACGGTCATGCTACGCATGTGAGCACTGAGGCTTCAATGAATGGGGCGCTTGAAGTCACACGGTTGGCCCTTGACAACCTCAGTCTTGGAGATGCCTCGCTTCTAGCGAAATATGAGAAAGCCCTCGCCAACGGTTTAGGTCCTCTGCAAGATGCAGCAGTTCCTGAAGTCGGCTCCGATGTATCAGCACTCGTGTCATACGTGCAGTCGCCAAAGGCTGCATCGACAAGACAAGCCGTCCTTGAATTGTACGCGGCTGTGTCAAACGAAGTATCAGGGAAGGAAACACTGACGCCTACGCAACCTCTTCACACACTGCACAATGGACCCATGGCCAGCCTTACGGACAAACATTCACCCAAGGCTGCAGAGTGGCTTGCATTTTGTTACGAAGTGATCTTGGAGATCCAACACGCTCAGCAAGCGATGCAATCACAAATTCGGACTCTTGACAGGAGCAAGCCCTCGACTCTGAACCGTCTGCAGCGATCGCTTGTATCCGGCCAAGTCGCTACTGTGGCAAAGGATTCGACCGTCAACGTGGCAGGGTTCCTAAGCTCCATCATTCAACTTTTAGAGAGATACATCGAGTCCAGTCTCCAGCATTCAGAGTCCAGTACGGATATCAAGCCAGCGCTGCGTGCGCTTCTTCACTACTGGTGGAGGACGTTCCATTTTGTCACTGGTGCTTCATTTGAGGAGGCAAAGTTCCAGGCCCATCTCAAACAAGGCATTGACGCACTCGAGTCTACCGCAGCCAATTTCAATGGCCAGCGAGGACTGCAGATTCTCACAGATGTCCTTGATAACATCCAAGATGCTTTCACTGTTGGCTTCAAGCTCACTACAGGGTTGAGCATGGAGACGCTCTGGACCCTTCTCAGACCAGCTCCCGTCACTGACCAGGCCACTTTCTTGGCCATTCGCGAGATGGAAAAGCTGGCAATCCGCTTCGATGCCATCAGGTGGAGGTCTAATGCTAGTGTCGCAGATCTCAGCGAGGCCATTTCATCCCTCGCCGAGGCCTACAGCGTTGTGCGCAAAAATGCTGTTGCAGCCGCCGACCTTCTACACGTCTTACAGGGAGAAATCGAGCGCCTTGAGGCCAATGCCAACGATGCCCGCGAGGTCACTCCATTCTTCGAACACGAATTCGAGACGTTGAGGCAAGCATTGACTGTTCATCGAGCGTCGCGCCAATCTCCTGTCTTCGTGGACTTGCAAGACGTCGTCGTACTGTCCAACATACCGACCCTCTCACAGATGCGACTTCAGAGCTGGACCAATGCTCAGCGACTTCTTCATTGCATGGAATATGTTCTCGTTCAATCTTCGGATTCCCACCCATGGAACGGCCAGCTTATGTCAAGGCTCATTAATCAGTATGATTCAACGGCTTCTGCCGGTCTCTTTGCCCTCCAGTCGCTTGAAATAGAGCTGCCAGCCATGGGCAAACTTCTTGCAGGTTCCTCGGAAGCCGTCTCGGCAGACTCCATTGGCTGCCTGAACCAAATCCTCTGGCACTTGATGCGGGAAGTCGTTGGTTCTCACGACCCGCTCCTCCTTCAGGATTTTGTGTCCCTGTTCGAACTTTTGTCACAGAAACTCGCACCAAGGTCGGTGAGGATTGAGCGAGGCGGCTTGGTCTTCGAACTACCGAGCGATGGAGCCTCTGGACAGTTCAGATGCCCAGAGCACAGTTTGATCATATTCAGGCAGCACTTCATACCCGCAGTAGTTGCTCTGGTGGCGTCCGAGAAATCCATATCTCAGAAGAGTGCCTTCGCTGCTGTGGCGTGGGTGCACTTCGCCATCGGATGCATCATACTCTACGTTCCAGACAAGATATTCGATCCCTACTTGCGGGCCCAGACTGAACGGAATTCTCACGAGGAGCTCTTGACCAACCTGAGGCGCAAATGGCAAGCTCTCTGCGCTTTCGAAGCGAGCTTCACGGGTCAGGCGTCAAATCTGCGTGCTGAACTGTTGCGTGAGGAGATCGAGATCTTGGGTGAGCCGCCGGCCGCTGCGATTACTATTTACCGTCCATCTAGCGTCGACTTGGCCCGACTTCAGGGAGAGTTCAACAACGTTCTGAATGCCGTTGTCAAGAGCGACGTCGCATCCGCGTTCTTCGAGTACCTGGCTGTCGGGACCGAAGGCAAGGCGCAGGAAGTGCAGCTTGTCAAAGAAAACGTTCTGCACCTCATTGAACGCCTTTCCAGTCGCTTCCAAGTCTATGAGGACTTGACGATGCCTTTGGTGACGATTCTACGCTGTCTACAACTTGGACTTTCATTGGGCACTGTGTCTGGTGCTGGACAGCGATCAGATACCAGCTCGCTTCTCGGAGTCACGCCCATGCTAGGGGGATCACTTTGGAGTAATGCCACTCAACTCCCTCATCAAAGCTTGGAGTTTCTGTCGTACGTTGGTCTTTGGGTCAGTGTGAATGGAATCGAAAGCCTTGATGTTACTCTACGGCAGCTCGTATTCCAATCCGTTCACTACTTCTATGAAGAGTGGAGCAAGAAGCTCGACGCCGATAAGAGGCAGGAAGCTGCGAGGAACAGCCTGTATAGGTACAAGGGCGGCGTTGATGAAGAGGAGGAGGCCGATCAGCAAGACTTTAACGAGCTGTTCCCTGATTATGAGATGGAGGCTGAAGATCATGCCGCCACAAAGATTCCAGGCCAAGCTTCCAGAAACTTGTCGCTGAGGTTGGCAGAGCGGCACGAAAGGATTTTCCTCACGCCTCAGGATACCCAACAGAGTATGGTCAACTTCTGCAAAGCCGTCGCCCGCAAAATCTCGGGCGAAGCTACGCAGTCCCCTCTGGACGCCCAGAAGGACCGAGCTCTCCTACCTGGTGCACTGCTCGTCTTGGACGAGAAGACGGACAACTTCACATCCAGCACTACTTCTGCTGGCTACAACTTCTACACAAGTGCCAATCTTTTTGAGTCTCGCAAACTCGTGAACCTGGTTCACGGCATCCAAATGCGCTTTAGGGAGCTCCAGCACGTGGATGAGATCGCGCACTTACAGCCTCTTGCCGACGTCCTGGGCGCCTGCGAACATGTCCTCGAGCTGAGTCATTCGGACCCTCTTGCAAAGATCATCCCTCGCGTCGAGAAGCTTGTTGCGTTCGTCTACGAATGGCAGCATGGTGGTTGGGCCAGTCATATCTATGGTGCTTTGAACCTCTACAATAGACTGACAGAGACTGTCGTCAGCTGGCGTCGCCTGGAACTCGCAACCTGGGCCAAGCTGTTCGATATGGAGGTCGAAAAATGCCAAACTGATGCGAAGTCTTGGTGGTTCGTGGCTTATCACGCTGTCATTGCCATTCCCATGACAAAGATGGATTTGGGACAGGACTTGAGAGACTACACAGTGCAACTGGTATCTGACCTCGAGATGTTCTTCTCAGAGGCTGTTCTGGGCGAATTCCAGACACGTCTTGGGTTGCTTCGCCAGCTGAGCAAACAACTTGGGCTCCTGGTCCTGGACTATGCACCACTCCAGCTCATCCACAATGCAGTGCTGAACTTCATTTCCATGTACCGCCGCTATGAGAGCAAGGTGGCAGAAGCAACTCAAAAGGGCAGGGCATCGGTCGAGAAGGCAATGAAGGATGTTCTAATGCTCGCCAGCTGGAAGGACACCAACATTGTGGCTCTGCGGGAGAGTGCCCGCAAATCTCATCAGAAGCTCTTCAAACTTGTCAGGAAATTCCGGGCTGTCCTCGGTCAGCCTATGAGATCCATCATCGACCAAGGCCTTCCCGACGAGAGTCATGTAAGCAGCAACGTAACGAAGAGCGATTATCCAGCGGTTCCCAAGCCGGATGACGCTGCTGCTTCGATGTGCCGAGAGTTGATTCCTGGTTGGCTTGACGATGCTCACGCCAGGCGCCTCTCCAAAGCTGGGAAGATTATCAGCATCATGTCAAAGGCGTCCCAATTACCTGAGTCCACGATAAATGCAGCGGAAGTTATTAGCACTTTCTTGTCTGACACCATGTCTGCCATGGCTTCATTGAAGCAGGAGACCCCGGCTTTCCTGAACGACGAAAATAAGGAACAAGTCAAGCATCTCAAGACTAGAAAAACTCGTCTGTTCGAAGACACGATCAAGGCAATCCGGACCATGGGCTTCACTCGTAACCTCAACGAAGCTCATCTGCGCAATCAAAAGCAATTGGCAGCTGTGTTGGCCAAGTTGGAGAACCTACCTTCGGGTGGTGACTCAAGCCTGGCAGAAACGGAGTACTATTTCCTCAAGGTTCTGGATCTGGCCCCGCAAGTGAGGAACTCCTTGCACGACCACAATGGCGATCTCACAAACGAAACCGTCCGACGAAGTACCGGTTACATGGAAGGCATCATTCATGTGCTCATTCAACAACGCTCTTGCCTAGCCGACAGTGCCAACACGCTAGCTACTGTGGATGCTGCTATATCCAACCTTCAATCTCTCATTATCTCCAATCAGTCTGAGAACCTGGTCACAAAACGGGCAACGTCAAACCATAGCCAGCTTCTGCGTTGGCTCATTCCTGTGCTGAACTTGGGTCTCCATCTCATCGAGGTACACGGCACACTCGGTAAGGTTGCCAATGGTCCAGTTCGGTCCGCGCTCGAAGACTGGCTTGCGAGATTCACAAAACTTCAATCTCGGTTTGAGGCATGCCAAAGATTGTCTGAGGGTCTCGACTCAGATACCCGATCGCAATTACGAGAGCAGCTGCAGGAGAAGCTGGACGACTTCGAGGCAACCTTGCAGTTGCTTGAGTCTGAGCGGCCTGATCTTGGCTTCATCTTTGAGCAGCTTCAGATTTGGACCACTGTCACAGTCAGCGACCAGCAGGCTGTCACAACAAACGAAGACGCCACTGTGTTTGTCAGTGAGACCTTGAACCTGTCAAAGAAGGTCCTCGATGCTGTGCAAAAATTGCAAAAGGCAGCTGCGTCCATACCAACATCGACAGAAGACGCATCGTGGCTTCTGCAGTACAATGACACCCTCGCAAATATGCTCAAGTCTCTGCACATGAGGACAATAGTTGATAGCATCAGTGACTCCGTTGCCCGCCTGGACAACCTGAGACTGGACGATCCTACTGTCAGGAATGCTGCGTTTTCTCTTCTTGCCGTCACGCTGCCGTTGTTACAGCAATACTCCAACATATGCCGCACGACCGTCACAGACTTGACCAATGTGCACTGCGCCAGCTCTAAGATGGCGCTCAACCTCGGCAAGGCATTCGTGGAGATTGCTTCCAGGGGCTTCTGTACTCCGCAGGAGAAGTCTGACGAAACCTCAGGAGACTCAGGCAAGCTCGAAAGCGGGACAGGCCTCGGCGATGGCGAGGGCGCTGAGGATATCAGCAAAGACATTCAACCAGATGAAGATCTCTCCGAGCTGGCGCAGGAGCCTAACAAGGAAAAAGATGGCGAGATCGAAGACCAGGAAGATGCGGTTGACATGGGCCAAGATGACATGGAGGGCGAGATGGGTAGCGCAGCTGGTGATGACGAGGACGAGCAAGGCAACAAAGATGGCGAGGATGAGGAAGACAAGGAGGAAATGGACGAGGAAACTGGCGATGTGGACGATCTCGACCCCACCGCAGTCGACGAAAAGATGTGGGATGGAGACGGCGACGACGCGGACAAGGACCAGCAAGGAGACGACACAAAGGGTCAGAAGAACGAAGATGAGCAGGTCGCTGCCAAGGACGCGCCCGAGAGCAAAGATGCGCAGCAGCAAGAGGAACCCGAGCAGGGAAAACCCGAGCAAGAAGTGGAAGAGGAGGAAGAGGCAGGCCCAGAGCAAGATGACGCCGGCGCGCAGGAGGAGTTGAACAGGCAAGATCAGAACGTCGAAGAAAACGAGGCATTGGCACTACCAGAAGACATGGATATCGATGGCAGCGACGACAATGAATCAGCAATTTCTGACGACGATTTGGACAACTTGTCGGATGTCCCGCAAGACACCGAGGAGGAAGCCAAGAAAGAGGGAGACGCCGAGAGTGTCGACGACAATGAAGGCGAGCAGGGCGAGATGAATCAGGACGATATGGAACAGGAGATCGACAGCGAAAATCCAGATGAGGACATGACGGGCGACAATGCCGAGATGGAAGAGAAGGAGCCGGAGCCCGAGGAGCAAGGTGCAGACGACTCTGGCGAGAAGGACGAGACAAAGCCGCCGTTGGACCCCAACGACAACTCCCATACGAATCCAGACAACGCTGCCCCGAGCGATGTCAAGAGCGGCGCTGGGCTGGACCAAAATGACATGGACAACGGGCAAGAGGATGATAACTCTCAAGCCAAAGCGGCACAACGCGAGAGCGGCGAGATGGGTCAGAACACGGACGATCAGCAGACCGCCGCCGGGAACGAGGGGGCGATGTCCAGGCAAAATGAGGACCAGAACCGCTCTGATGAATCCAACAAGCCCGACGATTCAGCGCAGTCGCAGCCGTTCAAGAAGCTTGGAGATGCCCTCGAGAGGTGGTACAGACAAAACCAAGACATCAAAGACTCCATGGATGAGAACCAGGAAGCGCGTCAACAAGACGATTCAGATATGGCTCAAAAGGAGCTCCAACATCTACAGAACGATGATGATGCCCCTGACGCCCAAGCCCTTGGTACGGCTGCCGAGGACGAAGTCCAGCCCATCGACGAATCCATGGCCATTGACGAGGACAAGCAAGACGACCAGAGCCGATTAATGCCTCAGCAAGACAACAACATCGACGACAACATGGACGTTGACGATGAGGTAGACGGTGCCGAACAAGAAGAGTCCAAAAACCAAGATATGCCTGAGCGCGACGAGTCTCGAAGCGGCGTCGCGACCAGACGCGGCGCCTTCGACCGTGAGCGATCCGAGTCTCCCACCAGGACAAACCAAGTGGAAGAGCAAGAGGACGAAACTATCGAAGAAACGTCCACGCAACTGGACAGCACGCACCTCAGCGACTCGGACCGCCCGCTGCGAGACTACCAGCAGGCCCTTGAGACCTGGACGGCACTCCAAACCAAGACGCACCCGCTCTCCCTCGCGCTGACATCCCAACTGCGGCTCATCCTGACGCCCTCGCAGAGTACCAAGCTGTCAGGTTCGTACCGCACGGGCAAGAGGCTCAATATCAAGAAGATCATCCCGTACATCGCGTCGAGCTACAAGCGCGACAAGATCTGGATGCGGCGTGCAGTGCCAACCAAACGCACGTACCAGATCCTGCTGTGCGTGGACGACTCGCAGTCGATGGGCCACACGACGGCGGGCGCCATGGCGCTCGAGTCGCTGGTGATGGTGTCGCGGGCGCTGGCGATGCTCGAGGCCGGGCAGGTGGGCGTGGTGGGGTTCGGCGCGGACGTGTTCACGGCGCACGAGCTGGCCGCGCCGCTGCTCTCGTCGCACGACGCGGGGGCCCGCGTCCTGCAGAACTTCACGTTCGCGCAGGACCGCACCGACGTCGCGCTGCTGATCCGCCGCACGCTGGACCAGCTGCGCGCGGCGCGCGCCACCGGCTCGGGCGGCCGCGGCGGCGACGACCTCTGGCAGCTGGCGCTGATCCTGTCGGACGGGCTGACGCCGTCAGACTCGCACGAGCGCATCCGCCGGATGCTGCGCGAGGCGCTCGAGGAGCGCGTCATGGTCGTCTTCATCATCATGGACGACAGCTCCACCCGCAAGGGCGACAGCGTCCTACAGCTGGGCAAGGCCAAGTTCGTCCGGCAGGCCGACGGTATCAGCGAGGTCGTCATCGAGAGGTACCTAGATACCTTCCCCTTCCAGTACTACCTCATCGTGCACAACCTGGAGGAGTTGCCGGGCGCTCTGGCGGGGCTGCTGAGGACGTGGTTTGCGGAGGTTAATTCATAAATAGGGTGTTTCCTTGCATTGTAATGAGGTATTTGCATGTAGATAGGTGTTAGGTGATTATAACTGGAGTTTGGGAGGGAAAATAGAGTGCTTTTTATTATAAAACCCATTTTCAAAGCAATACTGCAGTTCTGAAAGGCTCTTAAGTTTGAAGCCACCAATGCTCAAAGTAAACAACGTCGCGAAACTATAAATACTGCACGATGAGATCAGATTAGTGAGAGCTCACTGAAAGACTATCCGGTTCTAGGTGACAGTCAAGTATGTGACAAAACCATGTTCACTGGGCACGAAATGATCAAAGAGAGTCTGGTTCCACAGGAAGGGCATGCCCCTTAAGGCACATGAAATTGCAATAGAGTTAGTACCTAGCTACCCTTCACACACCTCGACGCGTGAACTCAAACCACTAGCTTGCAAGGGAAGAAAGGTGACACCAACTGGTCCAGAGCTCCGTCCTCAGGCTTGTTGGCAACCGTCTCGTTCAGGTCCTCGCAGGCCTTTGGGGTGACGGTCCGAGGCTCCCACCAGTGAGTCGTGTCCTTCTCGAGCTTCTTGAAAGCCTCCGTCTCTTCGTCAGAGCCGCACAGCCACGGGTGCTTGAGGGCCGCTGCGGCGGTGAGCCTCCTCTCCGGCCTGGCCTGGAAGCAGCGGCGGATGAAGCCCTTCCCGGCTTTGGAGATGGTGACATTGGAACGGATCATGGCAACCTCGTCGAAGACTTTTCCAAGCTCGTTGGTTGGCTCGTTGATGTTGCGCTGCGGGAAGAGCGCGTAGTTCTCTGCGAAGGCCTCCAGGAGGTCAACCGATTCGCACTTCGTGCTTCCGCAGAGGAGGTAGATGGCCAGGACGCCGATGCTCCAGATGTCGGCAGGTGGGCCCGCGTGGCAGTTCGGGCTGATTATCTCCCTGGTAAATGGTTAGTCTAGTGTCTTGCGTTGGTATTATCAATAAGGTACCTACGGAGCTTGCCAGCCTGGAGTGCCAACATTACTAGTCGTGCTTCTATCGCCAACCAAACAGGTGTGGCCGAAATCTGTGATGACAATTCGGTGCGAAGCCTGTGGGCTGATGGCACAGAGAACGTTCTCGAGCTTCAGGTCCCGGTGCACGAGTCCCTTGGTGTGCATGTAGCCAGCGCCAGTCATGACTTGGCGGATCAACCATCGTACCTCAACCTCGCTCAGAGTAGAGCGGCCGCGCTCCGTAAGCGTGAACAAGTCTCCACCGGTGGCTAGATCCTCGAAGACATATAGATTCGAGTGACTCTTGTAAGCACCGCGGAAAGACGCCAGGTTTGGCTGGACTCTGTGTCAGTGAATTTCTCAAAGCGCATGAATTGAAAAGGGATCACTTACATGCTCAATCTGGCTTCTGACATGTGTCTCCTGAACGAGTCTCTGGATGACACTCTCACGACCTCTCAGGCGCAGTGACTCCAGATCATAGACCTTGCAGACAACATAGTCGCTCGTTTCCTGGTCAATAGCGAGGTGAACTTGGGCCGAAGCGCCACTTCCGATTGTAAAGTTCGTGACAGCGTATTTGTCGTGAAACGACTTGAAAATTGTCAAGAAAGATTTCTCAGAAGTGAAGGTTAAGACTTACGAGGACTTCTTGGGCCTGAACAGTGTTTAGTTTCAGCCTCGGAATGAAAGGGTGGACGATTTCGAAAGTCACGTCGGGTCCAATGCTGACTATGTCGCTATGGCGGAGAATTCTTCCAGGGGTAACCTTATTCTTCGAGTCTCCGTCTTCGCGGCCGCCGATGAGTCTGTCGTTGACATAGGTTCCAGAAGTGGACTCGCGGTCTCTGACATAGACCATGGGGTAGTGTTCCTCGTCGAAGACAACTGTATAGAATTCAAGTTGCTTGCGAGACACAAAGGGGGCGTCGATGACAAAGTCACTAGCGCCATTCAGTAAGTTTTCGCTCGCAATTGACGCAACTCAACTTACTTGTGATCTTTGTCACGGCCAATTCGCATCCTGTCATTGCTGTACAGGCGAAGTGTGTCTGGTGAGAAGGTCAGATACTGAAGCTCTAAGTAGACTTGAGAAACGCCAAGTGGCTAGGGGCTCACCATTCTGGACCTGGCCATCGGGACGCTTGATCTCGAGTTTGATCTCAACGACTGGCTTGGGCTGAGTGGATGACTGGGAGTCGCAGGGCGCCATTTTCAAGTGGGATGCTCCCCCGGGAATGAATATGTTGGTTTGAATTGATATGAACCAAGCAGCTGATTGAAATACTCTGTCCAGCAGAGAAGCACAAGACTGATTGCTATGAGCAGTGAGATGATAGTCAAAATTTGGTGATCAAGGAAGGAAAAGAAGTCGAGAGATTGATAGTTAACGATGGTTCAGAGTAAAGTTGGGGGCTGGGGACGAAAGAGAGGTCAAAAAGACAGTCAGAGGAAGAGATGAGCGCTTATAAATGATACAGGTTGGAGGGGTGGAGGGGGATGCGATCGAGGTTCAAGACGGCGTGGGCGCAAAAAGTTGCAAACAATGGGATGAAAGCCATTGTAGTGAATATTTCCCTTCGACATCTTGCTGGAGCGAGCCAACCAGGGGGCGAGGAAGGCGACGAAGACCCAGCCTGCCACTTCCCACAATGGACAAAAGTAAATGGACAATGGCAAACAGCTCAATTCAGGAGTGTCCGAGAGTGAGCAGATTGGCTGGACATCTCTATCGATGCCTCGACCAATGAATTTGTTTGCAGTAAAATATATGACCATTTTCAAGTGTGCGAGGGAGTTGTCTGGTGGTAAGTGAATGGCAGTCCTTGTGGGAAATGACGCCCGCTTGTGCCTTGAGCCTGCCTGTGTTGAGAGCGAGCATGGTCTTGTTTCTGGCCTGTTCCCAACGTCACGCCTTTCAAGGTCGTGGAAAGTCAGTATGAGTCAGGTTGGCATTCTGGAGCTTGGTTGATAATGAACCAATTCAAAACGACATGTTTCTTTTTGGAAAGGCTAGTCACTCGGGGAGGTCTGTTTTGGAGGCGGTTAACTTAGGGACGTCGGTGGCTGCTACCAAAAACATCGGAGCGAGTATCAGTCGGTTGCATGAGGATGAAATAGACGTCCGTTCGACATTTTAAGCTGCCTCAAAAGCCTCAATCCCAGTTCATCACAATCTTTCCCAACAATGCTACAGTAGGCACTTGCTCAAGCGGCAATGTATAGGTAGCCGAGCACATAGAGTGGTCAACCCTAGGGAGCAGTTGACCTATTCTGGATGCCCGGGCACGCAAACAAATCGACCACTTCTACGAGACTATTTGATATAATTAGTAAATCTTCAATTGACTTTCCAATCCTCGTTGTTCTGTATGGAAGTTGGTGATGGGATCTTACACTGAACTTGGCCGTCAGTTTACAACCTTACATGCAAATTGGCCACTTACATAAGCACTCGAACCTCCCCCTGAACTCCTGAGAGCTCACCCACAGTGTAGCCACGCTGGAAGCCCACTCACTCACTAGCACTGAACTACGTCACTACCCAGCTGCTGCCACTTAAACATCGCCGTGCTCACGTCGACAAGAATAAGCAATTCTCCCGAGCTATCCAGTCAATTCATACAATCTCTCCTCAATCTCTTACCCTAGTTCCAAAGGGCTAATTCTACATAATAAAGAAAATGGCAACAGCAGCCCTCTGCCGCGGCGCCCTCCGCCGCTCCGCCGCTCCTCTCACTCTAGGCCTGTCAACAGGCCTCTTCCTTGCCCACCGCCAACGACAACGACACCCCATGCGCCTCGACGCCGTACCGGCCCCGCGCAGGAGCTCGCCTGTTACCTCGGGGACTGTAAACGAGTCAGAGGAGTGGTTGAACCCAGAGGTGATCAGGCAGCTCTCAGGGGGAAGTCTTGCAGGTAGGTGGTGCCCCGTCTTGGGTGGTTGTGTCGGCGCGGGCCAATGTGATGATGGGATGTGATGGGCGATGTTTGGATGACTGACGCCCCCTGCTACAGGTTTCCTGGCTGGCCTGGTCGTCAGTGTCTTCTCGAAAACACTGGTCTTGCTCACGGGGCTCGCGATTGTTTCTGTGCAGGTATGTCACTCCCCGACGTGGAATGAGAGACATGTGTTGGTCTCCTTCATAGTTCCCGCCTTGTAACAGATTACCGCAGGTGGCTTCACGATGGGGTGTCGATCTGCTCGGCTTGCTCAGGATCCGGCAGCGCATAGAGTCCTCACGTGTCCTTTCGGCACTCCAAAAGAACCCTACTTTCAAGTTGGCCTTTGGTACCACCTTTGCGCTCGCTGCATTCATGCACTTTTAGAGGCTATCTATGCACAGTACCATAATATACATCGCATCAACCTCAACGCTGAATCGACCGCTGCTTTCCTCATGCCTCGAGCCCCAACTCTGTTGATATGGGCCGGCTCGAGGATGCTGCCATAAGGGCAACAATGCACCCTAGGCCAGCTTGTCCCACGGTAACCCAAGACCGCCTCGGAGGATGGTGCTATGGGATGGGCCCAGGCATTGATGATACATTATCCAAGAAGGCGCCAGCAGGCTGCTGTAGAAGTGTGGGCGTAGCGAGAGGCTTATCATTTTACTCCCCCGTACAAGGCGTGTCCTTCATGAACACATCCGCAGGCGCTTGCAGCCAGTTCCGTCTTCCTAGAACGGTGCTGTCTCTCTCTTCAGCCAGGCTAACGTAAGCTCGTCATCCTTGAAGAAGGCTTTGGTTTTCTCGTATATCTCCTTATTGTGGTCGTTCAGCCACTGCTTCTCTTCTTCTGTCAGGAGGTTGACGTCGATCAAATTCCGGCAGTAGGGTGTCATTGTCACGTGCTCGAAACCAAGGAACGGCCTGTCCCCGAATTGATTTGTCGTCTTCACCTCCTTCACGATGGCGATGTTCTCGATGCGAATCCCAAACTTGCCGTCTTCGTAGTAGCCTGGCTCGATCGACGTCACGTTTCCAGCAGCCATAAAGACCTCGGAGTATTGCTTCCTAGTTCCTATACCTATAGGCCCTTCGTGCACGTTCAAATAAGAGCCTACACCGTGGCCGGTGCCGTGGCGGTAGTCCAGACCCTCTTTCTATAGGCAGTGTATCAGTTTCATAAACTTGAGCGAACAGCTAAGGGGTGGTCTTACCCAGAGGAATTGGCGTGCCAGGCTATCAAGAGCAAAACCTGTCACACCCTTAGGGAATATGGCTCTGTCTAAGGCGATGTTTCCCTTGAGAACTAGCGTGTTTGTCTGGCGCTCCTTTTCCGTCGGCGTACCGAAATGCAGAGTTCGAGTCGTGTCCGTTGTGCCGTCGAGAAACTGTGCTCCGGAATCACACAAGTATATAGCGTTCGGGTCGATGATCGAACAGCTGCCTCTCTCGGGTTGGTAGTGTATAACCGCCGCACTGGTGGGTGTCAAATTAGCAACACCAACTCATGGTCGGCTTTGATTAGACTTACTTGGGCCCCGTCGAGGATATCGTGGGAAATGATAATCCGACAAAGTCCTTCTGCTTTGAACGAAGCTCCTCCAGCTTGTCAGCCGCTGTCACCTCGTCTAGCGTGGCTTTCTTGTTGACCAACTGGTCTTCCAGCCACGCAAAGTAGGCAGTCAGCGCAGCGCCGTCTCTGATGTGGCACTGCCGCATGCCCTCCAACTCCGTCTCGTTTTTCACGGCCTTGGCATCGCCGACGGGACTCCTAATCTCTTCGACAACGTCGTCACCCCCCAATGCCAGCTTCAACGCCCATGAGCCTTTCGTGGAGATGGCAAATTTCTTACTTTCTGCTGCCTCGTCACCATTAGTGGCCGTGCTGTTACCGTTTGCTAAAACCGTCTTGCCTAGCGCCCTTGCGTCGTCGAAGAGGCTGTCGTAGGGCTTGACTGTGACTCCGGACTCGGCCAGGTATGCGTGGCTCTCTCCGTCGAGCTTGGCCGAGTCGATATACAGTGTGGCTTCATCAGCCGTAACCATGGCATAGGAAAAGAAAACGGGGTTATATGGGATGTCATTGCCGCGCAGGTTGAACAGCCAAGCAATCTCATCCAGCATTGACACGACGAAGCACTCCAGATTCTTCTTCTTGAGCTCTTTGCGCAGCTCCTCGAGCTTTGTTTTGGTGTCTTTGCCAGCATACTTCTGATGCAACAACTTGACAGGCTCATTCGGACGCGAGGGCTTGGCACCAGCCCAAATGATATCCACGAGGTTCTCCGTGACGGCGGCAAGGTCCAAGCCTCCCTTCTTCTTGATACTCTCGGCCAGCTTCTCAGCGGTCGAACTCGTGAGCAAGGTTGGGTCTACGCCGACAACCTTCCCGTCGGAGGACTGGTCCGCAGACCACTCCTGCCACGTGGGCACGTCCTGTAAGCCTTGCTTCAGGAGAGTCCAGTTGTTGTCCAGCTGTTTCGTCGCTTGGTTGAAGTATCGACCGTCGGTTGCCAGGGCGGCCTTGTCGTGTGTGATGACGGCACATCCTGCTGAGCCACTGAAGCCACAGATGAACTTTCTCCTCTCGTCGCAGGGTGCAATATACTCGGACGAGTGGCTGTCTTCGGAGGGAACAACTATGGAGGAGCATTCTTAGAATTGACTTCATTGGACGGTTCCCGGGGGGTCGAATTTGTGGACTGACTGTATATGTCCAGCTTGCGCTCCCTCATGAGCCTACGTAGCTCGGAGAGCTGGGAGCTGGTGTCGACGGTCTCCATCTCGGTGGCGACAGAGCTGGAGCTGTAGCTGACCTTTGGGAAGAGGGATACCGTCCCAGGGTGAAACCTGGAGCGAGAGATAAGGCCTTTGAATTTGTGGGCAGCTGGCTGGAGCTGGAAAGCGACTGACTTCGCCGTGAAAGGAGCAAAGAATAGCCTGGGGGAGGATAGTAACATGGGCGGGACAGAAGGAGGGCAAGCAACAAGGACGGATAAAGAGATGGCGTAGATGGAGGGGAAGGTGGAGGGGAAGACGTATAACAACGGGCAGGTGGACACCCCCACCTCCCACCTCCCTCTGGGTCCCTGAGTCGCCAATCGAGTGTGGCCCACACAAGCTCTCCTGCTGTATTTGGCAAGCTTCAGGGCACCCTACAGGCGGGCTAAATTATCAGGGACTAACACGAACCACCAAGATCCCAGCCTCGGCATGTTGAGGTCTTCGATGGCTTACCATTCAAGGGCACGAGAAAAATTCCGAGCGGAAGGTCACCCAATGGCTAAGCGAGGCTAGTCGCAGGTCTGAGGAAGTTGACGTTGACCAAGTGCGCATATGTGCGAACTGGTCACGTCGAGCAAGCAATCATGGCGTGGGCTCGCCATCTTGATTCCTGACAGGTTGGTCTGTAGTGCGCCATTTGTCTCTTTTCAGCCTCTGGGTCTCTGCGAGTCCAATCAATTCATGAGTTGCTTCGGCAAAAGCTTGCGCTTATATACGTCTGTTCCTCGGGTAGAGAATGTTACATTTACACTGCCATAGCGTTCTGGAGCTCAGACTGGACATATCGAATCACAGTCTACGCTCTCTACTTAGTAGGTCTTTGTTGTAGGCAAGAATGAGCCACGAGAAATACGGAGTCAGGAACTACTCCAGAAATCACAGAGTATTCGCTGTATCTCCCATCCTTTTGCAAGGCCAAAGGGCTGGGTACATGCAGGCCAGGGCATTGTCTGTGAAAGAAGCTGCGAGGCCCCTTATCGATAAATGAGTGCGTTTTCCAAAACTTGCCCCACCGCAGGACAAACGGCGCGTCTACATATGAGTCGTGCTCCCTATGTACTTGAAGGCAGGTATCTATCTCCTCATGCCTCACTGCGATCGATTTACATCCAGGAGCCAGGTGATATTCTCGACATCTCTTACGGTTACCAGTATGGATGAGCCATCCCACTGAACAAGATAACTCCAGAACAGTCCCCGCCCTCTCCGTCTCACAAGAACCCCACCACCCCACCGTGTGCGTTTCTACCGTGTACGGGTTGCACTTCTGTCGCACCGCCGTCCGTCTGAACGGTGCGGTGCGCAGCCTGAGACAATCTTTTGGCCGGGGCTGCTTGCCGTGTCGCCATGTTGACTGCACAGCAAGATGGACCCTCTACCACTGCCATCAAATCTGGACGAGGCCGAGTCGGTGAGTATGAGTTCCCCGCAGTTTTTAAAGCATCAAACAAACCAAATGCTTACTCCTTGCAGTTGGTACTGGCGCTCTACCGGCCGGCGCCGCCTGAGGTCATCGCAAGGACCCAAGACGCGCTCCAACGGCTCCAGCGCTCACAGCTCGGGTGGCAGTTCGCCCACGGAATGCTGGAGCGCCCTGACGACCAAGTCAAGTTCTTCGGCGCCCTCACCATCATCATCAAGCTCAACACCGAGAGCTCGTCTCTGGCCGAGGACGACGCAAGACAACTCCTCCAGAGCCTAATTGGCTGGCTCGTGCGCTCCCTAGCCGACGACAGCGGCGCCCTCGTCATTCGCAAGCTCGCCTCCGCCCTCGTCACCTTTTTTATCCACTTTCCGCATCTTTGGCCGGGATGCGTGCACCACCTGCTCTACTGCTTCGACGCTGGCCGTGCGGTGCCCAGGGACGAGGCTAAGAACGCTCCTGCTTCGGCCTTGCTCGCCGGCCTTGATGAGACAAGGTTGATGGCTGCTATCTGGTTCATCACAGTTTTCGTTGAGGAAATCGCAAAGACTGAGATGAAGTCTCAGAAATAGTAGGCCGCCGCTCCCTGCGTGACAGTTGACATTGGCTGATTTGGTGTAGCTTAGCAGTGCATGAAAGCCTTGCCCAGAACTCGGAAGATGTAACAGCCCTTTTGGCCTGTGGGCTTTCCATCACGTCTCCCAGTGGCGTGAGGATCCGAGAAGAAACAATTAAATGTTTGCAAGTAAGTGTTGCGACATAGGGAAGCGAGCATCACAAGGGTTTTCCCGCTTTTACGAGCCTTTGTGGTTTCAGGCTGCTAACATTCACATAGTCTTGGATACTCTACGAACAACGGCTTCCCTCGTCCGATGACACGCTGACGAAGCCACTCCGCAATCTCATCATCCCGGCACTAGAGTGCATCCAAACGGATGAGCTGACCGAGACAACGATGGAGCTTTTCATCGACATTCTTCAGAACTATTCCGGCTTCCTCAGAGATGAGCACTACGAGGCCCTCTTTGCCTTGTTTGAGAGCGACTGGTCTAGGGATCGCTATATGCAACTCTCTTCCGGTGACTTCGACTTTGCTTTCACGCAGTACGGAATTCTGATGATCGCTTTCGGGGACGCAAAAGTTCTGACCCTTATGGAGGGCACGGATGAGCGATCGCATAGGATGCTTCAAAGACTTTGCGGCCTCCTCAACTGCAGGGGCATTCTGGTTGGGGAAGACAAGATCTTTGTTTCCGCCCTTGAGTTCTGGGCCACATTTGTTGAAACCCTGACAGATACGGTCTACATGGAAGAGCAGGCGGCCTACAGCTGGTTACCGTTCGCCATGAGCCAAGTCAATGATGCTATTTCACACTGCTACGGCAAAATCCAGCTCGTTGACCACTCTGAATGGACCGAAATGGACTCCAATGATCGAGCTGGCTGGGTCGAGGCTAGGAAGGATGTCGCTGATTTCTTGCTGGCGGCCTGGACTCTGAAGGGAAAGTCCCTCGTGAGCACATTCGTTGATTTGCTTCTCCGAGCCCTTCCCGCTCGGGAATGGGCTCAGATCGAGGCCTCTCTCTTCTGTCTCGGGGCGATCAGCGACTGCATAGGAGACAGTGGAGACTGTGATCAAGACCTGCACAAGGTCTTCTCCTCTGAGCTGTTCCAACTCGTGGGCCCAGGTCCTGCCCGGGCAGCAATACCACCTCGCCTGTTGCAGACAAGCTTGTCTACAATCGAGCGATTCTCCGATTTCTTCGAACGTCACCAGCAGTACCTCCCTGCAGCTCTCGAACTCTTATTCAATGTTGTTGGTGAGGATGGAGCACTTGGAGGCTCTTCCTCAAAGTCCATCATGACCCTCTGTTCTTCCTGCCGATCCTTGCTCAAGGATCATGTCGAAGGCTTTCTTCAACATTATCGTCGCATTCACGGTCTAGGAATCGACTCGATTGCCGAAGAGAGAATTATGACTGGAATTGCTTCCATTGTCCAAGCTATCCCGGAAGAGGAGCGAAGAATGGGCTACCTTGAGGAACTCATTTCGTTACTCAACAACGATACCCAGCACTGCCTTCGCCTGAAAGAGCATCCACAATTGGCGAACGACTCAGACATGAAGTCATGGGTTGAGACCAGGCTTCGAGCAGATATTATGTCGCAGAAGAATGCGCCAACGTCCGTGGATGAAGCTGCTCTCATCATCGCAGAGAGGGTTCTGAGGAGCATAGCGAGCATGGCCAAGGGCTTGCAGAGCCTCTCTGAAGCGCCTATCGAACTAGATACCGAGGATGGCAAGGCACCTCAGACCAGTAATGAGCGCCTTCTTGGCATCCAAAACCACATCGTGACTATGGTGAGCCAAATACACCAGACCTTCGGTCATAGTGGCGAGGTTGCAGAGACAATCTGCAACATTTTCCGAGCGGGCTTTTCCGAGACAGAAGCTGGCCCTTTCGTCTTCCCCCCAGCGCTGGTCATCCAATTCTTCACACAAAACGGCCCCAGCAGCCCCAGAATAGGCACCATGATCAGCACTATGTGCTCATTCGTAAGTTCTTTGAGCAACAGGCCCAGGACACAGGTCCTCGAGTGCCTCTCTGCTTTGTTACCATGGGTACTTGGTTTGTTGAAGGCGATATCAGGTAAGCCACGAATCCGACGACCAAAGTGGATCTGTAGATTATTGACTGTCAGAAGAACCCGATAGCGACCCTGATCTGACGCAAAATGGTATCGACTTTTTGAATCGTGTCATGTCACGATACCCTGAAGCTCTTCTGCAGCTTCAACCGACCAGTGATCTTGAATTCTTCTTCATGTTTGCCTTAAGGGTATTGGACGGCAAAGAGCCCCTGCCCAAGGGTAGTGCCTGCGACTTCTGGGTGAGTGCTTTCAAGTGTGCCCTCGCAGTCTGCCCGTCATAATGTTCAAGATCGCAGCTAATCAACAACAAAGTCCGCCTTCGTTGCCATCAAGAGTGACGACCCTTCAGTGCAAGCCGGTTTTAGCAACGCCCTGGAACACCTCGGACCTCTCCTGACGCGGTCACTTGTGCAGAACATCGGCGGCAATGCCTCGCGCAGCGAGCTGGACAAGCTGAGTGACCCCCTGAAGAGGCTTGTCGTCCAGCATCCTCGGTCGAAACAGTGGCTCGAGGCGGCTCTGATGGACCCGGCGTTCCCCAGCACCAAGGTGACGGCTGAGGACAAGTCGATGTTCCTCAAGAAGATCACGAAGTAGGTTTAATCACTACCAGGCTTGATATTTGTCGGTCGTCAGGGAAGCAACGTGCTAATCTGTCCATACAGCCTGAGAGGAGCGCGGCAAACAAACACCGTTGTGAGGGACTTCTGGCTGGCATCGAGGGGGTCAAGTTTTGCGTATGCGTCTTGAACTTAACATGCTGTTGACATGTGAACCGTAATCCTCGAGAAGAACTGAATTCAAAATAGATGGGGGCGAATGAGATGCAAATCATAGATACCTCACAAAGTAGCATGCAAACGACACCGACTAGTAATATTTGCGTGCAAGGCTCAAATCTCATGCGAATTTTCGAGGCTATGAGCAGCGGACGTATCCCTCAGACCAGATCGATGGAAAAAGATTCGGCAGCTGGCATTTGGCCATGTCTGCCACTCGTCTTCGAATGGATTCGGACATGTATTGGGATAGAGAACCATCGCTTGCTGGCTGAACTGAGTTGTGTGCCTACTTTTACATATCTTACATCACGCAATACATAATTCTAGAGCCCCACGGCCTCCTTGACAAGCTTCATCGTGACATCCGCACTCGCCCTGGCCTTCTCAGCCCCCCGAGCCTCGATCTCATCTAATTCCTTCCCATCATTATGACCCATCAGCTCGAAGTATCTCTCGCGGACATCCCTCAGCTCGGCGACGATCGCGTCCGCCGTCCTCTCCTTGAGCGCCTTGAGCGGGTGCTGCGAGCCAGCGAAGCCCGCCGCCGCCTCGGCGGGCGTCCTCTCCTCGCCCTCGAGGATGGCCAGGATCTCGAGCAGGTTCGACACGCCGGGGCGGGACTCCGGGTCGTAGCTGACGGACCCGCTCTGCGAGTCCGTCACGGCGCGCATGACCTTCTTCCGGATCTCGGCCGGCGCGTCCGTGATCAGCACGCGGCTCGCCGGGTTCGCGTCCGACTTGCTCATCTTCTTGGTCGGGTCCGTCAGGCTCATGACGCGCCGTGCCGGGCTGACAATCGTCTCGGGCGGGACGAGTATGCCAGGGTTGCCGCCGCCGCCGCCGCCGTGCGCGTGGTTGAAGCCCGTCGCGCACTCGCGCGCGAACTCGAGGTGCTGCCGCTGGTCCTCGCCGACGGGCACGTGCGTGGCGCGGTGGACGAGGATGTCGGCGGCCTGGAGGACGGGGTAGGAGAAGAGGCCGAGCTTGAGGGCGGCGGCCTTGTTGGCGCCACCGCCGACGCGGTCATCTGTCGGCAGGGCGGATGTGTCCTCCGGCAGGGACATCTTGCTCTTCCACTGCGTCATGCGCGACAGGTAGCCCATGGACGCGGTGCACGACAGCACCCACATGAGCTCGGCGTGCGCGGGCACGGACGACTGGTGGAAGATGGTGCTGCGCGCCGGGTCCAGCCCCACGGCCAGCAGCGCGGCCAGCATCTCGCGCCGCCACGCCCGCAGCTGCGACGCCTCCTGCGGCAGCGTGATGGCGTGCAGGTCCACCACCGAGAACAGCAGCCGCGTGCTGTTGGTGCTGTCTGCCGCCGCTTCGTTCTGCAGCGTGGCCCACTGTGACAGCGCCCCCAGGTAGTTGCCCAGGTGCGGCACGCCTGTGGGCTGGATTCCGGAGAAGATCACCCTTGGGCTAGCATCTTTAAAGGATGTAGTGGTGGTGGTGGTGGTGGTGGTGGCTGCGCGGCGCTGGTAAGGACTTGGTGGTGATGATGATTGTGTGGGTGGGTAGACGTTGTGGGATGATGCGACTTCCGCAGCCCGCGCTATGGGCCCAAGTGCCAAGGTCCTTCCAGCCCTCCTGCACAGCATTATTTTGTGAAATCGCTCATGCGAGCATTAGATGTATCGGGTTCTGTGGTTGTGGCAGCTTGTCTGTGGTGTTAGGCGCATGAGCAGTCTTGAGATTCAGGTGCAAGGTGCTGAGATTTCACCTGAGCCCTCAACGGTGCAATATGACATTACAGAGCAACACGCTTACGATGTAAAGGCCAGCACTCGGCCCCAGGATCGTCTAAATGCTACAATTTATGCTCCTAGCACCTGGCTATCATTTTGCTGCATGAAGTATTGTAACTTTGACGGCACGTGCTATATATTGAGCCATCTTAGACACGTCTGCCACTGCGGCTCTGCACGAAGCTTTGTATCACAAGTATAATACATTTTCTCATTTACACTATATCTACCGACCTCCAGCCAGCTTGTACCTCTCACTTGTGAGGATCTCGTCCACCTTCTCGACCGTCGCGATCTCCCTGTCCTGGCCCAAGAGGTTGAACTTCTTGTCAATTATGGGTTTGGCTTCCTCGTAAGCCTGGTCCAGTTCTTTGGCGACATCTGTTCATTCATATCAGTACACGATCAACAGGCGAAGATGCGCATGCAAAATAGTGAGACTTACCAAGGCTGCTGAACTCCCACACATTGGCCTTCATACCCACACCGGCCTGTTGGTGTTTCTGCAAGAAGGCCAGCCAGATCTGCACCGTCTCTGGATGTCCATCACGGATCTGAATAAGCCTGCGGCGCGTGATACGCTCGAAGTTCTCTTGCGACTTCTTGAAGATGAAACTGGACTTGGGCACCGTCCACCTCTGGATGATCTTAGGTAGTGGTGTCGGGCCGTAAGCAGGCAGACCCAGGTAGTACGCCGCACGCAGAGCGAAGTCGCAGAATGACTCCAGCGGCCGGACGCTGTATGAACGCAGCTGAAGGTTGCAAGAGGGCAAGTTGTACTTCGCTTCCCGGCGGAGCGGCTGCAGATAGAACGCTTGTACATTTCGCGGAAGACGAGACGGCTCGTCTGGGACGTCATCCTCAGCCTCGACCAAATTGGCGGCGCTTTCTTCTGTCCGATTCCGCAGTTCTTTCTCCACTGCTGCGTTGAGACCTTCGTGCTTTGACTTCCTCCCCTGCTTTTTCGCAGCTGTAGCCTTCGAGTCGCTTTGGGGAGTCGGCTGTTGTGATGGTGCCTCGTTGAGCTCGGCCGTTGCGATCTTTTCGTTAACAATTTCCTGGGCTTCCGTCGCAGTCAAGAACACAAGTTCAGAGGTTTCCGTCTCGCCTGCCCCGATTTCCTCCGTTTCACGCACTTCTTCCGCAGCCTTCACTATCTCATCTGGGAGCGCGCCCTCGCTTTTCGCAGTGACCGCTGGGTTCTCAAGGATCGTCTCAACCTCCTGTGCCGCTTGCAGGCCCAATTGCTCGAACTCGTGGAGGCCGACTCGTATCTGTGAGGACAAAGCCTCCACTTCCTGCATCTTCGACCTCACGAATGCGTGGTCGGGCCCTGGGGTTGGGATTTCTTCTTGTGTCTCGCTCGTGGCAGCGGCCTCAGCAGCCTCGATCTGCCGTGCTACTACTTCTGATATGCCGGCTTCGATCTCAGCGCTCGCAGCCTTGACTCGCTTGAATGCGGACTTGATCAACGCGTCATTGAATTTCGGCAGAGCGGCCTCTTTCAAGCTTGTTGGCTCGATTACTGTGACCTCAGACTCCGCGACAGGTTCCCCAGGAACCACCTGGGCGAAATCGGCCGGCTCGGCCTGATGGACCTCTATCTCGCCTTTCGTGGCTTCTGGGCGCTCTGGAGGTTCCAGGTGTTCTTCTGGGTTGACATCTTGGACCTCTTCCGCCGGGCTTGCGGTTCTCGAGGCTTGGGTATCTTGGGATGGTTCCTTCGCTGGCTCTTCGGCAGAGCTGTCCGATTTGAAGGTTTGGTCTTTGGGTCTGCATAATCATCAGCGGAATATTCTCTGCCCATCCATATCTCCCGCAACTTTGACGCACATTGAGGAGTTGCAGCGGAGTTGAGGGCGGAGCTGGGAGGCTCGGACGTAGTAAGGTGTTCGGATGGGGCGAGAGGGCACAAGTTGCTAAGTCAATCACGTCAGTATTCCCAGAGAGCTTCAATTCGGATCGCGTTTGGAAAACCATACCAGCCGCCTCTGCAAAATGGCCCTCAACGGCCGTAATACGGGTGGCGCATTCATCTCTGCATGATCTTGGGCCGGGGAAGCAAGGTGTGGATCGTCGAGCTTGAGAAAGTTTGTGTTCAGCTGCGGGTATCGATAGTGAACCCCAACCCTGCATCGGCAAAACCTCAATTGAAAATCTGCTATTGCCTGGGAAGCTAATGACATTTACGTGAGTGCTACTGGAGTCGTGATATGGTATGAGATTTTTCACGGGGTTTGAATTCGTTGAACTGATTCCTTTGAACTGATTCCTGCTCTCTGTTTGCTTCTATCACAAGATATGTAGGAATTGGCCAAGTCCGCTCAAGCTCCTTTTCGGAGGGATGTTTAGAGCTTCCAGATCACGTCCCTCCTTCTCGGCCAGAATGGTCATGACTGCTTCTTCCTGCTGCTACCACAGTATGAAGGCAGTCGCCTTTTCGCTTCGAGTCAAGCTACTTGATCATTTGACAAGAGATCAAGCTCGCCATGCACACGGGCTGGTTATTGGCCTGCCGTCATGCTTCAGCCGGATGCCCAAGCTGGCATGGGTGTGCATGCTCTGCGAATCTGGGGGTGGGTAGACCCATGCAATATGCGATGGTCGATGCCCAGCTGTGTGAGTGTTTGCGTCCGTCAAGTGTTCGCCGTGGAAAAGACAAGACACTTTGGCGGTCACGCCTTTGGGTCTCAGCGCCCCTTTCTCCTGGCTGCCATCAACTTCTTGTAATAGCCCTTCTTGCCGCTCATCTTCTTTTCCTGGATCTTCTCGTATCGGTCCTTGAACTTTCCATCCGCCTCCCCGGTGGCCAGTACCTCCTCGACGAGAGTGCGCTTCCTCTCCTTCCTGGTCAGTCGTCCATTGTGGTGCTCAAGCGGTCCTTCGATCAAAGTTCCGAATTGAGAGAACGTCGGGAAAGGATCTTTGCGAGAATCCTTCTTGAAGAACTTCTTCCTGTCGACAATGCCCCTCATTCGCAGCAACTGGAATTCTCGTTTCACCTTGGGATCATCGATCTGGGTGCGAGGCATGTAGTTCCAAGCGGCGCCCGCGTTATCTGGTACTGCCTATTCATCCAGTTAACGAGCTGATCGGGAGATAACAAGCAAGACACACAGGGATGAGAAGTTGTCCTCAGAGTAACTATGAACAAAGAAAATCATGTATGTTGCAGGATCTGCCCCCATAACGGGGTCTCGTCGCCGCGTCATTCGAGTTTGGGATAAGATTTCCTCATAGGAGAAGTGGATGGGAGGTGACAGATTCACGTACCTTCTTGTCCTTGGACTTAAGCTGGGGGACCCGAAGCGCCAGCTCAGGCTGCTTGTTTCCGGCCTCCTTGCCGACCTTGCCAACCAACCCTGTGGCAGCTGGTGCTTTGGGAGCGAGGGTCAGGCTCTGCTGACTGTCCTTGGTGGCAACAGCCTGATCAGTCGGCTTGCTGGCCAGCGAGAGCTCAGCAGAGCTCAAAAGCTGGTCTATGTCATGATCAGACAAATCCACAACCGCCATAATGAACGCTGTGAGTTTGTCCGTTCAAGACGGTAAGAACAAGGAAAAGGCGTGGAGGGACTGGAGCCTCAGAAATTCAGATTTTTGAGGACGGAGCTACGAAAAAAAAGACGCTGGGATGGCACGGGCCAGCCCTTTGGGTCCACATCTCTGGGGAGCTAGACCAGAACGGCTAGCTGCCTCAGGCCAGAAAGGTACAGAGGTACATGTAGTCTACATAGCGTCGTACTCGTCTGGAGCTGGATCTCAATTTGAAGATGCCGTCGGTGAGGTCACGGAAGCACCTGTGTGGCATCTCAGGCCCTCTACGTAGCACCTAGGTATATATAGTAAGACCTCCCTGGGCACCCAAGCCCCCCCTGATCTGGTCTGCCACACTTTGCCAGCTGTCATATAGCCATGGATGCGCTACTGTAGCTGCAGGTGCAGCAGGTTTGGGTTCCGAGGCTGCTCGAGATGGGGAGGACCGACCGCCCGTGTCTACTATGTACGTCGCAAGGGCTGGCATTGTTGGTGAGTGAGGTGTGGTGAGGTGTGGTGAGCTGCGGTGCAGTGCAGCGCAGCGCAGTGCGTGCGGGTGCGGTGGTGGTTGAGACTGAGAGCATCGGGTTGATGGAAGCGTGTCGGAGAGTCCTGGGCCTTTGAGGGGCGTGTCCGGCTTGATGCCCAACCCTGTTGCTGGCCCTGACCGCCTCTCATACTTTAATCGTCATCTTCCCTTCTAGAGTAGATGGATGATGATCCTCAGCCCTGCCGATTTCGTCACGATCTGTTGTCCAGCAAACATCTTGGAGAGCAGAGGAGGAAGAGCATATAAAACCGTATCTTCACACTTGCGTGGGTACCTCCCCGTCTCACACCTTGGGTGGTCGACCCGGAACAAGCCCCTCGCCCCTCGCCCCTCCCCCTCACCCCTTCCAACTACCTTAGACTTACCTGTGTGCCTGTCTGCCAATTGCTCCCCCTCCCCAGCTGCCCGCGCTAGCTGACTGGCCCGAGTTCATCCTCTAAAACAGACGAGCTTCTCAGGCAAACTCCACCTTGGTCACCCATTCGCTACTCCGTACTTCAACTCAAAAGAGCCCCCAGCCAATCAATTGACCGATCGCATCGCAGCTATCGAGTAAGGTGAGTTCATCCATTCGGGCCATCCACAGAGCTTCCCAAAGATGGCGTCGGGACCCTTGGGACCAACGAGCCCCCGGCGCAAACGGTAGCGCGCGTGTTGCGCCTTGCAACTCGAGTCAACAAAGGAGGAAAGAAAACATCAAGCCGCCGGGGATGCGCAACGTGCAGGCCCCCTCGGGTGCGAGGCACGGGAATCCTTGGGCAGCGGACCAGCTCGAACTTGCGTCTGACGCGCCAAACGCGCTGGGCATGGGGAACGAATGCTGATTGCTGGTTTTTTTTCGCGCAACACAGGACTCGAAGCCGAGATCGTCGCCAGACTCGAGTCACCCGCTCTCTTGTGCATCGTGAATAGCGGATTCTACAGTCGCGCGACAAATCCGACCTCTTATAAGTCAACTTCACTCACCACCAACCCCCCAATCCTCGTCGCGTCGTCGTCGTCGTGTTTTCATCCCATCATGGACCCCTCCCAGAATCAACAGCAAGCGCAGCAGCAGCAGGCCAGGCCTGTGTACGATACCAGTCACGGCGGACACTATGGTAAGCTACATATCCAGGCCTCTACTTCATGCGACCAGCCAGGAAGATGCTGACCGTGCGACCCAAATCAGGCGCGAGCGCAGCGGTTTGTTTGCCCTCCCTAAGACCCAGCGACACGACTGGTCGTGTTTAGCCGACCACTGTCACTAACATCTTCTCGCAAACTACTAGCTGTCCGCTCAGGGGTACGCGCCGGCAGAACTCTACACAGGACCATGGGCAAACGTTCACCAGGGCCTGAACGGCCAGTACAAGGACATCCTCACAACGTACTGGCAGCAGACAATCAACCACCTCGAGAGCGACTCCCACGATTACAAGCTCCACCAACTGCCCCTCGCTCGTATAAAGAAGGTCATGAAGGCGGACCCGGAGGTCAAGATGATAAGCGCTGAGGCTCCGATATTGTTCGCCAAGGGCTGTGATATCTTCATTACGGAGCTCACTATGCGCGCGTGGATCCACGCCGAGGAGAACAAGCGGCGAACCCTGCAACGGTCCGACATCGCTTCGGCACTTGCCAAGTCTGACATGTTCGACTTCCTCATTGATATTGTCCCGCGCGAGGAGGCTGCCTCGCACTCCAAGAGACAGGCCGGCCAGCAGCAGGCCGGCCAGGGCGTGCCGCAGGCCGCGCAGTCCTTGCCCGGGCAGCATGTCCAAGCAAACCACGCACAGCATCCCATGGCACCGACGGACTACGGAATGCCCGGCCACGCCCTCGGTACGGAGGCCGACTACCGCCAACCGCCTAACATGTACCCTGGCCAAGTCGCTCCAAACCCCCAGGCTGCATACGGCCAGGCACAGGCACCTATGTACGGCGAGATGCCGCCCATGTACGGCTACGAAGCCATGCAACCACAACAGGTAAGTCCCCCTGTCTCACTCCGTATTGTTTGATGTTCGTTCGCCTAATCGTTGTCCTTCTGCATGCACCACAAATGCCACCACCTGAGGAATATAATTCTTAACATGCTTCATCTCGACCAGAGCGCTTGAACAGCCGACCCCGAGAGAGAGAAGAAGAATAGACGGATACCCTCGTGCCTTTATTTATTTATTTTTGATGGTTTGAGACAACAGGACGTTACCCACCAGAAGCCTGACGCGGGTCGATTGGTATGGCGTACACGGCAGACAGGATTGGGACCTTTTTCGAACATTATGATCCAAAAACCCAGGGACAAAGTTCCTTTCGAGTCGCTACTGAACATGGCGTTACTTTAGTAGAGACAAATTGACGAGTTTTCTTGGTTTGCGAATAAATCTGAACGTTCTGCTCTTGTGAAGGTATGCCAGTTGCCGTTACAGGCACACAGAGAACAGCCTCGGCCAGATGAACAATAGGTCCCCAGCGGTAAGCATACACACATGCTCAGCTCTTGAAGCCAAACCGCGACGAGAAATTGGCCATTGTAGCCGCCGCACGATTCGGCGCCTCGACCGTGTGCGTGAGCTTCTCGAGCAGGACGGGGCCGGTCATAGCGTTGACGGAGCCGTAGTTCCTGTTGCGTACCGAGATGTCGTAGAAGTCGTCGGCGTTCTCCGCCTGCATCAGCTTGACCGTCTGCTCAAGCTCCTGGAGGATTTGCATGAGCATAAACGAGTTCTCGAGTCCTTGGACGAACTCGACCAGGCATTGCACGTCCATTGCCATGGCGGCCACACCGTTGGGGTTGATAGTCTTGACTTCGGGCTGGAGAGGCAAGGCCTGCAGAGGTGTGTTTGTAAGTAATTTGATCATGGATAGTGAGTAGGGTGAAAGCTTTGCGACTCACCAGTATTCTTTCGGCGGCATGGTTGAGGGCGTCATAGTAGATGAGTTCCTTGATTTCTCGAGGAAGGCCGAGCAGTGTCGAATTCATGATGTTCGACAGGTATCTAGTCAGCGTCTGTATGTAGTTGCTTGGCTCGGTAGAGGCGGTCGTCGACATCCTGCGCGTCCAGTCAGCATTACGGTTCAGGAGAGAGGATCAGCATTCACAGGATTGCGGTCTACTCACCAGTCGTATTCCGCTGTGTCCACCAAGTCGTCAATTTTCGAGTTTACCAGCTCAAAAATGCGCTTCTCAGCCGTCTTCTTGTTGTTCCTGAACTGCTCGGTAGCGCTCAAGGTCACAGGCCCACCAGCTGACGTGGAGGATCGAGCCCTGATCAAAAGTTGCTCCAGTTCCTGACACGCGATCTCAAAATGCTCCAAGTTGATGAGAATCTGAACTATCTGGCCCAAATATTGGGAGTTGAGGCGCTCGACCAACGACTGACAGACTTTCTGGGTCAAAAGCTCATCCAGAGACTGCGAGAACACGTCAGAGAATGTCACAGACATTTTGTGCGAAGCACGAGAATTGCTTACCTTTCTCAGAGTGTCATCGATGACATTAGGGTGTTGGAAATGATCATCAGCAAAGAAATAAAACTGGTTAAGGAAATTCCTGATGTCGATGCAGCACAACGGGTACATTTGCGAAAATGGCAAAACACACGGGAATGTGAGTTCCTCGGTTGGGGTGTCCTGTGTGAACCAGCTGACGTTGACAACTTTTTCGTACTCCTCGGCGCTGTTGATCGCCATTGGCATATAGTCATCCGTTGAGACTATTTCTTGGAAGTCTTCACTGAATCGGCGTTTCAGCAGGTCGGCATATGTGTCGAACAAAGTGAGCAGGAAATTATCCAGCATGGTGACACTGTAACCCCAGCCTTCCATGGACTGAATGAATAGCGCATAGACCGACTTGATCTTGAGCAGTACCTCCGCATTGGTAATGTTGCCCAATGAACGGGATGTGAGAGTAATTGCGGAAGTGCACATGGAATCCCAAAGCTCCTCCACATCTACAGCAGACCGCAACTGAGGTACACGTCGCATCGTTGCCTTTTCAATTACTGCGAAACCAGCGATGCCTTCCAGTAGACTGTTGAGTGATGGTTCTTCGTCGCCATCAACGTGGATGGAGGTCGGTATCAAGAGATCTTTTTGCTGACGCCTTGTTGCGGCGTAGTCGGCCCGGAGTTTGTCGCTTCTGCCAAGAGCCTGGTGGATGTGCAGACATTCATATAAGGGCTGGAAGTCCACTTGAAGCTCCTCGTTGTCGAGGACGTCGAACTCTTCGGCTTCGTCATATACTAGTTCAATCGCGGAGTTCAGCTTGAAGTTGCTGAGGGTATCATTGTTGTCCGATCGATCCTTGTGTCTTGACCGCCTCATCTCTGTATGATAAAATGCTACTTCACCCAGGAACTGTGAGGTCTCACGGATGCGGAAAAGCCACGTATTTAAATCGTTCATGACGGCGTCGCCTATCGACTTTTGAGAAGCCGGAATGGACTTTTGGATCATATCTGCCAGTTGTTGCTGGGTGGCATACTTGTTCTGTATTATCGGGATCAGATGCTCGTTCTGCAGGTCCTCCAGCGACTTCAGAGCGGCATAGTATCTTTTCTTGCGGATCAACTCGTGCGCATGGTTGACCGCATGCAGTATCTTGAGAGATCCATTCAGCGCATCAGAAGCATCCGAGACGTTCTGCCGAATAGCCCTCTTGTCAACCAACTTCTGCTTCTGCTCGGCCAGCTCCTGAGTGCTCGACTGTATGGATTGGTTCAACTCGAGGATCTCGGCGGTCAGGTTGATAGTGCCCTCGCGGACCTTTTGGAGCTGGGTGACAGAACTCAGAAATTCCTCGTGCTTCGTCAAGCCGATGTTTTCGATCTCGGCCTCGCGGTCCTCGGCATAGTGGGAGAGGCTCTGGGCCAGAGAGCTGGTCCGATTACTGGTGCTGGCATCTTTCAGAAGGGGGATGAGTTGGTCAAGAAAGTCCGTGTCGGAAGAAGTCAAGATGATCTGTGAGGAGTTGTTAACCGGCAACCATGCCGACCCTGAGTACGACGGATCACTGACCTCCCCAACGGCAGAGCCGTAGTCGTCGAACGTCTGAGCCCTTCGTGGCATCCTGAGATCACTGAGGCAGTCGCAGCTACTAAGAAATACTCTCGATTGCAGGGACGGCGGCACCAGGAATGGAGTGTGGGGGTCCCTCTCCTGTTCAGCAGGGGATGGTACGCAATCGCAACATCAGAGACACTGCATGCGCTGCGCCTATTGGATCAACGTCAATCCAGGGACGAATGGTTCTTGTGAGGAGACTGAAAAGTGTATTGTCCTGTTTTTCCTCAAGGACGACCAGCATCAGTGAGAGCCTTGGATGTTGTCGGCTTTGGGTTAGAAATGCACTTGGGATGAGGGCACTCTGAGACGGTTGCAGTTGGACTGGTAGAGCTGGGTAGGCACATGCGCATCATACTGGGATGGTAAAGGAGCTCTAGGCAGCAGGGATAGGTCAGGCAGCTGAAAGGTACAGGGGTAGGCAACATGAGCCTCCAGACAGACGTCTCCCAGCCGCTGCCAGCTGTCGCTGACTACACATCTACTTCGTCCTTGCTCCGAAGGCCTCATCCACTGCCCCCTTTTCAATCACCTGTGATTGAGACGGACTGAACGCTCTAAATCTTCCATTTTCAGGGGGTCTTCAATTTTTCTACTGGTTTGAGGGCATTCCAAACATGTTCAGTGCCTACTAGGTAGGTTCATAGGCAGACATGTGGGCACTGTGTCTGCAAAGCCCCAATGCCGAACCAAGATGATCCATCAGGATGTCGATTCTCCAACTGCACCCACGTTCCCAGGGTCTTACTCGAGATTCTCTTGCTTGACGGCTCATAACTGGCTGCTGAAGTATTACTGGCATAGTAATCGTTCTGTGACACGGTCTCAAGATCTTACCTGTGCACAGTCGCTGGCAACGCATGGGACTGATTCTGGCTCTCTTACCACTCTAATGGGGAACATGAGGTCCTGTCTACTTCTTAAGTACTGCCCATATCACTTGGAAGTGAGTTCCTAAGGATCAGGCTTGATTTTCTCTAGAATTCGAGCAGATATAAAGCACAATGCTGAGGAAATGCGGAGTGTTGACACTGCAATTCCGCACTGCCTGGCAAGAGTTTCAAACACCATTAATTACAAGTGCTGGACAAAGCAGTGGCAATGGACCAAGAAACCTAGAGAGCGAGGCAGACTGTGGCTGGCAAATTGCTAACGTGGGCAGTCCAAGGGGAAGGAGCCTTTGACCACCCCTGATGGCTGCCGAGCTGGTGATCAACAGCTGTGGAGGCAAACGATCATGGCAAGTGATGAAATAGACCTTGGCTGGTCGTGGGAATGAATACATCCAGTGAATTCCAAGTGAGCCCTCTGCAGTCCTTGTGATTTTTACATCCTTCTTTCCTGTCCTTCTTTCCTTCCCTGCCTACATCCTTAGGCACAGACCTCATGCCTTCCGTCCCTCTCACTTCACTACTTGTTTCCAGGACTGCACCACCGTCGTGACTGCCCTCCTTGAACCAACAACAGTCTGGGCCTCTGCCTCCTGTTTTCCGTTTCTCTGCCGTCTCACTCTGCACCTCCCTTTTGGACTTTTGGAATTTGGACTTTTGGACTTCTGGACAACAATATCACCGCCTCTCCACCTCCTTACCCAACTTCAGTCTCTCTTTCAAGTGGTGTTTGTTCTCTTCACCAGTCACCCTCCACCTCTTCCTATCTCCAGGTCAAGCAACTCAAACACCTCTCCCCTGCCGTGATCACCTCATATTTCACTTGTAGCACTCCCTCTTCTAGCATCCTCGGGAATCAATAGCATCTATACCCATTCCGGCAACTGGAGCAGCCAACCAACGTCAACTCTGCCACTATGGCTCAGCCACAGGAAGCATTCCATCCGTCTTCACCTCCCAGCGAGGGCGGTGCTGACTCATACAACCATGAGGGCACACCAGACACCCGTCTGACAGCCTTCTCCCCCCTTGAGGATTCTTCCAAGTCCTCCCGCCTCCTCAGTGCTATCAGTCTGGGTGATGGAGACGGCAGAGCCCAAGCCGTAAAATTCCAGGGTCCCGCCAGTTTTCACCACGTTACCTCTCCAACCTCGTTTGTTTCTGGTGCCAGAGACAAGGACCCCTTTATCAGCTCCCCTGCCGAGAAGCGTCAAACGAAGCTGTCAGCTACTGCCTCGACTTTCCAGCCTCTCTCCACTCCGGTCGTTTCCACACCCGTTGTTGCCTACAGCTCGTCTAGTGTCACTCCCAAGCCCTTCGGACGTGCGGCGGCCACAGTTTCGATATGCCCAAAGACTGGTCTGCTACTGGCGCCCGGCCTCAGCCACAATCTCAATTTGACCCGTTCCTTGCGTGTCTCCTCCTCGGATGGTGTGAATGTCGATGCAGTCAAGCAGTACCTACAGGTGAGTGTTGCTTTTTCTACTGGTGGATATGCACTGACCCTTTACGACAGACTCTCGAGGAACGTGGCGCTCCCTTCCAAGGATGTCCTGATCCCCCATTCGCCCACGGCCTAGACGAGGTATACATCCGAGCCACAAACATCAGAGATGCTTCTAGGATTTTGAGCGGATCCAACAGCAATCCCGAGAGCTGGAAGATCGAGTGTATCTCAGCTCAGGATTTCAACAAGGTTTTTAAGACTTTTTCTGTTCCCATTGCCAACGGCAGATGCTGACAGTAGTCCAGGCATGTGGTGTCGATGTTGCCAGCAAGCATGAAGGCCAGCAAACCTTGACCATTCTACTCTCTGCTGATCTGAGCGAGTCTCAGATCGAGGCCAACATCCTCACGTACTTCAATGATCGTGGAGTATACGCCCTTGAACATCAACCATCCAACATCGCAGATACGCTTCATTGGGTCATCGAGTTCGACGCTGTCGATTCCACCTGGGCCAATGAGACTATGGAGAAAGGCTGGGTCTCGGTTAGTTCTCCAGATAGAAAAGCGACCGATTGAGCGCTGCTGACCCAGATTTGCAGGTTGGAAGCGTTTTCTATATGATGATGTCGCCTTTCGGCCTGGATGACAGAACTCCACCAGGTGTGAACTGCTTCGCCCAGTTGCAAACACCTATAGTCACCAGCTCTGACCATGTCGATGTCACGAGCGGACTAGAGAACATGTCACTGGTTAGCTCCCAGTTGGCCATGCAGTCAATGGCCGCAACTATGTTTCCCTCGTCTGTCCCCTTTGGCGGTCCGATGCACATGACCTCGTGGCCCATGTACCAATGGCCCCATGCTGTGCAGTCACCACAGACTAGCTATCCTGGCTTCATTTCCCCTGGGTCTATTCCAGCTGCTTCTCCCTCGACCTTCCAGATGCCAACAGCCTCTTCGCACCCTTCTCCAGGCCCGGGAACGCCAAGAAAAGACGTTTTGGGTCGGCCGATCCAACCTTTTTACCGCTCAGAGGGACGTCGGACCACTGCCATCCGCATCAATCGCACTCAATTCAGCCCACCAGGCCCTCACCATAACCATGTCGACATCAATAGAATCAAAGCAGGCACTGATGTCCGCACCACGGTATGTCTTGCATTGCTTGATCTGCCATCTTCCGCCCCAACTAATGACCATAGATCATGCTCCGAAATATTCCGAACAAAGTGGACCAAAAGATGCTCAAACGCATCATTGATGAGTCAAGTTGGGGCAAGTACGATTTCATGTACCTGAGAATCGACTTCGCCAATGACTGTAACGTGGGGTACGCGTTCATCAATTTTGTCGACCCTCTCGACATCATTGATTTTGTCAACAGGCGGGCCAACAAGCGATGGAATTGCTTCAGGAGTGACAAGGTTGCCGAGATCTCGTATGCCAGTAAGTTTGTGTTCTTGTTGGTAATGATTCCAGATACTGATCTTTATCCAGCCATTCAGGGCAAGGATTGCCTCGTTCAGAAATTTCGCAACAGCTCTGTGATGTTGGAGGCACATCACTACCGTCCCAAAGTACGTTAAATCCACTCGCGAGGAATATCACTTTGATAATGCTGACGGCAACAGCTTTACTACACCACCAATGGGCCCGTGCCAGAATTGGCTGGTTGTGAAGAGATATTCCCTGTGCCGGACAATCAGTCTAAGATGAAGCGAAGCTGTGAGAACGCAGAGCATGTCGGTGAGTGAAAGAAAATCCCTCTTGGTGACTACAGGCCAAGTAACTGAATACTTCTCGACGTCAAGGTCTCTTCACCCCTAATGCTGGCCAACAATTCCGTGACGAGCAGCGTCACCGCCGATCCCAGTAAGTTTTTCGATTGGAGCATGTCTTCTTCAGGAGGCTGATTGGCGCAGATATGATCGAGGTACTCGGCTCGCGGCACTTGAAGAGTGTGATACCTTCGACATGTACCCTCAAGAGGCCGTCCAGTAGTTGGACTGTCACCTTGAATGTCTCCCAGACCGCGGCGTCATCAAGACGATTTATGCATTTAACCTCGCAAAGCACCACACGACTCTCTTGCTATTTATGAAACCGACTCTGAGCTTCGATGCGAATTTTGACAAGTTTGGCAATCTTTATCCAGCAACCAAAAGTCTTTTTTTTTTTTTGCCAAATGCTTGTGTGGTGCAACCAGGCCTTTCACCAATCTTACTGATGTTGCGTATGGCATGTTGGCCCACATTTTCTGCATCTTCTGCCAAGAGGTGTGCTAGATATTGGTCTCACAGAGTGGAGTGTCTTGGCCTAGGAGCCAGTTGGGGTTGGCGATACGTCTGGCAAAAGCATGAAAGACATCAGCCCACGTGCGTCGTTCTATGTCGATGGCACCAGTCTCATAGAACTTGGAGGGTAGTCACTGCTGGGATGTAGCCTAAAACTCAACTATTCACCCACCTACTCACAATAAATTCTTTTTGCTGCGCTCTATCTCTCTCACTCAAATGCAGCATTGACGTTCAGATGTCTTTAGCTGCGTGACACAGGACTTTTGCAACGCATCAAGTAACTCTCTCATGAATTAGCGTATTACATGAGATTTACGGCTCCCAGGAGAAAGACTTGGGTAGAAAATGAAGCAAGATCGCGAGTATTGCAGTCGAGTAAATTGTTGACATGTCTTTCCTCAGCTCGACGCAGGACTTCGGCGGCTTTGGACCATCGCTCATCGAAACTCACCAAACACAGGCGGCATAGAATTTGCTTCTTTCGGCCCTTAATCGTTATTCTGCCTCCAATTTTGACAGATGTTTGCGCCATTGACACTGTATTTTCATCTTGGGGAACAAACATCATCACCATGCTAAATGACTTAGACATCTTCGGTGGAGATAACTCACATTTTCTTTTTGATCAAAGAAATAGACAGGGAAAGGGCACACCAGAGCGAATTTTCCTAAATAGAGGCACGTAATCGCCGCCAAATTGCTCCCATGTGGTATGAAAGCCACTCTCGGTCGAAATAGGGATGATTTGGAGTTGTGATTCTTGGCGGATTCCTTACCGAGGCCTCGGGGACTATTAATGGATCTCAAAGACCATCCGTATCTAGGCAAAGCATTTTGAAATCATATGGCAAAGCTGAAAGGCAAGAGATGAGGTCTCCAAAATGAACGCCAGGGAAGAAAGTGAAATCAAAAGGTAAGAGCCGCCGTGTGTATTTTACAATTATTTTCAAGTCTGTCACCACAAATCTTCGATGAAGTCGTCGGGATGGATTGTTTGTCTTATGAATGCGGAAATTGCACGTATGCAACACTTGAGATATCCCTTTCATACTTGATGAAAGAGAGATTCAATGATCGTTTGAATTTAGACAATCATAGTCAGTTGCAACATTATCTTTGCGTAATTATTCATATTAAGTATGCTGGAGGGCAAAGCAACTGCAGGTCTCGGGTTCGACAAACAATCCGTGGTATAGATAGATGTCAAAATTAGTGATCACTTGCTGATACTAGTCCCTCCTGGAAATTTCTGACAAATTCCATGAGAGGAAGAAGCTCTGAACGAAGGCTGTTGAGAGGTTAGCCAGATACATATGTCGAAGAAGTGGAAACGGCAAGGAAGGCCATAATGTTTTCAGTGCATGAAGTTTCATATACAATTCTGTCTTCCATTCAAGCGATACCTATATAGCATACCTCCACTCTGGCCTTTGTCTCCCTGGATCGATACTAGCCACCTCCCCACGATCCATTCTCCGGTTAAGCCTCGCAAAGTGTGCCCTCATACCGACAGCCAGCAACGCCAGCAACGCAATGAATGACGCACAGGTGAGCAGGCCTCTCTGGTACACCGGTGCGTCTTGCGCGCGGAAAGCAACGGAACTAATTATACCGCCCATCGGGATCGCAGTAGCAAACATGCCCAGACGCATCGCTCTTCCCGTGGATGTAGGGCTGTTGCTCGCGATCCACTCAGCCACCAGCGGCGGCGGCGTGAATGTACCTGCCATCAGGAGGTACGTCAGGAAATATCCCACGTCGACCTTGCCGCCGGAGAGGTTCATCGAGGCGAGCAGGATCCATGCCAAGCAAGCAACCGTCGCGAAAGAGGAGATCAGCACAGCACGCTGCTGAATACGGTTGTTGAGGAACGTGGCCCCCAGCTGGCAGGCCATGGCGGTGAGATGCGGTCCGATGGTGAACAAGTTTGCGCGGACTGAGTCCCTGGTGAGGCGCCTAATCATGGAAGGCAGGAAGTTTGCTGCGCCCGTCAGCGCCACGCCAAAGCTAAGGGCCATGAGCGTGAAGGCCCAGCTCTCCCACTGCAGCAGCGCGGCCCGCGCGTCTGCCCAACGGAACCGCTCCAGCTCCTCGCCGGCGTCGAGAGTGCCCTCCTCGAGCCGCGCGCGGGCGAGCTTCTTCTCCTCGGGCGAGAAGAAGCGGCTCGACTCGATGCTGCGCGGCAGCACGGCAAAGAGCACGAGCGACATGCCCACCGTGATGGCGCCCTCGATGAGGAACAGGTACTGCCACCCGGCCAGCGCGCGACCCCGCCACTGGAACACGCCGAACGAGATGAGCCCGGACACGGCGCCCGCGACGTTGACGGCCGAGAAGAAGCAGGCGATGCGGAGGCTCAGCTCGCGGCGCGTGTAGAACAGGCTGCCGTAGTAGCTCGGCAGCGGCAGGAAGGCGGCCTCGAGCACGCCCAGCACCATGCGGCAGGCCAGCAGGCCGCCGAAGCTCGTCGCCGCCGCGCAGGCCATCGCGACTGTGCCGAAGCAGAACATGGCTAGCGGCAGCACGCGCGACGGGCTGAAGGTCTTGGCTAGGAGGGAGAACGGGACCGAGGAGAGCGTCAGCGGGATGTAGAAGAGGACCAGCAGGAGCTGGAACTGGTTGCCCACGAGGTGCAGGTCGCGCTCCAGAGTGTCTGATTTGGCGTTGCCGATGTTGGAGCGGTCGATGGCGTGGGTCAGGAGACCACATGCTGGAAGACTTATTAGTATTCTAGTTTGACGAAGCTATCGCGTGTAAGTCCGAGTAGCGGGTGTATGGACCGTAAGTCGAGGCCACATACCAAGGGCTGGAAGAACCAGCAGGTCCGTCTTGCGGAGGAGCTTCTTCTGAACCTCCTCATCGAGAGGATGTGTCAGAGTAGACGACGAAGGATTGCTCTGCAGTCCCAAGTCCGTCGCCTTCTCCGCGGGAGATAATTTATTGTCATCCGATATCACCATCGTGTCTGTGGTCTCCGAAGCTCTTGCATCCAAGGAGTTATTGGGTGTACACCAATCCAGACAGTCGCCATAGGTCAGACTTATACAGACCTACGATCAGCCTAGGGCTGCTAAAGATTATAAAGAGCCTCATTAATGCCCGTTTATGTGTCAAGATGTGTCAGTTTCAGATCGGCCAGTCATTGTACATGATCGACTGAATTGCCCGTAGGGCTGCTGGGAACATGTGTTTTGCCAAGCGTATCATCGCCGCTTCATAGGCCCATGCGGGACTACACCTGTATCGATGCGCTCTCGGGGGGTTTTAAGCTTATCGCTTTAGCATTGTTCCCCGAAGACAAGATATCCATGCCTTCTTTTTACAGCACGTGAACTGGGCTATAGGCATGAATACCCCAGATTCCTATTTTGAAGTGGCTATCCTGGTTAAGAAACGCCTCAGACAAACACGTTACACATATATACGCTTCAGGTTGCGAATCAAACTCGTCTGCGCCGACCGCAGACAATGGGGAGGGAAAGCATACGATCGTGTCCATCTCGACCGGAAACTTCACGATGAATCCAGACATAACTTGAAACCTCGCGGGTCCCCACGAAGGCGATGAGGGGCAATCGGCAAGAGTAAGGATAAAGCATCTAGCACCATTCCGGCGCCAGCGCGCTTTCCTCGAACAGTAGAGCAAGACGTCGCAGCGGAGGTCGCAGCAATACGAAGAAAAGTTGCTCAAATGTTCAGTGTTATTGCGCTAAGAAAAAAACAAAAACAAAACAACGCTATCAAGTATGCTATCATCCTGGCCCTTGCTCCGGGAGGGCCGGTAGAGGTTTTCGTGAGGACGTTGTGCCCAGATCCGACAGTGGTGATCGTGTCAGAGGTGGTTTGCTTGGTCCTATGGTATCATCAACGCCGTCAGAGTCATCTATTCGTCGCACATCCTCCAGCTCAATTGTCGTCTCCCTCGAGTCGAGATAGGGCGCGGAGGCGCTATCCGAGAACTCGTCCTCGTCGTCCCCCTCCTCATCTTCGCCGACCTCGATGGCCACCGTTGACATCGGGTCTCCCCGTACAGGCTCCAAGGCCTGTGGTGTTGTATTATTGGTCTCGTCGGACCCTTGGTTATGCCCGTCATGCTCGAAAAACTCATCGTCCGGCGTGAGTTCGTTAATTCGGATCTTTGGGGCTGTTTGTGGACGTGAGAGCCGTGGTGGAGGCGTGCCGTTGTCGTTGCTATCGAACTCCTCGGACGTGGGTGTCAGCGGCAGCACCTTGTCCGTGTATGACACCCTATGGCGTGCGAGTCCCTGTCGGGGTACCGGAGCTTGCGCGCCTGCTGGGTGGAGAGTACCCAGGTTGGCATTTCGATCCGGCGTATTCGAGCGACTGAGGGATTGTGGCGAGCCGGGAGGCCAGCGCGGTGAGCCGAGGTACGAGTTGATAAACTGCGATGTGGATGTGATGGGCCACTGGTCGGCGCTCAGGCCACTGCCACCGCCACCGAAGACGCCTCGGCTGAACACGACCAGGACGAGACAGCAAAGCAGCAGTACTGACTGGAATATGGCCATACGCTTCTGAAAAATGACCTCATCCCTGAGTGCGATAATGTCGCGCTGCGACTGTTCGCGTTGTGTCTCCAATGCAATCACCGTTGACTGCCAGATCTGGTCATAGTCTTCGCGGACTCTGCGCAGTTCCGAGAAGACTGTACTGTTGAGATTATCGAGGAAAGAATCCACGCGTGAGATCTGCTTGCGTTCCATCTTCTTTAGAGCCTCCTGGAGAAACTTGGACTGTTCCTCGATGTATTGGAGCGAAAGAGTGGTATTAGACTCGAGGAATTGAAGTCGCTTGGAAACAGATTTGAAGAATGACTCTTGGACCGTGGGTGATGCGGGTGCGGTAGATGAAGTGCCGGTAGAGTTCTTGTTTTGGGAGCTGGTTCTCGAGGACTGCGGAGAGGAGTGACCAACGGCAGACTGCTTCGTAGACGATTTGGAAGACGGCGACTGTTGTGTCGAAGACGAAGCTGATGGTTTCGGCGGGGTCATGGATGATCTAAGACCAGATGCTTGTACTATTTTTTGAACGGTTTGTGTTGTGTTGGCCGCGGTGTCAACTCTATTGGATGTTGAAGCACGGGAAATGGATGATGTGGATGTATTAGAGGGGATATTGGCTGATGTTGAGGAACTCAGTGAAGACGAAGAGGCAACCGTAGAAGCGACGGTGGAATCCCCGGCCGTCACAGAAGCCCCAGCATCCATGGTGCTCGGGGCAGACCGAGAGGAAGAAGAGATGCTGTTGTTAGGTAAAGCTGATGGAGAAACATCAACCGTCTGTGTTGTTGTAGGTGTGCCAATGCCACATGTATCGTATGAATAATCATTGAACAGAGGAGGATACCATGGAGAGAGTTGGTGCTCAAGAGACGATTCGTTGATTGCAGCAGGAGCTGGAGTTTCTGCCGCAAGGGTCGACTCAGGCTCTGCCTCGGGGGGATTTTGGTGAACGGACTCCTCCTCTGGGACCGCCTCGGGACCACTGATCGTCTCGGCTGGTTCTTCGTCTTCAAGGCCTGCCTCGCCATCCTTCCAGGAATCCAACATCCGAGTTCCGTGAACACGGAGCAAAGAAACAGGGCAGTAATATTCGTTACCGTAATGTGACAACAGTTCGATCCGCATGTACTTTGCCCATATCTTGGGATTCTCAACCAGAAATGATTGTATATCTCTCGAGTTCCTCGCCTGAAAGGTCCCCAGATCCTTCCATTTTTCCATCTTGACTGGGTACTTGTCGCTCACGCTAACGCGGAAAGTACGTATCATGCTGGAGAAGAACTCAAAGTTTGCCAAAACGATGGTGTCCACGAGAATGTCCTCGCTGAGCTCGACAATAACGAACTTGTTCTCCTGAGAGCATGTGAACAGCATATAGGAATCCTTGTTTTCAACGAGGATCGCCTTGGCGTTTTGGGCACCAGGGCTGGTCTTCAGAACCGTTGCGCCACCATCAAATGACGAATACGAAAATCTTTCTTTGCATGTCTTTCCAGCGTCCTTCGGACGACGATAATGGGCGACGCCATCGTCATACACAGTCGTGTCCTTCACGTCTGCACTTGGCGCGTCAGTGGAGACAGTGCCGCTCCTGGAACTAGCAGTGGCCGTCATCTCGGAAATCTTGTCCGACAAAACGTCAAAGTCCAGCGAGATCTCGCCGTCCTCACCCCAGCCATCGAGACCACCGCCCACGCTGGGATCAGCCTCTCGGGCCTCGCGGCGCTTCCTGTCTTTCAGATCGGCTAGGTCTTGACCCGACTTCTTCAGCATCATAGCTTTCCACTCATCAAAGGACATGAACGACCCCGTGGCAAGATCCTCGGCATCTTCCTCCGCCTGCTTAGCTGTTGTGTCCTCGCCATGTGTGCCTCGCTTTTCCTGCTTGGCATTCTGATCGGTCGATGCGTCGGGCTGGGTGCTATTCCCCGGTGAAGTTTCTTCCCGATGCACACTCTGTGTCGCCGCTGGGGCCTCAGTCGTAGAGCCGGGCGAAGATGTTACAGTGGCTGAGGAAGCATTGCTCGAGGCCGTAGGTTGCGATGCAGACCACGCTGTTGGCAGACAGAGCTGTGGAAGAGTGTGGGTAATGTAGTTGATTGTCCTGGCCTCGCAGAGTCCGGTGGAAGCACCTAGTGAGGCGCCGGTGGAGCCATGTCCGGCAGATAGGCCGAGGGGCCCAAGGAGGAAGAGGGCCCAGAGGGAGGAAGGGCTCATGAGTCGAAGTCGCATCGTAGCTGTTGGCAATCCATAGTTGTGGCAGCGAAGCGTGCTGTCGTGGGAGAACGAACAAGCTTGTCCTACATAAAAGAAACTTTTGACAGGATCGTCGTTGAGACTGCTCAAGCCTGTTCGCAAGACTGTTGAGGCTGGCAGGAAAAATCAAAGGCCTGTTCTGGACCAACAAAGGTGTCCAATGTCCAAGAAAGTGCAAGTCCGTCGTCATTTCTGCAGGCCAGCCCTTACTTTACTCCATTGAGCCCCTAATCAATCCCAGACAGGGATCCAGCCCCGAATTGCCGCCCGTTAAGCTCGGGGTGGCACTTGGGGCACGTTGGGGGTCCTGAGTCCAGGCCCGAGACCCTGCCTGGCACGCCTGGGCATGCCAGATCACACTGCACGGGGCGCCACGTGCACCGGGCATGCTGGGCGGATAGGTGGGAATCCAACTTTACTGCTACTTTCAATCTGCATGACGGAGTGCGAGCCAGATCCACGAGATCCACACCTAAGCTCGGCATTTTAAACCACTGCTTGCCAGCTGTCCTGACTACTTACTCACCCCTCGCCAGCCTTAGAAACAATCCTCCTCCTCCATGGCGTAGCACCAGGCCGTTTAGATTCCGATCTCCGCCCCCTATCGCCTACCATGTCAACCCAGAGGCTGAGTTTTCTCTACCCGCACTTGTTTCGCACTGCGAGACTGGGCGAGTCTGCCGCAGGAAGCAGAAGCGGCCGTTGTCGGAGACGAGCCATTCCCGCTCCCAACGGCTCCTCCCACCAGCCTCGACATGCTACAGCGCCCTTTGGAACCTCCACGACGTCCAAGAAGGCGAGCTTCGCGCCTCGATCGGGCAAGGGCATCGAGCCCAAGCCCTTGGGCTCCGTACAGGATGCTCCCGCCCTCGAATCGCACATGACGGGTTCGAAGCAGCCACTGGGGAAGGTACAGGCTGCGCCAGTCCTTGAGTCGGATATGAAGGCGTCAGCTGGGTCCTCTCCCGCTCCCGAGAAGAGCACTGGGGGAACAGGCGCCAGGGAGAGCACACCCCAGCAGAAGAAGGACGCCGCGAAAGCCCTGGATCCAGCTACGGATAAACCCAAAGAGACTCTCAGCTCACCAGGCGTCTCCTCCTCAGAGAAGCAAAAGGAAGAAGGCGGCTCCGGATCACAGGGTCAGGAGGGGCCCCCCAAGGCGAAGCGCGCAAGCGGGCCAATGGACGCAGTCTTGCACATGGAACCGCCCGAGGCGCAGAAACCCGAAGACAAACCCCCGCGACTCGCGCCGGCCCCCTACGTCCACCACTTCGACAGCTACTCGCTGGTCAAGCAGCTCGAGGTGGGCGGGTTCACGCAGACGCAGGCCATCACGGCGATGAAGGCGGTGCGCGCGCTGCTCGCGCTGCACCTGGACAAGGCGCAGGGCGGGCTGATCAGCAAGAGCGACGTCGAGAACGAGACGTACCTGTTCCGCGCCGCGTGCGCCGAGCTCGGCACCGAGGTCAAGAACAACCAGCGCGTGTTCGATGAGCAGCTGCGCCAGCAGCGCACATTCCTGCAGCACGAGGTGGACAACACGACCCAGGTGCTGAACCAGGAGCTGGCCACGCTCAGCGATAACGTCAAGGGCATGTTCAACGACCGGAAGATGGCCGTCAGAGAGGAGCAGAAGGCCGCAGAGAGCGCCGTGAGTTTTTGACACCCGTCCCCAGCCCCTCACCTCCCTTGGGGGCCTAGTGAGTCGATTGCATGGCATCGATATTGGTGAACTAACACGGAAACCTTCCCACAGACCCAACAAATAGCCTACAAGATTAGCGTCATACTGAACAGCGAATCCAAGTCCGAGATCGAGGCCGTGCGCTGGGTTCTGGCACGGCGCGCCGTCACCGGCCTATTCTTCATGGTGACTCTGTCGCTCCTCGTGCTGCGGGTCAGTAACGTCGTCTCGCAGAAGGAGAAGAAGGAAGAGGAGAAGGAGAAGCAGGAGGCCGCAGCCATCAGGAAGAGCGACGGCAGCAGGGACGTGGCCCAGGCGCCGGACGCCGCGGAGATATTGGCGGCGAACTAGGAAGAGATGTATATGTTCACACTACACAGTGCATAGAGATACCCCGGGTTGAGAGATAGAACATATATCAACGTTAACGTTGCGTGCCAAATGCGGCGTTGCAAACTCGTAAAGAAACTCGCTAGGATTGGTGCTGTGCTTCCGCGATTGCAGCTTTGGCGGTCGACGAAGTGCACAGTCATCTGCCTCTGGCTTTGCTGACCTGCAGCTGCAATCGGTCTTCCCGAACACTTGGCCTCAGTTCCTACTGGCTTGCAGTTGTACACAACACACGATTGTAAAGAAAACATTAGCAGCCTACCACAAGCGTCTCGTGTCACATTTTCGTCGCGAAACGTTAGCTGAGTAACCGATCTGAGAAGGAGTAGATCAATTCATAATCGCATTGTATGCACTACATTGCTATACACGTCTGTAACTGTGAATTTGGTTGTATATATGCGTTTAAGTCATGGTATCAATGTAGCGTAACAAATAGACTGCATCTCGGCCGTGCATCTAGCCTTTCATCAATTGCCACCAAAGTTCATCTTGAGCGCGATGGTAGGCTGCCCAGAGCCCGAGTCGGTTTCCTTTTCGACGTTCTCATTCGTCCTCCCGCTCTTGATTACCTCCTCCATGAACGCCTTCTGGCCGTCGCTCATGCCCGCCACGATGCCCCTGAAGCTGGCCTGCTCGACCGACGCCAGCTCCAGCAGCCGCGCGCTCGTCTCGCGGTAGATGTTCTTGTCCTCTGGGCCCTCGCTCGCGGCGCGCGACAGCAGCGTGGGGAGCACCAGCGACATGGCGATGGCTATGTGATCTTTGGACACGACGCCGACGTACTGCGAGAGCGTGTGTGCAACCAGAGAGCGCGCATGCTCCGGGTCCTCGCGGTCTGTGGTCGTCACGAAGGCGATCAGGCGCGGTAGGAGGAACCGGGAGATGGTTTCATCGGCCACGGTTGGCTTGCTTTGGAGGAGCAGCGACCGAACGCAGTTCGTCGCAATCTTCGCAGTCTGTACTCAATGTTAATAGAAAGCAGGCGATGGATCAACTGGAGCAACTTACCATGCGATCCGTGAGACAATCCACCAACTCCTCCAGGAACTTGGCCACGATGGGGTCGTTGGCGGAGAGGTGATTCTGCCCGCCTGTGAACAGGATGGTGATAGCCAGAAGGCTGTTCTTGACATTGCTGAGGTCTGTCGGCCTTTCCCGTCTCTGCGAGTGGAGGTAAATTGACAAGAATCGTCGCAAACAGCCCTGAAGCTGGACATCTGTAGGGCCACTGTTTCCCTCCCGCGGGCCAGCCATAGTTGCGAGGAAGCGTTTCAGTGTTGGCAGAGATTGCGGTACAATAATTTCCTGGCACGAGGGTGTCGATAAAATTGTGGCGAAAATGTGGATCAGGCAAGCATGCAAGTCCGTCTTGATGACAGCTGGGAAGACCTCAGCAGCATCGACCAGGGCGTTCAAGGAAGTACGGATGAGCAGAATAGCCTCTTCGGTCAGGACATGGCGGACCGGTTGGTTCGCTTCTGTCAGATTGGGCAAAAGCCCGGCCAGCACCAGCACGATAATACGTGTCAACTCAAAGAGCTGCTCGATATCCTCGGAAAGCTCGCCATTGTCTTCCTCCGCCGATTTCCTGGCCGCAGGATGCGCGACACAGAGCGCTCTGGCAATCTCCACAATGACGCCTTGCACGTCCAAGCCATCAGTCAACACAAGCCGATCCAGGAGATCCATAGTCTCCGAGAAGATGGCCTCTCTGTAGATTGCATGACCGGAGACACTCGGATGCAGGATCTTCTTAAGAGCTTGCAGGATCTCGAGTGTTTGCTCCTGACGAGCAAGCGAGTCTGCTTGGCCCGGTTTAGCAGCAAGAGCCTCGAACGCGATACCAAAAAGCACGAAGAAGAATGCCAATGGCTCGTCGCGGTAGTTGATATCTGACCCCCTGGAATGGCCATTAGTCGCAGCGTCTGCAGTCGTCTTGCCATCGAGCGCATCGAACACGAATTCGCTGTCCTGTCCGATCAGACTTGCGATGGCATCCACAAGCTTCAACCACGAGTCCTGATAAAACTTAAGTAGCGTTTCTCGGTTGAGAGCCGCGTAGATAGTGTCCAGACTACCGGACAACGATGGTGGGCCCAGTGTCATCGAAATGTCCGGCTCGAACCTGAGTCGAGCGAATTCCCTGAGCGACTCCAGCCACAGTGGAGTCAACATGCCAATGTGCGCTTTCAACACTTCAAGCAAGTAGGGTTGCTCTGTACTTGCAACTTGCAATTCTGCCCAAGCCGAAAAGACAGCCATCTTGACCATGACCTGGGCGTTGGAGCTCAGTCCCTTCAGCTCGCCTATACCGGCGTTGTCATTTTCGGTGGCAAAGTTCTCGAGAGCGCTCACAAGAGTCTTTAGGATCCTACCCATGCGATCGACGTCCTTGACAATGCCAGTGGCAATAAAAGCTGCACACACATTGACAGCCTCTGACGCCAGTTCGGGCGACGAATCAGCAGCGAATGCGGGCGTCAGTGCAGAGCTAATCTGAGCTTGGTACTGCTCCAAAAGCATTGCCTCGTCAAAGTCCGGATCAGGGGTCTTTCCAAACATCTTTAGCACTGCACCGATGATCTTGAGGCCCCAAATGCGCTGCTCGAGGACACCAGAAGTAGAGGCAGAGAATGCCATGCGAACAACATCTGCGATCCTGGACTGCAGCGCCAGCTGGGCTGCTGACTCTCCATTCGTCATGACATCCTTGTTGATGAGAATGAAGACATCGTTGAGGAGAGTCATCGCAAACGCAATGACTTGCCACCTCAGTGGTTCCACATCGGATCCCGAACCACCCTCTTTGTCATCCTTCGCTACGCCGCCCGCAGCCGCGAACCCAGCCACTTCTTCATCCTGTATGTCAAGGGCTGCAGTAGCCTTCCTGGTCAAACCCTGGATATCGGCGGCGGCCTTGGGTCTTGTGAGCTTCAACACGCCTTGAAACCTCTGAAGCCAATCCGCTGTGTCTGTCAAGCAGGTCTGGCGCATCCAGTTCTGGATGATATTTCGAATTCCATCGTGGTCTGGGTTTGCGTCGAGTGCGAGCCACAGGTGGTCCTCCAAACCTGGTTCTGCAGCTCGTATGACATCGTGTGGGTCGCGCTTCATGATGTTGTAAATACCGTCAATCGCGACGTCTCGTAGTGCAGAATGACCCGTGTTCAGGTACTTCTGGAGCAACTTCACGTAATCGGCGAAGTACATATACCCTGGCGCATAGAGAGATAGGTGTTCCAGACACCCAAGACTTGCAGTTTGAACTTGGGTGTCTTCTTCCTCTTGAAGATATCCGACCAAGGTGAGTATAAGCTCCCTGGACTTGCTGATATCCTGCAAGTCCGGGCCAAGCACGTTAATCAGGGAGTCAACACATCGTGTAATAGATGCCGTAGTGGACAGCTCCAATTCCAGGTTCATGGAGATCGCAGATGCGACCTCTGGGTTGTGCGTGTCAGATACGTAGAGCTGAGCAAGCATTCCAAGCGCGCTTGAGACGTATGGAGAGAAACCCAAGCCAGCTGCATCGGCAGCACGTGCCAGGGCTTCCAGAGCCCAGAAATGCACTGTCGGATGCGGATCGTTACAGAGTGACATGAGTATACCAAGGATAGTCTTGAGGTGATACCCAGCAGCCATGCCGCCAACTTTGGCTTGAATGCAACCTAGTGCCATAGCACATCCTGCTCTGGCACTAGGCTCTCGGTTGACCACGATTGTATCAACGAGGAACTTGATCTCTGAGTTTGTGAAAGCATTGCCGCAAGCGTTGCATAGGCGGGCAACAGCTGCGTAGCCTAAGCTTCTCACATACTGATCTTGGTCGAGCACGAAACCCCTGATCATGTCTTGAAGCAGCTTCTCGACTTGCAGATTGGTTACATCTCCTGGAGGCGATTTCGTCTCCTTGACGGCGACCTTCAGCGTCGACAGAAATGCAGTCGCCACATTGACTTTGATGGCCGCTTTCCGCGCGGCGTCACGCTCGCCTGAGCCTGCTGCCATGAACGAGGCAATTTGTTCCAGAATACTCTCCTGGACTTTGGCTGGCGTAAGCGGGAATGCGAACGCAAACAACTGGATAGCCATGTTCACGACCTCGGTAGCCGGGGGATTGGTCAAACAGTTGAACGCTTCCTGTCCGCCAATGTAAAGGGTAGATGCGTCATGCTCCAGTGCGCCACATACAGGGGACAGCAATAAATTCTCCATTGCGTCTTCAGGGCTGTTGTCTTCTGTAAGGGATTGCTCCACTGCGCTTTCGTGCTGTCCGGGCAGCCTCTTGACACTGAATCCAGTGACGAGTCCGGTGACACCATATCCAGAGTTGTCACCGACATCCCAGATAGTCTCGAATGTGCCGGCGGAGCTCGCAATAGCCGCACTCAATGAGCTGGGAGAGTAATTTTCCGGGTCGGCAAATAGCGAAATTGCCAACGTGAGGAGATTCGACTGCAAGAGAGCCTCACTGCCTCCAGCTGGGCTCGTATTCACAAGTTTTATGTAGCATTGCATGACACGTCTCTGCACCATCATCTCGATGTCAAGAAGCTGCAGGGCCGGGGCCAGTCTCTCCGAAATGTCATCTGATGTCTTCTTCTTGGGCAAAGTCTTCAAAAAGGCGGTCGTGCTTTGCAGCATGGTCGCAATCCTTTTAGACACGTCGACCGTCAACAGTCGACTGTTGTACTCCAGAAATGCCAGTATGGATCCCAGAGCACACTCTCGAACGTGTGCAAGGAAGGATGCCTCTAGATAGTTTCGTGCCGACGTATTGTCCTTCGCAAGTGGCTTTGGCAGCGCATTCTTCCAGAGCAGGAGCAGCTGAGACAGATGAATCTTGACAAAGTTGGGCCCCAATGACATGAGACCTCCGATCAGTGTCCAAGCAACTTGGATCTGCGTACTGGCAACACGAAGTTCTTGCTTCCCACTGGTTTTCAGCAAATTGGTCGCCATCGTCAGAACACGGCTGTTGATATCGACAGAGCCGTACAGCGGCCTGGATGGACTTGCGCTGAGCGTGGCAGCTAGGCCATGGGAGAAGCCAGTGCATTTACGTTGAGAATTCCGCCCGGTTCCCAGCACTCCGAGTTCCCTGCTCAAGCTGTTCATACATACTGAAAGGCAGGGGAGCAACTGCTGCGGACACGCGAGGACAAATGTCTTGAGGCATGCCGAAGTGTAAACCTGAACTGTGTAGCTCGGGTGCTGGAGGACTTGCAACAATGCATCCCTGGCAGATTCGGCAAATGTGTTTGACGCTGAGCCAAGCGAGATCATTAGAGAGCCAAGCGCTCCCATCGCGGCGATCAGCATGTTCTTAGTTGGCTCCGGCCGCTCCTTCAATGCTTGCGGGTAATTCTTGAGGATTTCGTTGATCAAGACTTTGGCAGCATGTGACTGCCCAGTCTCGCCAAGTATCTTCTTGCCTACGACGTCTTGTAGCAAATGGTCGACAACGCGACGAGAGATGAGAAGACGGTAACGGTTATTTGTGATGTTGGGATTGCCGAGCAAGTCCAGGGTCAGGTTTTCGACAATCCTGAGGTAGTTAAGTTCCACAGCCTTCTCCCCAAGTCGCTGTAGCAGCGTGGCATAGCATATCCCGATGGCGGCCCTGGCCTTGTTGGACGTCGCCATGCGCCCGTACTGGGTAGATAGCGATTTCAACATGTCTCCGGGCGACAGTGCCAGATTTGGGTTTCTTTTGGTGGGCGCGGGGCTTCCAGGCCTCGACGGTATGTCATCTTCATCCTGCAGTGCGCCTGGTCCCATTGACTGGCGTTTCGCTGCCTTGGACTTTGGTTTCTTGACCGAGATTTCCTGAAACGTTTCTCCAGCAGAAGACTCAGAGTAGCCTCTGACAAAGGCTTCGGCAAGACACTCAGCAGCCGCTCGTCGGGTGGTCGACGATGTATGCTCAAAGGTCTTGAACATAGCCGTCTGAACCTTGTCGAAATCACTCGTGTTCTTGAAATAGTTTGTGTTCCGCATCAAAGACCGAAGACATCGGCAAGCCGCTGCGCCGACCAGGGCTCCCTTATCCGTAGAGGCGTGGTTTCGGCCCTGCTTCCATATGTCTCTTGCGATGGACTCGTCCATCATGCCGGCAACCATCTTTGCGATCTTCCCAAGCGCCGTGAAACACGCTGCGCGGAGGCCGGCATGATTCGTCGAGCTCTTCAGGAGCTTCAGCAGTGCCGTACAAGCCAGCTGGTGGTAGTGGGTGGTGCTGTCGCCGGCCGCCGCGAAGACGTCCCCGAGACAAGAAACGGCAGCATGTTTGGCGCGCACCTCTCCCTCGCCCTTAGATTTTCCGCTCGTTATTATGGCTACTAGATCGTTAATCGTTTCGACCAGGAGCTTCCGGTCTCCTTTCTCGAATATATGGGCCAGGCATTTCCCCAGGCTATTCCGTATGACACGGGTTGGCGGTGGCGTGGGGAGATTTAGGATCTGGAAGATCTCCTTTTTGAGGTAGAACTGCTGCGCAGTGCAGTCGTCGGCGGATAGGGAGAGCACATGCTTCGTCAGGGTCGAAACGAAGGTCAGGAGGAAAAGGTCCTGTTGCTCTGCGGGTAAGGCTTGAAGCTTAGATAGCTCGAGCTCTGGCGTCGAGATGGCTGTCACTGAGGGTCGAGGGGCATTCTCGGAAGTGGTTTGGACAGGAGCTTCTGGCGCCGGCTCTGAGGACATGGTTGGGGGGTGAGTCGACGTTGCGAGTTGTGTATGGGTATCAAAGGTGTGTACTCGCCCAAACAAAGCATTCGGAAGTGGAAGACTGGAGAAAGACGGACATGGACATGGACATTCCAGCTGGCAGCATCCCACCCTGGACCGACTGTCAGTGCAGTTGACCCCTGTTTCTAGCGCCGCTGTCGCTCCAATCGGTTGGCAGCGGCTCCACCAGCGCGGGTCGCCAGAATTACTGCATGTTCTAAGAATGCTGCTTGCATGATGGAAAAGCTTCCCGCACGCCACTGGAGCTCTCTGGGTGCATATCGTAGGCTCCAAACTGCTGTCATGTACATTGAATTTCCGAAACTTGACTTGTAATTGCAATCATTGACAATGGCTTGCCGACTAAAGACCTTGAGGCTGCTCCCGCAACTCATCCAAACCGCACGGCCTGCGCCAGTGTGCCCACGATGCCGCAGCGCGTTCTCAACAACGACAATTGTACAATCTGGGCACAATAAATGGTCTAAGATAAAACACACCAAAGGCAGGGCAGACCAAAAGAAGACCTCTGAACGCACAATATTCGTCCAAGCCATAACGTTGTACTCCAAATGTTCGTCTTATTCACAGTTCGATGTCCCCTAGCCCTGCCTAGTGTTCACATGCTCACATACATAACAATGCAGTGTACGGTCCAGACCCAAATTTGAACGCCTCCCTCGCCAATGCAATCGCAGTAGCCAAGAAGGCCAGCACACCGAAGAATGTCATCGATCAGGCGATCGCGCGGGGCCAGGGCCGCTCCCTGTCCGGCACCACACTCGAGACGATGAAATTCGAGGTGATGATTGGCTCCAACGCTTTCATACTGGATGTAGAGACCGACAACAAGCTCCGCGCACTGCAAGATATCGGCGGCATCATACGCAAACACAAGGGCAGGACCGGCACCACCGAATTCTTCTTCAGCAGGCTGGGGCGGGTCGTCTTCGAGCAGCACGACAAGATCGGCTTGGACGAGATCATGGACGAGGCCATCGAGCTTGGTGCAGAGGACTTGGAGGCTGACGACGAGGGCAACATGATCGTGTGGTCGCAGCCGAGCTCGACGATGCAGATAGCCCAGGGGGTTGCAAAGAAGTTTGATCTGAAGATTTTAAGCTCCGAGATAATTTGGTCACCCAACGAGGAGACGCGGTCGACGGTCGATTCGATCGAGGACGTGCAGAACCTGTCGGCCTTCGTGGACGCCTTGTCGGAATTCCCAGAGGTCCAAGCTATATACTCGAACGCCGCGAAGGGTGGAAGCGTGCCCGACGAAGAGTGGGCGGCCTTCGAGGACAGCCTGGATTCGTAGGTGACCTCATGACAACAATTGTATAATAAATGTGCATCTTCACCCAGTCAAATGTGTCGGGTTTGCACAATACGCCATTCTCCAACCCAGATACCGCCCCTGCCTTTTCCTTGTCCATGCGCCGTAAATCTTTGCACTGAGTGGTGTTGTTTTTTGTCTTCTTCGATCCGAAGTATCGCCCGCGGTCCTCGACCCGTCGGGCTGGGATCTCTCCACATTCTACCAGAACCAGCCTTTCTTCTGTTGGGGTTGCGCCTGAGGCTCCTGATTCTGTATCTGCTCCACCTCCTGCAGCGGGTTCGCAGCCTGCTCTCTCGCCTCCTCTGCCATTCTCTTGTCCCGCAGGTAGAGTCTCCTGGCCCTTAACCTCTCAAGCTCGGCCTTGATCTCTTCGCGTTCAGTCGGCACCTTGTTCGCTTCTTCGGGCTTGGGCCAGAAGTCGGGGACGGCGAAGCGTGAGTCGAGGTTGACGCCAAAGTATCCCATAAAGGCGATGGGAAAGAATAGGTACATGCCGAACTAAGCGATCACCAGTTAGCCATGGAGGGGATTGGCGCGAGCGGAGGGCGGGTATGTTACCTTGAAAAATTCGAGTCTGAAGCCGCCCATGTTGAGATTGTTAAAAATTCGTTTGACGGTTTAAGGAGCGTGAAATGCAATAAGATCAATCTCGTGAGTCGGTTGAAGTAACCCTTTTGGATGTCTTGCAGCTGGTTAAGCTCTTCGACTGAAGTGGGGAGCTTCAGCAACGAGTAGTCGAGGCCGAATTACGAGCACAATTACATAAGCTGGTTTTGGGTGCAATACGGGATTGGGGTTTAGAACCCGGGACGGTCAGGATTCATAACTACCTTGAAATGGATGAGTTTTCGATTCAATGAGTGTATTCTAATCCGTCAAATGGGTATTTCGTCGATTCGTGAAAAGGGAAATGGGGGTATCTACGAGTATCTAATCCGGTCCTTTTCCAAACATTTTCCCACCCTCATCGCTTGCATGATTTTGTGACCCTCCATATGGCCAAGCCTCGCCTCCCAATGACCCTTTTGAGAGTGTCCCAGACGCCATCTTCCGCGAAATCTAAATCATCGAGATTTAAATGATGTCTGTGCCTCCATACCTCCCGGAACCTCAGCCCCTCCAGTCCTTTGTTCTCCAGATAGGGGTCCAACCAAGTAGCTGACGTCGGCGCGATGAGGTAAGTTCCGTTAGGCTCCTTCTTGTATTCTTGATTCCGTCGGTCCGCCGGAACGTCGCATGTTGCGATATTCATGAGCTCTGCGTAAAGGTCTACTCCTGGCATCCCCATGACATCGCGAGTCTCCAGTGTCTCGGCCTTGCCATCCAAGAGCCAGATCGGCGGCATGTACGTCTTCCACCATATTGCTCTAGTCGCGTCGGACTGTTTGCTCATGAAAACCTGTGCCGGGACAATACTTCCTTGATGGTATATACCCATCAGGATGCCGAAGATAAGGTTGAATATGATCCACGTCACAGTCCAAAGCCGCAAAACCTTCTGCTGGTGTGGGAGTCTCACTGACGAGAGTATCAACGGAATCGTAGGGAGGAGAAATCGAGCCTCCTGGTGCTGAAATATCGAAAGAACGGATATGCCTGAGATCGCAGAGTATAGGCGCAGCGACAGGTGCGGTCGAGTAAATAGGAGAATGGCCGCCGGGCCAATCAGCTGGGGAAGATTAAAAAGAATATGTTGATACCATGGATGTATGCCGTGCTGCGCCAGGTTCGATGGAGAGATGTTGTACATGAGATTATTATAAGGCGTGACGATGGGGTGCCATATCAAATCGGTCCAAGAGATCTGATGTCTGCTGTAGAATGCCGTGTCCAGAGAAATTGCAATGAATGCTGTGAAAAGCGCTGAGAATACCGTCGCTACAAGTGCAAGAGGCCTCCTCCAAAAGTAAGGGATCAACCGGAGGCCAGGGATGAGGAGGAAAGCCGGAAAAGTTATCCTGTTGAAGAAACCAAAAACCACCATCGACCCGAGTAGAGCGGGTGCCAGGAGAGGAGTTTGTAGCTTGGAACAAAACAGTCAGCCCCGTGCGACCATGTACACAAGCAGCATCATTCCAACATACAGTGTTTACGGGTATTGCGATAGTCCGCTCTATCAGAACCAAGCTCCAAGCGACGACCAACGTCTCGATTGCGTTGGAGAATGTATGCGTCTGGTAGGTCCACGTCACATAGGACGAGGCGACAAGAAGAACGGCGACCCGGCGATGCCGTGGCGACTGGACAAGCTCATGTATAGCCCAGTCTTCGAGGACGAAGCTGAGGATGAACATGAGAGCGCGGAGAGTCCAGAACACCGCTATTGGAGGAACTTCGCCATCGTTACCGTTTCCTATCCACAGCCACCGGAGGAGGAGCATGGGAAGCCCATATATCGGCCATAGCGGAAATACACTTCGGATCGGGTTCTCGCTGGTGAATTCCCATGTAAGTCGGACGGGATACTTGAAAATCTCGCCTGTACAGATATACTGGTTAGCTGAAGCTGATGTAGGATGATCACTTGGAGTCCGTTCCATTCTGCGACAGGGGGTGCACGGCCTGAGTCGCGCCGTGACGATATTGCGACACGCGCCCAGGAGGGCTACGTGGAAGCAGAAGCGAGGAGCCGTTGTCTTACCTGCAATGACTTCTGGGCCTTGGAAGTTCTCGTCGGGGTGTAGATAGCTCGGGGACAGAGCAAACCATAGCCGGACGACGAGAAGAAATAGGTATGTGCGGCGCCACATGTTGACCTCGACTTCTTCCTAGAGATTCCAGCTCAAGCATCTGCGAGGCCTTATCTCAGCTTTCAAGGGGGCGTTCTCGACCGTGGGCAAGCAGGCTGCATACGGCATATTGGGAAGGGGAGAGGGAGGGAGGATCGAAAGGGTCGAGAGACGTCGCGACGGCTGTCTTCACAAGAAGCAGGGCTGGATCGTCTGATCAGTAGGTTTGTTTATGAAAACGTCAGGAGCCCCGTCAAGCGACGAGGCCACATGTTTGGGAGATACAGTCGACTGGACTGGCCTCAGCTGGCATCGGGCAGGGGTGGTAGCTGGACAATCAGACGCTAGCGAGCCGTCAGCTGGGGCCGGGGGTGTTGGAGAGATCAGCATTGGCAGCCCACCCATCAGGGCCAGACAACCTGAAAAGGAGATTCCCGTGGCCCAATGGGTTAGCGCATCACCCGCAGAAGCCTTGAAGGTGGATCTTGCGCATCTGAGGTTCCCGATGCGGAACATTTCGAAGGCATCCACAAGGCTTTCTCCAGCCTCCTCGCCTTGGATAGATGCTTTGTTTGCAGGCAGCACTCTGTCCTGCTATGACTAGAACGTTTGGCCAATTAGTAACACGTGGAACGGATTGGGATTGCTGCACCCTTGCGCACACAGATGCTCAACACAGACATTCCAGGGCTGCCTTAACAACGTGGTTGTGCGACGCTTACACTTTACCCTCTCTGTTCTAAGGTTATTGTCCTAGGTGCCGTGGATATACTGTTCGGGTTTCTCTCTCACAGAAGGGGATGACTTTAGATCTTTCGATTGTAAATCGGGCCGCCTGCAATGTCGCCCAGCAGGCCGCCCCATTGCCAATTTTAGGATGCCTCAAGTAAGACCCTGGCATAATCTTCAGGCCAAAAGGCCTCTTTGAGGGCTGCTGTGGCCTTCCCTTCGCTTCCTCCCATAAACCCTAGATTTCATTGTTGGCCGGTTCCTGCTGCCATGAGACCGTCCTAAGCGTCCTTAGAAGACACCTTAGTACCTAAGTACCTTCGTAGTGCTGTGCGCTTTGATGCTCGATAAAGTTGTGTGCAAGTCACTCTTTCAACCCAGACTTCTTTTGAATCACTTTCCTTTCTATTATTTCACTTGCTCGTCTTAATTCACCCAACTAATCACCGCTGGACACCTACTTAAACCTACCACCTCTTGATCCTGCTACGCCTTGCCAACTGCTTGCATCCACCTACCAACAGCAAGAGTCAACAGCAAAGCTATCTTTTCTGCAAGATCAACCACCATTTGGCACTGTTGATCGTCGTTGACTACGCAGCCAAGCAAACCCTCCAGTAAGTCATCCATTGCTCCTTTCTCACTACACTTTGAGCATTACTGGGTCTGGGCCTCCCGACCTTGCTCACATTTCCTGCCCGCCATCACAATTCCTGAGCAGCCTCAGAATTTCTTTCCCTGTCCTTGCCAGTCAGTATTGAGCGTGAGCGGCAGGAGTTGGGTAGTCGAGTTCTGCCTGAAGTTGCAACTGCACCTTCTGGTAGACTTGTCCCGAGGACCCCTGCTTGCCTGCCTACGTTCCAGGCAGCGCCTGATAGGCCCCACTGCACCTCCACCTCTCAACTTCCAAACCCCACGCCGCCGCCTGACTTGAACCAAACCACCAACGTCGCTTCCTCTGTTCATACTTTCCCATCATCGCCAGTCTCCCACCACCCACTTCCTTCCACAGCTCCTATCCATCGGTCAAGGTAAATAGCCAGCATTTCAGCTCTCCCCATCACAATCTCTTCCCAAACCTCTTCTCTCTTCAACAAGTGTCACCACCTTTTGCTGCGTCTGCTCTGGCAAAGCCAAACGTCATCACAGCGTCTGACCGCAAAGCTTCTTAGCCAATAAATCAAACTTTCAACAAAAACTCCGTCCAGCAACAATCTGTCAAGATGTCCGGCGAGAAGGATGCCACCCGCGAAAACGTCCGACTCCAGCTTAAGTGCAACGATGGCGGTATCGTTCCGGTCGACCTGCCCGTCGCTGAACGCTCCATCCTCCTCAAGAACCTGATTGAGGATCTGGGCCTCGAGGCGGCTACCACCCAGCCCGTGCCTCTTCCCAACGTCACTCAGCCCGTCCTCGAGAAGATTGTCGAGTGGTGCAACCACCACCGCAACGACCCCCTCCCCACTCAGGACGATGACAGCGAGTCCCGCAAGAAGACCACCGAGATCGATGAGTGGGACCAGAAGTACATGCAGGTCGACCAAGAGATGCTCTTCGAGATCATCCTTGCTGCCAACTACATGGACATCAAGGCGCTCCTTGATGTCGGGTGCAAGACGGTCGCCAACATGATCAAGGGCAAGTCTCCCGAGGAGATCCGTAAGACTTTCAACATCACCAACGACTTCACGCCCGAGGAGGAGGAGCAGATCCGCCGGGAGAACGAGTGGGCCGAAGACCGTTAAACATGTCGCTGCTACTTACCATCAGCGTCTTGCCAGCAGCAAACGGTCTGACATTTCCCACCATGTCCTCAGTCTCGCATGGCCGGCTTTTACCCATCTCGGCATCTCGCTCGGCGTTTGAGGTTGACTAAACGGTTGCTTTTTGAGGGATTTCGGCTTCGGAAAGGATACGTTACTGAGTGGAGAGATTCTGGTTTCTTCAGTTCTAGCGCGTTGAGAGGAGCAGCCTTCGAGCTCATGTGCTCTTACTCACTTAACAGGCCGGCTCTCGTGGAGTTGATGGATCTCGGCAAACAGTGCACACAGGCGTGCTCTACCAGAACACACATCGCCTACAGCCACTTGGTTGGCACTGCATTTAGGCTGAGAATGAATACCAGAATCCCCTAAACAATCGTTGTGCATGTGACCCGGTGACCTCGTAGCCTGTAATTCTCATCATTCCTAACAGATATACTGCCTCGACTGATTTTTGAGTGAATAGATTTGTGAAGTCAAGGCATGCAACGACTTTGCTAAGTGAGTAGGTTGTTTTACTGATCTTCCTGCAGGTAACGTCCAGCCTAGTGCTGAATGGCTGCTGAGCAACTTTGCGCAGGTATCATATCAATTATGGGACATGGGAATGCCGCTCAATTGAGCAGCACATAGACACATTAGCCAACAGAGATCCGCGTAAAGCACCGCAATACAAGCTTTGGCTGTCAACAATAGTACAGGCAGAGACAACTACTCAGGCGACATGGTCATGCTTGATAATGAGCTACCACGTAGTGATGTTTTGAAGCTCAAGAATGAACCCCATGATGGGCCGCTTAGGGATTCTATCGCTCACACAGCTATTTCCCCTTGATTCATTAGGCGACTCCTTTAGATAGTGTCAGCTTGCCTGAGTACCTCATTGCAAGCTCACGAGGCTGAATTCCTGGGCATAATGCGGGTTCGACCTTCAAAGCGTCGCCGCCTCGTGCGTACATGTCACAGTAAGAGGGCCCGAGCGATTCTTCGCAGTCAGAAGCGCCCAGTCAAGAAGCTTGAGAATCGTACGTCAATCAGTTGGCATTTCTTTTTGCTTTCCCCGAGTCCCTAAATGCAATGTGCGGCTAAAATAAGCCAGCAAACCCAGCGAGACACCTTGTCCGGGACCAAGAAAAGAACCCTTTGTTCCGTCATTCATAGTCCATGATGATGATTCCTCTCCCTGCCCTCACGCCATGTCACTCCAGCATTTTTCCTCCTGCTGGCCGTTTATTTATCCGTCCATCGTGAGTTGTGACAGCTGGTAGTCGGTATCGTGAAGAGGTAAATTGATGGGGAAGAAGAGCAGCAAGAGGCAGTCGCGTGCGGGGTGATGCATCTAGATGCCGAGACGAGTCTTGCGCCAGTGCCTCCGCTTCGCGTTGTAGCTGCAAGATATCCGTTAGCTATAAAATGTTCCTGATCCCGCGGTGCTCTACAGGCACCCGTGCCGTGTCCCACCGCCATCGATGCCGTGCAGCATACGGCGTGGGGATTTTCTCGTGGGGTCAATCGTACCGGATGGTGTTGTCCGTTCGGAGGCGAATCCACTGGGGGATAGGGCGGTTCTGCTTCTTCGCCTTGGCGAGCTTCTGCTTCGTGCGGAAAGACTTGTGGCTCTGTTGAGGTCATGACCCGTCAGCGTCGTGGTCTCTCACGATGAAATCCATTCCTGCGATCGCTTCAAGGCAATCCTCGCTGCGGGGCCGGGCTGGCCAGTCCAACTCTTGCATGTCCATGATCGAAATTGAGATCGCATCGTTTCACCGTGATTCCATCCCGTACGTACCGGCATTTTGACTGATTGTCGTCGATGTCGAGTGGCTGGGTTATTCGTCTTCTTTGGTCGATGGGGGGAGGGTCCAGTTCACAGGAGTTGAGTTACGCTCATGGGATAATTTTTGATTTGGTGTAGTCACGTGGAACAGTGGGGGCCGTCAGCAAATCGGAGCTAGCCCGTCCTTGGAACTGTGACTGGGGACTGGAATGGGACTGGACTGGACTCGGTGTCTGGGCAGGCAGTGCAGGCAGTCAACCCAGCCTTGGCTGGCCAGCGTCGGCGGGCAACAGAGGACCGGGAGGACCGATGGGCGGATCGCCCAAACCTGGAAATCCCTGGGCCCCTCGCCCCTGGCCCTGGGTTGGAGTTGGAAGCCAGCTGGAGCAGCCGACCCTCGTCAGCAACAGCATCGAGCTACAGCCGGGCGCCTCTGATGCAACCATTGTGCCAAGCTTGCAAGCGAGTACCAGCGCATTATCTCGAAACTTTTCTATTGAAAATCGCCATCTGGCAGCTTTCTCCCTCTCTACACTCACTCCCTTCACAAACGACTAGAGCAGTACATCGGCGTTTTCCTTGATTCGACATTCCTCCTAGAAACATTGTCTTTCATTCGCCGGAAACGGTGAAACGGCAACCTGGCGCGAGGGACCTCGCCGAACCGACGCCCCGAATTCCACAACACATACGGCACTCCTTGCAGCGCAACAGTACACTGGTCCCTAAACGGCGTTCTCGGCGGAGCATAAGCGAAGATGGGTCAGGGAATGTCATGGCTTTCCGGCCTTCTGTGGGCAAAGAAAGAGATACGAATACTGATCTTGGGCTTGGTACGGATCGCATGAGCCAGTAGCCCGAGGTCGCGTTGCTGATGATTTCGATACAGGACAATGCTGGCAAAACAACCCTTCTCTACAGACTCAAAGTACGAGGCCCGCTTGGCTTCCACTCTGAGCCGGAGTGACACTCACTGACACGGCGTACAGATAGGCGAAGTGGTCACAACGATCCCAACGATCGGTTTCAATGTCGAATCTGTCACATACAAGAATTTGAACTTCAATGTTTGGGTACGCCTCCTCCCATCTTCCACCGGAAGCGGATGTCTGAGCGAGCGGGCTGACGCGCGGGACAGGATCTCGGTGGCCAAACGAGCATCAGGCCCTACTGGAGGTGCTATTACGCGAACACAGCAGCGGTCATTTTCGTTGTCGATTCCACCGATATAGAACGTCTACAAACAGCAGCAGACGAGCTGGCAGCCATGCTTAACGAGGAGGAGTTGAAGGACGCCGCACTGTTGGTGTTCGCAAACAAGCAGGACCAGCCAGGGGCAAAAGGGGCAGGCGACATTTCACAGGCGCTGCGGCTGGGAGAGCTGAGGGACAGGAATTGGAGCATCATGGCATGTTCGGCGGTTGACGGCAGTGGTGTGACGGAAGGCATGGACTGGCTGGTGGTAAGTTCGATATCTCTTCCGGGCCTCAAAGCACTTGCACTGACCGTAACAGCAAACCGTCTCTCAAGACTAAGGGCGAAGAAGCACATACCAGTGCTCAAAGGCCGGCCATCATCGGCTTCATTTGCTTGATTGCTTCCTAACGGGCGATTCACACTAATGGGCAGACAATCTGGCAATCTGACCTTAGCAACGGCGTTCATCAGGCGGGGCGAGAATGCACTGTAGGTTGGGACGGCATGTACATACAAAGTTTATGTGATAATACGGTTTAATGAATACAGACGCGAGATCGTTCTTTTAGTCCACGACCGACTGCACAACAGCGACTGCGGAGCGGCACAAGCTGACAAGGCAGCCAAGAAGAGACAACGATAGCTGCAGGGTACGACATGCCGAATACCGAAAGGCCGGGATCAGCAGCCTCCAACACTGATGCACTGAATATGGAGAGGCCATGTACCTGGATACGCGACTTGATAGTCACAGGCATGAGTAATCTGTCAACTATGTTATCGCCAACAGGGGCATAACAGACGAAACGCCCACGACCGATTATTCATTCAACAAGCTGTATCGGGGGGTTCCACTGTCCAGGGCAAACTGACGATATGGGTTGAGGTCGGTCAATTCACACCAGGAGCATCGGACATCATCACATATTCAGCCATTGCCTCCAAAGAGACGATCGCACATGTTGCTGAGGTGCAAACGTTGGACTGGCCATTCCCCTTCCGGCTGCAATATGCTATCCTCTGAATCATGCTTTGCTTTGTAGATGTGCAGCACTCTTATGACGGATGCCTTTCAGGTCTAACAAGAACTTCCGCCTTGAAGTAGCAAAAAACCCTTGCAAAAAGAGGGCATTGCCATTTTGGGCCTCCGCACGGCCAGTTTGAACCGCTTATTGGAAGCTATCTGGTGAGAGCATTCGCTTATCTGGCTGTGGACACCTGTACGGCTGACTGATACGGCCTTAAATACATTGATTTGATATCAGAGCATACACCCTGCACCTGGCCAATTTATGACTTGATGTGCACATAACCTTTTTCCGAGGAGAGCATCTATCACTAGAATTAGTGATTTCAAGATCAGCCAACCAAGTTTACCCTTCGTGGTCGTTTGAGACTCGTCAGCTTCAAATTCCAGCCAAGAAGCGGAGGAGAGCCATTACGTTCGAAAAAGTGGCAACGGGTGGGTTTTTCTCGAGTCGGATCCACACAGCATGCAAGCCCCAAGAACACCCATTCCCAGATCTGTATTGTATTTCAATATCTGCCCAATCATTGGTCTGAGGCCCACAGATTCTCGGCATTCTCACGGTGAGGAGACAGCCTGACTTGCTACCTGGTCAAACGTACGGACGGAGAGCTGCAGGATGGGTGTGCCCACACGCACCGGGCCGATGTAGATGAGGCGATGGCGGGGATAAATATATATGTCGAGGTGAATCTTTCCTTTCACCACTCGGCCAATTGTTATTTCTCCCAATTTAACCGGCTTCCTGTAGAGCAAGACCCAATTTCTTGATCCCAATACTTGGTCTGATACCACACATCTGGCTCGTGCCCTAACAGATCTTAACATCTTTGAAGAGTTTTAACAAACAACCTCATTCACCCGACAAGATGGTCGCTGACGATAAACCAACATATCGCTACAATGAGAAGCCAGTGTATACAACATCCAATGGCTGCCCTGTTGAGAACCCGTCCAGCTGGCAACGGCTTGGCCAGAAGCCAGGCCCACTGCTGTTGCAGGACTTCCACCTCATTGATCTCCTAGCTCACTTCGACCGCGAGCGTATTCCTGAGCGTGTCGTCCATGCCAAAGGCGCCGGTGCCTATGGCGAATTTGAGGTTACGCACGATATCAGTGATATCTGCTCTGTTGACATGTTGAATGGAGTGGGCAAAAAGACTCCGCTAGTCGCCCGCTTCTCGACTGTGGGAGGCGAGAAGGGTTCTGCTGATTCTGCTCGTGACCCTCGAGGTAAAAAGCCCCTTCTAAATTTCTCACATTCCTTTCGGCAGAGTACTGACCTCGGAAAGGTTTCTCACTCAAATTCTACACCCAGGAGGGTAATTGGGACTGGGTGTTCAACAACACTCCCGTCTTCTTCCTTCGCGATCCTACCAACTTCCCTCTCTTCATTCACACCCAGAAGCGTAACCCTCAGACTAACCTCAAGGATGCTACAATGTTCTGGGACTATTTGAGTAATCACCATGAGGCTGTCCACCAGCTGATGCATCTCTTCTCCGATCGGGGAACGCCGTACTCGTACAGGCACATGAACGGCTACTCCGGGCATACCATGAAGTGGACCAAGCCAGATGGCTCCTTCGTCTACGTCCAGATCCACTGCAAGACTGACCAGGGGAACAAGACTTTCAACAACGAAGAGGCCGGTAACATGTCAGCCGAGAACCCAGACTGGCACACGCAGGACCTTTTCGAGGCCATCCAGAGGGGCGAGTACCCAAGCTGGACCGTGTACGCGCAGGTCCTCACGCCGGAGCAGGCCCAGAAGTTCCGGTGGAACATCTTCGACCTGACCAAGGTGTGGCCGCAGGCGGAGGTGCCGCTGCGGCCCGTGGGCAAGTTCACGCTGAACCGCAACCCGGAGAACTACTTCGCCGAGATCGAGCAGGCGGCCTTCGCGCCGTCGCACCTGGTGCCGGGCGTCGAGCCGTCGGCCGACCCGGTCCTGCAGTCGCGCCTCTTCTCGTACCCGGACACGCACCGCCACCGCCTGGGCGTCAACTACCAGCAGATCCCCGTCAACCGGCCCCTGCGCGCCTTCAACCCGTACCAGCGCGACGGCGCCATGGCCGTCGACGGCAACTACGGCGCGAACCCGAACTACCCTTCCACCTACAAGCCGCTCACCTACCGGCCCGTGAGCGCCACCGCGGCGCACGAGGAGTGGCAGGGCCGCGCCGTCACGGCCGTCTTCGGGGAGATCAGCCCCGACGACTACGCCCAGGCCAACGGACTCTGGCAGGTCCTCGGCCGCACCAAGGGTCAGCAGGAGAACTTTGTGCATAATGTTTCCGTGCACCTTTGCGGCGCGCACGAGGACACGCGGAAGAGGACGTATGACATGTTTGGGATGGTGAATGCTGAGCTTGGGCGGCGTATTCGGGAGGCGACTGAGAAGAATGTGAGGAACCAGAGTCACCCCTCCCCCTTTTAACCTTATGACATGACTGCGTGGGTGACTGACGATTTGGTTGATTTAGGTCACGAGTGCGGCAGAGAGTGTCCCCGCGACGAAGTCCAAGTTATAAGGGCAGCGGGCTTGGTGGGTCTTGAAAGTCTGTTGATCATACTCGCATGGTCTGGGCGGTGCAGAAGACGCTGCACATAAGCTGTGACCCAAATTGCAACTACAGCAGTGGCTGAGCGCCCACCTCGTGGAGTCTACAAGGTGAAGAAGCTCGGCTGTTTGTTGCGATGGTAGTGGATATGATCACCGCGATGGTGGTCAAAGTGGGATATAACGATGTGCAAACAATTTCCCTTCAACCGAGGATATAAGAGGGCACTCATGTGTGACTGGGATGTGTTGCTGCTCATCGTCCAATGCTCCGCAGGACGAGACAAGCTCGACGGCCCGTTCCCCAGAGCAGGGAAATGCCGATAGAATCAGAAGCTTGGATTGTACCAAGATCAAGTCGTCCCATTGCCGTAGTTTGGTATCGAGCCTGATGTACGGCAATGTTCAAAACAAGTCTCTTGGAATAAACAAAAGATCATAGAAATTGGTATCAGGCTCAATTTGCGAGATGAGCCCTCCCGTTGTGAGGCAGCTTCTTGAAAGCTGTTCCATCATCCCGGCAGTATCTCATCTGCGCAAATTGTGTAATGAAGAGGCAAAATGTGATGGCAGCACCAAGAACGAGAGGTCTCACAGGATGAGGCCACCAGGCCTGTCAGACCTGATGCACGCGCGACCGGCTTTGCAGGCCGTGAACTGAATCAGCAGCAGAAATTGGGAGCGACAGCTTATTATAGAGCAGGTCTCTGCTGAGGCGGCCCCCGCAGTGCCGATCGCCCAGGGGGCCAGTACACACCCCAAAGTGAACAACAAGAGACGATTCAATCAGCGGTGCAGCGCTTGATCGTGCATGAACCGATGAAATGGGGATTCAAAAGAATTTATCATTGGGCATCCGAGACCTGTGCGCCGTCCATATCTAAACAATGACCATGCACGCCCTTCCAGGCGACACTATTGTTACACGCCGTCACGGCACAGGGTCTTTCTCTTCATTGGGTATCCTTCGTCATTTCGCACTACCTTCGACTGTCCCACGATGGGAAGTCGGTCGTTCATCTCTTCTTCGTGTTATCCTTTCTCGGTCGTCTAATGAATGCGCTTAGAGGTTGTCGGCGACCTCCTCAGCGCCGAGACAGCAGCAGATTGTCTCGAGGGCGCAGCATCCGGCGCAGCAGCAGCAGCACTGTAAAGGGACAATTAGTGAATTTGTTTTTCATCAGTAGAATGCATGGGGGTTGTTAAGACTTACGTCCTCACAGAGACCACCACCACGGAGACCCATTGACATTGGCTCCTCTGCCTTCTATACATCCAGTCTGGTTAGCAATCTGATTGATTTGTTGTGATCATGTCCAATGTAGGTTATCGATTGTGGTGAGAGATCAGCGCATTGGCAAAACGCCAAGAGCTGTCAGGGCTGGCTGCCAAGGCGGGAGGATGGCGAAAGGCCAAGAGACGGACAAAGCTTGGCCTCTGCTGGAGATGTTACTGGGCACGTACAGGCTGCTCGGTCTGGGGCTGGGCCACCATGTTGTTCATTTGAGGCATCTCCATCGATTCGGCAGGCATTTTGACTGAGGTTTTTGGTGGACTGGTGAGAAGACGGGAGTATTATGGTGCGGATGGTACTGGACAGTGAATTGTGAGAAGATTTGGCGGTTGCTGGAGTGAGAAGACGTTGGGACTGAGGGAGAAGAGAGGAACAGGGACCCTTAAATGGCTCTGCAGAAGGCTGCGATGCGCTCAGGGTCCATGCAAGGTTTCAGCTGGGTCAGGACAGGGGTGTACAGTTACGGTATATGGTTACGGAAAAGGGGGTGACTAGAGATGGTGGTGAGTTGGCTGTGCAAGCTGGCAAGCAAGCAGGCAAGTCAGAGGCGGATCAGGTCACGGCGGGCATTGGGGTCACGGAAAATGGGCGACGCGAGCCACGAGGCAAGGCGAAGGATGGCTGTGTGAGCCATCAGAGCCAGGGTTCGAGTACAACTGGGCTGGCTGGCTGGGCTGTGCCCTGCATCTTACGTCGACCACCCGGCACCCGATACCCGGTCGTCGACTTTGTGGTTCCTGGTGGTTCCTGGTGACAATGCGGATGTCGCGGGCCCACCGAACACAGAGTTTACCAGGTTCCTCACTCAGCAAACCACCAATTCAACTCATCAATGCCACATGCAGGTAAGCTGGCTGTGACAGATCATTAATATCCATTGACGCCCTGAGACCTCAGTCACCCGTGCCTACCATCGTCAAGAATTGTGGTACTTCATCTTTCATGATGTCTCCGTTCGGATACTCAACTTCCATTGCGCACGCACGCTCAAAGCCAGCTGGCTTCCAACTTAAGCCATAGCCTCAGCCCCCAAGCGCCCAAGCGGGCGGGCGGTACGGGATATTTATCACAGATGGGTCTGATGCTACCCACTGTTGTTGTCCACGGATCTTCTCGGGCCCTCGACCGTGGCGCCCCTCGCAGGCCTCAGGCGCGGGAGCTAACAAACCCTCACCACCCTACCGTGCCTACATATGGCACGTTCCAAGCGCGCATTATTAGACTTCGACGCCGTCGAGTGCTAATTCTGCTCCGTATCTCGGTGGGCAAACTGGGTTCCTGCACTCTAGTAGGCTCGCACATGGGCCGTCCTGGGCCAGTCGAACCGGCCTCGTCCTATTATTGGGGAGGGTTGGTTTCATCCCGGGGAAGCAGACTTGAGGCCGCTGCCGCAGACCTGCAGCTACTGAGCATTGCACGTTCCTCAGGAACGTCCCCTCCCCACCCTCCGACATTTCGCGACCTCCTGAGAAATCCACACCTCGAAGATCCTCAGAGATCCTTCAACTGGTGAACCAAAACCACCGCTGTTCCAATCTTTGATCTTGCATCCTAATTTCCTGACCTCCACTCCCCCGAGCGGCAGACATGCCGCTTAAGCGTTGACGCAGGACCGTTGTCTTGGCCTTGTCTTTTCAGCTCGGCATGGATTGGGCCATTGAGAAATGGACCCATGTTTACTTAGGATGCAGTAGATGCCCGCTCCTCTGTTGATTCGCAACGTGTTTTCTCACTTCAATGTCTTCATTTGGTTCGGCTCTTAGCCCCTGCACTCGGCATCTCGCCGTTTTTTGTATGTGGGACACATGCCGGGACTGATTCTTCGGGATCTCCTTCTTCAGCGTACAAATTGCCTGGCACCTTTACCCTTGTCCTGGTCTCTTCTATTACCAGGGTTATATGGACCACAGCGTATCTGCGCGTGTCATTGTCCCGCCCTCATGACTTGGGCCATCCTGGACAGATCTGGTTGACTGGAGAAGGCGGTCTATTTTAAGTATGCCGACCTCTTCCCGCCAGATCAGTTATCATCGGATAACTGCTCCGAATTAAGCTATATCAAAGATTCCAGAATCTAAATTTGCTGCTTAATTCAACGTATGCGGGCTGTGATACGTCATCAAATTCACTTTCCCTCATCATTCTCTGTGAAACGAAGCTCGCATAGTTCCGCGCTGTCTTACACGGCAAGGCCGTTTTTGCTGTTGTTCATTCCACTCACAGGCTCCTGGCTTCCTCATCCTCAAACCTCACGCGGTGTGTCTTTCTGTTGGTGTTCATTTGAGTCTTCAAGGTCCGCGGCCAGAGGCCCGCCGGCCCGTCGCATATTCATCCTCGTCCAGCTGAGAGGTCTCATGTTCGTGTTGTGACCTCGGCCATGACCCCAAAAGCCAGGCTGCATTGAAAACGAACCGGTCAATAAGCTTGCAATTCGAGACTGGCCCAGCTGGTCGCAATTTGACGAAGTCCACATGTGTTTCATTGCCGGGGTTGTGGGAGCTGCTGATGGATTATAACACGAGCCTCAACAGCTACGATGCTCGGTAACGTTTCACAAGCGTGTTGATCCACGAGGAGCGTCTCGTAGGCGGTAGAAGATGTTGGCCTTTATGTGGAGATAGTAGGCTTGGGTGCGCGGCCGGAACGACGAACAGCTTCACAAGGCCAACGTTGCGGCGCTGGAAGACTTATGACATTGAGAAAAACTGAGAGTTTATAATGTATAAGCAGAGAGCTCTTTGACCACATCCGAGGCAATCCTTGTATCAATCTCTTCAAACTTCCTCGCAACATCTTCAAGATGAATAAACAAAGCCTTACAAAGCAACAGAAAAATGTCATTTCGGCGCCTGTGATAGACGCGACAGCACTGAGCAAGAACAAGATTTATGTTCCCGTGCTCCTTGCTGTCGATATTCAGAATCTAGACAATAATAAGCTTCTAGCAGAATTTTGTCAACAAGTTATGAAAGCCAATACAGTACAGTCACAGACAGACAACAAACTTTTACCTCCGACCGAGGAACCGAATCAAAAGCAAGGAGGACGCTCCCGTCACAGTCGCAATCAACTTCCTCATACAGCTACACCAACGGACCGAGTACTCGATCACAAGCCTCAAGGGCCAGCTAGTGTGCGCTCAGCTACAGAAGTTTCAAACACAACTCATCAAAATAGTCAAAATGGCTCTCAGAATAAACCCAACGGAACTGGCCCTACTACCGCTGAACGGTGTCCCAACCCTTCAGTGACAGCTCAAGACCAAAACAAAAAGGCCACCGCTCCAAAGGCTTCAACTGACGCCGTACGTCCAAAAGCCTCCCCGAATAAAGGCAAGAAGCTAGCCTATCCGAATATTTCTGCTGGAGCTGTCCCAAGCAGTTCGGAAGGCTCGAAACCCGCGAGCATGAATATTTTCGCGATGGTTTTTCCCTCGAGTCAAGCACGTTCAGAAAGCTCTCACCACAAATCTGATGCAGCCCCTTCTGCAAATACATCGACTTCCAGAAACAATAAGGACAACTCCACGGGCGTAGGCGCGACGCCTTCAGCCGTGAATCGATCACGGTCTCAGGACAACCCTCGATCCATGCACAATCACTCTCCACCTGCGACCACAACCACGCGCCAAAGCAATACTCAAGCCAGTCGCAGTGTCCCTTCACCTGAGACCAGAACCACGCGCCAAAGTAATAATCAAGCTAGTCGCAGTGACCCTACACCTGCGGCCACAACAACGCGCCAAGGTAACACTCAAACTAGCCATAGCGTCTTTTCACCTGCGATCAAATCCACTAGCCAGGGCAACACTCAGTCAAAGAGAGCTCCAGCTGCGGGCAAGACACCAGAGAAGGGTGGAGAATCTGTTTCCAAGGACCAAGAAAAAGTGACCACAGACGAAGTACAAAAGAAGAGTGAGCATTCTGTATTGATACTCCGAAGTGAAGAGAACTTGGGCTAATTATATCAGTCAACACAGATCTCGCTAAGCTTGATGCAGCACTTGCGAGTGGCCATAACAAGCAGGGCAGTCCTGCCAAAGTGGTCATTCTGCCAAAAGCTCACGACACAAGGCACCTAGAAAACAACAAAGCAACATGCGAGATAGACCTGCTGCTTGAGCCTGAATCTCAGGCCGTGGATATACGTGGTTGCGTGGCCCGTACGGCAGGTTTCATGGAGGTTGATGAGTTCGGGAGGACGATAAGCGGGGAACGAAAGCCTGCAACAAGGCAGCATCAAACCAAGCTGTTCCGCGACTCCGCTTGCTCGAAGAACCTCATCTTCAAGGGGCAGCATGTAGAGGTGTACAAGATGGACACTGACGCGGCCATCACGACATATGAGATGATGGTCCGCTACGTGACAGGCTCGGACAGCGGTAAGAGCATCAGCCACAACGATATCGAGGCCTTCCGGAAACGTCTGGCTAAGGGCGGTGTCAAGCCTGATCGCATCCGAGAACAATGTCTCAAAAATGGTTTTGCCATCCCCGAGGCTTTCATTGAGATGCGCCTCGACGATAACAACGGCAACAACAACAACAACATGCAAGGGGGGAAGAAGTTGGACGACAAGGCCCGGAAGGACCAAGATGAAAAGATTAATGGGAAGTCAATCCCAAAGGCAAAATAGGATATCCGTGGCTTGGAATTGGGTACTTTCGTCATTCTGAAGATATGAAGCACCGTGGATCACGTAGCGAGTGGTTGAGCGTAGATAAAAGCGTTGTTGTTCTAGCTAAGTTCGCTTCGGCGGAGGGCGAGCCCTCGGAGCGTAATTTATAGGTGCTCCGGCGAGTGCGCACTCCCCTGTAATAGCTCCCGGCAGCTCGCACGCACGCCAAATTTGCGACAGAAGAATATCAAAGTCAAATTTAATAGCTATACACGCTCCACAGTCCGTCAAACGGATGGAAGACAAAGGTAGCTCAGCAAAGAAGACATAATCGCATGTATTACATTATTAGTCCCAGTCAAATTAAGGCACTAGAACAGCGCTTTCACATCAGTAAATTCATCGCCTTAACATCCTATCGATACGCCTATTCACAAGTAAGTCGTCCAAGGAAGTTACGTTGTCAATAATCGCTATTTACCTCGGCGGCAAATAGGTCCAGTGGATCCCGGCACATGAGCCCAGAGAGCTTCACATAGAAGCCGGGGCCAACTCGGCCCATTGGGTCGGGTCCTGTCCAGATCGGAGTATTCCTCATGGTCTCCGCCAAGATATAGCTCTCCGTTGGCTGAGGTTCTTAGCCTTGACTCCAAGAACTTGTCGTCAAGATGTAGTAAAGCACTGCATTGTTTGCAGAGAGCCGGGTTTGAGGGAGTCCTTTGCGATGGTTGCTGCTGTTGCAAAGGCGTTGCCGCTAGATCTTCAGAAAGCTTTGCGGTTGATGGCGATCAGTTGAAGAAAAGGAGGGAAATAATTAGCAGATGGGCAGAACAAAATGGTTTATTGTTGCTTGAGCCTAGAGATAAATGCCAGCTTGCCTTCATCAGAGCCAACCAGGCAATCCCAACACATGCAGACTGTCGAAAGTCTCGCAGGAGATTGGTGCTACGCAATACATGTTGGTTGAATATAAGTGGGGTACATGAACCAGAATAGGCCCCCGCCGAGCTGGATGCACTTGAAAGCCGAACACATCTGGAATGAGGAATCTGGATAACATTTTGAATGACTTGTAGTGAAGTATCTACTTTTCATTTCAGGTGATTTACGCTTTCACGTCTTCTATAATTCAGCCTTGACTTGGTATTATTCGTACTACCCATTTTCATGAGGCAGAGAGGCGGACGAGTGACTATATTTTAGCAACTTTACCATATATGTGTACATGGTGGAGATATCTGAGCTAAAACATACTGGTTCATTGTATAGTCTGCTTAATGGTTGCGTTCGAAGGCTCCATGACTGAGATGCCCCACCTTAATATTATCCTGCGTTTGCTGTAAAACATAGAGCACGGTTGTTACAGCGTAGTGAAGACTATGTATACCCCTTAACATGAAACAGCGCATACAAACTTTTAAGATAGTCTTGTTCTCAATGGGCCAACACGTATTATGGGTCAATCTATTACTCCATTCAGGTCAGCATTCAGAAACCATTCCAAATACCAGATATCACTCGGTCTGAATTTTTCTGCCATGATTATGTGGCAGGTAAGCAGGCACTTTGATAGAAATCCAAGCCTTGTTTTCATCCCGACATCCTGATCACAGCTCCCCATCCTTTCGCATCAGGATAAGGCGCGCGCGGCGTTGATACTAAGTGCTGAGAGGAGTCCTGATTATCAACGTGCCCACCGCCAGCTCAGCATTCAGAACTAGAGAAAAGGGGTATCAAGCAAATGAGGCTGGAAGTCGGCACCGCTTATTCAACAAGTTGCATTATCTGTCCCAAACCAACAGATACATCAAAGGCAACAGTCTTGAATTTATTCAGATGGTCCAATCTGATTGAATCTGTAATATCAGACCATGTAACTCACGAGAGGAGAAAAGGGAAAAGGGAAAAGGAGAGCTTTGGATACATTATATTAGTTTTATTATATTTTCATGTCTGCAAATCTGGGACGAGCCTCCTCATGGTTCCAGGAGAATAGGCTTTGATTTTGAGATAACCGAGTGGTTATTGCTTCAATGGCTCCCGGATCATGATGCAGATTTTGTAGACGCCGTGATGGTCCTTGGTTAGCTCATCCAGGTTGAACTCAAGGACATCAACCTCTCGGAAACCCAACTTCTCATAAATGGGTTTGCCAGCTGGTGTGGCTTCAAGGTAGACCTTGACGCCCTCTGCGTCGGCGATGTCTAGCATGGGGACAATCAGCGCCTTAGCGGCGCCTCTTTTGAAATATTTGGTCGACGTCGCAATCAGCGAGAGGCCTGCTGGTAGTCAGCACCCTCACCGAAGCATGGTTAGAATTCGCTGCTTACCCAACATATCCGGCGTCACCCATTTGGAAGACATGCGGCTCAATCCATCGAAGAAATCTTGGCACAGCTCTGCGTCCGCGCCTGGAGGGATCTCCATCGGGGCGGATGTGGGCTGAGGCGCTTCGGTGCCGCCAGTCAAAGGCGCAGGCGCCGCACCGTTCGCCGGCTCGCCCTCGCTCTTCACCAGCTCTGAGACGTCCGCTTCGCCGCCACCGCCCAGCCACTCGCCAAACTTGATTGACCCTTCCGGAATGTCCCACCGGGCAAAGGCGACCATTTCGCCGGTCTGGACATCGACAACCTTGAAGTGACGCACGGATCGGTCCCGCATCTTGTTGCGGATGCGGGGGACCATCCACTGCATCATGGGCTCCTTCTCGGCGGGCCACCAGTAAGTATTGCTAGGATCGGTCCGGAAGGCCTCATAGTAGATCTCGGCGAGGCTCTCTGCGTCGGCTTCGGTGGGGGCGGCCATGGTGAAGGCCGGGGAGAGGCCGGCCGGGATGGGGAACGGGAGCGCCATGGCGGCTGTTACCTGTGCTCAAGACGCGGTCCGGATCAGACTGAGTGGTATTTCCGACACCGAAGATTTACTGTGGGCTATTTTCCTGTTCTCTTATGCTTACGAGGACGAAGGTGATCAGGCTGATGGTGCAACGGGGCGTGGCAGCTCGGAATGCTGCAGGCGGTCTCCACTTGGACCCGCCCTATGACTCCTCGCCGGCACTAGATCGTGTCAGCCAGGACGGCCTACCTAGAGGAGGTAGCTCGGAGGCGGCAGCACTACAGAAAATTCACCGATGAGTCCACGGCCTATTTTGCGATGCTCGGGCGTGAGCCCTCGGCACAGAGACAAACAGTCTGGACAAAATATTTAGTACCACACGTCATGGCCGCGGCGGACCTGCATTGGATCTCGGGGGACCGAATGCGTTCAAGTAAGAAACACCAAGATTATGTAGAGCCATAGAACTTATAGCGATTTGAATATATGCACATTATACTTTCATGCTTTCCTTTTGAATGAATTATCTGAGTGGTGGCTTACATGCCTGGTGGCGGAGGCCGCCTTATTACCTCGAAGCCTTTGCTAGGAGGGACTGTACTACTATTATCCCTTTTCAGGTATCGCCTGAGCATTTTTCTAGATGCCTGCCGTGAACTCTGAGAATCGTCAACAGTAATCTCTTCTTTCACTGTGCTTCCTTCTCCCCGGGAGCGACTTCCGTAATATAAATCAGACTCGCGGAACGAGTAGTCGTTCCAACGCGGCCCCAAGCCTTCTGTGCGCTCAGATTCAGCTGGTGTCCCAGGATCACTCTCCTTGTCCGATGAGCGGTGGTCTCCTACCACAGAGGGGCTTGAGCACATCGTCCCGCTGAAAGGCACAGATTCGTCGATCGTTGGTGACGATGGCTCACGAAGAGTACCAAGACTTCCGTCCTTGGTCGCCTTGGAGAATCTACTGCCACTGACTCCGGACTCCCGAGTCTCCCAAGAGAGAGTAGAGCTTGTACGGGAAGTAGATCTAGGGGGCCTATAGAAGCGGTTAGAGCTGGTGGAAGGGATCCTGTGCTGTGGCAGTTGTAAGCGGTGGGCCTTGTCGGGGGGTGTCCAAGACTCGAAGTATGATCGCGGAGAGGCGGCATTTTCGTCGGGTGTGCTGATACTAGACACATCTAGACGTGCCAATGGACTTTCCCGTATGTCATGCCTTGATGGCTGCCGTCGCTCGAGCTGCTGTAGACCGTAGGCCTTTGCTAGTTAGCTCATAAACCTGAATGTAAGGAGATCATCTGAAATCGTGCTCCACTTACATCTGGGCGCTCCTCACTCATCCACCTTTTGACAAGCCGCACGAGATCCCGTGTGGCTTGCAAAAGGAAGCCGAGCACAAGAATAGAAGCGTGCAATAACAAGATGAGGTAGCCAACCACGTTCCGGGTTCCATCAGATGCCACTCCGGGGATGAACGCGACCATACTTAAGAAAGTAACGAACTTAGTAATGGCAGTGATGGTCGGCAGCGAAAAAGTCGGGTAGGCTTGAAGAGCGGCGATGCATATGAGCAGGGTGAGCTCACAGGCTGCCAAGGCCACCAACTGAACGAGCCCTGAAAACTGCAAACCACCAATAGCGATGCCGCGGATGAAGTTGAGAGTAAACAGCATGCGCACGAAGAGCGTATCGCCTTGATGTCCACCACCCGTCATCCGTGAATACTGTTTGTCTCGGTTAAAAAGCAGAATGCCGAGGCTGCGTGTGGGGAGGGATTGAAAAAGCCAAGCGAGAGATGCAATGGCTATGACGATCAACAGTACAGCCAGAGCTGTATGGTAGATTGGTAGCCATGAGGCGTGAATCAACTGGTAGACGGAAAGAGAGATCAGGGGTACGATGAAATAGGACAAAGCCACCTGAAGCACTTGTCTACCGGTCTGTTGAAGCCGAATTGACCATGATCGAGCCGAGGCCGGGCTTCTGACTCGTTGGAAAAACCAAAACGCCTCGATCATGAGAGCGCTGATGGTCAGAAAGATAGCGAAGAGAAACACCATATTCACCCAGGTGCCCATAGTGGCTGGCGCTCCCACGATCTGAGCCATAGTCTCCAGACCGAACGTGCCCCCGTAAGTACCGTTCGTCTCATAGATTCCATCGGCAATGCTTGCGTAGTCGGCATGCCCATACGTCAGGACGCCACCAGTAAAGAGTGATGACCAGGACAAGCGACCAGCCACAGGGATCAGAAAACCAGGGTAGAAGAGGCTGAGACTGGCTCCGAGAAAGATGTGCTGAAGGTATTGGAGGCAATCCCCGACGTTGGGGAGGACAGGTTTCGGCTCAGGGGCGTCTTCGTCATCGTCGTCGTCGTCTTCCACGTGCGGGGCAGTGTCCTCAACCTCCGGCGGAGGAAGATTCACCAAGCTTCGGATCACTCCGACCACCAAAACGAAGAGAAAGATGGCCAGCGGAAAGTACCGTAGCGTGGAACTCCATCGCTGAGGAAGGGCGGGAGTGATGCGGGACCGCAGACAGACTCTTTCGTCGGAATTGACATCAAACAGACGGACCGTGGTTTTCAGAGTTGACACAGGGAAAAAGGCGTGCATATCTTGAACGTATGACACGTAAAGCAGAGAGTCGTCTTTCCGGTACTCTGATTGACGGCATCCCGAGATGTTAAGCTGGCCGTAGAGTGTTGGCCTTCCCAAGGCCTCAAGCTCGATAGTTCCCCTGGTGAGCTCCTGGGTCCACTGCGTGCAGTCCTCGTGGCTCAAGTCAGTGATCGTATTGAGTGTGAGTCGCTCGCCTGTGCCATTTCCCGGCTCCAGCTTTGCCCATATATACGTTCGAGGAAGGGTCGGGAGCCCCTTTTGCCTGCTTTCATCGCAGCGCTCGTTCGGCACAAAGGTGGCTGCACATGCTGTCACATAGGCGAACAGACAGAGCAGCAGTCTCATCGTCTCCTTGCCTCAGGTAGGGAAGAGGTTTGACTCTGCCTCCGCGATCGAGGTGTGTGATGAAGAGGCGTCTGTTGTTGAAGTTATGGCTGATGGGAAAGGAAGATCCATCATCCCATTGACCCTTGGTCGGCTCGGGCGATCCGGTCTCCACCCGCTGCACACTAACAGCCCGCGAATTTGCCCCCATGGGTCGGACTGATATCCGAAAAGGAAAGTGACCCTGTGAAGGTTTCACGACCATGATAGGCCAACTTCAATTTTATTTACTGGAGCATTCCCCGCTGCTGAACGGACATCAATCCAGGAACGAACGTTGCCTTCCAGTTCACCCCCTACAAATGCCAAAGCCATAGACTTGGGCATTGAATTCATTCCATTTGGTCTAATTCATTCGTCGGCATATCTACACTATTTCCTTCACGCGCATTAAGCTCAGGGAAGTTGACGGAGTCACGAGGCGGGAAAGACTTGCACAAAATTAGCACATATCTTATTATGGCCGAAAAGGACTTAAACGAGCTTTAGAGAATCGTCGCTGCATGTACCGCAACGGGCTGCGGGCATGACCCGCTGAATAGAACGACTGTCAGTATTAGTTTTGGAAGTTTCTTGACGGGCTGAATACTCAAGGGGCGATCGCTGTCGAACTCTGACTGGAATCACCCTGAAGTTTTCATGACGATAGTGGAGGCTGCCCATGGACATCGTAATTCAATTCTCCTCGAAGAGAACAATAGCTATTCAAGTGGCCTTTAAAGTTCGATTTAACATTGTGATTGCTAGCTGCGTTGGAGCGTTACCTCGGAACGCACGACAATCCCTTCACCGTGAACAGTTTCATTCTCATTTGATCCACCCGACGTGACGATGTTCGTCATGCTGTAGTTGTTCTTGGTCAAGCGAAGCTCATCCTCGTCCTTCCGACGGTGGCTTTTGGCGCCTTTTGACCCCGGACCACCACTTCCTCCCCAGGTAATTATGCCTGGTGCTGACGCAGTGCGTGATTGGCCCTCGCTGCGGTTTGAAGATGATATCTTGTTGCGAAAGAGGACGAAGATGGGGCGCATGTTTGGCAGACATGCCGAAAGGATGCCGATAGAAGGCTCAACGGCTGACCAAACACACACAGGGCCCATATACCATGTGGCGTCTATGGCGTGTGAGAAGACGTTCAGATAGTAAATTCGCACGACGCTGGCGCAGCAAACACTGATTCCTTGTTAGAATTCAGTTCTGGTACCTGACCTTGTACAAATAGGTGGTGTAGGGCATCGGAAACGAAAACTCGACATACAATCCTCCTAGCAGCATGATACCGCATACGCCGGCCTTCTTGCGCCAAGACATTTGCAGTCGTAATATTGAAGGGATAGGCAAGACCAAGATGAAGAAGTCTATAAAAAGGTTGATGATGGCCATGACCACGAAGAATAATCCCGTGTTTAGTGGGCAGTGTCCGTCCGTGTTGCCTGAGAACTGTGACCAGTAGAACGAGACTGGTTTACAGCAGTTTGCCATGCCAATAACGAATGTTAGTGGATAGGCTACAACCAAGAAAGCCGCCGTCCAGAGAAGGAAACGGAATCTCGGGTCAGAGACTTCGAAGATACGTGAGTAGAGCAGCAGGATCGAGGACTTAGTCAGGGTGATAGCGGCCGCGAAGACGAAACTGTAGGCATACAGGAGCTATGTTTATTCATACGTCAGTTAATTAGCAGTGAACATGTGACTAAGATCGCCTCACCTTGGCTGCCATTGCAACATCGACTGCCTTGACAGACCAGACATGTCTCCCTGCACCATAATGTCCAGCAGCGAATGACATGCCGCCGGTAGCATACGTGAGGATCAATGCCGCTATTATCACACAATCATCGGCCTTCAATGGGCTGTTTGTAACGTGGCGGCACACCAGTCTTAGCACAACAGCCACAGTCGCTATCCCGAGCAAGATTGCCACAGCGACATCGTTGCCGGTGATGGGGTCTTCGTTCAGGTCAGTTCCGGCCGGCAATGGACCGAAGATATCCTCTATTGTAGGGTCAATGTCCGGCATTGCGAAATGAGAAAGTGCGAGGAAGCTGTTGGTTGCGCTATGAGAAACATAATAATTGGAAGGTAGAGAAGAAAAGTTGTTGCGACAGCGAATCAGCCATGTCATGTGGGAGACGGGCGCCTCCAGGGCTGCTGGCTGTCTTGAAGGATTCAAGGGGCTTCGGGGATTAATACCGACAGGTTAAGTTCCGACCCATCTCAAGTTCTCAACCACCGATTTACGGTGTTAGGCTTGTCGTTCTAATTGCTGCCCGTGGCTCCAGCGACATGTCAGTTTTCGTGGTGGAGCTTAGTTGCGTCTAGCAATTTAGCATCACTTGAACGCCTGGCAGTAGAAAACCCGCACTTATCGGCGCGGTAACATCTTCTGCCAATCCCCGTTATAGTTCCGCTTCAAAGTTAGTACGGTGCTGCTGATCGCATTCCTGATCACTTGTGAATATGCAGTTGGTGGTAGACTAGTTGAAGGCACCTTGGCAAATATCCTGGCTGCATATGTAGGGTCCACCAAGCTCCATAAGTAATAAGAGCTGCCATTGGTGAGCTTAAGGGACAGTCAACAATGAATTTATAATGACTGTGACAACGGCTTTCCTTGCTCAAAAAATGGCCAGGTATGAAACAAGAGGGGCTGCTTTCCCTTGTAAAGAAGACAAGAAAAAGCAAATATTTGGAGCTCTTTCAATTTGAGAGTAACGGGCTTCTCTTGCCTCCTTCTCTCGGCCGTAACAGCTCCCCTGAAGACGGTCCAATCGCCGTGCTCACATATTACACAGCTTTCCTTTTCTTTTTCGTTTTTCTTTTCTTGTTGGGCACTCAAGACCAAGTAAAAGGACACCATGGGTTTCACTGACGAGGACCTCCTGTTCAAAGTTACACCCATCGAGCAAATCAGTCCAAGAGGCTGGCCAAGATATGTAAGTCTTTAATCTCAATCCAATAGCAGGCTTCATATTTCGTGGAAACTAAAATCACTCCAGATCTTTCCCTTTGAACTTCCCGCCGACTATAATCTCGATGAAGTGACTCAGGTCCTGAGAGACGGCTGGGAAACCACTTGCCGCCGTCTTCCCGTCCTGAAAGGTGAAGTCGTTGCTGACCCGGACGCGAAGCAAAGTGGGGCTATCAAGATCCAGCTGCTCGATGAAAAGGAAAGGCTCGAGCACATTCAGCCAATTACGGTCAATGACCTCCGTTCACCTGAAGCCTACTCCCTGACGTTTTCTGAGCTGAAAGAGAGGCATTTCCCTGTGTCTGCATTTGATCCGAAGGTCTTTACACGTCGCTACACATGGCCATCCCCCGGGGACCGCCTCCCTATCATGCTCATGCAGCTGAATTTCATCCGAGGCGGTCTGATACTGAATTGGAATCCATTCCACATGATTGGCGACGGCACGACATTTTTCACCTGGACGGCGATCTGGGCGGAAGAGTGCCGCCGTGCCCAAGGGATCCATATACCCGAACCTTTAGAGCTGCGCCAGAGTATCGTCAGTGACAGACGACACGCGATCAACCCTCAGAGCCCCTCTAGTGGAAAGTCGGGCAGGTTGGAGGACCATCCTCAATACGTGCTGCTGACTGATCCAGCTAAGCAACTGGCCAAGGTGCTCACATCAGAAGGGCATCTGGGACAAATTTTTTACTTCTCCAAGGAGTCACTAGAACAGCTCAAGAAGGACGTGTATCCTCAAAACCCTCGGCCGGGCGAGCCGACGTATATCAGCACCAACGACGCTCTGACGGCACTCGCATGGCGCTCTATCATGGCGGCACAATATCCACTAGAGAAAATCAAAGGCGATGAGGTCTCGGTCTTCAACATGGCGGTTGATGGGCGACTACGCATACAGCCTCCCATAGACGAGGGCACCCTAGGAAGTTTCGTTGAGTTTATTGAGGTCAAAACGCCCCTTCGCAGGATGTTGGAGACAAACAGCGTCGCTGAGATTGCTCTCCTAATCCGAAAGGCAATTGTCAACATGGATGAGGCTTTTCAAGGGACTTTCACCAACGATACGATCAAGCTGATCAATAACTTGGAAGATGTGAGATTTCTATCGCCGTCTGCGTTCCTGGACTGCCCTGGACTGTCCTGCTCTCAGACGAGCTGGGCTAAATTTGAGCTGTACGGCTTGCAGTGGGGTCCGCTGCTGGGGGATCGGATCAAGGCAATCAGATCTCCAAGCAATGGCATCTTGAATGGCATGCAGATTATGATGCCGGAGCTTCCTGATGGTGGTCGAGAAATGCTCTGTGGAATTAATGAGGAAGACCTGCCAAGGTTGATTGCCGATCCGATTTGGAGGAAATACGCTGAGCTGCGGTAACACTATCTACTATTGAAAAGACAAAGGTATCAAGTAGAGGATTTTGAACAATTTCTCTGATGAAGTACAAGTGCAGGTACGTAGTCGAATCAATAGAAGTACTGCAGGAGAATAAAATAAATGCTTAGATTTAAATAACCAATTGAATCAAAGTATATTTTAGGGCATGCAAACAGCGATCATCCGATCAGGAAGGTAATGTTCAGCGGTCGATATTGAAAGGGACATGCGGTGGGGACTGAGCACCGGGACTGTTCATTGTCATCGAGTTCTCGTATATCTGCTCAAATTTGCAAGTATGACAATGGAGATTGATAATGTTTCGAGACCTCGAGCTAGATCCTAGATGACCAGTCATTCATATCCCGGCAAGACAAAGACAGTGTCTGGTTGGCTAGCTGCTGAAGGAAATTCGGCGGATAATTCTTGTTGAAATGCGAATTTTGACACGAATCAATTCAGAACACTTGTTCGAGCGCTTCTTGCATGTTAATGGTCCCAGGCGCCTTCTATATCTTTGTTCTAGATGTCTGCAACTTTGAGGAAGTGATGCTATGCCGAAGGCAGGAGTCGGCGTAGGTACCCAGAAAATAATCACCCCGTCACATTTAAAACGGGGGCCAATTGAATATTTACAGACTTCCGAAAAAGGCTGCACCTCATCTGTGAAGACCACGAAACACTAGTTGCGCCGGGATTTGGAGGCATACAAATTTAGTTGACGACATCACAAACCATCATTATGGGGCTTACTCATCGCAGCACGCCCCTCAATGCTACATACATTTGGTACACCTGAGGCCATATCAATGTTTTGAATTTCACTCCCACGCCAGACCAACATTATTCCTCGAGCGAGCACGCATAGCTCGCACGGAGCGACAAAGCCTCAAGATGAAGACACTGTACATGGACAGGGTTTACCCTAAAGCATTCGAGAACCGGCACAGGCTCTCCGACCCAAAGGTGCGCAGGAGCAGGATCGCCTTCTTCAAGGCGGCAGGCAAGAACTTCACTCTTCTGCAGGTCCTGTTTCTGGGGCTCTTCTGCTGGGTGTTTGCGGCCCTGTTCCAGCAGACCGACCACGCGCACAAGATCACCGTCGCGCTCGTGGACTACGATGGCGGGGCGGTCGGGTTGGCGCTGCGGGAGGCGTATGCGAGGCTGGAGGGAAACGCATTCCCGACTCTGGTTGAGCGGGACCCTGGAGTATACTCGTCCCCGGCGGCGTTGGAGGATGCCGTGTGCAGGACGGAATACTGGGCTGCTCTCTATGTCGCCCGGGGTTCGTCGGACAAGCTTCAGGCTGTGCTAAATGGTGACTCGGATGGGTCGCGGCTTGACAGGTCGGATATTCTTACTTACATCTGGAACGAGGCGCGGTATTCTTCCGTTGTCGACGCGGTCGTGTCCTCCAGCATTCAGACTCTGGCATCGGCCGCCAGGGTCGCCTATACCACGGCGAATGGGACGGGTGGCGTCCGGCAGCTGTCGACTCCGGAGGCTATATCTGTGTTTGCCGAGCCGTGGCAGCTAACGAGTATCAACATCCAGCCGACAACTCAAGGATCCAGGGCTATCTATAATACCCTGGTCATTATATTTATTCTGATTCAGGAGTTCTTCTACCTGGGCACACTCAATGGGCTCTACGTAGGGCACAAGCTGTATGTCAGGGTCTCACCAAACCGGATTGTCATTGTGCGAGATATCATCTCTATACTATACTGCCTGATAGGGGCGTTGTGTACCACCGGGGCTATCTGGGCTTTTCGATCTGGTTGGGACGTGGAAGCCGGGCAGTTCATGCTGAACTGGATGACGCTGTGGCTCTTTGCGCACGTCAACTTCCTGCAGTTTGACATATTTACGATCTGGCTCCCGCCGCCCTACATCCCAATGGCGCTCATCTCATGGGTGCTCTTCAACGTCACGTCTATTCTCCTCCCCTTCGAGCTGTCCCCGGGCTTCTTCCGGATTGGCTACGCTGCTCCGGCGCACGAGGTCTACCAAGTGCTTATCGACATCTGGTCGCGGGGTTGCAACCCCCAGCTCTACTACGCACTCCCCATTCTTTTCGCGTGGTGGGTTTGGGGCTTGGTTGTAAGTGCCCTGGGAGTCTACCGGCGCTGCCACTACGCGGTCATTCAAGAGGACAAAGAGGCTCAGCAATTCCAGGAGCGGCTGGAGGCCGCAGTGCAGTTCGAGCGACAGAGAGACATAAGATCCAAGAGAGAGAGCACGACTGTATCACCTGATGCTCTCGCTGTTACGGATGTGTCTGAGGAGAAGCGGGCAAGCGGCGCAGAAGCCAACGATCCAGGGTTGCGCGAACAGCTCGCCGGGGCGATTCGTCGGCAGGAAAGCCGCGCGAAGCATGAACGAGGCAGGGAGAGCAGGGCCTGCAGTTTCGGCCCTGCGTTTAGTCTGCCATTTCCCGACTCTGCGGGATCGGAGTCAGACGGGGCGTGAACCGGGCCAGGGCGGGTGACACAGTCGCAATCGACGGCGTTATGATTCCAGAAGCGCCCGCCAACGAGTAGCGTGCCTCCAGCCGATTTGGCCTCAGATATCTGGCTGCCTGGTGGTAACCTTTTTCCTTGGTTGCCTTCTTTTCCCTGCTTTCGGCACCCTGCAGTGTTTGACACCACGCACGACGTGACTGGCTGGCCTGGCCGTTAGATTGGCCCATTCCAGCCCCCAAAAGGGTCTCAGTCATGGGCCGATGCTACCAAGCAGGCAATCAGGAGCGTCACCGAGAGACCTGTAGAGAGGCCAGCGAACCGCACCAGCGACCCCTCCAGTCCTTGGCTTTGTCCTCGTACCATCCGAGCGGTTCCCGCCGCCAGAGCATCTGCCCGTCTGCCCTAGCATGCTTCGCTAGCAGAAGCGCCCCTCAGAACTGGGACACAGCAAGCGTGGGCAGGGCTGGACTGAGAAGAAGAGAGAGCTCAGCTGCGAAACTACATCTCTAATGTCCTGGGCTCTCGGGCTGGGTCGCAAGGAACAGTGGCCCGGTCCAGGATTCCGAAGTGTGGTCAACGAACGCATGTGGATGCATGTCAGATGAAGAGACAAAGCTCGACAAACCCCAATCAGGCACAACCTTCGGCACCCTATGCAACCTTGGGAGCACCACACCGTTGGCTCAACCCATGACCTGGCTCGTCCCACCCACCCTTCCTCTTCTTCTTCTTCTGCTGCAGTACGTCTTTCTGGTCCGGGCTCACCCTTCAGCCCTAAGGCATGGGAAAATGCATCTACCTGGAGCTGTGGGGCCACCCTGTCGCCGACGTAGGACTGCCAGCTGGTGACCGGGATGCGATTCCTTCTGCCACATGCAGCCTGTCGAGTCAAGTTCCGTACATTCCTGTCCATCCAAAACCACCCTGGCACCCTATCCAGGCAGTCATACTCATGCCCACACCCTGCTGCTGCCCAGGTGTTACTCCCCCACGGCTGACCGATCGACGGGAATGGCTTCTGACATAGCTGCCGTTGTTTCTGGCCCTTGATAAGAGTAGCTTGTCCCGCCGGGGAGGATTGCGCCGGCCAAACTAGCGAGCTCTCTGTCCTCCTCCCTTTCACGTTTCCAAACAACACCTTCCCGACCTATCTCGTGTTCGTTTCCCTTTCTTTGTCCTCAACAAGCGTCTCGGGCATCCTTGCTTGTCGCACCAGGCGTGCACTCGTTCGACCTATGACCCTGGCGGGCTCTTACTGCTATCACGTCGCTTCCGTGAAGCCGCCACGCGCTGCTCATCGTCAAGCAGCCCTGCTCGAGAAGAACAAAGGAGCTTCAGCTTCATAACCAGCACACCAATCCATCACCCATCGCCCGGTCAAACGGACGTCACAGCCCCGTTTCAATACAACGGCGATCTCTTTTGAGCTGCAATTTTCCAAACACAAACAATTCGGCGAATCCTAGCCACTATGAACTCCTCGTCTCGTGCACCAGCCCCAGCGCCGCTGTACACACTGGGCTCTGGCAGCAGCACAGCAGGATCCCCGATTTCTCCCAGATACCAAGACGTGAGTACCTAGCCTTCGAGGATGGTACCCGGCGGGCCAAATTGAGGAGTAGCAACATGACTGACCCCTGCAACAGACGCCGCGAACAGCCACAACCGACGGCTGGGCCTCACCGGGCGTCATGGACAGAAAGGACTCATCCAACTCGGTGACCTCGACCATGTCGTCGGCCTCGGTGGCTTCCGTCTCGAGGAAGAAGGTGTCGTCACGGTCGTCCAGCAATGTCAACCAGTACACGCGCTGCGGCAGACACACGGACCAGTACCTGTTCAGCGGCTGGTCCAAGGTCTTCAGCAGAAAACACTGAGGCCTGGCTGTGACCATCCTCCAGTCGGCAGCAATGACAGCATGTTCTGTAATCCAGTCCTTGCTTTGTATTTGTGTGGACCAGTCAGATGAAACCTGGACTTTATGTATTATGACGAATATGGATGACCTCAGAAAATGGTTGGAAGTTAATGGGTTCAAGACTGTACTATATAATAATGACTTGTTCGATTCCTGGTTTCTTACGGAGAGGGCGAGACGATTGACTCGTCCTGAGAGTCAGCTCCGGGAAAGCAGGGAATGGTTTACGATGCAACGAATTGGTGTCGGGTGGAAAAAATACCACAAAGTCTGCGAATAATACTATGGCTGTGGAACTCTGTTCACCCCAACTCCTCGTCCAAGTTTTTCATAGTTGCCTGTGCCTTCCTCATGGTTAGGATCACGATGTCTAGATAACTAGACAGACAAGTTGCTGTCAACGCCCATCTGCTCGCCCGAGAATCCGCCAGCCATCTAAACATGATGTCCAGCAAGCTGTGGAAATGCACCTTGACATCGGGCAGATCTGATCTCATCTGATCTCATAGGGCTGAGGATGAATACAATCCAATCCATCCAGGAACCAAGCTGTCGGCACGGCACTTCAACTCGAGCACTGCCACCCCCATCTTTCGCACTTTGGCCCTGATCCCTGCCAGCCGTGCAGCTGTTCGCGGGTCATGCCCCTGTGCCCTTGACCCTGGTCCCCAGGGCCCCAGGGCTGCAGGACCCAGAGGAAACATCGCCCGCGGCCCTAGCCGAAGCGGGTACAATGTGGGCTCGAGCTCAAGCTTCGAGCTCAACAAAAAAAACGGGTTCACTGTCACCAGCCAAACTGACCTGCCCTCCAAACCAAACGAGTCAACCCAAAAACTCGAAGCATTCGCGTCACTTGAGGAAGAAAGACAAACGCCAGCGCACTCACTTCTTCTTCTGGCCAACCAATCGCATACATCACGCAACAATGGCCCAAGAAGACGTCGTCAAGACCAACGTGTCCCCGCGGCGCATGTCCGCCCCGAAGCGCGCCTATCTCGTCGCCTACAACGCCATCTCGGCCCTGCTGTGGTCCGTCGTCCTCGGCCGCACGCTCAGCACCCTCCTCGCCCACGGCCTCGAGAGGGGCCCTGCGCTCGTGTACCCGGCCGTCGGCGAGTGGACCAAGTGGACGCAGACGCTGGCCGCCCTGGAGATCGTGCACTCGGTGCTCGGTGCGTGGCCCCATCCCTCCCCTTCCCATACCTCCAGTTCCGGGACCTCGACCCTCACTCGCTGAGGAAGGGAACTGAGATGAAATGAGCCAAGCTGACTCACATCGCAAAAAACACAGGCGTCGTCCGCGCCCCGCTCCTCACGACCCTGATGCAGGTCTCGTCCCGATTCGCCCTGGTCTGGGGCGCCGTGCACGCCTACCCGCTCATCGCCGCGAGCCCGGCCTACTCGAGCATGCTGCTGGCCTGGTCGACGACCGAGGTGGTGCGCTACCTCTTCTTCGCCCTGTCGCTGTCGCCCGGCGGCTACGAGCCCGCACTCCTGCGCTGGTTCCGCTACAGCGGCTTCTACGTCCTCTACCCCGTCGGCATCTCCAGCGAGCTGTGGGAGCTGTTCCTCGCCGCGCGGTCTGCGGGCGCAGAGGGGAACACCGTGGGCGTCGTCGTCGCTGCCGTCGTCATGGCTACGTACCTGCCTGGCGCGCCGAAGCTATACACCCACATGATCAAGCAGCGGCGCAAGGTCTTGGGTGGTGGTGCGGCTGGTGGCGAGGCGAGGGGGAAGAAGACGCAGTGATTCTGTAGAGGGGGGGTTATGCCATGTAGCATCGCTTCTGTACGGGACATGTGCTATCGATCTGTTTTTGAAGCCTTTATCTGGCCGCTATAGGGGTATTTGACCAAAACGAACTAGAATATACGAAACAACCACGCCACCTGTAATCAATGTATCCTGTATCGTACCAAATAGAAATACCAGTACCAAAGGGTGAAAAAGCAAAAGTCCAAATAAGCAGGTGCGAAAAGCCTTGATACTTCATACTTTAAGCCACAAGGCTCAATCAAGACGGTGGCGCGTACTGCACAACCTCTCCCTTCGCGGTGATATCCTCATCCTCAGCCACATCTCTGTCCGAGGCCGAGTCTGGCGTCGTGTCTTTATCCTGTGAAATCTCTCCCTCCGTGCTGCTTTCATACCAATCATTCGCCGACCATTTCGCGATGAGCTCCGCCGCGTTTTGAGAAAGCTTATCGTAACCGGGGTTCTCCTTTGGCTCAAACATCGCTACAGAATAGGCAAGAGTCAGCACCAGTACTACCCAACCCGCTCAATCAAAGGGAGCAAAGAAAATGGCTCACCCATATGCGCCGATGTTTCGTCCCCGGCCTGCTCGTTGACCGCCTCCTCCCACACGCCCAGCTTCTCGGGCCCGTTGCGCTTGCTCGGCAGGTTGCAGAACGTCCTCTGGCTGCCCAGCACGGTGCCAACCATGTTCGTGCCGCCGATGCCCGCGACCTGCTGCTGCAGGGCGGTGGCGCCCTTGCCGAGGCGTGTGTACAGGACGCCGAAGCCGACGCCCAGCTCATTCTGCACGCGCGCCATGTATGCCACGCGCCGCCGCAGCTCCTCCCCACGCGCGAGACAGCCCACGAACTCGAGGTGCGACGACACCCACGTCCAGCCCTCGGTCAGCTGGTCGCGCTTGAGGTACGCCGCCGCGGCGCTGCCGGCGAGCGCCGCGCCCGCCCCCGCGTATAGGGCCATCTTGCCCCAGCTGCCCCACGTCGACGACGACTCGTTGGCCTTGCCGGTGTTCCCGGCTCCGCTGGGCGCCGGCAGCGCGGCGACGGGCTTCTTCTCCTGGCCCCGCTGCGCCTGGGCGTCCTTGCCCTGGTCGGCGGCGCTCTTCGCGCCCCACAGGCCGGTCAGGGTGCTCAGCTGGGAGAAGGCGGCGCTGGCGGTGCTGTAGTGGGTCTCGGCGCCGTGGGCGACGACGCCGGGGCTGATGCCGAGGTAGGGGGTGTCGAAGCTGAGGACGCCCTGGACGTAGGGGAACATGAGGCCGTTGAGGTCGATGCGGTCGGCCTCGGCGGGGGCGGCGGTGTGGTTGCCGTCGCCGGAGCCGCCCGACGCCGACGACGGCGGGATGACGCGCTCGCTGGTCAGGGCGATGACGGTCTCGGCGGCTACGATGCCGCCCATCGAGTGCCCGCACAGGACCACCCGCACCGACGGCTCGACGGTCGGCGACGGCGTGCCCTTGCCCACCTCGATGTCGATCACCTTCTCCTGCAGCCAGTCGCGGAACCGCGACACGCAGTCCGCCAGGTCGCCGCGCGTCTCGTACTTGGGGTACACCAGCACCTGGACGTCGAGCTTGGGAAGGCGCTCGGCGACTAGGTCGCGGAGATGCTGGGTGAAGGCATATTTGTAGCCGAAGGTCTCCTCACCCCCCTGTATGGACGTCAATAGTGTCCCATGTTAGTAGTGTTCGATGGCGCGGTAGCAGGTAATGAATGATGTGACGGAAGTGCTTGCCTTGAAGCCGTGAATGAAGCAGAGAAGGAGTGTCTTCTTCATCTTGCGAACCCATCTGAGGTGGCCCAGGTGATGCTCAGGGGTTGGGTCCAGGAAGGGAGCGGGATCGGGATGTTGAGTAGATTTGGGTTGATAAAACTAAATGGACTTTGGGTCTGGGTGGCAAGGCGCATGTGAGCTGCTGTGCTGGTGCTGAGCTGAGGTGTGGAGGGTCGAGACCCCACCAGCCGGGCGAGGTGATGTCAGCGGGGGGTTTTAGGGAAATTGGGATCCGGCTGTCAAATCTACCCCAGACAAGGTTTGTGCGATGATCAGGGTCTTTAATTCTATATTTGGTCGGCATTTTGCAGGCTGATTCTCGAATTGAGTAATTCGTATCGGAAGCCCGGCATATACATGGCAGATATTCTGTAGTTATGACAATAAAGGTAGACTAGATAGACAGTCGACCGGTGATCTCGTATGCAGTGGATCACGGAGCCCACATGTATAGGAGGAACATCCCTAAACTTATGTTCATCAGTCAACGTGTTATATGAAGCTTATTTTGTAGATCAAGACTTTTATGGCCCAGAGCAGTATGCAAGTATCTATGGTCCCAGACGCCATCATTTTCCATGCAACCTCAGCACCCTCACAGCATTCTCGCCCATGACCCCCTTCGCCTTCTCCGAACCTTCACCCAACGCCTTGTTCACAGCCTCAGCATTCATGCCCACGCTCTCCCACTCGCCGTCCTCATCCGTGCCCAGCGGCGGGAAGAAAGGGTGGTCCGTCCCGAACATCAGCCTGTCCGCCCCACCGCTCGCCTCGATGGCGGCGTTGAGGCCCACCTCGCTGTAGATGACCGCGTCCAGGTACACCTGGCTCCTGAGCACGTCCCACACCGTCCGCCTCTGGGGCGTGACCTTGCCCTCGCGCACCAAGTGCCCGTCGTGCAGCACGCAGCTCTCGATCCTGCCCGCGAGGAAGGGCAGCGTCCCGCCGCTGTGCGCCAGGATCATCTGCAGCTTGGGCACCGCGTCGAACACGCCCGCCAGGTACATGCGAGCCACCGCGATGGTCGTTTCCATCGGGAAGCCAAGCGCCAGCGGCAGGACGTGGCCGTACTCCTCCGAGGCGCGAGGGCCCCAGACCTCGTTTGGCAGGCCGTAGTGCGGGTGCAGGAAGATGGTCAGCCCCGCGTCGGCGAGGGCCTGGAAGATGGGCACGAGGTTGGGGTCGTCCAGCCCTTTGCCTAGGCCTGAGGTGCCCAGGATCACGCCGCGACAGTAGTCGAGCCCCTTTAGTTGTGTGATGGATTCCTGTATGGTGGACAGAGGTGCGGTTAGGGGGAGTGTGCCGAAGAAGAACAGCCGTCCGGGGTGGGCAGCACACATGTCACTAAACTCCTTGTTCACGGAGGCCGCAAAGGGGCCCGCTTCCGATGGCTCCAGGAAGTCCAGCCATGGGTTTGCGAGTGAGATGACTGAGATGTCGATTTTGTGAGTGTCCATGAAGTGTAGTTTCTGCGCCAGTGAGGAGTAGTGCTTGGTCAGGGGCCGCCCCGGAGGTTTGGCCGACGCATCATCGGCGCCGGTGAGGGACGGCACCTCGGCCTCGAGCAGGATCAAGCGCGGGTCCGGCGAGCTGGCGAATTTCCGGACCAGAGGGATGGTGGACCGTGACTCGAGGATCTGGACATAGGAAGGAGGATACATGTGGGTGTGAATATCCACCACCTTTGCAGGCGAGGTGGACGAAGGATCGGCCATGATTGTGTATATTCAGTCCAGTCTTTTGAGTGAGTGAACGACTGACTGCGCTGACCAAGTGACCGACAAGGCACGAACGAGCAAGAGATAGAACTAGTAATATGTGTGAAGAAAAGAAGCTTGTGGATCCGGATGTGCTGCCCGGAGGATCGACGGGAAGCGGAAAACTACCCCGCGGGCCCCTCCTCCATCTCCCCCTTCCCACGGCAGGCCTTATCTGGACGTCCCGGGGGGCGCCTGGTCAACCGGCGGAATCCTTATCAACGGCGGCCATCGTCAAGTGAGTTTGGCACTTTTAATGTGTAAAATCCCACTGATTGGGCTGGATAGAGTCTCGGCCCTAGAGCAGTGGGATGTCATCCTTATTCGCCTGCCGTTTAGAGCCGCCTCGCGAGTCGGAGACTGCCGAGCTTGCTTCGTTTTCTCTAAAACTTAAACAGGCCCAGACTCTCGCCGGGGATGGCCGTGTGACAACTTTAATACTGACACGAAGTCCACTTCACAAGCCAGAACCTCCACTCTACCCAGGTACTCGCTTGACCACTTCAGTTCGCTATCATTGATTGGCTTGTCGCAAGTCTCAAGGAAATAAAACATCATGGAGAAGGCCGCCGTTGACGAGCAGGGGCTCATGATCCCGGTACGTGGGTGCTGGTGGGCTGGCTGCGTGGCCCAAGATGCTGAACGTCTCATCAGTTGATCGACCTGTCCAAGTTCCTGCACGGAGACACCACCCAGCGTCAGGAGACTGCGAAGGCAATCCTGAACGGCTTCCAAAACGCGGGCTTCATCTACCTCAAGAATCTACCACTCTCACCCGAGACACGCAAGCATGTCTTCGACACCAGCGCCAAGTTTTTCAACGGGCTCAGCAAAGACGAGAAACTGGCACTCGGGTGGACAACTCCAGAGGCGAACAGGGGCTACTCGGCGCCAGGGCGCGAGAAGCTTACCCAGCTCACTGACATCAGTGAGGTGGCCAAGTTGAACGCTGATAGCCCAGACATCAAAGAGACTTTTGAGATTGGTCGCGAGGGCGACCCTAATTATCCAAACCGATGGCCAGTTGAGAAGCCTGGAACCGCAGTAGACGGGTTCAAAGCGACGATGCTCGACTTCCACAAGCAATGCAAGGCCATTCACGTGGAGGTCATGCGTGCCATCGCCGTTGGGATGGATCTGGACGAGGATCACTTTGACAGCTTCGTTGATGTCGGTGACAACACCCTACGACTGCTCCACTACCCAGCTGTCAAGAGCGAGGTCTTTAAGGTCAACCCAGGCCAGGTTCGCGCGGGCGCGCACTCAGACTATGGCAGCATCACGCTGCTCTTCCAGGATGGCGCGGGCGGACTGCAGGTGCAGAGCCCTAATGGGCAGTTTGTCGACGCGACGCCGATCGAGGATACTTGTGTCGTTAATGCTGGTGATCTTCTCGCGAGATGGAGCAACGACACCATCAAGAGCACCATTCACCGCGTGGTAGAGCCGCCGAGGAAGACTGATGAGCATCCAGCGAGATATAGCATCGCGTGAGTACCCTCAAACTTACTCTGTCGAGAACCGTAAGACTGACCTGCTCTTTTAGCTACTTCTGCAACCCCAATTTCACAAGCCATATTGAGGCCATCCCGGGCACGTTCGCGGCAGAGACGGACAAAAAATATGCTGGCATCAACAGCGGGCAGTACCTAGTGCAGAGGCTCACTGCGACGTATTGATGAGTCGAAAGAAATCAGAATGAAATAAATGTGTTTCGAAAATGCTAAAACGAACAAGAGATAAAAAGGTGCTCGCTGATTATAAAAGAGATCGCCTTGTGCACTTAAGGTTTATGTAATGGAGACCGTATTTTTCAGCCGTAGTTTTCATCGTAATTCTGTACTGGTCGTTATCTTCGATAAGCTTTCCATCTGCCTTCTCTGCCTACCTTGATTCTTCAACTACCACCATTTCAAAACAAAAAACTCTACACCATCCTAACCGAGCTTTCTTTTTTCACAAGTAACGGAAACACAAGCCCAAGATGAGCGAAAACGCCAGCGCCGAGCTGCTGGCCGCGGCCAAAGACGCCGCGGCGCGCAATCTCGACTACTACGCCCTGTTAGGCATCGACCCGTCCACCGACACGATCACGCGCGACACGGTGCAGCGAGCATGGCGCAAGCGGTCGCTGAAGTACCACCCGGACAAGGCGGGCGAAAAATTCGACAAGGAGAAATGGGAGGAGTTCGGGCTGGCGCGTGACATTCTGGCTTCGGAGGAGGCGCGGGCGGCATACGACGGGGCGAGGGCGGCGGCGCTGCAGAGGGCGCGCGAGAAGGAGCAGATGAACGCGCGGCAGCGGCAGTTCGTCGAGGAGCTGGAGGAGGCCGAAGGCCGGAGCAAGAGGCAGCGGGAGGAGGGCGCCGCGCGTCGCGAGGAGGAGGAGCGCGAGAGGGCGCTGAAGACGGCTGAGGGTCGCAGGATCGTCGAGGAGAGGCAGCGGCTTGTCAGGGAAGCCGAGGAGCGAGAGCAACAGCGGAAGATTAAGGATGACGAGGCGATGGACGACCGGATAAGGGAGCTGCAGGACAAGCTTGCGGAGAAGGCGAGGCGGAAAGAGGAGAAGCGGGCGAGAAGGGAGGGCAGGAAGGCCGGTGTCGCTGACGAGGAAAAGAGGACCGACTCCGCGCCCTTGGCCCCCCATGTCGCTGAACCGAAGCATGCCACCGAGAGTCAGACCGCATCGATACCCCGGAGAGACGTGCAAAAGTCAGACGACCCGGTCAAGTTCTGGGCGACGCAGTGGCCCAAGACGAGGGAGAGACTGAAAGCAGCACAGATTGTTAAGGAGCAGAGGATGAAGGAGGCGAGCACTGCGGCTTGAGAGAAAGGTAGTTGCCCGGAAGTCCACATAATTTTGTGTCATGATACCCAACAAAACAAGATTGAGCTAACACCATTGCTCTCTTCAAGACCACCCTCCGCATGTTCTCCTCACGTCACATAAGAGCTTCAGTAATCGGCGTCACGCTCGCAAATTCATAGGTGAGATGGAACTACGCCGAATGTAGGGAGCATGAAACCAACCCAGAGGTAAGAAGCCAGTAGCAGTAGGACTATCGGGGGCAGCTCTGCGCAAGCAGCTCAAATGCCCTTGTGTTATGAGACTACAATCATGACAGCGATAATCGCAGGTAAGGCTTCGTTCACCGTTGTTTGACACGTGCGTCACCATGGTAACAATCCATGGCAAGAATACAATACTTCCAAATTGTGTTTCATGCCTCTCATGTACATACATATACAAGCTGGAGCTTTGGACATTGTCCCTCATGAGTCAGACTCAGCATCTAAGATAATAGTTGGATGCACCTTCAAGCCCATGAGAAGCGCTGAAGGCGGTGCGTCAGGAACATTTTGAGCCGAGTTTCGCTCGAGCCACCCTCAAGCCTTCTGATCGCATATCAGTGCTTCTGCTGCCCGTCCAGCCCCTGTCTGAGCCACTCCGGAATGAATGCCTTGATCTTGACCTTGAAGGGCTCCTCCCCCTCCTCGCCTGCCCCTCTCTCCATAACAAACTCGTCTGCGGGAGTATATGAGCTCGCAGCCGTCTCCCCGGGCAATACCACGTCCGTCATGATCTCCAGCCGGCAAAGCGCCAGGCCGACATTGCCGACGCCCCGCAGCCACTTGCCCGCGCTGCGGCCCCTCTTCCCTAATCTCCCTATGCTCGTGTCCGTCGGGATAGAGCCAGCCACCTGCACCGCACCGGAGTCCTCAGGGCGGTACTGAAGCTGCTGGGGCTGTTCCGCGCCGTCCGCGCCGTAGATCATAACCGGAAGGATCCGCTTGCGCACCACGCCGCGGTGCTTGGTGCGGATGGTCAGCTCCTGACCCACGTAGCAGCCCTTTCGGAAGTCGATGCCGCCCATGACGTCCAGGTTGCCCTCGAGCGGCAGGGCCTGCTCCCGGAGCAGCTCGGACTGGCCCTCGGGAACGCCCATCAGGTACCGCCTCACGCGATAGACGTCCTCGTCGGCGGCCCTCTCGAGATCCACCAGCGGCTCCCGGTCGCCCTCCGTGAGCATCCGGTGCCCCAGCCCGGGGGCCCGCGGGTCGCGCAGGTGCGCGATCCGCTTGGTGTCCTCGGCGCCCTGGCCACTGGTTGGCGTCGCGCCCAGCGCAGCACCGCCGCGGCCGCCGTCGTCCCAGCCGTGCCAGACGGTGACCTCGCCCGGGTCGAGCAGGCGCACGGCGAACTTGGCGCGCAGCTTGTAGCGCTTGATGTGGCGCTCGAGCCGGGGCGCCTCGGCGGCGTCGACCTCGACCAGGAAGCTCTCCCCGGGGGCGCCGCGGGAGTCAGGGTAGACGAAGACATCGTGCAGCAGGCGGCCCGTTGCGTTCAGGAAGGCGGCGTAGGAGCCCCCGCCGGCGGCGGGCGAGAGGATGTTCTGCGTGATGACGCCCTGCAGGAACTTGGGGCTGTCCGGGCCCGAGACGGAGATGAGGCGCCTGGACGAGAGCGCGACCAGGCCGGAGGGCGGTGGCGATGGTGGTAGCAGCGCAGACCTGGCGGGGGATGATGATGAGAATGGCTGCGCTTTTCGCGGGCCTGCAGTGGTGGCTGTTGCTGCAAACCTGCAGGCCGAGCAGATGAAGCTTGGCGCTGCTGCTGGCGTGTGGCCTATGCGCCCGGGGATGATGTTGCGTCGTGGCCGCATGTTGGGACGTCTGGTGCGGTATCGCACGGTTGGGTTTTGTAAGTCGGTGGAGGAGAGGCTGTTAAGATACCTGGACCTAGGTATTTTTGAGAATGACGTCCGGCCGGGGCTTCCGGGACTTCCGACCCGTTTCTTCTTTGCAGGGTGTCTGCCTTTTCAACTTTCTAAGGCTTGGCCTTGGCGGGGTGACTTATACTGAAGTTGCACAGGGCAAGATGCTACAGCTTCTTAGACGCAGCTTTATCACCAGAGCGACACCCAGTGGCTGTGAGCTCTCTTGGGGCCGTCTCTTTTTCTTTTCTCTCTCTCAGACATGGCCGAAGTCTCGTAGCCAGCTTTTCCAACATATTTGTATATTTGGAGGACCAGTATTCTTTGGCTGGTCTATCAAACATGCATCTCCAAAGAGAAGCAACATGAATCTAATTCTTGCCAAGCCCAAATAGATCGTATGCCCTCGGTTTCAAAAGTTCAAGATCTGCCTCTTTTTCTCAGGATATTCCCTAATGTCCGACCCATCAGAACTGATGGCATGTTCTCGAGGGCCATCAAACATGGCCTGTTCAAGTGTGCAAAGGCATTTCGGGTGGCAGAAAGTGTTAATCAGGGCATTCCCCCAACCGGGCCCCATCGCTTGCTGGCATCCAGCGGCCCTAACCATTTCCAATATTTGCTGGACCAATGGGCTCCCAGAAATCTCTCCGTCCCATCACTAGACGGTGAATTCTTGCAACTTTTTGCCTTGGGGTGCTTGTTTCCACGCAATGCCCTGGAAGACAAGGAAATTGGGATGATTACTGTTTTCGACTGAAGATTGGACGAGGCGGAGCTTGTGCCTGCACTTGCACAGGAGCCGCAGGCCCCAGTCCACTTTGGTCCGCACTAGCTTCGACCTCGCCCCGACTGTACCTCGACCACAACTTGGAGCCAGGCAGCCGTCTCACTCCTCTCCCAGACCCTCATCAAGACTGTCAACTCAAACTTCTTCTCACCTGTACAAGCGAAACCCTCAGTGCGTCCGCGCCTTGCGCAGGTCTTGACGACCGGGAAGACCCTCTCTCTCACACCATACCTATCGATTCAAGACATCTTCAGCATCAATTCAGTCGATCAATTCGGCACCGTTCAAGGTCACCATCACCATTCACCATGGCGTCACCTCCTGACGCTTCTGATCCTACTGATCGCCGCCCCTCCTCCTCTGTCGGCTCGACCATGAACTCTGGCAGTGGTGGCTTTGACAGATTCTCCCCCTTTTACTGGGACAATTCTTCATCGCGCGAGAGTAGCCCTGGCCCCCTCGAGATCATCCACGACATTGATCTCAAACAGTACAGAAAGGAAGTACCCCTCCAATCCACTGAGACTGACGCCAGCACTGCTTTTTCTGCCCAAAACTCTCGAAATGAGAACGCGATCTTTCAGCCTTCACTTCTCTGCGGAGGATCGCAATTCTATCATGGCAATGCAGTTAGTCACCCCTTTTCCTCTAATTCCAATCTCTCCACGGGTAATTCTGCCTTCGACGACGGCGACGATGAGGACATAAGCGACGCCGAGTTCTTCGCCCAGTTCGGCGAACTGCCCCCCGCGGCAGAGGTTCCGACCGCCGTCGCTGGCTCAGACATCCAGGACGACGGATCCATGGGCCTTCTTGAGGGGGACCTCGAAGCACAGCTCGGCGCGGAGCTCAGAGTAGGTGGTAACGAATCGATGGAACTGCTCGAAGGCGATCTCGAAGCACAGCTCGACGCCGAATTAGGATCAGATTTCGACGATTTGACGGAACTGCTCGACGGGGACCTCGAAGCACAGCTTGACGCCGAACTTGAAGCAGAAACCCACAAGGAGTACCAATCCGTCGACGAGGAAGAGGCAGCTGAAGCCGCACAACGCAACGCCAATCTTCAAGAGGCACTGCGGATCGCTGCCGAGAAAGCAGCAATGGCCATTCCATATGACCAGAGAGACGATCCGTCCTTTCCTACTGAAGAGGAGCTCGAGGCCGAGCTCGAGGCCGAGCTACGTGCAGCGGATGCTGTCGATGAACCCATCGGCGACGTTACCAGCATGGTCACAGGGATGACAGATTTCGGACCAATAATTAACCCCTCGACAGTGAAGCACGTCTCCAAGAGGCAATCGAAGAAACCTGCCAAGAAGGCGGCCAAGAAGACTGCCCCGAAAGCCAAACCCAAGACGACTACTTCTGCACCAACAAAGGTTGCACCTGGGCCGCTCGCAGCTCGCGTTGGACGCAGCCAGCCCCCACCGATGCGAAAGACAGATGAGCTGCCACAGTTGTACCATCTGCCTGGCACCAACTGGAATCTTTTGAGGAAGCACATGACTCTAAGTATGTATTCTTTACCCACGTTCATTTCTCTCCAATTTCCTATCTTACACCGAGACATTGCTAACGGCGAATTCTTAGGCACGCGAGTTGACTTGAATCACTGCTATCGGTCACTGGGTCTTGATATCGGTCGAGGTAAAGCGTTGTATGAGAACTTGAAGGCTTACTTGCGAATCCCTGGCAACTCCGTCCACCTATCCGCTGAAGATGTTGACACCGAAGATGCCAAGAGAATCATCGCCGACATCGCCCACAAGCTCCTCTACGAGCAGTGCTGGGGTCAGACCTACTTCGACCGACCTTCATTAGACTCTGGCTGCAAGTTCATTACATACCAGGGGGACTCAACTGAGTAAGTTTCACCACTTCCCATCCCCTCCCGCCTGCCTGCAGCCCAAGTCACAGCAGTCCGCTAACTTTTTCGCAGGGTCTTTCTCGAATTCACTTCCCTTGTCTACAAGGCTATGAAACTTGAAGAGAAGCGGAAGAAGGGAAACGCCAAACAGCAGCAGGCCAGGGACGCGCGCGCCGTCACCCACCACCCGACGTCGGAAGCGTTCGCGAACGCGACATACTTCTCGCCGCGAGAGTTCGCTCAGGCGCCGCCTCAAGCGGCCGCCGCCGCCGCCACAAACAACTCACCTCGCATTGTCACGCAGTGCCCGACGCCGCAGGCCTCCGCGGCCACCACACAAAATCCGCCACGCGCGGCGCCTATGCACCCAGCAGAGTGGGCGTTCCTTCGACTGCAGGGGAAGGTGTAGCTACAGGGGTGATGGCGAAATACGGAGGGAAAAGCCAGCGATGATGACGAGGCATCTAAAAAAGTAGTAGCGATGCAATTAAAAATTCAATTGTTGATACCCCCATAAGCGAATGGCTCAATAGTCTCAAGTGCGTGCAAGTCAAACATCTGTTTGTGCCATCTTCCTCGGGATAGTTCTCTAAAAGCCGCCCATGGGACAGCCTCTTATGAGTTAATCTTGTAGGATAATCTTCCAAAAGATATTTTCTGTACCAACAGTACAGTACTTGTGCCTAGCGAGGGTTGCCTCGGTCCTTTAGTTTGAGGTCTCCAAAAAGCGCTCATAAAGGTGCCGAAGCTTTGCGCCACTTGGGTGTTTTCACCTAGACACTTATGTCGACAGAAAGACCATCGTACGCCGCAATTGACGGCACAGGCAGTGTGTGCTTGCGCTTAGTATGTTGCGAAAGAACCGATACGATTAGTATAGTATTACAAAATGCTATAGTTGGTAGATACTTGTAAGAAGACGCCGCTTTTTCCCAAGTAATTATGGTGGTGGATATTGATGCTTGTAAATGGTCTTCACCCCGTCCCCCGATTTTCCCTCTCTTTTCCGGCCCTTGGTCTCTGTCCCCTCCTGGCCCCTGGCCCCTGGCCCCCTCTCCTACTCCTCATTTGTTGTTTTTGGTAAATTGAGGGTATTCCCGCGACCATGCAGTACCGGACAAAAGATTAGAAGCAGTGTATAGATGAAAATGCTTGTGTTGTGATGGTGATGATGACGGTGGTGATCGCCCCTTCTATTCCCCCCCAAACCGGCATCTCCGGTCCCAGAACGCCCCATATATCAAGACGCCTTAGCCCGTAGGTCACTTTTTTTTCCCTCCCCCAACGTGCAGTGTCGACGAGCCACACAATAGGCATTGGAGCCGCCGGGAGATGTGTGACAGGTTGACGCGCGAAAGACAAAGACAAATTCGCAAATCCGAATCGCAGGCCGGGTCTGTCGTCGCCGAGCAAATCCGGTTGAACCGAGGGAAAAATCAGCCTTGAATTCCTAGCACCGACAAAAGAAATAAACGCCACGACTTTTGTAAAGTATCCCTTGTCGGTTGCCCGAACGAAACGCGTCTTCTAAGTGTAGTCGAGAAAAAACTGAAAGAAAAGTTATCCCAGAAGAAATCGGGTAGACTATTGATCAAGTTGCGAAGAGGGTATCTCGAGGGTCGGTCCTGGGTCTATGTAGATATGTATTTGAAAATGATTGAACAAGCGTGGTCGATGTGGCAATGACACCGTAGTCGAAGTGTGGACAGCATTCGAAAGGAAAATTCGAAAATCTTTTCGTCAGTCTGATTGTTGATCAGACATCATCGTCTGGAGGGATCCTGTGGTTCTCGCGCCCCCGTCGCCCATCCCATCTCATGTGGCGGTGGTCGCCCATAGTACTGTGTGTGAAGCGGCAGTGGAGTGGTTTGCGATTCAAGGCCTGGAGGCGGCACAGTCGTCGGAGAGGATGCGGGCTGGTCAAAGCGAAGAGGGGGGAGTCTGGCGCTTGGGGGGGCCGATGATATCGGTCCTGTGTACCCTTGAGTGACGATAGGAGGTAAGGATCCTGGGGGTTGTGCTGGACGCATGGCATAAGGGGCGGGTGAGAAGTCGGCAGCAGTCGGGTCTGTTCTGCGCCGCCTGCTCGGTCTTTCGAGGGGCTCGTCTGCGTATGGCGGTGAACGCTGCTGGTGGGCCATCGACGGAGACGTCGTAGCAGAACTACCGCCCGCAACAAAAGAGCCCGCAAATGATCCTTCCGCAGCTCCAGAAGCGGCAGTGCGCACTGGCTGGGGGCTTGGGGGACCTTGCTCTGCGTGCTCTCTGATGCTTGGGGTTCGTAGGACCACGTCCCGCAGCCTGTTTCGTTCGTTACGGTAGTAGTCGCGCTCGGCCTGCAAATCATGGTTTTGCCTGCTCAACTCCCGGTTCTCGTTCTCCAGCCGCTGCATATTTTCTCTTAAATCCTTGTCTCTCTCCTTCTTCCGGGCTCGAAACCTGGCCGAGGCTCCTGCATTGCGATGTCGCTTCTCGTCAGCCTGGCGCGAGCCTTGATGGACGTCTAACGGTACCGTGATATGCTCTCCAGTGTTTGTTTGCAAGGTCAGATGGGGCTGCGAATCAGGTCCTCTACTGCCTCCACCACCGATTTGTAAAGCACTCATGATGGCCGAAGACAGATTTGCTTCCGCGGGTGGGCTACCTTGGTGTGCGTATCCCCTCCCACTCCCTTGTATTGATTCCATCTGCCCTTGCATATAAGCAGGAGCCATTCTCTGTGGGCTTCCCGAAGCTCCAAGTTGCGAGGGGCCTTGGTGGAAATGATGGGTCGGTGCACTGGAGAATGTCGCCTGAGAGAAAGAACGAGGGTCCATGGTAGCCGATACCGCAGTAGGAGCTTGCTGCACTGCTCGTGGAGATGGGCTAGGCATGCTCGAGGGCGGCCCGGGAGGTCCAGAAAATGGAATCATGTCTTGCGTCGCTCCGAATCGGCCAGGTGTCGGTGTCGAGAAGTCAAATGGCGGCTGGGAATCAGCCAAAGTTGATGGTGTTGCCACACGACTGAAACTGAGTGATCGCGGCGACCTCGGCGTCAAAATCCTTCTTGCTGCCCCCAAGGCAGGGGGCAACGGTCGAGCTGGATTCGGAGATTCTCGTTGACTAGGCGGTGGAATCGAAGTCAACGGGCCAAGAGAGACTGCAGGCCCCGGTGGACCACCGTAAGGGGGAGCCGCGCCATATGGTTGGTACGGCGAGCCAGACACGCCATACTGTCTCGTCCCTACGCTTGACGGAGAGCTGTCACCGCCACCACCTGCCCGTTGGAGAGATGGCGATGTTCGACTCTGGGTGTCCCTCGGCTCGGACGGGTTGAGGATAGTGTGCACTCCAAGCGTTCGCGGAGTGGTCTGCCGTGGAGGCAAGTCGCCCGGGGCAACCAACACTCTGCTAGAATCTCGAGCGGGATCCACTCCACTGTCATTGTGATACGGTTGCGCTGGCTGCAGGGACGAAGGTGAGGCGTTCGCACCTGTCGAATGTGACTGGGAGCGGCGGCGAGAAGGAGGGCGAGAGGCGGCGCCTCTCTGCGACATCGAGACCTTTTCGCCCTCGCGTTGAGGATCTTGTGGTTCCGGACATTGATCACCGCGACCGTCCTCATACGAAGAACAAGATTCCGGCCGTGGGCCGATTCCAGTCGTTTGGACCCCACTGCTGGGTCTCTCCGCTCTAGTTACCACAGATTGTCGTCGCGATTCAGCTGGGTGCCTCTGGCCGTTTCCGTCAAGTCGGCCTACAAGGGGGTTGGTGGGACACCAAGGAAAAGATTGGATAGCCAGGGCGAGAATGTTATCCAAAAATCGTCTTGTGAAGCGCAGATGTGGCAGTTTCCGGGATTACAGGACCGTTTTCCGTCTTTCCGGTCATACAAGAGGTCGGGTAAGACTCCTAGACGCCGTGGAAGCTAAGTGTCTCGCGGATTCGTCCGGTTCAGTAACCGCAGAGAACACGAGAAAAGAGGAGTGTCGAAGTGTTGCTGAACTCTTGAGGGGACTCGCGGGTTTTTTCACTGGCTTGCTATCACAACAGAATGCTGAAGAGACTGTCGAATTGAAACCGCCTGGTGCTGGACGGTTGGACAGCAATACTCGTCGAAATACTGCTTCGAAAAAGATGGACTACGATCTGTAGCTGGCGATAAAAGGGTCTTAGCTGATTCGAACGGGATGACGGATGCAATATGCATGTGGGATGGATATTGGGAGCAGGACGGTGGAGGTGACTGGTAAGGATAGGTGCAGTGAAGCCCACCAACCATGATTCTCATACCAAACTCTGCGACTTGAGTGGCTACTTCAACCCTCCTGCGCTAGAATGGGTCGAAGCGTGACTGGAAGATTTCGGCCAAGTGTGTCTTCACGGGCCTCTCGGTTTGGGCCTGCTCTCGTACTTCGGTCCCTTGGTTTTGCGTCGAGGAACAAAGAACAACTGGAAAAGATAGGAATGTAATATTAGATCGAAGTGTCTGGTGACCGGTCGGACTCGGCCATGGGCGACGATGTCAGGTAGTTGGCTGTGAGCGGCGGCAGACTCACAGAGAGCTAAGTCGCCTGTTCGCGCTCCAAAGAGATCCAACAGCGCGCAAGCGTCTCCCGTACCGTATAATCGCAGAAAGGATTCTTGAAAGATGTGGGTGTCTCTGGGTGTCTGGTTCCACTTCGCGCAACCAACCAGACTATTGAAGCTCTGTCTTGTTGGAGGAAGTTGATACAAGAGGAAAGTTCGACACCAGGATATTCTTTTGGGTATTCGTGCTTTCTATCCTCCTCCGGCTCGTCTTGCTGCTCCCGCGCCATTCTTATCTGGGAAACAGGTACTGACTGGGATGGGACATGGGGTGGAGCCAGAGGAAGAGGTGTTGGGTTGTGGGTGTCTGCCGGGGTGCAGCTGCAGGTCAGGGGTGGCCCATGCCACGCTTTGTGTGGATACTGGGTGGATGCTTGGTGGGTGCTAAGACCACGACAGGGCTTACGGATACAGCCTGGATGGAACCTCTGGCTGTCGAGAACGACCATCGCAAAGTCGATGTTGCTCGATGATGTCCAACTCCGTTGAGCGCGGGCCCTCCAACGCGCTTCTTCACACCCGCGCAGTAGCACGCTGTATCTGACACTGTGGACAAGCTGAGACATCGACACTAATCGCTGAATTCGCCGAGGTGAAGAGGTGAGTAATGTCCACGTCCCCCACCCCTGGCCTGGCAAGTCATCAGCAGCTAGATATTAAATTTGTGTGATCTTAGTGACGGCCGGCGGCTATCAGGTCAACATCGCCAACTCATGTTGTGCTCGCGTGGTGACATGGATTTTAGGGATATGTACTTGCACATCCCGTGCACGGAGTCGTTGTAAAAGAAGACCGTAGAGATTCCCAACGTGGAGTACTTTGTCCAAGTCATCAGATGGTCGGCCTTTGACCCTGTCAGCTGCCCAGGGACTTAAGCCATGGAGGCGTCGCGCAAGTCAAAATAATGGGCTTGATTGTGCGAGTGATGGCATCGCATCATTTTAGCCCTTCTTCCCGAGATGACGAGCATAGGCGAATGATTGACTTGTAGGGGTTCAGTCCTGAATTGCAAGGTCTTAACGATCAAAATTTCATGGCACATTCGCGACGCCCACAATTAGAAAGAGTGGATGACACGAGTGGCAAATGATATCCCCCAACCCCCTTCTAAAGAAAACCATAGAGCTGGCAATGGAGTGGGTGAGAACGGTGTGATGGGAGCTAGCGCCTCGAGACTGATCGCGGAGATGGTGGAATCAAATGTCAATCTCGGGCCAGTGAATTACTCGACCGTCTTTTAATTGTTCATCCCGAGTGGAAGGTTGTAGTCTTGATGGGGTTGGCTTGTATTCTCACGGCTGACAGTGCCAGCTGCGCCAATTTAGCGATTCTCGGAGTGTGTCTAAGCGAGCCACGTCTTGGAAGAAGGTAAGACTCCGCGAAATCGTCGACTGCCATCTTGCACATCACAACGGATGGCTTGGAATGAAGCAGACACAATGCCAAGGGTCTTCTGAACAGAAAGCTGCGAGAAGATTCGGGTCACCAAATCAGCCAACGCGGCAGCGGTAACGTGACGCCCATGGTAATATGGGAGGGCGAAGATCGACCATTTCTTCGAATGGGGGCGGTGCCATGCATGAACTATAGTCAATCAAAGTGTGCATGGCGGGAAAGGCTCATCAGAGGCCACGAGCTGCCAGGTGCTGGGTGATATCACAGCTGCTACAGGCGAGTATCTGCTTTGATGGGAGAGCGACAGCCGAGCCAGGAAATTAACAACTTTGCGACTTCACATTTGGGGCGTGGGTCTGGAAGACATGGGAAGCAGGGATCGGATTAGTCGACAGGGTCCATAATGATGCCAAGATACATGGATGACGAGCTTCCAACGGGAGAGCAAGTGTCGAGAGATCCAACACAGAGCACGCACACAATTACTGTGTATCCGTACTGCGCAGAAGCTCCGGTCAAGGCAGGCCCATCGGAGATGGTCGGTACCAGTACTTTAGGTTTGATGTAACGCAATTCGGCGGTGATTGTAGAACGTAACCATTGACGAAATCGGATTGCACTAGATGGCACCGGTGACAAAAGAGCGGATCATGGTGGCCGGCGTAGCAAAGAGACGGTGAAGTCTATTCTGATGAGTCTGCTGCAGAGCTGGCCGTCGCGAGAGCAGTGAGGCCGCGGCAAGCCGGAAGAAACGACACGTCAACCAAGCCAGCTTGACCCAGAGCAGACAAGTTCAGTTGAGGCCAGGCGTGCCTGAAGAGCCGGGCGGAGCCAGGCGCAAGACAGGGCAAGACAGGACAGGGCAGGGCAGGGCAAGGCAAGGTGGCATGGCGGTCGTGGCAGACGTGCATGAAGACGGTGAGGTGAGGCTGGCCTCTGGCTGCAGCAGCGACGGGGCCTTGGGCCATGTTCTGCAAAAGAGTGGAGCCTCGAAAAGGTAAAATATGTGGTCTGGTGGGTGTCTGATGTCCTGAGCCGGGCGAGACGCGTTGACGAACTGGTGAAGTGACCAAAGTGTCGAACACACAGATCCATCTGGTGCTGCAGAGCTGCAGTGATGCAGTGCTGCAGTGCTGCCCATCGCGCCAACGAGGTCCAAGGGCTGGTCTATCTGGAGTGTGTGTGTCTCTGGGTGACAAGGGGGTGGAGAGTGGAGCGAAGCGCTCCCGGGCAGGTTGGGGTCGCCATGCACGACGACGTCGACGGACAATGTCTCGGTACAGGACTGGTTGAAAGTCCTGCGGCATGCGACTGGTTGCGGTGAAGGTGAATAGAGCTGCTGGACACCCTTGGCCAACCCCCTGGTCTTGGCCTGGAGCTCACCACGACGGGGACAAGGAAGATGCGGTCTCCAGACCGGGGCTAGAGCTGGGAGCTGGAGCTCGGGATGGGGCTGGAGCTATCCCACAGCTCTTACCGTCACTGTTGCAAGCCAGGCGGCCAGGGTATGGGGTAGATTGGTTGGTCTTCTGGTTCCAGGCTGGAAGGTTGGAAGGTTGGAAGGATCCAGTTCGAGATTGATGAGTTTCCCATACGCGCGAGACATTGGACGAACAAGTACCAGCGTGTATTCTGCACACACAAGGAAGCAGGGCCTGTACAGCGCTTGGACCCGGACGTGGAACGTGGGCCTTGACCAGAATGCCAATGCCAGCCGCGGATGCTCTCGAAATAGCCTGTCTATCGTTTAGGCTTTTGCGGTCCCATGGATCCTGCCCACTGACACAGCTGTCAGTGTGTATACGCGTCCATGGAAGCGGATTGAGCGGGTGATGGAGGCGCGGCGGACTGCCGCCATCTTCTTGTGCAGATATGTATGTACAGGGTACATGGCAACGGGATGTGCAGCACGCACAGCAGCAGCAGCAGCAGCAGCAGCAGCAGCACAGATGGATGGATGGATGGATGGATGAAAGGGTGGGTTGGAGGGATGGTAGGGTGGGTGGGCTGTATTTTCTTTGATGCAACCTCAACTCCAGCGTGGGAAAAACCGACGAGTCGTTTGAATCGTTCGACGTTGTGCCTTTCCTGTGCTTACATAACCCCCTCGGTCCCACCTGCACCTGCACCTGCACCTGCACCTGCGCGTGCATCTGTTGCTTCTGTTCTGCTTCTGCTTCTACTTCTGCCTCTGCCTCTGCTTCTGCTTCTGCCTCTGCACCTGCACATCAGCACATGTGCCTGCACCTGCGCCTGCGCCTGGGTTCTGCCGTCCGTGTCCGTGTCGTCCGTCGCGTTTCTCCTTCCCACCAACGAACCAACCCCCCTCCCCAAACCCCCAAGAGGGAGCTGTGCACTGCCTCCTCATCCACTCTCGTCTGGAACATTGCATATTTCCAGATCCTCATCTGTCGTCCCGCTCTGCTTCTTCATCCAGGAACGGCAATGCTAGTGCTCGCGGGCGGCGGAAGGCCCTTCCTGCTGCCTCGGCCCTGAGCTCTACAATCTGAAATATGGAATATCCCGCCCGTACGCCGCACTACATTGCAATGCACTTTGTACTTTGTACTCTGCATTCTGCACCCTGCCCTGCCCTGCCCTGCCCTTCCCTGCTGTGCTATATGCTATGTCTGTACCTTCGTACTGTTCCCACCCCTGGCCGGGTCTAGGTGCAATTACTATTCCCAGTCAAGATGCTTCATCTCGACGTGCCTGACTGCTTGTCCGGTCGGAGGTCCATCCATCCAATCCACCCACACCTACACCCACACACCCACACACACACACCATGGCTTGATTCCCAACCGGGGCCCGCCAAGAGGAGCTCTCATTTTCCCTGCCAGGGCTGTGCGAGCTCGTTCATCGGTCGCCCGTTTCCTCACCCACATGAGTGCTACGGTAGCGTAGGATCCTCCGACACCCAATCGACCATCGGCTCCCAAACGGTCAAGCAGCCATCTCTCTTGCGGGCAATGGAACATTGGTTCTCAAAAAGGGTCATGTGCGTACAGGAACATGCAGTCTCACCTCATTCTCGTCCTGCCCTGGCCTATAATCATCATGGCCACTATATTAGTACCACATCAGAACCGCCCCTTCATGCAGATGCTATGCTATACACGTACAGTACATTCGACACGACAAGTGGCTGTCCATAAACCATGAACCGAGCACATCACACATCAAACCACACGCTCGCGGCTGTTCGGCGCAACTTTTAGGCTTTGCCAGCCAATTTCAGATCGATCGGTGTCGCCCTTCGACCACTCATGGCCAAGCATTGCCATTGCCCACTTTCACATCCCAGGGGTTTGGATCCGAAAACCAGTCCACCGACGCAAAGAACCAATTCTTCACGTCACGGCTGCCCAAGCCTCGCTGGGTACTCCTTGCATCGACCCGACCTGCCGCGGATGACTCAAGCATGACTCCAGTCTCCAGCGACCCGTCCAGGAACGATTCTGCCATGCGGCAATTCTCCGCTCGAACCGGATGTCCTCCGGCTGCATCTGTCCTGGGGGTCCTGGCTTTCTAGTGCTGGGCATGGACGAGGTTGTGATTTCTTTCTTCCTGTCTGCCACCTGCAGGTCAACGCCGGTAGTGGATGCGACCCCATCCATCATTCGCCATGTTGCATGTTGCATGTTGCATGCCGGCTGATAGAACTCTGTGCCGAAAGCTGCTGCGCTCTGCAGGCCCAGCTCCTGCTGCCAAACTATGTTTTGACTTATGCAAGGCCCAGAGTCCACACTTCTTCAGAAGCCCACTGCGGCCAGACACGCGGCCAGGACACCATCCGAGGGACTGTACACGTACTTCACCCGACTGGAAGGGTCTGGAGTGCCGCACGTTGGCCATTCGAAGCCTGCCAACCCTTCTCGAATTCAGTGTACCAACCCTGGTCTGAGGCTAGCAATGCCTGCCACCTACGACTGGCATCTCTTGCCGAGCAGTGAGCCTCTCTGACAGACTGTCTCGCCTCTTGACGCGGCGCTGATACATACATCAGCAGAATCAATGGCCATCGTCCATCGCGTGGTCGGGATTGAACCGTGACCACGTCTCCACACTTCGCTAATCTCCCAACGACCATCTCATATCGGCTAGGGCGATAGTCTATCCCCGGAGATTACTTGAACCAGAGATGGGGGCAAAATAGAGAAACCCGGATCAGGCCAACATCGCGAAACTCAAAATTTCTGGTAGCACTGCCCTCGTTCTCTAAGAATAAAGCGGCACAAAGGCGTCCTTCGGATGGGATACTCAAACTCGGCGTCAACTGCAACACCACGACCGCTCGGTCCAAAATAGGGATCGCCAAGGCGGTCCTCGGCATGAACAGTTGGCCAGCACGGAGCCGGCGTGTGCAGCACTCCGTACAGGCCATTACCCTGTCAGCGAACAGTTGATCAAACCGCGCGCGCGGGCCGTCCCCGTCCAGCTTTAATTGCTAGCCGGTTTCTGGCCAGGAACACCAGATCCTTTGGGACCGATCCACACTAGGACGTCGAGACCAGCGAAGTGACTCCCAGAGACATGGGGGCCTGTTAATTGTTGCCATTATGATTTACCAACTGATGCAACAGCCGTGTAGCCGAGGGCGGCGTGGTCGTCCATCGTTCGGCACTTATCAAGACGGGCAAAGCATTTGTGTGGCAGGAGGATTGAAAGCCCAACGTGGGCGTCATATGTGGGTGTGCGGGACGATGAGGTGCAGGTATGGCTTGCAGCACGCAAAGCATGGGTTAATGCATGCCATGGAGCACAGGACTACCTCCAGATTGGAGAAGAGCGAGATGACGGGACCCGTTTTCGTTGCTCAGAGGGTGAACCGTGTGCCCTGGGAAAACTGGGTTATACTGGCCATTTTAATATCAGCCTTCACCAAACATTTACGACGAGTTACACGGCCGTGCGAGCTCACGCACCAATCAAGGAGTCTGTACGCCCACCTTACCGAGATACAGATGAGCGATTGATCAGGATACGCTCCGTGCCTTACTCAGGTGTGCTCGTGCCACCAGTTCATCTCTGGACTCGGGACCTGCCTGCGTGCATCCGGCCTGCCTCCTCCGCATCAAGCAAAGAAGCGCAAGACTTTATGACAGGAAGGGAATGACATTTCGGGCTGGTTTTCCCATGCGAGTAAGGCGATGTCGAGAAACTGATGCTGATCGGCAATCTGCATGCGCTCCGGGCGGCTCTAAGCATCAAGCCGATGCTTCTTCCAGTTGTACCGTCGGCGACTGGCGGCTGGGTGATATCACCCAAGAGAGGAATGCTCACAGTTTAATGTTCATGGATGGAGACACTGTATAACACGGTATACTTTCACGCGAGCCCGAATAGAGGCGGGGCCAAGATCCACGCAAGCGAAGGGATCTGGACCTTGTCAAATGGTTTCTTTTCTCGAGTTATGTTTCTTTGTGTCGTGTTGCTTCCCCGTCGACCACCCGAGGCTGCTACTGGGTAAGAACTGCAGGTATGAAAGGCAACAACAAGCCACGCGCCGGTCAGATCTTTAGCGCAAGGGATCCAACATGGTCTCAGGTAGCGCGATACCCTGCGTTGCTTACTCTCCCGGCCCCTGGCTGTTCACACGGTGACTGAACTCACTGCAACATCACGATGCCCAGGCACTGTGCCGCTAGCGGTGGACGACATCGCTGTCACGAACTCTGGTGGAGGGACTAATACGTAACCTGACAGTAGCCTCATCAAACTGGAAATGGGCTGACATTTGATTGATTTCTATTTCGAGAGAACGTCTCCGATGTAGTCGCACGTTATTCCCCGGGAGGCCAACCATAGCCGCCATCGATGCCCGAATGCGTAAGGCGCACAATTCATCATGAGGTGATCATCATTGTGTTCGGGTACGGCAGCGGCTACGCCCACAACGGGTGGGTTGACTAAGATGAGCTGCATGGTGCTGATGCACTAGGCATTCGTCTTGTCACAAGGGAACCCAGCGAACAGAAGAAGACACTAGCAGAAATTCGCGGGCGTACTAAACGGAACATTATCAATGAGGGTATCGTGAGCTGAGAGGGATTGTCCAAGATGTTGAGTGGGCGTCAATGGTCACCCCGGGAGGCAGCAGCAGCTCGTCGTTCCGTCTCCGGGTCCGTTGCAGCTAGATATCCTCGGATGGCGGGTCCCCGTGAAGATACGGAAATAAGGCCCGCCTCCCGCGTCGACACAATCAGCCGCCGGCTGCAGCAACGTGGCAGAAGCCTCAACTCCGCAATTCCGCCCCGCGTCTCCAGATGTAAATGGAACGGCTGGGCTGCATATAAACTCCAGGCTTCGCATCGCTGAAAATCGGTGATTCTCATCCGCCAAGTGTCAATTTGAACGATCTTAAAGAACCCCAACGTCTCCAAAGAGATCTTGGCCTAGTTTCCAGCAAGCAACCTGAAGTTGCACTGTCGCCGGAATCGCACTGGCAAGGTTTCACTCTATTGTTGAGGATCAGGATCCAGCTGTGTACAAGTCGGGTGCTGAGCCGACTTGACCGATCTACGACAGAGCACAGAATCGGGGTACGAAGGGGCCAGGTAGCAGCTCTAAGACCTCTCACCGGGCAGCCGATCGATTGTGACACGGCGTCAGACTGACATCTGCCGTGGATCCTCTCACGGCCTTGAGCAGCTGCGGCAACACCGACGCGGACACAGACGCTTCATCTGTCGTCTTGTGACAGGACTCGCCTGGACTTCAAAGGTCGAGCATCCCTGGTCAGTGTGACTACCAAGCTTGTGAGACAAGATGGCAGCCGAAAACTTTCAGCAGTGGACGGTTGATGAACCGTATCTCAACATTCACTGCAAGCTTGGAGAAGGTCCCTACTATGAGAAGGCAACCAACACCTTGCGCTGGGTGGACATTATCAACCAGCGTGTGCACACGGTGTCTCTCACCGATGGGCCAGAGTCGGTCAGGACCATCCAGCTGGACACGCCCGTGGGTGTCACGGCGGATGTGGAGGGGGTTGACCCCCAGGAAAAGATACTTGTCGGCATCAAGTACGGTATCGCCTTGCTTGACCGCAAGACGGGCAAATATGAGTACATCGCCAGATTCAGTTCAGCCGATGGACAGGACAATGAGCGCCTGAGGAGCAACGATGGCGCAGTCGATCCCCATGGCCGCTTCTGGCTGGGCAACATGACTGATTTCAATAAGGGCGAATTTCAGACTGAAGGTAAGTCATCATTATGCCGACCAATACCCTCTGAACTTTGATTTCCCTCGGGACCGAGAAACACGTGCACAGACGGTCCGGCACCCACAACAATCCATGAACCCGTACTCGCCGAGACGTGATAGTTGCAACCAGTTCGCTGCTGAGAACCCTCGGACTGACTTGACAGGCGGCCTTTACCTCTTTGATGGGAGGGGAAAGCCATCGCAAACCAAGAAGATTGTGCCGGATCTTATGATCCCAAACAGCATTAGCTGGTCTCCCGATAATAAGACGCTGTATTATACGCACTCCAACGCCGGGAAGGTCTATGCTTACGACTATGACACGACCGATGGCAGCGTGTCAGGCCATCGAATTTTCTACGCACATGAAGGGTCGGGCGGGCCCGATGGCCACCGCGTGGACAAGGATGGTAACATGTGGCACACGGTGTATGGGGAGAGCCGAGTCCTGAAGCTCTCGCCGGAGGGGAAGCTCATCGGTCAGATCAACCTGCCGACCAAGAACATCACGTGCTGCGAGTTTGTGGGGTCGGAGCTCTACATCACGACAGCGAATGACGATGAGGGCGAGGGCAGGAGCAAGGAGCTGGGAGGAGCACTCTTCAAGGTGGATGTCGGGACCACTGGCCTCGAGCCATTCAAGTTCAAGCTTGGTGCCTGATCTGCCTGATCTGCCTGATCTGAGAAAGGTTGGGACGGAACGCATACCTGTGCGGCAGTAACAAGTGTCCATGCATTCTGGGCAGCGCATTTCGTGCGTTGACTGGGTTGATGCCCTTTAGCCAAGATTGATATACTAGAATCCCATTCCCTTGCAAGCCAGCGAGACCATGGCTATATCTGTCTCCCAAGCCGGATGAGAATCAAGCATTCATGCAACTAGGCTCCCCATCGGCACTTGTAGATCAGGTTCAGGACTAGAGAAGATATCGAGGATCATCCATGGATGGATGACAATGCCTTCCAGCCAGCCAGTCCATGCGGGGGAGGGTCTGGGGATTTAGGGTCAGGGCACCAACCGGCGTTCGTGCATTGATTCCAGCCGGATCTCAATCCGACTCCGTCACGTCACGTCAGACGTTCGCCTTCAGTCTTATGTGGACTGGGATGACGACGGCGACGACCTCTTGTCGTAATCGCACCAGAATCGCAGCGATACTCAACCATAGGCACTATCTTGCCTACAGCGGTCATTCATTCAGCACAGGCGTGAGCAAGCTTCAAGGGGTAGTCCGACAGAGTGGCTATCGCCAGCCTGCTCCTATCGTGAACCAAACTGCCGCTAGCGGCGGTATTGCTCGTCTTGACAGCGATATTAATCGTTCTGAGGAAAGATCCATCCAAGAGCAAGGCGATGCCGCTGTTGCTAAGGGGAAGAGCAGGTCTAAAGCCGCCGGACTGGGCCATACAAAGGCCAAGATCTTGGAGAGGTCTAAGAGGGGTGGTTTGCTAAGGGCACCGCGGCCGAGTATCACAAGCCATACGGAGACTCGAAGTTTGCGCCTCCACAGCCAGCAGACAGCTAGCCGCCTCATGTCCGTGTCCGGCACCGACCATTATGTCCAGGCTGCTGGAGGCGGAACGGAAAGAGCGCGCTGCAGAGGCTGCGCGACGTCTGGGCATTGAGTCCGTCCTCAACATGCGGTCTTTCCGCTGCTGGCGCAAGCAGTTTCGAGCTTGAATCAAATTGCGTCCGCGCTGATGGCTTTGCCCTCAGATGAAAGGCAGGGCCAAGCAGCTCAGACTGGGAGGATTCCAAGACGAGAGCATTGCGGTCCAGCTGAGGGGAGTCCTGCTAGGAAGTCGCCACCGCATTGAAGGCCAGGGATATTTAGAGAAGTGACTGGGCGCTCAGCAGATGGTGGTTGATGTGACAGTTAGGGGGAAGGGCCATGAGAAAGAGTCTCAGGTTGCAACCTGTTGGTATGTCTCGGGAATCTGCCAGGCTCTAGATCTGTCATGGCGCACTCTATCTGGCATGCCATTGATGTGCGCACAGAGCCAACTCCGATGACATCGCGCATGATCTGGCCCCTCGAGGAGTGGTCTGGGAGCGCCCTGTTCAGTCAGTCTCGCATGGTGGAGAGGATGGGGGCTTTGTGTGATGAGGCCGACCGGATCGAAGCTATCCATTACAAGCTTGTCAGGAGAGCGAGGACAGGGCAGCAGGCAGCGGGCAGCCTTCGATGAAACCGCCAAAGAACCAAGCGTGAGAACGTGGGCTCGTGGGTTGGTTGGGAGATGAAAGAGCCAACGGCATGGACAAGACCAGCCAGGGACATCATGGGACCAAGATACGCACCGCAAATCAGGGAATGGGGGCACGCGTGGACGCCGAGGAAGGCAGTGAGTCTCGGTCCATCGTACGATGAGAATGGTATAAGCTCAGAAGATGGTCATAGCGACCACGAGTCCAGCCCTAGTCCAGAGGCTCCTCCACCACATAGGACTTTCTCCGACGCATAGTATTTTGACGTCGAGTATCATCGACACTACTGCAAGCGCGACGATCATCACACAAGAGAGTTCACGAGATCCAGAAAGCGACATCGATTATGTGACCGGCTCAGAGTCCAGTGACGAGGAACATCCCAGAAAAAGGGCGTGCAAATCACACGACGGGAACCATGAACCAGGGGCGCTAGACGGCGATCCAGGTTCTTCGGATAAACCAGAGCTCAACAGTGCGACCTTTGCAGTCGAACCAAGACCGTTGAGCCGCGGCATGTCGCAGGGCAGGAGGCGCAACACGATGTTGAGAATCCAAACATCGCGGTAACCGCCGCGGCGCGCGTCTTTGCGCGAGCTGAAAAGACCTAACCGAAAGTTACGGGGTAGCCACCTGGGCCGATTTCCTTGGAACCAAGGGGTCCAGAGCACATCACTACCTTCCCCTCAGGAGTTATCCCGAATCGTGTCACGCCGAATATGGCCAGATTCAGCTACGAAGGAACAGCCAAGCAGCGATATCTCGCATCGCTTCCCAGCATGCGGACGAGGGCCGTGGTGCTTCTGCAACACCACGAACCCCCTGGTTGGTATCATCCATGCCTGCCTGACCACCATAGGGGGTTGTCAACTGCGACAGTAAACAAACAGCCCTCGTGAGGCTGCTTTTCCTGCACGACGCCCAAAAAAGTCGGTCTCGGGCGCCGGCAAAACGCAAAGCTCCGCCTGCGCGGCCTCGACCACGGATGGCCCACCTCCCCTTGCGTGATGATTGACAGCGGAGGCTTATGCAGCACACCTTCGTCCCCTCCCGCGAGTCAACCACCTGAAACGGGCACTACTGTATAATACCCCGGCCGGCCTTGCAAGCCCGGGAGCTGTCACAGCGCAGCAGCCCTCCAGCCCTACGGTCTCCACCAGCAGCAGGAACATCGGCAGATCGTTCGTCCACGACGGCGGCGCAGCGCGGCTGCTGCTGTCATCCCTGCCCCCTGTGGTGCGCCCCGGGGTTGCCGAAGCGAACCGGTCAGCGCTCAGCCGTGGTAGATCACGTACGGTGAGATGATCTGGATATCCAAGCGGGTGTTGAAAAGACAGGGTGGAAAACAGGGCGGTGGCGGGGAGCCTCATGGGGCTGCTGCCGAACGTCAAGGATGTCGAGGGCGGCCAGGACGAGGCTGAAGGAAGAAGCCGCGCGGGTTACAGGCTCAGCGCTCGCTCTAGGAAGCTTGGAGCTGGGGGGCTGCGGGAATCAGCGCGGTGTTGGCCTCGCCCAGCAGATAGACTCGTGCCCCAGATAAACTCCCGACCTGGATACTCTAAAGGTGTGCGTACATGAGGATCGTAGAGGTCCAGGAACCTTCCACCGTCAAAGCCTAACCCCAGTGCTTGCAACCCCAGACTGGCGCGTCTCACCTAGATAAAATTGCCCGCCGGGGTCCCGGGGGGGCTCAACTTCGGTTCTATTAGCATCGCGAACTATCGAAACACTCCCGCATGCTGCCGCACAGCTCCCCCCTGCCGCGCGCCTATTAATAATTAAAAGACACTTTTTCCCATGCGGCCATCAATCGGTCCGCCCAATCTATCTGCCACTCTCAACGGCCGCACCATGGGCCGGAGACGTCTCGCCTCGGGCGGCGGGGCGGAAAGGCTGAAAGCTTGCCCTCTCGGACCGAGCTTTCCGATCTCAGGCCCGACCCAGCATATGCGGACGGGCGCCTCTGCGTTCGTACCTGATTTGTGCCAAATTTGGTACGCCAATAGGATGCCCTGGGTGCCCGTCCGCGTATAGTTCGTTCAGAGATGGGCTTGCTTTCTGGGACGCCTCCAGACCTGGGCCCGAGAGATGTTTTGATCCTGATTTTTGGAAACAAAGCGGGGATGAATTTCATGCTGGCTACTGGCATGAGGTCGTATTTGCGCTCGACGGGATGGCAGGCACACTTGGTCGGACGCAACTCTGTCACTTTAAATCCGTCAGGACATAGCTACCTGTCTGTGTGTCTGTCTGTCTGTCTGATCCCACCTATTGATGTATCTTGCCGCTGCTCGGGCAGAGATTGAATTTTCCGCCGTCGTAGAGGCGAATCCGACCAAAGCAACAAAGAATTAGGGTTCAAGTTGCACGAGTACTCAGTACCTGCTCCAATGACCGAGAGTTTCTGCCGAATGTCACATATACCTGCTGTCGATAAGCACGAGGGGAAAGGCCCTGAATGACACCTCGGTGGCCGTTGACAGGGGCATATTGAAACTTCCAGCGTAGTTTCGGGGTACCATGCATTTGGGTGACCACTCAGACAAAGAAAGCTTGTCGGGGTCCTTGCTTTAAGTTGACACGGAGCCCGAGCTGGGACGGACTTGTCTCCAACCCGCATTTATTGACCGGAACAGCTCCGAGAATATGGACTGCTACATGGTAATTGGATGTAATCCTGCGCAGACACGGCCACAGTCCTATTCTCATGGCTTCAGAGCATAGATTCTCACTGGGAAGAGCTCCTTTGGAAATCCACGTTGGGTCTCCGCTTTAACGAGTCTGAGCCCAGCATCCTTGAAGATGTCCTGAAACTTCTTGTCGGTCCTGTTCGCGATAGGCATGTCAGGAGGTGCCCAGCGCCTGGGTATATTTTGGACCGGATGCAACCGAGAGTGATGTCAAACTTACCTCGTAACGCTGCTGTCCTGGTCGTCGAATAGGTCGACACCACTGGTGCTAATGTTCTCCTTGACCACGATGAGCCCGTCATCAGGGGTCAGGACTGTTTTGCATGTCTCCAGGTATTGGACCAGCTGTTCATCTTTCAGATGACCCACACACCATTGGTTCCATACGAGGTCGTATTTGACACCCACATCGGGTCGCCATTCCTCCAAGCCGACATTGAAGACCTGGCGGACGCCACTCTTCTTTGAAAGAGCCTCTGTAAATTTGGCTATTGGCTCAACGACATCCACTTCTTGTGCTATGCTGAGCAATAGTCCCTCGGTGATCCTGCCTATCCTGAAAGCCGGAAGAAACGAGCAGAAGTCTTAGCTGGCAGTCAAGCAAGAGATGCTCGGGAGTGTGGGGAAGAAGACATGCGGGAAGCCCAAGAGCACAGCTTCGACTCCAACATGAGAGTCTCGGCGCATGAGCTCTCGGGGCGTGACGAGAGGGGGAGGCGAAAGTCAATCACTCACCCTGCTCCGCCCTCAAGAGCAGCGGCGACAGTGCGCTGACCGTCCTTGGTCCCGATGCCAAACTTAGCAAGAAAGTTTCGAGACCCTTGTAAGTCCACCCGCGACACATAGGGAAACCCCCCTAACATGCCGTTGACGTCGGCATCGACATCTGCGCGTCCGCGAATGACACCGCGTCAGCTAATCTGTTTCAATCGCTTGCAGGTAATGCAGAGCACGTGTGACACTGAGGAGAAAGGGGGGGAGGGGAGGGAGGGCAAGGGTAGGATCCAGGAGGGGCAAGAAAATAGAGCATAGACGGGAACGCCACTCAAACCTTACTTTGCCAGTAATTCCGCCCATCCTCGACATTAATCTTGGAATCTGGCGCTTCTGAGGCGGTTGGCTGGTTGTGACCAGACATTTTGCGAGACGGGGACAACAAAGTTGAGTCTTGCCGGTACGGGTACGAGCTCCAATGTGCCTTGAGCTGTTGCCCTGGTGTGACGAGCCCGTCCACAGGGAGTCAGGATCGCGAGGGTGATGAATCTTTTGAAAGGTCGCACAGCCGTCAGGCACGGCTGAGTCTCGAGGTTGGATCGCTGGTTTTTTTTGACGAGGGCTTGGGTGGTTCCCCATGCGATGATTGCCAAAACCTTGTGCGCACACAGACAGTGGAGGTCAGAGTTGTCGCAGCCGGAGAGAGCGAGTGGCGCTCTGAGGTCGCATCCGGGACTTAGGATGAAAATCGCCAATGCCGGTGCGAACCTTGAAGGGATGCACTTTCTGGGGAGCTATGTGATGCAGGCCGTCTCAAGTAGATCTTGTTGTGTGAAGGTTTTCGAGCTGTGCCTGTCAAACCAGAGGAATGAATAATCTTGTTTGGGCACACGCCTGCGTGGGCGTGGGCGTGGGTAGGCAGGCATGTCGGATCAACCTCTCCGCTGCGCGACTGCCCGCACAAGAAAGCACACTTTGGAAATGGCCAGTCACAGCAGCCAATAGCTCAGATGAAGTCATCGTGAACACATCACCAGAGAGATATTGTGTGAATTGTTGCCGACTTATCTGTAGTCGTTACCAACTCTCTCCAGATCCACTCGTGACCGTGTATCAGAGGCTGAGGATCAAGTTGCTCCCTCGAACCCTGAGTTTAGCCTGTAACCCTTGACCCGGTCAACGACACCTTAAGCTTTCCATCAGCACTCTCAAATAATGATATAGAATAGTGTATTAGAGCGAAAAGTACAATGATCCCGCTACATATTGTTATAAGCTGCCTCGGCATTCCATGCCAGTGGTATTGTACCTATCCAGAACGCCATACTATGCTGACCTGTGAGCCTGTCACCCCAAATTACAACCTGATCCGTCCGTCACCGCCACCACCAAACCAGCGCCGTATATCAGTGTTATTACTGCCTGAACCAGACCCTCGCCCGCCCTCATCATCATCTCCGCCCATCCATTTCGGCTTCTTGACAATCTCCTGGAACCAGTTGGGCGTGTCCATTGTGTCAACCGTGTTCTTGATGCGCGTGCCGAGCTGCGAGAAGAAGTTGTCGTCCTCGTCCTCGCCATCGCCTAGTCTCGCGTGCGGTCTCTGTCCGATCCGCCTCGAGCTAGCGGCTGTGGCAGGGGAGTCCACCCTGCCGATGTTAGGCGACGTCCCCAGCGGGGTTGTCGGGCCGCCAGGTCGGCCTGACGGGCCAGGAATGGAGCGCACGGGTGTGGCCCTCGTGGCTGAACCGCCGTTAGCGATACCTCCCGGCCCTGCAGCGTCCCTTGACCTGGTAATCGACGTTCCATTGAGCTCCCGTTCGATGAGGTCACGACCTTCCCGCCACGATCCGGTGCCGTAGCCAATCTCGTTTTCTTCGTCATCGTCGTCGATGATGTCGGCCAGACCGATAGTGCGCTTCACTTTGCCGTAAAGACCAAACAAGGTGGCGCCTATCGGCAAGAGGATGAACAGTGGGAATAAGCGGTTGAACCAGCTACCCAATGCCGTCAGATCGATGAGTCGGCCGAGGAAGTCGTAAAACCGTGTCTTCTCGTAGACATCCTTGGATAGGAACGAGATGAAGTTGTACGAAAGCGGGACACTGAGACGGGCCACGTATGATGAATACCACAAGGCCGATTCATGGGAAGTATTGCGATAGACCAACGCGCGGCCGCGCCATACCTTGACCTCAGTGATGGAGATCAAGGCAGCAGCACACATGTAGGAGATCCAAAACGCTGCGATCATTTGGCCGGCAAATCCGACTTGCCCCTTCTCACCAGTCCAGTGATGAACCACGGTCAGACGAATGATGGACAGATTGGCAAGCGCGGCTGGGCCGACCTTGACGATCTCGGACCAGACAATGAAAATCGATGCCACAGCTAGAAGCCCACCGAAAAAAAGCCTCACGTGCGGCATTACATGGAAATGGAGCACGTGTCTCGTGTAGGGGGTGAGAACCGTTATGCGCTCCCACCAAGAGGCATGCGGCGCGGTGCCTCCGAATTCAAGCTTCTTCGACCCGCCAGAATCAAGAATAGCCCGAGTCTCCGCGGCCTTCCGAAGCAAACGATTCCATTCGTTGGCATATCTGGAGCGGGTGTGCCTGGCGCGGGTAAGCTCTCGCGTCAGCTCCGCCATGTACTTCTCCGTGATGACCGTGGGGACGCGCCGAGCGTCGCCAGAGCCCACCGCGGATGTTGATCTCGGTTGCTCCTCCGGGAGGTTGGTAGAATCCATGAGTTCCTCGATCCAGTCTTGAAAGTTGATGGCCGATCCCGTTTTGCGCCGACACAACTCAGCCACCTGTATCTCGAGATCCTCGAGGTTCATCTCCGCCTCCTCCAGCTGCTCGTATAGCCTGGGCGCCGCAGACTGTAACTGGCGCAGCTGCCCGCTGATGCTGAAACTGCGTATCAGACGCCGAGGGATGCTGACGAGACCGTGGCCCATCAGGTAGATTGCCAGGACCAAGCCCCAGCAGTATGCAAGAGCCATGACCGGACTCTTCAGAGAGTCGAGATGTATGCCGTAAGAAGTAAAGACGTATATCAGTGCTATTATTCCAAATCCAAAAACCATCGCATAGTATTGGGCATTCGACCGCAGAGAATACATCAGCTTGCCCTTCGGATCTCGGTATCCAGCATCGGAGTATTCGGCAAGGACAGGAAGAATGAACCTGGACAAGTAATTAGTGTCGCCTCAAGCAAACGGGCTCCATAAATCATCGCCATACCATGTGAGGGTGAACGTGAGCCAGTAGGCGATGCGCCAGCACGTCTGTATGACCCTCTGTGGAAGCCAAATCCCCCTGGTATTCTCGTCATCTGTCCTTGCGCTCGAGGCCAAGTCTATTGGCACGAGCAGCACGATACATGCTGGAAGCCATATTGCGAAGAAAACGGTGACAAGGACGAATGCAGGAGTCGTTCGGAGGGGTAGATAGTATCGAAGTATTAAGAGGGTGATGGCGGAAAAGGTGAGCAGTGCGATCAGAGAAAAGACCTCGGACCCGACCGGGTTTGCTGAGCTGACTATCATCGTGAGCATGCAGGACCGAGGGCTGTGGAACGGTCCATGAGGTTGACAGTCGATATGTTGAATTCGGGGGCAAGGCGCCGTTGAAGAGGGCCGATGGTTGGAAAATGAGGATGGAGATGTTAGATTTGCGATGACGTTGGCGGTGCCCGTGGGCTGTTTCGAGCGAGATTATGTCACAAGCGGAAGGGCATTCTACTGCCTTGGGGCCATTTTTAGAAATACTGGCTGCCGGCGGGGGCCAGAGAAGTTGGGACCCTGGCAGGCAGGCAGGCAAAGCAGGCAGGCAGGCAGCTAGGTACCCGAGTACCTAGGTTCTCCAGGTGTCCCTGCACCCTCCCAACAGGACCTGTCCGTCCGTGCTAGGCAAATCTACAAAGGCCGTCTCTTGAGCAGCACAGTTCAAATTCCAAGATGAAGGTGAGAAAAAGTTTTGCGTTGAGTCCGTGGATCGTGGATTAGTAAAGAATACTGCCCTGGGGTTTCTTTCGCATCAAAGGAAAACCGTCATATATCACAAGTCATTCACGCGGCAGGATCCCTGCCACCAACTTGACCTGCATGGCCAATTTTTGCCTATCATGCCCTGCCCGCGGACCCCACGATAACGATAAAGCTGCCCAGCAAGCAGATGCTTGACATATTTTTTTTGCGCCGCATTCCGGTCGACCGTGGACTGTGGATGATTTCGGGAAACATCCGGATATCTGGTCGCAGGTCGGGCTGCTCGGACACGATCATCGCTGCTGCAAGGCTCTGCACGACACAGCTCAGCGCCAACCCCAGGATTTCCATTATGTACTGGCTGGCTGTCAGTGGTGAAGAATAATACCATTATGGTATGTGCTGCTGCAGCAAGACTAGCAGCTGGTACTAAGCACCTATTCCCCACCACCCGAACGGGGTATGCCGGGGATGCCACCTCCCCCAGATAGTCTATCTTGGTTTGAGTGAGGGGTCATCGAGGGGGGGTTTGTCACCGAGAGAGGAGATATTGTCCTACATAAGGTAGATCATGGGCTACAAGATGCCCTCGAGATCCCTCTTCTCGACTTCACTCCTCGCAACTTCTTCCTCGTCTCACCTCAGGTTTGCTGTCCCCGTATTCTACAGGTCAGGTGCCATCAGAGTTTGCACACGACAAGTCCCATTACGTTCCTTATCATCTTCTTACTCAATACCCTTCTCTTCCTCGCCGAGAGCACTCTCCTCTTATACAAAACCAATACCAAAAATGGAAGTCGAACTCACTGCCCCCAATGGGAAGAAGTGGTCGCAGCCATTGGGTCTTCTTATAAACGGAGAGTTTGTCAAGTCGAGCAATGAGCAGAAGATTGCCACCATAAATCCTTCGTAAGAGCAAACCCACTGAGCAGGCCAAGAACGCAACATCTGCAACCCAGAGCTAACACCCTTGCAGCACTGAGGAAGAGATCTGCTCGGTCTTCGCCGCCACTGCTGACGATGTTGACCTCGCTGTGGACGCTGCCCGCAAGGCCTTCAAGCACCCCTCATGGAAGGGCCTCAGCGGCACGGAGCGCGGGCAGCTCATGCTCAAGCTGGCCGACCTGGTCGAGAAGAACGCGGAGATCTTGGCCACTGTCGAGGCTCTTGACAATGGCAAGCCCTACATCACTGCGCTCAACGAGGACTTGCCTGAGGTTGTCAATGTCCTCAAGTACTACGCTGGCTACGCGGATAAGAACTTTGGCCAGGTCATCGACGTCGGCCCGTCCAAGTTCGCATACACCCTGAAGCAGCCCCTCGGTGTCTGTGGCCAGATCATCCCGTGGAACTTCCCCCTGGCCATGGCTGGCTGGAAGCTGGGCCCAGCGCTCTGCTGCGGTAACACGGTGGTGCTCAAGCTGGCTGAGCAGACGCCTTTGTCCATGTTGGTCATGGGTAAGCTTATCAAGGAGGCTGGTTTCCCTCCAGGAGTAATCAACGTCATAAACGGTCATGGCAGAGTAAGAGATCACCCCTGCTAATTGTTTGACTCTGGCCTGGCGCTGACTTGTATGCAGGAAGCTGGAGCCGCACTGGTCAAGCACCTGGGTGTCGACAAGGTCGCGTTTACTGGCAGCACCGCCACTGGTAAGGTCATCATGAAGATGGCGAGTGAGACGCTCAAGAACATCACACTTGAGACGGGCGGCAAGTCGCCGCTGATCGTCTTCGAGGATGCTGACCTGGACCTCGCTGCCACCTGGTCTCACATCGGGATTATGTCCAACCAAGGACAGATCTGCACCGCGACTTCCCGAGTCCTCGTTCATGAGAAGATCTACAACGAGTTTGTCGCGAAGTTCAAGTCCACAGTGCAGAAGGTGTCTGTCGTGGGCGACCCCTTCGAGGAGACCACATTCCAAGGCCCGCAGGTGACGAAGGCGCAGTATGACCAGGTCATGCGTTACATCCAGGCCGCAAAGGACGAGGGCGCCACTATTGCTCTCGGTGGCGACCCAGCGCCGCAGAAGGGCAAGGGCTTCTTCATCAACCCCACCATGTTCACGGATGTCAAGCGGGACATGAGGATCTTCAAGGAGGAGATCTTTGGGCCTTGCGTGTCTGTTATCAGCTTCAAGGACGAGGCGGAAGCTATCGAGTTGGCGAACGACACGACATATGGACTGGGCGCAGCACTGTTCACTCACAACCTAACCAAGGCGCATCGCGTCGCTGCCGAGATAGAGGCGGGTATGGTGTGGATTAACAGCAGCAACGACTCGGACGTTCGTGTACCGTTTGGCGGTGTAAAGCAGTCAGGTATTGGGCGGGAACTTGGCGAGGCAGGCTTGTCCAGCTACTACAACATCAAGAGTGTACATCTGAACATGGAATCATAGGGGTGGATGATGAGTCGGGTGTGCTGATATTGGGCGGTGTAATGCACAGAGAACTGCAATACTTATGTCACGAGGTTACGAACTAACTGACTGGACAATAATGAGCAATGCTAGCTGATGGCAAGCTATATATGTACACAATATGATGTCTACAGCCCACAGGGATCACAAATGGACGCATATAAGTTGACCAGTACATGGCGTTCCTTCTTGCAGAATAACCTGCTGTGCGACAACCTCCTATAATATGACCTCCTGTGGATAACCTCCCGTGGGATAATTTCCTGTGAGAAAACCTACTATATTTTGCGTGATACCGTGCTATGGGATAACTCGCCTGTTGGATTGTATCTACCTGTACTTAGGTAGGTATTATCTGTCCTTCTGATCTCTTTCTACGTACTCCTGAGTAACTGGCCGACTTTTGTAATCCTGCAAGTTACATACGTCTTTCTGGGTAGCATGTGAAATGGACTTGGACTCCTCATGGACTCCATGAGCTTCATCCTGTGAGTGAGCACTGCAAGGCAAAAATCGATGGAAGGCGAAAGTGAACCTAGCGGACGCAGCACAAAGCAACTTTGGAAATGCAGGAACTCAAGGTATATTAGCCTGGTGGTATTTTAGAGCAAGGCCGTTTCCGGCAAACTGGTTCAGTGCAGTAGCATACCTGAACCCTGCCGATCCGTGGGACCCGACGGCGCAGGGGTTCAGAGCTTTGGAGGGTCCAGAACCAGAACGGCCTGTCCTGGTACTACTGATTGGCAAGGTAGCAGCCTCGCCCGAGGTTCAATTCAGCCCCCTTTCACAGACACATCGTCATCTGTCCTTTCCGGATTCACGATGACGGGCCGCCACTCTTGAATTTTTTTTCCTTAACTCAACCCTAGCTTCCTCACTGCCATTTCTCCTCCTCCGCAAGCTGGGTTCCTCCTTCTTTACAGCCGCGATTCATCCTACGTTGACCTCTCGACACGACTGTCGCTTCTTTCTCATCCCGAAGGCATCCATTCGTCTCTTACGTTTGCGACAGACCACACCAAGCGAAGACGACACCTCAGCCCAACCTAACCCTCTCCTTCATCTCCCAACCACTCAAACATCGAAATACCTCAGACGCGAACGCATCGATCTTTAGAACCAGAGCAACTCCATTTATGCCGTCGACGCCAACATGGCGCCCTTTCCCGAGTCCACAATAGACGTCGGTTATCCCCTCTACGGATGCGACTTCGATCCTCAAGACTCAAATCGCCTATTTGTCGGTGGTGGAGGAGGAGCAACAAAAAGCGGTGTCGGAAACAAGATCACCCTGTTAGATGCCTCGTCTCTCGACAAGCTTGAGCCTGCCGGGGAGGTCACGCTGAGTGGCAACGAGGACAATGTCGCGAACCTTGTCGCCGGCCAGCGCAAGGGCAAGGCCACCCTGCTATATGCCGGCATCAACTCAAGCCCGGACGACTTGAAGAAAGAGAAGAACGAGCATTTCCGGGTCTTCAGCGTTGAGCCACCTAAGGCCAAGGCTGTGCTGGGGGCCAGGATCACAGAGCTCTCGAGAACACAGCTATTTACGACCGCGGACTCCGACACATACCAACGGCTACTGAAGCTCTCACAGCCCTTCGCTGGCTGCACCCAGCTCGGTGCTGTGGCCACAGGATTCGCAAACACCACCCACCAAATCGCCCTGTACGATGTCGCGACCGGTACCAACGTTGCGCCCAAGCCCAGGGGCGTCCTGGAAACCTCGAAAGAAGCCGTCGACATGGACGTAATACAGACGGCCGAGGACCAGTTCCAGGTGCTGTACTGCGACGACTACGACATTTACTCAGTCAACGTGCCCAAAACCGGCGAGATCAAGACCGAGCCAACGCGCATCTACACCATCCCCCACGACGACAGTTCCGGCCTGCGACCCGCCCTCCGCTGCCTCCGTTATCTGAGCCCAAGCTTCGCTGTCGGCGTCGGAAACCTGCCCCAGGCCGGCGGCGTGGTGATCTACGGGTTCCGGCTGCCGAAGCCCGGCAAGGAGGACACGCGCGCGCGCATCTCGGTCAACGCCAAGCTGCCCAAACGGCAGGGCTTCAAGGCGACAGGGCTGGCGGTCGCCAACCTCAGCCCGGTCTCAGCGCCGGGGGCACCGCAGGGCGACGCGCAGTTCGTGCTCGCGGTGACGGGCACCGACCTGGGCATCCACCTGTACACGCTGGACCACCAGATCATCGGCGACATCGACATGCTCGCGAACCTGCTCCCGCTGACGACGCTCCGCGCCGTGCACGCCGCCATGATCACCAGCCTGAGCTTCAGCCATTTCGCGCCGCCCAAGTCCGGCACGGGCCGCATCCAGCACCTCAGGCTGGCCAGCACGTCGGTCGCCAACGCCGTCACCGTGCACAGCCTCCCGCTGCGCAAGTTCATCGACCCGTCCGCACCGGTGCGCCGCGGCGGGCCCCCTCGCCAGCCGCGCTACATCCTCGCCATGAGCAGCCGCAGGCCCACCATCTGGGGACTGGTGGCCGGCATCACGTGCTTCGTGTTGGTGCTGGCCATACTGCTGCAGGGCATCCTGGAAGTCAAGGGCCTCGCGCCACCGACCGTGGGCGGGCACAGGTGGCTTCCATCCGCTATCCACGCTGTGCCCCCTAGGCCTGTGCCTCAGCACAGCGGCTTCTTGGCAAAGCTCCTCGCCGAGAAGGCGGGCGGCTCGGGCGACGAGCATGTCGTCGTGCTAGACGTGGACGGCAAGGAGGTCGAGGTCACCACCACCACTACTGCCGCCGCCGCCGAGGGCGAGCCAACAACCACCACCTGGGAGAATTTGAAGCCTGAGCAGAAGGAGGCGTGGAAGGACAGGCTCAGGAAGAGCGGGCACTGGGCCGAGGAGTACGGCGAGACCATCTTCAAGGGCATCCTGTTCGGGGAGCTGGCGGGCGTCGTGGGCGGCTTTGTCGCCGGTTAGCTGCCTTGGAATGTGTGAATTGTTAATGGTTGTACGCGCTACGTTACGTTTAAACTCTTTATTTTGGCATGGGGGCATATATTCTTCTTGGAGGGCATAGCTAGGGATAAAACAAAAAACAAGGCGGGTTGTAAGGCGATGTGGCTCATTCATTCCTGATTGTATACCTAAGCAAAAAGAGCCTTGTACAAAACCCACCCCATCTGTACGCTACGCAGACTATCCTCGCCCTCGCCCTCGCAGAGGGCAGATACGATAGAAATATCAGGACTCATTTGCCAGCGCACTTCCATGATATGCTTTATTGCGGCCGGTGAGATGGACACAAGCGTGGCTATGGTTTACTCAGTTTTCTCGGATGCTGTGGCCACGATAGAATACAGCATGTGCGTTGCGCTAGTCTCGAAAGCGATCGTGAACGGCAATTGTGAGTCCATTCTCAGATATCGTTAATGCAATGATGAGCGAGCGGTTTCCACCATCCCTGACCTATTTGTTTGACTATAAATGGAACCAACCATATAAAGTCCAATGTTTGAAAGTAACGCCTTCGTCTGCTTCCCATGGATATCCGTGACTTGCGCTCTATTTGCCCATCGTACCGCCAAACCTGTGAGTATGCTCCGTTGTTGAAAACCTGTGGTATCATGAATACAATCCCGTGTGTAACCCATCTCGCCCTGACCGAAGGAGTGGTCAATATTATGCATTAAATCAGTCAACTCCGTCTAATAGCTTGGACAGCTCTTCTTCCGTCGGGGGTGCTCCTTGACTGGCCGCGACAGGGTGGTTCACTGCGATATCCACGGGGGCGTCATGAGCAAGCCCTCCAGGGCCTGCGGTTGCGTCCTTCTCAGCAGACGATGCCTCTGCTTTGGCGGCGGCGGGGATCTCTAGCTTGCGTTCGGGGGCTATAGGCGGATCCTTGGGAGTGTTCGCCCCGGGTGGTCCAGTCGATTGCCAAGCTTGGTCTGCGGTGAGTGCTGGTGCTAAGGGGCTCCCGGCCAACTTCTTTGCTTCCTCCTCCTGTTGTTTCTTTGTTGCTTCCTCTTGTTGTTTCTTCTTCGTTTCTTCATCCTGTTGTTTCTTCTTGGTTTCTTCTTCCTTCTTCTTTGCTGCTTCCTCGTCCTGCTTCTTCTTTTCTTCCTCTTTCTTCTTCGCTTCCTCCTCTTCCTTCTTCTTCTTCGCTTCTTCGGCCTCTTTCTGCTTGCGTTCATCCTGCAACTTCTTCAAGGCTGCTTCTTGAGCTTTTCTCCTGGCTTCTTGTTCGGCCTGCTGCTTAAGTCTCTCCTGTTCCTTCTCTTCGGGTGTGGGGTGGATGACTGAAGATATATCAGTGCTAATTCCCTTGAAAAAAAGACCAGTTGTTATCTAGAACTCACCTCCGTCCTTGGTATCTCCAGCGCACCTCTCACGATCCAGCTTGGCTTTCAAGACGGTGTGTAGCTCAGGGCAGTACTCCAGAATCTTCTTCCTTCTTTCGTGGCTCTCCCAAACCTCGGCAGGTAAGTTATCGCCCATTTCTTGAACGTGGAAGCCCATAGGTTTCTCCATATAGACGTTTTCGACAGCCAGGGCACCTTCCAGACCTGAGGCGACTTTTAACCCAGGCATAATGTACAGGCGCTTGCCAAACCACTCATCCTCCGGCTCGGTGTCGTTGTATCGCGCCTGGAAACCCAGGACTTGCCGAATGGCGGTCACACGACGCAAAGACAGTCCTCCGTTTCCAGCGAAACGGTCAGTTTCCGCTCTGTCAAAAGGTTAGCAAATCGAAGAGCAGCAGGGCTCCGTGGTCTCGTACCTCGGGGCACCGGCCCAGTGCCAGTCGAGCCACTCGTTCAAGCCGACCTCCGAGTTGGCACACATGATACTGTCGTACTCGAATTTCAGGATCCACTCCACACCAGGCAAGAACTCGTCGTAGAAACGCATGTCCGTCAAAGTGCGGTATACCATCTCCTTGGAGGAGATATCCCAAGGCTCGGGGAGGACCATCAGATCTAGCTTGCCGACGACCTGCTGGTGCTTTACTGAAGTGCTCCTGCCCAAAAGGGTGACGCTCTTATCGGAGCCAATAAATAGGAAACGCCAGTCTGGTGGCACAACTGCGATCATGTGTAGCAGTTGGGGCACGAGGTGGGGCATGACCCGCGGCTCGATGATCAGGGCGACCTTGGAGGCATTGTAGGCGGCCCTCGGGTCGTCGGTAGGAGTCCAGTCAACCTTTATGGATGGTATCCTCTGCCTTGCTTCTTCGAGACGGGAGTTTATTTGGGCCTTGATCATGGGCTTGTAATGTGGTAAGAGCGAGGCTACCCACCATCTGAGAGGTGAAGTCAGTACACTATTCCCCGGGCTCGCTCGATGCCGATATGCTTGCTCTCGGGGTCTCTGAACTGTGTGTGCATGGGCAAGGGCCGCGTTGCTGGACTCACGTCAAGGCCAGGGACACCACCAAGAGCAGTCGTGGCTTGGTGAAGGCAAGCGCACCAGGCGAATGAGTGGAAGGAGTGGCAGCCATGGCGAGATGAGAGAAAGCAAGCGATGAAGGAGAGTAGAGAGGATGGTCCAAGAAGATTTGTCTGGTGGTATCTAGGCGTCAAGAAAGCGCGTCACCATTATCGGCGCATGGGCATCGTAGACAGTGGGCGTGGTGTGTCACGCAGGCCAGGTTGTTCACTCGAGTCGTCACAGTGCGGTGCGATGCGATGCTGATGTGATGTTGCTGCTGTGCGATGCGATGCGCAGGGAGGACTTAGACGGGGCTGGTCAAGCTGTCCATTACAACTCACAACACGATGGAGCTAGATCTCAGCTGAAAGAACAGGGGAAAAAACGAACAAAGATCCTAAAGTCGGCGCCATTCGACAGAGGGGGAAAGGGAGGGTTTGGTTAGACGATCGACGGCCTTCTGTCCCGATAGCCTCCCACATGAAATCAAGGGGGGGAAGAGCATTACGCAAGGTGTGCTTGCGTTCTATGTAGACGACGTGCGGGTACCTGGAGGTACATGCAGGATGCACCCCGGCCAGAACCCAATGCCTGGGCTTCGAGGTGGACGACCCTGGAAACGTGGGCGAGATCTCTTGGCTGGAGGGCTGCATTCCCTTTGGTCCCCGCGCACACACACATTCAAACTCAAATACACGGACACACGGACACGCATTCCCCATGGCGGGATGGGAATCCCTTGCATTCATGCATTCGAGAGAAGGGTATTTGTTTACCAGTACCAAGCTCTGGACCCAAATAGACATTTCCAATGTCGTGCATCCATGTACGTCGCCGTCTGGCCCCTTTTCCCTAGAACCACAAGCTGGGCGGAACAAGCTTTCCGGTTCTGCCGACCTGTTTCGAACCGTGCTCTGAATACGCTCACAGCATGCTGTCATCATCTCCACCTTCCAGTAGCTTCTTATCATTTCCTGGCTGAGTGGCTGGCTAAACTGAAGCTATGTTCAAATATGGACTAGAGAGGCAGCGTTCTGGAGGGCTCAGGGCAATCGGAGCAGTGAGACGGAGAGTGGCGCAAAGGGAGAAATCTCACATGCCACGCTCAACCTTCACGCCTAATGCAAGTCTACGCCCGAGTGAGACTTGACGTGCCAAGCCCGTGAGCCGTATCTGCTGTGTTCTTGACAAGCTGCGGGCTGAATGAACTGATGGTCTAGTTGGACTAGATGGCACGATGGTAAGCTCAGCTCAGCCGTTCTCTCTTGTTGTACAGTAAGCCGCCATCTTTTTTTTCATTCACGTCGTGCCTCTCGCGAGCAGCTCACAAGCTGTCGTCTTCATCTCATATCGAGGGAGATGCAATTCAATAGACAGAACTAGACTATACGTTACTCCAGATTCCAGCAGTTGACTAGTCGAATGTTCCTCGATGCCAAGACGGCCGACAGCCTTCGAGTACCGAACCGTGGTATCCAACTGCACATCACATCCCACGTCGGGTCAGCGCAGGGCGGGCTGTGACTGGTCAATGGCTGTGCCCAAGTCACTCCATGTACCTCTTCGGTCGTACTCGATGGCCCTGCCCATGTCTTCCTCTCATGGCCATAACCTTGCACCCAGCCCGAGCCCCAGGGACCTCTCCCTCCCTGCTGCCACCGCCGTGATGGCCATGAATCAGACTTGCCTCCCTAAACCTGCCGTCTGAAATGATTCCAAGTCAAATTTAGCAGCACCTGCACGTTGAAACCCGTCGACGGGACACGACATTCGGCTTCGACATTGATTGCTCTGCCTCTCGGCACTGCCGTGCTACCAAAAAAAACTGTCCTTTCGTGTCATACATTGTTCTGTCCTGTCCTGTCCTCGACCAAGATCAAAAGCTGTCATTCATTTCCACACGCAGTATACACGTACACAGCACGCACGCACGCACGCACGCACTCTTGCCGTTAGCCATCATCCCATCCATCGAACAAAAGAAAAACGGACGATTACGAGTCCTGCGTTCGAGTCTGCCGACCAGTCCAGTCAGTCCGGACCCGCTCTCCCACCTACCTAGACTTAGACGGCCGGGGCAGGGGTGGCGAGACGACATAGATAGGCTGCTTGCGCGGCCCCCTAACCACCGCAGCCTGCACAGCACTGGCATTGAAACGTGCGCCTCTTTTTGGCGTGTCGACTTGGAAATTGCTCCACGTCAGACTCAGACCTCAGAGTCACTGTCAATTTAACTTCGCCCAGCGGCTGTCGTGTTTAACAAAAAGGCCCCGCGCCCGGCCTGACGAGTCGTGCCATCCGATCACATCTACCGTTGCGCGGGTTTGACCAGGGGGGTGGACGATCTTGCTCACCTCTCATTGCGCCCGCTATTTGAGAGTGGCCGAACTGGCCCTCTTCGATTCTCACCCAACATGTCGCTCAAGCAGACGTATGATGCGGACGATGTGGATTTTGGCGAGGTCTGGGACAAGATGAAAAGAGTAGCATTCAAGATCTGGTCAAGGACGACGAGGCGCGTCCGCTTTGTAGTTGTACTCTTGTCCTTCCTGTAAGTCTCTCACCATCGTATCAATTTTTACCGGGCGCCAAAGCTTGTGCACGCACGCTGCTTGTCTAACCCTGATGTGCAGTATCATCACCACAGTCGTCTCGAGAGATTTCATGCAAAATGTCGCTCTCGACGACTACATCACCGTGCCAAAAGTCTCACTCCAATACGCCTCTGAGCAGAGGACACCCTTTAACGAGTCCAAAGTCGCTCTTCTCATCGAGAACCGCGCCAATCCCATCTTGTCCCCTCTCATGTTGCACTTCATATCCGTCGTGCCTCCTGACTGGCGTTTCCGCTTCATGGGCTCTGTCGAGTCTGTCGAGCACCTGAACAAGTCTGTCGCCATCCGCGAGCAGGTCAACCTCGGCAAGCTCGACCTGACCTACATCCCGTCCAACATGTCCGTGTCCTCTCAGGAGGAGATATCCCGCTTTCTGACTACCCTATGGCTGTACGAGACGGTCCTGGCACCCGCCGAATGGCTGCTCATCTTCCAGACCGATTCCATCCTGTGCGCCAACTCCCAGCTGAACCTCAACGACTTCCTCGACTACGACTGGATCGGCGCCCCCTGGAACCCGGGCTCCAGGTTCGGCGGCAACGGCGGCCTCTCCATCCGCCGCGTGAGCGCCATCGTCGACGTGCTGAGGTCCCAGGCCCGCGCCGACTTCTCTGAGGCCGAGGACGTCTGGCTCACGGAGCGCCTGGGCCACCGGCCCAACGCCCGGATGGCCAACTCGACCGTGTCGCTCACCTTCAGCGGGGAGATGCACACCGGCAAGCCGACGCACCTGTCGTCGGACAAGGAGACGGCGCAGTACAACTCGACGCTCGAGGCCGCCGAGGCGGGCGAGCTGGTCAAGGGCATCGACGACTGGCGCGAGGGCTTCTACGAGCCCATGGGCTACCACACCGGTGGCGGCGGCTCGTACCTGCACAGCCAGATCTGGGGCAGCCCGCGCCTCCGGAAGCACATCTGGGACTACTGCCCCGAGGTCAAGATGACCATCGCCATGGACGCCGCCAAGTACGTGCCCGGCAGCTGCGGCGCCTACTGGAAGAGGGATGTCCTAGGCAACGACTACAGCATGGACCCGACCGGCTCCCTCGAGGCGGACCTGGGCTACGGCACCGAGATCATCGACGGCGAGGAGTACCCGCTTCTACCGGACGGCCTTGTGCCATTCTGATCCTCCGATACCAGACATATCTATGTTTGATATATGTTGAACAATTATTCAAGTTTCGGGTTTCATGTTGGGTCTATGGTGTAAAGGCGTTGGTAGGCAGGTTTGTTTGAAAGGTCAATCTCATGGGTATACACGAGACGGAACGGCATAGATGGAGAAAGTGTCTGGATAAACTGGTCGGTGAGCTTGATATCCCTGGGCAAGCATACTGGAATTTTTAAAAGGCGTTGTATTTGAGGGCCTCAACGACATGTAGAGAATGGCCGACACAATTCCACCATGTTGACTACTGCTTGAACATTCGCTGCGGCCCCTGTCTATGTCTCCTCGGTCCCAACGCTCTCTGGCAATCGTCACGGATCCGGGCAGGTCTGCAGGAGAATAAGCCACCGTACCCAAGAACACTGACCGGTCTGCTTCTCCAGGCAGAGCCGCCTTACGTATGAGGCTGTGGATGCAAGGTGCGCCTTTTTCCCCCCAGCCTGGGGCACATCATGCATCGAAGGACGAGGCCGTCACCCCGTACGGTGAGTCAATCTGTGTGCGTGCTGTTCACTCACTGCGCAACGGTTCAAGCTCGACACAGTAGGCAAATGCTTTTTTTCTTATTCTGTCTCTTTTTTTAGAGCCGCATGACAGCGTCTCGTCACATTCCCATCACAATACATGACCCCCACGAACCCGTCACCCAAGTCGGTAGGTACACCACAGACAGCGAATGCGATTGATGTATGTACGTATGTACGTCTGACACTCGACAGCCCAGCGTCCAGCGCCTGCCCGCCTGCCTCTATTTACCCAAGATCCCTGCCCCCGTTACCCGTTTATGTACATAGTGAGTGTGTGTGTATGTGGTCTGGTGTGAGCTGATGTGATCTGGCCCGATCTGTCTATCTGTCTATCTACTGCGAATCCATGTTCAGGAAATTGGAAACCATGTCTTCCGCCTCGGTGTTGAAGAAGCTGGCCCTGCCCATCACCGCTTCGCGCTGCTCCTCGGCCTGGATGAACTGGTTGAGCAGGCGTGTGTTGGATGACGCCTGGGAGATGCCCTCCTGCCCGTACTCGTCGCCGCCGCCACCCATCTGATCCCCTGGCTGGGTGCTCTGTGTTGGGGGCGCATTACCAATGCCGGTGTTGGATGCTGTCCCATAGGCTGAGTCGGACGGTGCCGGTTTGGCCTGGCCGTCGAGTGACTCATAGTGGTGGGTGGTGGTGATGGGGCTGGTGCGGTGGATGGTTGACATACTGTCTGACCTTCTTGCAACAGAAGGGTCGTAATTAGCCATGACGCTCTCGGTGTCCAGGTTGAAGCCCATCTGGTCCCTGTAATTGACCGGCCGCCTGTGAACGCCTCCCATGAGGTCACGCGGCTCTCTAGAGCCACCTCTTTCTGCCATGGAATGGCGTTGTTGTGAGCCAACCTCAAATGCATAGTGCCCCATTGGTTGGGTTGGCTGAGTGGCCGTGGCGGCCGAAGATGACATCAATGCTTGTGACATTGTCTCTTGCTGACTGGGTACGGTTCGTGGGATGGCTTGCAAGCTTCGTGGCTGCAACATTCTCTCAAGAGCTGCGACTCTCGCCATGAGAGCATTATGCTCGCTCCGGCTGACCACATCGCTCCTAGGGATTTGTGGTTGCGCTCTGGTGGTATTCACAGGCATGGTGTCGTCAGGATCGCCTTCTGCGTCTGGAACATCGTCAAAGTCGCTGTCATCGGATCCAGCATCCTCAGCGGAACTCCGCGGCAGCATTGAGTCAATCTGACAAAATGTTTTGCGGAGGATGCCATACTTTTCCCTCTTTGAACGCGAAGCAATCTCACAATTGGCGTTGAAGTGATTCTCGAAGGCTTCAGGGTCCGAAAAGGTTCGCCAGCATCTCTTGCACAAGCCAGCAGCAGGGTGGCCGTGCTCGTTGTTCTCGAGACCAAAAGATGAAATGCTCTTTCGACCATTGTCCACGTCCAAGCTGTGAGCTGGTCGACCTAAGTGACGCCTTCGTTTAGACATTAGCAGGGGAGCCTCACATCGGACCGGAAAGAGATAGTACTTACACCACTGTAGAGATATTGTCGTGTGCTGTGTGGCAGCTGTAATATTTCTGATCATAGCCCATATCGTAGATTTCTGGGTGTTCAGCTCGGAAAGGGCAGATCATTCTGGGGTCTCCCGTTTCATCTACCTTCCCACCAGGAGCCTTGTTCCGCTTGTTCGGTGGCTCTCCGTCCCCTTCGCTACCATCAGATTCCCTAGAGAACCTGACTGACCGTTTCCCCGGCTGTTTGAACTGCCCAAGGTTGCCAGAACGCAGGCCTCGACTTGCAGAAAAGCCACTCCCGGGGTCTGATTCGACATCTTGTGGTGTTACACCATCTCTTGTGGCCCAAGGGCACTGGTTCATGAACGGGCTTGGTTCTGAAAGAGGAGTCAAGACCTGGGTTTTGACGATCGGACTCGCCTGTGGTGTCAACACGGTAGGCGGAGCCTTGAGTAAGTCCTCGGCGCCAGATGCTGCCTCTGATGTGACTGACTTCACTGCGACGTCATCATCCTGAGCAGACCTATTGTATAGCTGCGGATCGACCGGAATCTTGAGCCATTCGTCATCACCTTGATAGCCAGCAGCATATGTCTGGGAGAACTGTTCCAGGAAGTTCTCATTGTTCCTCAGCCTCGTCACTGGGGAGGTCCAGGGAATGTAAACATCAGCTCCATAAGGAATTGACCCGTCATATACCGTTGACGCAGGAGAATTGTGTGGTGCCATTGGGCTGGGTGATACGGTCAAACCTGGAACAGTCCGGATTGTCAAGCTGCTTCCTGGGTGGATGACCTGATTGCTGACGTCGCTAGTCAAGACGGGGCGTTGAGAGGTCCCCTCATCCTTATGTCCAAGCCTGCTGCGAACATACTCCCAGCCGTGCGACTTTTCCATGTGCTGCTTGCAGTTGGACTCCCGCTTGGAGGTGTCTGTTCGACGATTGATGGTTAGTACTTATCTTCAAGGTTGGTCTCCGAGGTATCAAGACACGTTTGCCCAGAGAACGACAAGGTGGGTAATTGACGTACATGTGCAGGGAGGAAATAAGCAGGAGTATGTCCTCGGCTCCATCGAGTGTTTGTCATTGCGGTGACGGTCCAGTTCCTTCTCCGTTGGCCAACCGAGCAGGTGGTACTTGCAAGCCTCGATGGGGCACTTGAACGGCCGGGTGTGGGCTTTGGAATGTTTGTTCAGGTCGCATAGTCGAGGATACTGTTTGCCACAAAGCTGACACAAATGGGGCCCATCAGATCCTTCCAGGTCCCGCATGGGCGAGGACGTCAGGTCCTGGGCCGATGTGTTTGCTGGGTCGTTGTGATGCGCAACAAGTCCCCATTGAGGCTCTGATGTTGGAGCAAAGGAACGATTCATGTCAGATTAGCTGACAAGGGGTGGATATGGTCCTTGAGGCTAAAGGCGGGACAGGCAACGATGATCTCTCGCCCCTAGTAACTATGTGTATAGACTAGGTGGACAACTGTTAGGTATGAGATGGGACGTCCGTCTTACTAGGATCCAGACAAGATTCGGTCGGTCCGAGTAAGAAGGAATTGAGCAATCAGAACGCGGCCCCCCAAGTGCAAAAAACAGGACAATGGCGAGGGGAGGAAAGGGAAGCTTGCTGGTGATAAATTGGGCAAAATCGACGGTGGGTTCGCGGTGGCTTTGAGTAATGGAGGATGAGAGGAAGCAGACAGCCCCAGAAGTCGGCGAGCCAGGCAGCAGAATTCACAGCCTCGAGACGTATTTAGCTTGTGCTGTCGAGTTATAGTCGGCTACATGAGGTCAGGTCGTGTCAGATCTGGTTCAGGTGTGCCAATATGCCAATGTGGTAGCCTTGGACTGGCGGCATCGTCTATTATATGAACTGCTACCATGGGGATGGGTGTATTAGGGAGGGCATGGACGGTTGGTATGGGCTGTCAGTCATAGCCATCGCCATAGCAGAATATGTGAATAGGCAGGCCTCAGGATGGGCAGGGCGCGCAGGACGGGGCAGGCCATGTTTCGAGACCCGACTGCATGCTGCTCATGCTGCTGCGATAGCATCCCCATTGACGGCGCAGTGAAGCTGGATGCAGCCCGCGTGGCTGAGTATCCATCTGGGTACGATGGTACACTGGTACGTTGGTACCCAGGCGAATGCGGCCTGCTGCCGCGCCGGCAGCAGTTGAAGGTCAATTGCTCGAGAGGAGGAGACGATGCGACGGTCTAGGTGGGGGTGAGCGTATGAGGTCAGTCAGTCAGTATCCCAGCATGAGCTGCAGTAAGAGACAGAGAGGGTCTGGGTGTGTTAGGTAAGCCATGGCGGGAGGTCTCCAACGATGGCAGCACGGGCCACACAGGGATACAGCGTCTAATCAGGCATGGACGGTGAGGCTTTGCTGCATGTGGGATGCATGCAGTGCAGTCTACACCCCTCCTCGAGCCCTCCTCTCTCTCACCTTGACCACCTTGACCATGGACCACGGCCACAACATCCGGCCCATTCTGAGGCCCAGGTGTGTGTTGGAACCGTTCTGCCGGGCCCGGGCTCCCCAGACTAGCCATTCACAAGCCTCGCTTCCTCGACTCAGCCAGCATCGTGGCCGCCAACTGCATGACACCAGAAAAGGCTGCTCTGCCAGTCTGCATCGTACCAAAACCTTACTTTTCCACATGGACTGCTAAGCGCAGACGCGGGACACCCACTGCGACACAGCACCAGACCAGAGTGTGATCAGCTCAGGTCAAAGATGGCGCTGCAAGAACCAGGACCGGCTCTAGACGTATGCCTGGCCAGCAACTATGTATGGTACACATGTATGGTACATGCACATCGATCGCGAGGCAGAATCATCGGCAGACTATCTGGGCTTCTACCTAACTACGGGCCGTGAGATACGGATGGAACGCAGCACATCCGCCCTTCAGCTATGACGTCCAGCTCGCATATTGCTGCATTGTTTGATTTGACGTGAACAATGCGGACGCATTCCCCATGGCGACTGTTCTTTCTCTCGAGTTTGGAATTGAGCACGGTGTCTGCTCGCCGGTAGTACCGTCGTCGAGCAGTCATCTCGATCGGCATCTGCCCCAAGCTTTGGACCAGATCCAATCCCCATCGGGAGCCCACCACAGGGCTGACTATTAAGGCACAGACAGCATAAGCAGAGCAGGCCCCCCTACCCCCGTCTTCCGGCTCAATTAGGTTTGCAGAAACCAACGCCAGCTTATGCTCACCAACAGGTATCGTGGGGTGTATCTGGAGACCGTTCCACCCTGCAATCCCCACCGTCTTGGGGTGTCCAGTACGAGCAGGACTAACTCGATGGCCTTCATGTGACCCAACGCGGATGTGACATCGATTGCTGATGCCTCACGGCCCCCCGGAAGCCGGCCAATGTGTGCAGGCAGGGACTCAATCATACTTAACAGGATCATCGATGCCATCACCAACACTCGCTGATGAGCCGTGTGCCATGCGGCCTCCGGGCGTGGGCTTAGGGTTCCGTCCGGACTAAAGCGGGTCCCTTGGCGGGCCGCCGAAACTGGCCACCGGCCCATAAAGGCGACCAAGTGCCGCAAAAGATTTTTCTAGGCTGTTACCAAGGCTTACGACACAAACAATCCCTACAGTCGTTGCAACCTGGCTGCTCAGGTCTCCGTCATTGCCGGGCCTCCTGAAACGAGGCGGCACCTTGGGAGAATGCTTCCTCATTGTTCGAGATGCGAGAGAGGATTCTGTCGAGTTGCACTTTGTGGAACCATGTTCTGCCGAGGTGCCCCCACCCCGGCGACCCGGAATGAGGGGAGGGTCTGCAGTCGTATGGCTACGACTTCTCGTGGCTGGAATTATGAGCCGGGACTATGTGGGACACTCGAAGCACTCTTCGCTCAAATCGTTACATTGCTTCCTGACCGAGTCCCAGCCAGACACTCGGTTACGATGATTAACCAAGGCCGATCGTGTAGGCCCCACAAGGAGCAGTCACGAAGCCTGGGATGCCTGATGCAACCGCACATTGTCCTCGTTTTCAGTCACCGGGTTGCTCAACTGTGCTGCTGCGGTGTTTGGATGTGGTCACAACCATAAGGACTCGTTGATATCGCCGGCTCTGCCGTCCCTCCAGGGCCACTCCTTGCCTTCGGAAGAGGTCACGGAGCCGAGACCGTGGGGCCGCTCCAGGTGGTCCGCCAGCGATCTTTTTTCTACTTGTGTTTTAGCAAACACGGTTCAGAGTAGAGACTTCGCCACCTCAATGGAGATTGGCCTTTTGTGTCGTGGCTGAAAGCCAGTGGACGAGGCCGGGAATTCTCAGCAAGTCGAGTGGAGTCTTGACATTGCGCCTCTGGAGCATTTGAGGCTCCAACGTCCTCTTGCAAGCAACCACTCTGTGCAGACAAATTACGTGCTCAAGTGAGCCAGAAGCTTCGTCGCCATGGGGGCCAAAATTAATGTGGACTCAACGTGCATCAACGGCGACTCACACAAGCTCGGATCACCTGTTCGTGTGGCTCATAGGGCTGACTGACAGCTCGAGAGGTGTTGGTGGACGACCTTGCCGGACAGGGTTTCGAAGGCCAGTGCCTCATTGTAGCTCGCCGACAACGTGAGCAATGCGAACAATGCATTTGAAGGCGGATGCCAGCGTATCGCTCGTCTGGAAAATGCCGCGTCTGCCTCAATCACTCAGCCTCAGTTGTGTGCTGCCTTCGCTAGGCCATGTAAATAGCCTCAACGAGTCTCGCGGGAATCTACCGGACGATATTTTTTGACTCATGCTCATTGAAAACAATACGGATTGCGAAATCCCATGTATCTGGTATGCTCTGAGATAGCTGCCAGCGGCCATCAGTGCCCCTCGAGACTTGGTCGCACGGGACCTCTGGATCCCAGATCTTGGACATTTCTTGTGAGTCATCACACCAATTCTCCCTACCTTGTGACGAGAATGCCCCAAGTTTCAGTGACTTAAGCCCTTCAAACGTGAGTTTTCGTGACTCACCAGAAGTAGCAGCGTGTGCTGGAAGATATTGAGGAGGTAGAATGTCCTAAGACCGACAGGACTATTTTTAGACACTCGTATCTTGCCACAATTCATCTACGCTATCTCATGAATTATTATTGCCAAGGAGGCTACACAGCAAAAGTTCGTCGAGCAAGAACACCCAGGATCAGATGCAAGAGCGTAGTTTCTTGGTTGCAGATTCATTACCTGTCTTCACCTGTTCTTCGGGGTGCCAGATCTTTATGTCCTGATCAAATTATAAGCGTAGTCAACACGGCGTCTTCTATGAAAAGCCCAACAGAGTCTTCAATTCCGACATGAACATAAGCATAGAGATGAAGCAAAATGTCGAAATGCTTAGATCCTACACAGGCTCCGTTCATTTTGGCTGCTCCGGCGTAAATTTGCAACACTCTCCCGCTCTGAGGCCTTCAAAATGTCAAGCCCTGTGATGCAATCCTGCCTTTCTCCGATGTTGTTGAGGCGTTGTCCCCATCTAGAGAGTCACATTGTGTATTGTAACACCTGGTATGTTATGACCGGCCTGTCTGTTACGTTTGAGCAAAGCCAGCTGAACTACTAAAATGAGAGATTGATGCTAGCCTCAAGCATCTCAACTGACATTTAAGTAGAAATTGAACAGAACTCCTTGCTCTCACATCTGCTTTTGGAAAGATCATCCTTGCTTGTTGATCTTGGGTGAAAGGTGAGTGCATCTCAGCCACACGTGCCCACTAAATCCAAAACAATACAATTTACACGCAGACATTCAAACAGGGACACTCTAAACATCTACATCGAATAAGAAGTCCTTATAGACATTGCAACCGCCAGGGTCGTCCAATATAAACCAAGACCCACGTGGCTGCACTAGAGTGCGTTGGCCGCTCGCGACATCTGTGGAAACGTGAGGGCCTGCGAGCCGCAGATCACGCAGGACTACGGATCCTCTAGAGATCGGATCCCGCAGAATGCCCAAAAAGAATACTCACGAGACTTTCTTCTGCGTCCACTCAAGGTTCTGACGCACCTCGCCCGCATCCACCATGTCTTCGGCAAATCGGGCTGCGCCTGCTTCTGCAGATCTAGGAGCTCGCAATACTTCGCGCTTAGACTGCCAAAATTTGTCCCACGGTACTCCAAGGTCAGCCATACGTCTGCGTCCTTAGAACTCGTGATTTGAGCGGCCGCCGGAAAGCGATTAAACCGAGGGGTCCTTCTCGTATCCGTTCTACGCAAGGTGGTACGCTGACAAACACTGCTACACTGCACACTCCGCACGATATGCTGCGGATACGTCATGTGTAACATGTCTCACATCAGCATTTTTGATTCCTTTCCAAGAAATAAGGGAGACTCAGGCAGAGCAGCTGGTCGATGAGGACGAGGCCAAGATCGAAAAGGAGATGCCTAAGATGGAGCTTCCATGCCGAAAGGGCCAATATCTCCCACCATGATAGGCAACGCTACGGGTGAGCGCGACCTAAACTAGATACTCCGAACGGAGGTGGAGCAAACAGTAATGAGCGAGAAGCCGAGGCGCGAGCGGATAAGGACCTCGCGGGAGTGAAACGACGGCGGATAATGAACGTCGTCCCCGGGCGGATAGTTCGCAGTATGATCTCAACAATAGAACCCTGCCCTTTCCCTTACGGATCGAACCGTTCCTCGGAAATCGTCGAATTCGCCAGTTAGGGACCAGTCATTACACAGCGAGTCATTAGATAGGCAGAATGGAATACTCTAGCTTGTACACTATTGCTGCCCAGATACCCGGGCCAGCATTACCCTATCTCTGAAACTCTATCATTTGACCCACGCGATACTGCTTCGATCGAGGCTTGGCCGCTCACTCATCACCTCCAGATCTGCGATCACATGTACAATGACCTCCAATAATGGCCTTTCCGTGATACAATGACGCAGTGGTACATATAAGTGCTTACAATATTATATATTCTCAATGCTTCACAAGCCTGCGGAGTCTGTGATTTTCGAGTAATGTTTTTCTGAGGACGGCGGCTTCCTCTTCGGAGCCTATAACGTAGCTAGGGAATAAAGATCTTCTACGTCGACAAGTTTCAACTTCATACAGCAAAGTCCAGCGTTCTTACGAGATGGAGCTCGAACCAGCCATCCCCTCCTGGCTCCTCCAAGAAAGGACAGTTGCCGCCAAGAAATCCTCGGGGTTCAAGCCGCCGTACGATTTATACACATCGCGCTTCCCCAAATCAACCAAAGACATCGTCATGGCCATCATAGGAGTCCAGTACGCCAAGGCCGAGATGGACGACGGCCGCGCGCTCGCGACGATATCTTCGTACATCACCGCGGAAGCAGTACCCTCCGGGTCACGGCCCAGCTTCCACGAGGTCGCCGCCGTGACCGACAACCGCGGGTTCTACAACGTCGCCGTCCTCGCTTACTGGCCAAACAAAGGCGCGTACGGGGAATGGACCGCAGCGAGCGGCTTCGAGGCATGGTGGGCCGGGCTGGAGGCGGACGCCGAGCACGCGAACGGGTGGTTCCTCGAGATATTCTTCCCGACCGTGGATCGCTTCGAGACGCTCCACAACACGCCGTTGCCCGAGGGCGCGGCCAACATGCGCGAGGACCTCAGCGGGCCGATCCAGGAGCACGGCTACTGGGGGAGCATGCGGGACCGGCTGCCACTCTCGCAGACGGACTGGCTTGTGGGCGAGGCGGCTGCGGTGGAGAAGAGCAGTCTCTCGAACGGCAGCTCGGGTACTCATAAGAACAGCACGGGGCCGCCTCGGAGGGTACGCGTACCCGGAAAAAGAAACCTCGCCGTCATCCGTTCCGGGCAAGACTGGTCCGCTGCTCTGCCCGAGGAGCGCGCCCTGTACCTGGAGACGATGCACCCCGTCCTCACCAAGGGGATGGATTTCCTGCGGGACCACGGCGACGAGGTCGGGTGCTACAGCTGTCGTTTTATGGAGATCGTCGATCCATTGACCGATGAAAAGCCTGCGAGTACCGGCGGGACGGACCGCACGTTTGGCCTGGCCTACTTTGACGATCTGGCCTCGTTGGAACGCTGGAGCAGAGAGCACCCTACGCATCTGGCCATCTTCGGCGGCTTTGGCAAGTATGCAAAAAGCCTGGGGGAGAAGATGAGCCTGCGCGTGTTTCATGAGGTGCTGGTGCTGGAGCCCGAACAACAGCTGTTTGAGTATATTGACTGTCATGAAGGAACTGGCATGTTGGCCGCTCGAGGGTACCCTAGTCTGAATTTATTGTATGAAATAAGCCTGATCGTTCCACCTGATTTAGCAGACAAGTCCCAGAGGTTGTAAAGTCCGATGGCTACCAAATTATTGGACTTGAGTACTGTAAGGCTAGCTTGAATTAGTGGATAAGAGATCAGCATGGCGGAGGCCTGTCCCGGAAGACTTGAGTCTTTGCCTCATATTATAGCTGCTGGTACGAGCATGGTGAGCAGCCCGATGTGGTCAGCTAGAAAATTGGATAAAATTCAACTGATAGTGCTCACACTGTTTATAATTATAATTATATATCAATCGAAACTCGTTAGCGAAATGTCTGGATGTATGCTTTAGAATTTTCGTTAGCTAACGGCCGATTTAAGTAATTATACAAATGCATGCCACACAACTCACCAAATGCCGTTTGCTTGTCTAATTAGAGTCTTGGTAAAGATAAGAGGGCCTCACTTCATTCTAAATTGACAGATCTCAATTAGCCCAATTGCACGGATTCTTAGTCATATAATGTTTGACCCCTCTCTCTTCGGGCTAGTAAAGAATATAGATGTAGCACAGCTCCATTGGGATTGTTAAGGTAGCAAATGAATGAGCTGGGCTTGTAATAATGCAGGCATGAGCAAGGAGGAGAGGGAAATTTATGCTATCTTATAGGTCGTCTCGGACTTTGTCTCTGATCCAGGACGAAAATGATTTGTAGCATGCGTGAGCACTAGTGAAAAAGTTTAATAGATAGATGATCTCTGGGTTGAATGCAGAACAAGACTATGTAATCGGCAGCTTAGATATTACCCAGGTATCTAATAGTGCATACAATGGGTTCTTCTTCAACCATTTAAGACCTTTTAAGATCGAAATCAAGCAGGAATTAGTTTTCATATTGCATTCAAGATAAGAATCTCACTAAGAAACAAGGTACCTTCTCTATTTCGACTACGCCTCTTGCTCAGAACATCATCTTTGGCCTCCATAATCTTCGCAAAGAAGAGATTCCAGGATGACCGAAGTACTCAAATCCCACCCGGCGCTCCTTATCATTGACATGCAAAACGGGTTCTGTCACCAAGAGGGTTGCTTCGGCAAGCTCGGGATGCCCGTCTCCAACCACCTCGCCATCGTCGCAACCATCAACAAGCTCCGCGCGGCAAGCCACGCCGCCAAGATCCCCATCATCTTCACCCGCCTTTGCTACAATGAAGACTACTCAGACGCCGGCGTGCAGATGGAAGAACTGCCTCAGATCAAGGAACTGCGGGGTTTCATCCGGGGTACCTGGGATGCGGACGTTCTTAACGAGCTCGCCCCGGATACGACTCGAGGCGAAATCGTAATCAACAAGACGCGCAATTCTGCCTTTTTCAACACGGATCTCGAAGATCTGTTACGTAGTCGCGGTGTCAACCAGCTCTTGTGCACGGGTGTCGGCAGTAACGTCTGCGTCGAATCGACAGTGCGGGACGGCGTGGCGCGGGACTATTACTGCAAGACACTCAGCGATGCTACGGCCACTCTGACAATGGAGGACCATAATGCTTGTATGAAGACTCTGGTATGGTTTGGGGGGGTTGCCTCGGCAGATGACGTTCTTTGGGCTCTGAACCAGAGGCAAGAGAACGCGTGAATCAGGTGTAGTCCCTACAGTCCAAGTTTTAGCAAGATAAAGTCCCTACCATTTGTTGCTAAACGGCTGCGAATCAACTCCTTTTTGTCTTCCATCACCACAGCAGGCACGTCCCATTCAACGGACGCGCCACATTGACGCATCCCGCAGACTACGTGGAGAAATTCTTACTTGGTGTGATACGGCTTCGGCCGCAAAGCCCGCCGCATCATGTACAGCTGCGAGAGCCAAGCGCGTGTCGTTACCCCGGACAACCTTGAGAGGCTTCTTAGCCTTTATAGCATTGACTTTGCCGGTTTTAATACCGTTAAGTTACAGTTGTTCAAGTCAAAATGCCAAGCGTTGGGTGCGGTAGATATCGTGTACGAAATTGTGCAATTGGCCTACGAACGGATGTTGTTAGATATTGTAAATAGAACAAATGATTTACTAAACATGCGTTAGTGTGGTACAGCTCAAATGGGGAAATGAGTATTGACTCTTACCAACAGGCCCTTTAGAATGCTCATATCCGTGTCATCAGTTGTGTTCTATTTGAATGCAACAGACCTAACTCAGCCTCTGCGATAAGGCTTCTATATGCTTCGAACCATTCTGTTCATATTATAGTCCCAAATTCTATAACAGCGAGCCCCAAAGTCTTGGTCACTATTTTCAGGATTCTGCCTAGTAACAGCATGCTGCAACTCGTACATTTCGCTAACGACCCAGCTGCTTTCAACCAGTGCCTAGCGCAATTGTATCTTTTATCTTTAACTTTGAAGTTTATTGATTTTCACAAATTTCCCTTTGAACCGACTTGAGCAGAGCACGAGGAGTGGAGGAGGGAAAATGGGCGCCCGGATACGGGAGCAGACTCGGCAGAGCAAAACTACTCGGGCTGCGCTGCGCTAGCCTTGAATCAATTCTTCGTTCTTTCTTCTTCCTCCTTTCCTTCATTTTTATTAATTTTGGCTACATGCACGCGCACGGAGACCGATGCGATAATAACGCAAACAGCCGAGCCGCAGAGCCGCGCGTAACTAAACATGTAATTGTTTTACAGCCTTGGAAGATTGAAGTGTCGCGTGCTATTTGGAAACAGAATATTCAGTAGTCCAGTGCTCGCAGGGGATTGTGTCTTTCATCGTTCTATCGCTGCTTATGGAGATAAACGCCAGTAGTAGTGCAAAAAGAGTTGCAACTTGCCTGGCACGTATTCCACTGACCCCGAGATCCTCCAAAAGTGCTATTCCAGACTCGGATGGTCGCAGCAGGATGCTGACCGATAGGATTCTTAGCTCGCTGCAGCTGGGGGGCACAGGCTCAATCAAAACACCACGCGTGCTTCTGAATACCACAGAGAGAGCTCTCTGCTTCTCCCTTCTCCCTACAGGTAACCCATGACCCTAAACATGGCGTACAGTGAAGGCATCACTGCGTCCACCGTGGCACTAGGTGCCATTGCCGCCGCCGCCATCTACCTCACCACCAAGGTGTTATACCGCCTGTACCTACACCCGCTGTCCCGCTTCCCGGGCCCCAGGCTCGCGGCCGTAACCTACCTGTACGGCGCGTACTACGACGTGATCGAGGACGCGCAGTTCGTGTTCAAGCTGGGCGCGCTGCACGACATCTACGGCCCCGTGGTGCGCATCAGCCCTGGCGAGGTCCACGTGCGCGACTCCGGCTTCTTTGAGACCCTGCACCCGGGCCCCGGCGGCAAGAAGACGCATCGCGACAAGTGGCACCGGGCGAACCGTGCTAATGGCGCGCCGGGCTCGCTCGCTTCTGCGGGCCCCCATGCCCTCCACCGCGCCCGCAGGGCCGCCGTCAATCCGTACTTCTCGCGGGCGGCGATCGCGCAGCTCGAGGCTGAGTCTATCCGTGCCAAGGTGGGGCTGTTGTGCGAGCGGCTGCAGGAGCACGTGTCCTCGTCGTCCACTGCGGCTGGGGCTGGGGCCGCGGGAGGGGAGGACGAGGTGGTGGACGTGGGCGCGGCCATGACGGCGCTGACGCTGGACGTCATCACCGAGTACTGCTACGGCGATTGCTACGACTGCCTAAGGGATCCGGCCTTCGCACCGCAATGGAAGCGGGCAATGCAGGGTGTGTTCGAGTCCACCAACGTCACCAAGCACTTCATCTGGCTGCTGCGGCTGGTCAACAGCCTCCCCGCCTGGCTGGCCGTCAGGATGAATCCGGACATAGCTGTCTTTGTGCAGTGCAAGTCCCGCCTAAGCGCCCAGGCCAGGGTCTTTCACGCCGAGCAGCAGCAGCAGCAGGCCGGTCTGGATAAGGACAGGAAAGAGGGGGAGAAAGAGGTGGAGGAGAAGGAGAATCAGCCCCGGGCCAAGACCATCTTCCACGGCATCATGCAGGCCAACCTTCCGCCCGCGGAGAAGAGAATCGACCGCCTGGCGGACGAGGCGTTCGTGCTGCTTGTCGCCGGCGCCGAGACCACCGCGCGCACGCTGTGCGTCATCCTCTGCCACCTGCTGTCCAGCCCGTCGGTGCTCACCAGGTTGAGGGCGGAGCTGGACCCCATCATGAAGGAGTCGGCGGGCGGTGGGTGGCAGCGGCAACCCCAGCTCCCACCAAGCCGCGTCCTGGAGGAGCTCCCGCTGCTGAGGGCGGTGGTGCAGGAGGGCACGAGGCTCGCGGAGCCGGTGACCAACAGACAGATCCTAGTGGCACCGGAGGACGACCTCGTCTGCGGCGGCGGAGGCGGGGATATCGTGATCCCGCGCGGCACCCCCGTGTCGCAGACCTTCCGCGACGTCCTGCTGGACCCGGAGATCTTCCCGGAGCCGCGGGAGTTCGACCCGGACCGCTTCGCGAGGGCGGCGAACGAACATCCACCACGCCGGCTTGACAGGTACCTGGTGAGCTTCTCGCGGGGTGGCCGGTCGTGCGCGGGCATAAACTTGGCGAACGCAGAGCTTTACCTGACGGTGGCGGCGCTGGTCAGCAGGTTCGACATGGAGCTGTTTGACTTTGACCGGGCGAGGGACCTGGACGTGGTGAGGGATAAGTTTATTGGCCTGCCTTCCCAAGAGGCAAGGTCTATCCGGTTCAGGTTTCGGCCAAGGGCCTCTTAGGCCGGAGTGTACACCTCGGCGAATGTGAACTCTACTCGTGCCAGGTCATCGCATTTGCTTGCTCCGGTGCTGTGACGAAGACCCCGTAAGACCTGAGCGTCGCACTCTCGGATATTGACGCATTGCCATATTCATCCTTCTCAACCGTGAATGACTGAACATCTTGTCCTGGTCGAGCGCGGACCGAGTCAGACGCCTTTTGATCGGGCGCCTCTCGGGAACCTCTCTCCCAGCCACTTGCTCCAGAACAAGACGCGCAAGTCTCCCGCCTACATTATCAAACAAAACATCTAGGCTCACTGACTGGCCGTGTGGATCAAACATTGGCACGATGCACGAGCTTTGAGGCCGGATGCTTCACGGCCGTCAAGCTTGACCAGTGGGAGCAGAAAGCTCATGCGGCCGCGCAGGCCCGTAGCGACGTGCTCGCATCGGTACGGATAGGACTAGATAGGTGGATCTTGGGCGGGCTAGTATATAGACCGGGGTAAGATCCAGGAGATAGTTGCTCGGAGAGTCCAGCCAGTGCTTGACAAGATCAATCACAAGGCGGAGCTTGAGACGTAGAAAATCAAAGCTTTTAGGGGGGGGGGCGGAAGAAGCTGGCTCGTGTGGGACTGAGAGAGCAAAGAATGCTGAGGTCAAGGAGACTTACCGCACAACGAAAGATAACTGACAGCGCCTGGCTATTTTACCGATGTTAGCCTCGCCAAAAGCATGTGTCGTACCAAAAGCTGCACATATCTTGGGCCCTCTTTTCGGATTGTTGATTTGCTGTGCAAGGCTGGACGAACAAAGACGGCACACACACGAACCGCCGTGCTGTTGGCGGAGCTACAACCCTCGGGGAAATCAGATACGATGAATCAACAGAAGACGATTTGCAGAAACCCCCGAAGAGCTTTGCCATACTACAAATGCACAGCACTACTGGCTCTTGGTGGGCAGAAGCGGTCAAGTCTCCTTTATTCCTAGCTTTTGTTGTACATTCCAGTTCGTAGGCAAAGCCGTCTGCAAGATCTACCTCGCTTGAGGAAAGGGGGCTGCACTAGGCGTGGAGGCTCTCAAAGGTGATGATGCCAAGCCATAGTAAATAAGAACGGATCCACCGCACTCTGATCAGTAACCGCGAAGGCCGTTGTACGGCTCTATAGGACTCGCCGCGATCTGCAGAATGGGGGGAAGACCGGATTGTCGGCTGCCCGGCGCTCGCGAACCGTTGGATGTTGGCAGAGAAGCAGCCCAGAAGGAGCAGGCTGGGCTGGGCTTTGAGACCCAGGAAGTGTACTTCGCAGACAGCACAACGTCAAAAGCCCATGCATGGCTTCCTCCCGGCTCCCTCCACCTATTTCTGGAGTCGGGCTGCACAGTCCTCGTGTGGCACCCAGCTCCTTTGGGCACGTGTGGGCACTAGCGACATCATTGCTGGATGCAGGCTGACTTCAATAGAGAAGGCGAAAGTGACGATCGGGATGGATTTGGAAGGGAGCACTTTGATGAGGAGCTGTTGGATCTGGGTCGGAACAAATTTGCGAGATTACCTTGATGAAAGGCTTGAACGTGTTGGGCGAGACAGTACGGGCAGTCTGACAGTCCATGATGTCGGATGGATCATGGCACCGCCAGATGGGTCTGTCGCACTGTGAGGAGATGCTAAGGGTCGTTTTTGGTGCTATCTATGTGTGTTGATGGGGCAGATCATCGGTTTTCCAAGGTTGTTGGATGCAAATCAGTGGCTCTATGTTTCGAGTTGCTGGAGACTACCACCCAATTTCGACAGGGGACAGTTAATGTACCACAGTACTGTACTGAGCAGTTAAGAGGCGTTTGAATCCGAGGAGGTTGACAGACGGGACTGTCAACCAAAGTCTGCACCTGGCGTAGGTACTTTTGAACAAGGTGATGTTGGCTGACATTCGTATTTCTCTAATTGTTATTGCTATTACCGTCGTCATTGCCAGTTGGCAGCCGCAGTTGCCAACTCCTTTCTTTGGAGGGCAGGTCCATCTCCACCTGTGCTCACCCACTCCTGCCACATTGCCGGGAAAGGAAGGGAGGCAGGCACGCAGGGCAGGCGTACCTGCATTAGCGTACAGGGACAATGGGGTCGGAGAAAGCAAAAGACAATTCTGGGAATATTGGTTTTTTGGCCTCCAACTGCTGTCCTCCTGCTTCCTGCTGGTGAGAGGCCCAGCAACAGCAATTTACCAGCTGTGCGATCCTCATTTGTCGGCTGTTAAATTTCAATGTATTCTCGACCATCGTCTGAGCCTGATCCGTTTCCATCCATCCGCCGCTGCGCCGTTGCCGTCGTGCAATCACAGGTCATATGGGTGATTGCAGCACAGTAAGCTTACCTACAAAATTGCCTGCCTACCAGAGCCCAGCGCGTTGTGGCTTTGTGCTATCGAAACCTCGTCGGTCAATGACAGTTGAGTTCTGTTTTGCCATTACGTTTCGTTTCAAAAGCGGGCCTGGCACCCTTCGAGCATGGTCCAGGATCTCGCGGCTTTAAAGATCTTCCTTGGGTGGCACTGACAATCCCAAATATCACCTAGCGACAAGGTTATTTCTACCGCGCACAGGGGTCCCAGATGTTAGGACTCATGACTTGACTCCCAGTCTGTACACAGTACAGCACTCTTTCCAGTGGATAATCTCTTGTAGGATCACCTTCTATGGGCTACAGGATAATCTGCTGACTAGAAATCCCCTGCGGGATGAGCTCCGAATGCTGCTTGTGCCTTGTAGGAAGACCTCATTTCTACATGCTCTCGAGTACCTGACCGACCTTTGGGATAACTACAGGCTGCAATGTACCACAAGCAAGCAGGGTCCGGAACGGGTCCCTGGTCAATCCCAATCTGGTATGGCTGGGTGGACGTTGAAATCCGGGGCACACACCCAAGCAAACACTTCCTTCGACGACTTCGCCCCCGGCTGTCGGCGGGGTCAGTCCTAGAGTGAGGGATATTGGTCTCTGCTCGACGCATTGTCGTGGGCAATAAGGCGAGGCTCGCAATCTCAAAGTCGACTTCTGCTATCAATGCCGACCCGCTTCCATCGAATGAGCAATATGTTCATGTGATTGGCCATGTAACGCCGGCACCATCAACAGATGAGCCCATCCAACATGTCCTTGATGAGTTGCTGTGTCCAAAAGCCCAGGTGATAGATGGCGCGCGGTTGTATGGAAAAGAATGCCGATCATGAGCACCTCTCCAGTACTCGCCACTGCGCTCATAGTTCTCGCCAACGAATCAATACCAGACAGTAACAAAGAAGATTCGCCTTTAAGCGCCTGTCAGATGCAATAGCATCGCAATGAGCGTCCATCAGGGCACAAGACTGAACCCAAGTCCAAGATGGATGGTCACGCTAACTCCACAATATGCAACCTTACCCGCCACTCTGAGCGCCTCTGACCACTCATCCGGCTAGCCTCGAGATCATATCGTCGATCAGCCCTCTTCTGCGGCTGCGACCCAAGACAACGCAGCACCGACGAGATGGCACTTATTGCGCAGATAGGTGGTTCTGACTCCTGCCAGAGCATAGGCTCTCTGTCACTGTGGATATGTTTGCAGGCCTGGTGGAGGACCATCCCTGGTGATGTAAATGATTCTTCCTGAACCTCTCCTCCACCATGGCCCCTGGATTAGCGTACAGCCCCTGCACCACCCATGCTCAGTGCAATTTCCCACAGATCCCACACCCTCACCCTGCCGGAGGAAACCCGCGGGGTCTGCTGTATCGGCGCCCATGAGCCTATTTAACAAGTCTGCCCTCTTTTCGAAACCTTGACAGACTCTCCTCTCCTTCAGCCTACCAAGCCGCTCCACGATATTCATCTCTAAGAGCCTTTGACTCAACTTGACTTCGGTCGTCCATTCTTTCACAACAAACGCATCTACAAGCCCAGAGCTTCAGTCCGATCTTTAAATCAACCGTTCGAATTTCGAAACGAAATATTAAAATCCCCCAAAACAGTCAAAATGAAGTCTGCTATCTTCGCTGGTCTCCTGGCTACGGCCATCGCCACTGAGGTCCAATCCACCGTCTACCAGACGGAGGAGGTCACCATCACCTCGTGCGCCCCCACCGTCACGGACTGCCCTGCCCGCTCCACCGAGGTGTCCTCCACGGTCCACTCCTACACCCAGAGCACCGTCTACAGCACCGAGTACGAGACCATCACCAGCTGCGCTCCCGAGGTCACCAACTGCCCTGCCCGCTCCACCGTTGTGTCCTCGTCGAGCTACATCGTCAGCTCCACCCTGGTTTCCGTCCCCCCGGAGGCCACCTCGACCTCCGTGTCGCCGGTCGCCTCTTCTCCTCCTGGCGCCCAGCCTCCCCAGGGCACTGGTGTCCCTCCTCCGGCCTCCTCCGGCCTCGTTCCCGGCCCCTCCGGCACTGCTGGTGGCGTTCCTCCTACCTTCGTCTCCTCCAGCTCCCCTCTGACCACCGGTAACCCCGGTGCCCCCGGCGGTGGTGCCAGCGTCTGCGCCCCCACCTACTCCGTCAAGACCATCTCCACGACCACCGTCATCCCGACCGTGATCTACGAGACCGTCAACGTGCCTTGCGCCACCGGTGGCTCCCCTGCTCCTTCTTCCGGATTCGGCGTCCCTCCCCCATCCGGTGGTAACGGAACGTAAGTCGACAGCCCCCTCTGCCCTTCGGGGCCATAACTTGAGACTGAGAGAACCATTTGTACTGACTCTATCATCCAGCGTCACTGGCTCCACCCCTACCCCCACCGCCGTCGTCACTGCTGGCGCTGGCCGTACCTTCGGCGTCTCCGCCGCCCTGGCTGGTGTCGCCGGTCTCGTCGCCCTCCTGGCCTAAGTCAGTCCCGTCCAGATATAATGGCATCGGCATTTCTCATGGCTCGGGGGGCTTGGGTGGCCACGTCACGACGGGCTGTTCAGCATCTGTGGTGGACATGTTGCCGCGATGTGTACCTATGTTATCATTCTTGAAACGTACTGAGCCACCCTGGAAGAACCCATCCATGGGGAGATCCGGAGCTCTTGCTTGATACAAACAAACAGATTCTTCTATTTTTGATACCAAACCTTAATCTTCTTCGCCTGTACATAATTCAACGACGTTATGAACGTGCGTGTGCCCCAATGGAACGAGTGCCGTCCGCTGTCTTAATCCCCGCGTGATGTCCATGTATTGTGAGTCGTTAGGTGGTAGACCGCTCTTCAGCAACAGAGATCGTCCTTGGGCAGCGCGTGGTGTCTCATTTCCCAGACGATCAGTTGACGTCGAGCGCCAACGAGTCGGCCCTTGTGGCGGCAGGGCAGCACCCTGGTGTGCCGCCCTATTACCCAGGGCGGGAAATTAAGGAAAGACGGGATGGCAGATCGGCGGGCGGCGCCATTGGGTGAGAACAACTCACCTCACGGCCTACCCCGGCCTCTTTAGCTGTTTCATCTTTCCAACTTTAAAAGCAGGCAACCTTAGGGCTTGTTCGTTTCGGTCGCTGGGACATGCTTGTTCTTAGTGTGCCTTTTTATTTTTCCACTTTCTTTTTGTGCGGGCTGAGTGACTGACCCACTTGCCGGTGAAACGGTGACGAAGGACTGCTATTCATATTGCCGTTATATTTTGGCGAGAGTATCGAAGATCTTGTCATGAGTCGGGGCATCTCCCCCTCTGTAGTGCTCAGGCCTCCTGCTCAACCGGAAGTTTTGGGCGGGAGGGACCGTAGGGCGAGGTTCCAATCACGGGCCCGTGCAAGTGCACGAACGCCCACCGGCATCCCTATGACGTGCTGGCATCGAGGCACGACAGTGGTCGGCATTCTGGGTCGGGGTTGGTGTCCGGACCATCGTTCGAGGTTCCACCGTCTCGTCTCCGGGGATCGATCTGGAGGCGTGCGGGTACGACGCGTGTGATGCGGTCCTCCGTGCCACGGCGACGAGAACTCCTGTGTCTCGTCAGCCCAGCCTGTGCACCTGACCCCGTGGGCAGTGTAAGTTCTGCGTCGTGGTGGTGAGGAGATAGGGCATGGGTGCCAGCCGGTTCTGTTCCGCTGGCGAGGTGAGCAAGTGCTGCCTCTGGATGAACAGGTGGAGGTGGGGTCTCTGTGTGCGGCATTGACAAGTTCAATTACCTGACACCTCTCCCGAGCGCTCTTGGGTCGGCTCGGAGCTTGGACGCCGTGCTCGTTTGGTGAGAGGCGCCGGGGCATACTGCTCACTCGGGCATGTGCTATTTCCTGGGCGATGCGGGTGGTCAAGTGGCCACAGTGGTGGAGAAGCTTTGGTAAGGAGATGGGGGATGTACGAGATCCCAGCAGGGCGCGGCTCCCTCGACTGCGTCTGGTCTTGGACGGTGCTCACATCACACCGTGTCGTCTTTGATACATAGGCTCAATGTGTAGCCTTGTGTGGCGTATGGGCGTATCACGCAGGACAAGGCTACGCCATTGCGCTTCTGTATTTGCCTACTTCGATCACCGTCTTGTTCTCGTCATTCCGTGCACACATAGCTCCAAATCTCGTTCCATGGAGACACGCTTCCCTCGCACGGCTTCAGCATCTCGTCTGACGTGGGAAAGAACATACTCGTGTGATGCGACAAGAAATGCCTGCAGATCTGGTAGGCGCCCGCACCCACGATGGCACAACAGCTTGCCCGTCTCCCCTTGCGCCAGGAGTCCCTATTCACGGCAATGATGGTGCTGCTGCCCTAGCACTTGTGCATAAACTGTGTTGAAATGCTGGATTAGAGTATCTGGTGGCGTTTCATAGCTGTCTATAAGCAAAAACATATTCCGTGCTTTTGGGCACAATATGGTCAGTATGCTGTATGGACGAGGAAACCTCGAAGCGATGCATCCTATCAACCTACATGATGGGGATGGTGTTGAAAGCGTGTCAAATCATTGGCCGGCCGCGTGTATGTCTCATCACCGCACCGTCCTCAACAGACACAGAGTTGTGCCTGTGCAACGGAATTCGAACTCAGCCGTGAGGTCGACACAGGGCAGGTGCGTATCTACCTAGGAATGGGCCACAACATCATGACGACCACGAATTCCTATTCTGGCAGGACTGACTGAGGGAAGTGCCTCCTCTCTCGACCCACGGTAAAACTGCCCGTCCTGCTTTGGATCCTTTTCTTGTTTACTTGCCTGCTCCCTGGTTACTTTCGCCAGTCTGTTCGGCACACACTCACATATCTCAGCTTATGGTCAAATTACTCAACAGACTCACATTGTACCAGCAGATTTCTCATCGAAGCATTTCGTATTTGACTCCATTACCGCAACGGACGATCAATTCCTGCGCCGTCTCTGTGCCAATCTCCAGACCTGTCACAAGAGGCATCGTGCAATAATTTGGACGCGATCAAGGCTCGCGCGGTCCCGGCCCACGCAGACACGGTCCACGCCGTCACAGTCTTAAGAGCAGCCCGGCGAAACCTGGACGCTAAATCTCTCCAACGGGAAAACGACTAAACAACTGTACATGATAGCCTATTAAACATCCATTCAGTCTTGGTGGCTTTCAGCGTCCAAAACAGTCTCCGACAATTCAATCTCTCGCCCCCCTAGCCGAGCGAAACCGTGTCTGACAGTGACGCGACCAGCTGACGAAAATCATGGATGGTTTGGATAATCACACAATGCAGAGACCGCCCTGCAGGGCCCCTTGCATTCCCTTCGGTCCTGACGCAAATTGTACCCTCGAAATCTGCGGTCCTGATTTCAGCGTCTATGGCTACATCCCCGGGCTGAGCTCCAATGCCATCTTCCTAGCCATCTTCGCGGTAGCCATGCTCGCCCATGTCATCATTGGCCTGATATGGAAGCAGTGGTGGTTCATGTGTTGTATGGTCGCCGGCTGTGTCGACGAGATTTTAGGCTATGCCGGGCGTGTGTGGATGAACCAAGATCTCTGGAACTTCAAGGCCTTCATGATCCAAGTCGGTGAGTGAATACTCACCCTGTGTACCTGTGTTAACTGTGTCGCTTACATGTGTATTTGAAAGTCTGTGTCACAACTGCTCCGGTTTTCTTCTGTGCTGCCATCTACGTCCTGCTGGCTAAAACGTATGTGACACCCTCCGATTGATTATGCGCGTGAGACTACTCTGGCAGTATGGACTGACAAGCAATGTCGGTGATAGAATCCTAGCTTTCGGGCCCTCCTTCTCACGATTCAATCCCGCTCTGTTCTACTGGATCTTCATCCCATGTGATGTTGTTTCTCTGGTGCTTCAAGCCGCCGGCGGTGCCCTGTCGTCAACGTCGTCGGGCAAGAACCAGGCAGGCATCAATCTCGCCCTCGCAGGTCTCGCGCTGCAGGTCATCTTTCTCGTCATCTTCTGCGGCCTGTACGCCGACTACCTCTGGCGGTATTTCAAATCAGAGGAGTTCCTGGCCCGCGCCCACACGCAGAAGTCGTTTGCACGGCGGCTGAAGCTGTTCTACGCCTCAGAAGCATTGGCCGTTGCTATGATCTTGATGAGATGTGCCTTTAGGGTCCATGAGCTGAAGGATGGGTACACGCAGTCGAACCAAATGCTCCGTCATGAGGAACTGTTCATTGGTCTTGAGGGCGTGTAAGTCACGGAAGCATTGCTTTTCTGGGTTCCAATCTATATGGTGCTCTGCTGACGTTGTCACTGACCCAGTCCCATCGTTCTCGCCGCCTTCTTTCTAGCCGTTGGCCACCCCGGTCTGATTTTTGGCGATGGCACCCGGCGCAGGTCTCCATTGGCGTCGCCTAAGCAGTTTGATGCAGAAGGCAACAAAGAAAAGGCAGCCGAGACGCCAGCCGAAGCCCCGGCTAAGGAGCCGGCTGAAGAGGCGGTTGAAGAGGTGGCCGAAGGGGCACACGAGGAGTCTGTTTCAACTTGAGAGTTCAAGTCTCGATTGTACGGATAAGTACACTTGAGCTGTCACCTTGTAACGTGCCGGCTTCTGTGTGTTATTGATGTACTCGTACTGTTTTTCTGATGGGAATTTGGGTAGACTCGGTGTCGACGCCTCGAGGGCTGGTCTCCGAGGAGCATAGAGGTAGATTGTCATGAGGAGGCGAACAGTAGGATGCGCCTCTCAAATAGCAGGCGTTAAAAGACATGTTTCATTCTCTCGACCACAGTCAATTGAACAGCACTAGGTAAGTATTGATAGAACAGACATTCGCACAACCTTAGCGAAAACACCAAAAAGAGAGAGCTGGTTGAGGAGCACCCTCTTCACGCCCTGCCACCCCGCCAAGGTGCTACAGCGCGTCCCTCCTTTCGGTACTTCCTGTTTGCAGGAGCTTCGGGATATTTGTTGCAGTGCTTTGTTTTATCCACCTGCCTGTGTGTTTATTGACGTTGCGGTGGGCACTGTATCTGAACCCATGGCTTTCACTTAATTCTTTCCCACATACCTGTGTGTTTATTGGCTTTCGAAGTGGGTGATGTGTGTCTGGACTTAAAGGACTTTCGAGTTGCTCGTCTTGCTGACCATGCCAGATTGCCGTATCAGTTGTGAAAAGGCACATTCGACGAGCTTATGAGTGCTAGAACGTTGGGATGAAAGGTGAATTAGCTTGCGTTTTGAATCGAAAGGGGTGGCTTCTTTCGCCGTGGGTCTGTTGACTACGAGATTGCTCTTAATTGTACACAATGTAGGTAGTGTCCTTCTTTACTTCTATAAGTACACCACTCCAACCGTCGAAATTTCCTTCGACCATCTGTCCTCGCTGTCCTCACATGACTCCTCATCCGTCGCCAGGATCTCGTGCCTCAGCCCCGAGCCTCCGTGGTAGAAGTCCTCGGGACCCAAGCCGTGAACCGGCAGCGAATGGCTGGACCGGATAAACAGCCACCTGTTTATTGGACTCGACCACGGCTCCGGGTAAACGGGATATGGCGGGTCTTGTTCCATGAACGGCTTCCCCGGTGCTGGCTCCCGCCCTTCGTCGACGCCGTCGTCAAGCTCCTCGTGGAACTTGAACGTGGTGGCCAAGGTCGGGATCGGAAGGGAGGCGTCTGCCTCTGGCGCGTCTTCCTCAGCGTCTGAGCTGTCTGTAGAATGGGAGCTGCTAGAGGGGCAGGACGCCCATGACTCCTCGCTCGACGTCTGGGATTCCCCTTCTGGGTCCTCGAAGGCTGATACCCGCAGCTCTGGGCTGGAGTCCTTGTCCACGTCACTGGCCGCCTCAACGACCTCGCTCTCACCCTTGGTGAATGAATTAATGTCGAGGGACAGTTCTTCGAGTTCGGCGACCGCGAGGGCTACCTGCTGATCCAACGAGAGCGGCTCGACTGGTCCATCCATCTCCTCGGGCTGATCGTGTCTCTCTGCTTTTTGTTGCTGAATGTCTTGGGCTTTTGCGGAATCAGGGCAGCCTTCCTGGTCTGAGACACCACAGAATGCGCTATCTCCGCGTTCCATTCGTTGCTGCTGAATGTTCAGCCTAGCCCGGCGTCTTGACGAGGTAAACCTCGTCCACCGTCTGAGCATTATAGCAGAAAATGCTTCTCACCTTGTTTGAAAGGGTCTTGAGTTTGCCGATGTTGAGTTTCGGGGGATTTGCCATCGTGAGTCTTCAGATATTTAGAACCAAAATATTCAGCAATTCGAGCCCAACCAGTCGAAGCTTCTGTAAATGTAGAGCAGCACTTGCTGATTGGCAGTCATATCAGACAACGGATGACACACGCATATCGATCACATAATCCCGTCAATCGAAATGACTGCATTCTTACCACCTCCAGGGATTGCGTGTGTTGCCTAGTCACTCGACTCGGCGTTTCAATGCCACTCTGGGCAGAAGGGCGAGGCAAGCGTCCATCACCGGTGACACAACGCCTGGGGCGCGGGCTGGCGCAACGTTGCTGCGTGGGATTGAGGAAGAGACACTGGGCGCATTGCCTCAAACAGCCCGACGTAGGTCCCGTGCCGTCCAACATCTCAGGAGACCCCGTCTCATAGGCAGCCTCGTCCGAACGAGCCTGCCAAAACTGCCCACCCGGGCCTTCTTTTCAGGCCAGAGCTCCACCTGAGGGCCGAAAACCAAGACCCTGACCCAGGTGGGCGACAAGGCATCAGGGCCCGAATCGACGGCCCCTGACCGCTCGGCCCGGGCCCCCCACTCCAAGGCAGAGAGACAGAGTCTCTGCTTTTTCTTTACCCTTCCAAATATGGCTCCGTATCTCGAGTCTCAGATCTCTCTGGCTGCCGTCAGACGGCAATACCGTCTCATAATCAAGAATCGAGACACGGTGATCACTGCTGGTTATTGTGGCGCTGACGCGGGTTTCAGTCCTGCTTAGACGAGCACGTCAGCATCGACCTGTCCAGAGAGAGCCATCTGGTGGACGATCATTTGGGAAGCCGCAGGGCAACTGTTGGATGGGGGGAGAGAGAGGAAGAAAGAGGTGTGTGGCAGCGTTGGCGCACATTGATACTGAGCTGGATTAGTTAGTCATCGGAGGTTTTCGACCGCCCATGGGCGGCAGACACAAACAATGGAGCTTCTAGTACAAGACGGAAGGGAAATTCGCAAGGTAACTCAAGAATTTGCTCGGGTATAGACATACAGAATTATTATTCAATATGCGCTGGGCAAAGCCCAGGCATTCTCGCCCGTTGGCATTATTCTAAGGACAACGGCCGGTCTGCTCGCGGAATACATCCCCGTAAGAGGCTTCCGCACGTCATCACCCTATTCGCAACGCATACAGCTCGTTCATACGTAAGACGTCGAAGTGAACTCTGTTGGTTTGCTCTAAGCTGTCCAGCTATTAGAAGAATGCCATCCGGGACGCCCTATCCGGATTTCGTCCATCCAATTGACCTGAACCCCCTCCGTGTCCGCCCGTCCAGAAACAAAGCCTTTTCATTATCACATAGGGAAAATGGACACACGAAGCCAACAACAGTTTTGTATCAGCCAACTGTACCCCGGCCCAACACAGACAAGTAACGCCTCTGACAGTAATAAAAAATCAATCCCATATAATATTGCAACCGTTCCCGTGACCCATTATTCCGAGGGGTTCGCCAAGGACGGTGGTGGTCGAGTTGTCGAGAATCGAAGCTGAAGACGCTAGGAGAAGGTAGTTGTCGAGGGAGAGTATTGAAAAGTAGAGAAGTATTTGGTTGTATAAATGAAAGTCCCATCTCGTGCAGAAGCCCCGTGTGACGGGTCCTATACTGGTATCTTTGGTGCCCATGTCGATCGATTCCTGGAAGCCGCCGCGCCCCCCCTTCCCGAGCCTGAGGTGTACACACACAAGACATTATTGTATCCCATTTCCCATTCCCAACCTATTCTCCATATTCTGACGGAGACCCGTTTCTCACTGGCTCTCCCGGATTACAAGGATTTTTCGATCTCTTTGGTTGGAAAAGGCCGATGATGCTGCGAAATGTACACACGACTGTTGTCACACGCATATCGATGTATGCGAACATGCGCAATCTTTCTTTTGTTCCCTGAACGGGAAAATCAGGGGTGTCGTAGACGTCAATCAGGAGTGGAAGAGATCCCAAGCTCTCTCACAAATCCTCAGGAACTCCTCCCTCTTGGCACGTTGTGTTTCGGGGCTGTCCCGTCCTTCGCCGAAGGGACCTCGTCTGACCGATGGCCGGCCGTTGCCCAATGGAGGCGAGACCCCGGCCTCGTACTCATCCCGGCGTCGCTTCGTCGTGCTGGTGCTTCGGCTGGCGTCAACTCTATGCGCGCCTGGAAGGGGCGATGGCGGGGTTGGTGGCTGGTGGCCGCCGTAGTGGACTAACTTTGGCAGGAGTTCGGGACGTCCTCCAGCAAGCTCATGCTGGGCTTCCTCAGCCGACTTGTATTCTCTCGGCCGGGTAGCGGTGGGTGGCGGGTGTGGGTTGTGGGTATGGCCGGGCGAGCGAGCCGGCTGAGGGCCGTTCTGGTGCTGCGCGTACATGGCATGGCCAGTTGACTCGGGGTGCCCTGAGTGGAGATTGTGTCCGAAGACATCGGAGATTGGTGGTAGTCTGTTGTTTGTTTGTGTGGCGGGCACGTGGTGGATGTGTGATGTGTTTGAGAGCTTGGAAGGGCGATTCTCGATGTGCCGAGTAAGAGGGTGCGGGTTGTTCATGCCAGTAAATGTTTGACCGAGGGGCGCAGACTGGATCACCCTCTCATTGGCGAAGTTCTCGTGCGATGGAGCGACGATAGACAGTCCCGGAGGAGCCTTGTTCCTGCGAGACATGCCTGGTGTTTTGGCGGCGAATCCGCTTGTTGGCTCCTTGTCCTTGTCTGTTGGGCCGTCTCCCTTTGCCGACTGTTGTTGCAGTCGTGCCTCGATGAGGTGTCTCTGCTGCTCGCGAACTGACAGACTCCGCTGAACCTGCTCCTTCATAACTGGATCTTGAGTGATGAAGCCCGGGGACAGGCAGGCCAATCCCATCTCCTGGATACCCAAGCCACCACTCTCCCGAGACGTCAGAGGCCGAGCAGTCGCAGCGCCAGAGCCAACGTTCATGCCCCGGGACAGGTCTAGTCTACGAGGGCGGTGGCGAGCTGTCGCAAGGTCTGGCGAGCCAGGCTCCTTCTTAACGATGATTCTGGGTGGGCCTCCACCGGTTCGAGAACTGTAGTGATTGAGAAGTGGTCAGCAATCGGCTGCTCCGTGTACGGCCAAGCCGCGAAGGGCGCTTGAAGGGGGGGGGAGGGTAAACTCACGCGCTGGGAGGGGACGACTTTCCGGCTCCTTGAGCTTGACCCCTTGGGCTGCCACTGCCAGACCGATTTGACTGTTGTTGAGGTGCAGGTGGTGCAGGTGCGCTGGGTGTTGCCGATACGGCTGTTCGCTGGGCGGATGGTGAGGCAGAGGATGCAGGGGCGGGGCCCGCGGCATTTGAGGAAGTCATGGCTGGCGGAGAGCCGCCGAAGCTTGTCCGGTCGTGAGGAGCTGGCGAAGGAGCCATTGCAATGGCTGCGCTCATGGTGAGATGAGACTGTGCTGAGCGACGAAAAATAAGGGACTGATTGAAACTATTGACAGAGAGCGAGGGAAGTCGGCACCACGAGGTCGTCCGAGAGAGAGACAACCTAAGAAGCGACTTGTTCGCGTAAGATAAGCCAAAGCGACTGTGCGGCACCAATGGCTGCTACCCGTGAGGAGCACTGCAGTGTGGTCGTTTTTTCCCGCTTGGCTGGCTGGTTTGCCGGCTTTCTCCAGACCACCCCGAGATTCGGTTCGAGAGCCTCCAAGGGTCGAGAACGGTCCAGATAATCTGGAGCGGCAAGTCGATTATGCACAAGAGGTTGGTGTGTGTGCGTGTGTGTGATGTGTTTGGTTGTGGAGCAGTGATTCCGGCGAGGAGAGCTGGAAGAAGTCGATGCTGATCCTCAACTGGAAAAAGAACAGGGCAGGGCAGGGCAGGAAAAGTGCCGTCGGCGGGTCCGCGGGCAGAGGGTGGTCGAGTCCCTCGAGTTGTACCTTTTTCGCCCTCTCGTGTCCCTCTGTTCGGTTTAGGGTTTCAAGCCGCCGCGTTTGGGTGAGACCTGTGCTGAAATGGCTCTGATTCGGCGGGATTGGGCCCCAAGGAGCAAACTTAGCTGTCAGCCGATGCAACCCCTAGGAAGTAGCAGGTGTGCGAGCTGCAGCTTTTCTTGGCTTCCCCCTTTTTTTGTTCCTTTCTCGAAGGATGCCGAGTTCTGGCGCGTGAGAGAGAGGTGGAGTAGCCGAGAGCGTGAGCGTAAGCGTGAGAGAGAGAAAAGAGACACTCTTTGGTTTGTTTCTCCAACGGAAGCCTCCTTTCAGAAAAAAAAGAAAAGAAAAAAGAGATAGCCGTGGATGCTATCTCCTGTAGATCGCCTAATAATCTCGGTCGATAGATTTTCTTGCGCGTTCGTTACTGCTGACGAATGCGTCCCAGCTGAAAAAGTCGTATTTCGCAAATCGATCAATCAAAGCCGTTTTGTATTGTATTGGTGGGTGGGGTGGGATAGTAAAGGTGGACTTGACCCGACTTCTGACAAAACCCGTCGCAGCGGCAGAACACTCACGATCATGCACGGGGCTGAGCAGGCAGGCAGACAGGCAGACAACAATATTTGAGGATGAAGCGAGAGACTGCAGCCGTAACGTAACGTGCGTTCGCAGAGGGGAGAGGAGGGGAATCAGAAGGAGCTGTCGCAGCATCCGTGGGCAGGGAGAGGGGCCTTTTTAGGAGACGATGCGCTGCTTCAGAATGCCCCGAGTTCCAAGGTTGGCTCCAAGATACTCCATAGCTGCTACGAAGCGAACAACACCGGCTGCTGGATCATGATACGGCCACGACAGGCCGCGACAGGGTAGGCCTGTTGGTCTATGAAAGGGGTGAGGGGCTGCACTGTCAGTGATACAGTGAGGGTGAGAGATCTGTGGCCATTCCCTGTCGGTTGGGAGAGCTCTCTGGCTGTCTGGCAATCCTTCTGGAGCCGGTCCAGTCGAGCCAGGTGAGCAGCAGCCAGTCGCCGCAGACTCCCGGCCTGGCCCTGCGACTGGCTCCCACGCAACGCCGCACCAGATCTAGGAGGGGGGCCCACGCTGCCACGGAGTTGCTCCCAAGACATCTCAGGACCATTCATGGGGACGGGGCCTAGCGGGGCTCACGCTACCTTAAGCTCCGTCGTTGTTTCATTAATGCTGGCTTACCCACACTCGTCCGCATTAGACCCCTGCTCGTCCCGTTTCCTCTTGGATTGCGACTTGTTGCCAAGTCACGGCGGGCCGCAACTCACCACACTGCCTGTTTCTCTCCCTCTCTCTCCTCCTCGACCACGATGAATTGGCTGGCTGGCTGGCCATTGGATCGCGTGCTCGGCCGGGACACATGCCGCGATACCTGCCGCGATGTACATACATATATCCTCCTCGGATAAACGAGTGAGCGAGTGCTTTGGCCCTCGGACGGACTGCGATTCAGTGCAAGCTTTCCCCTCGGTACTTGGCTCATAATGTGGCTGCCATTAGGTTGGCGGCGTCCAAGTCCCGTGAATCTTGGGATCAAATTTTGGACACGGACCGAAATAACCTCTATAGAACCTGGGGCGGTGGCTGGGCTTCTTCCGGCTCAGGAGTTTCTCCAGGGTGGCAGGTGGGCTGCGCAGCCTTGCTCGGTTTTACTTGGCTCAAGTATCAACCAGGTAACCTGGCATTGTTTTTGTTGTCCAGCAGCGTCAGATGCGTACGCAGCGTCACCCAGAAAACCACGAGGCTGTGCTGTTTGAATAGGACCCCTTTCATGCTCTTCCCCTTAATTTGATATCTTCTCCCTTCTCCTGAGGCCGCCCAGCAGTTGCAGCGGCCGGTCTTTGCATTCCCATGGGAGGCGCCTACACCCAGTACCGCAAATCAATACCAGACTTGATGTCGATCTCTCTGGCCGACAAGGCGGCGAAGCCGTGCCGCATGTCTCGCGAGCTTTGACCATGCATGGGGATTTTGCGTGCAGTGGCCGAATTAGGCCTATGTACGTTGCTCTCGCAGCCCTGTTGTCGGGTTCTCCAGGGGTCGCATCGATGCGGCTGTCAGCTTTCTTTCTTCATCCACTCGAGCCCAGTCCCATCTTATCGTGATCCTTGTCGTCCCATGGCACAATATGTCAGAAATTGCTGTTCTGGCGGCCAATGACTTACTTTGGTCGTGGCAGTTGCCGTATGACGAGCAATGCACAGCATTGCTGTATTCGAGGAATACGAGTTTTTATAATTGGGGTCCCCTGGAAGAGCACCGCTGCGATCAATACTTCGTGCAACATTGATTGCGGCCTGTTCAGGAACACAACGATCGTCACTAGCGGCGCCTGCATTTTCGAATGCCCTGACAGCTCAGTAGTATCGGCGGGTTCGCTGTGCTCCCCAGGAGTCAGGGTGCGGCCGCCTAGACCGCCTTGAACTGGCAACTCCGGATTGTCCACATGAAGGCCCGTACTTGTTCGCGTATCGAACATTGGACCCAAAAGAACCCTCCTGTCGGTACATGCCCGAAAGGGTCGAAATGGAATCTGGAGATGGACATTGCCTATGTCGAGAGCTGGGGCACTTCGATAATGATTGGCGCCACATCGACCCGCCATATATTTGTTTGCTGCAAGTGCATCAGATGGGGTCACATTAATACAGACTATTGATGGGCGGCGGGCCAGTCAATAATCTCCTTTCTCGTGAACGCGCAGGTTCTGGGCCGACGTGCCGTGGTGCGTTCAGCGTTGTGGGTGACCTCTCCCATAAGTCACTGTCAGTTCGGAGGATTTCACGCACAGAGCTGGGCTCCCTGGCCGATCTTCGCCCCCATGGAAGTGCTTAGGTGGGCCACAACCTTGCCCGTCCTGCACGAACCAGTGCATCTCTGGGCACCGTTGCCTCAGGTGGCTCTCCACCAATTAAACTGACAGCGCTCTGAAACGAGCGCGATCCAATCACGGGGCCCGAGAAGAGAAACTCTGCCCATCCCGTCCACCTCGCCTGCCTTTTCGGTCACTGACAAGCGGTGGACGGTGAGTATCATCAGCATGGTGCACGGCGGCGACTGTGGCCTCGGACCCCCTCTCTGATGACTCCCCATCTCCCCCAGGTTTGCGAATCCGCCTCGCTGATAACAAGGCCGACAGCCTTTGATACTGTTTCACTTTGAGGGGAAATAGTGGTCATGCTCGAGTTCTTGACGGCAGATATAGTGCCCCCGGACATAGACGCACAATACGCTTGCGCGGAAAAGAAGGAGCCGCGGTGTGGGCTGCGATAGTGGCCCCGACCGGCTCCTTCGCGGTATCATGCTGAGTTAGCACCGGTTCAGACGACAAAAATGCGGTCTACAAGGAAATCTTTGTCATCGAGGTTTCGGCTATCCGTTTGTTGGTTGCACACGAATACAACATCTTCCAGGACAAGCAAGTAGCTGGACACGCTGGAGTGATGCCGCCTTATGCAGCTTGCCGCGCGCCAGGCAAAGCATTGTGTCTTTGTCTGTCTCCTGCGTTGCTCGAGATCACCATGCGCCACCGTTAATAATAAGCTGAGTTGGTCGTTGTCAAAGGGTTGCCAGCGCATGCGGTTCGTCACATGCTGTTGGTTTGGTACTACTGTCAAGGCTGCTGACAACGGTCGCGGCGAGGCCACGGCCAAGGCCACCTCGTGTCCACACCTGCCGGCCCGTAGGACGTCATATCGAGTTTCATCTCATCCCACGACGATTACAGTCAAGTAGCGATCGTAATAGTAATCTTGGTGATCAGCAGAACGATGATGTTACTATTGTTTCCGCTGATGTACCCGCTGTTCCGCTGAATATCTTTGCTGGGCCGTGATAAGGTTTTCTCAACCGTGATATTATTCGCGTTCGCGAGGCTGCATTGCTACTCTGCTGCAGGATGTTGGGAGGCAGCAAGTGAACACCCTACTGAGTAATTGATGACCCAGACCGTTCCATGCGATCGATTGAGACCCGCGGCGGGAATCGAGGATCAAACTCCTGTTCCGACTCATGAGCCAGGCGTCACGGTCAATGCCGATGGCGCAGAATGATGTTCTCGAACATGTGGATGTGATGGGCTCCGCATCGCCTCGAGCGGTGAGTTTTACATACGACCGAAGGTACCTGCCAGGCCTGCCTACTTCTGGTCCAGGTAGTCTCTGCTGTGACTCGGGAGTTGGATGGATTTCAGAGACTCGCAAGTTTTCCGAATCCGGTCGGAACTGCATGTCTCAAGTAACGAGGCTGGTCCAACGTCTCTTTCAAGACGCGACTGCTCTTGTGCCAGACAAGAACAGAATACTGCATGGGGCATCACCGACCAAGACATACCAAACATGCGCCAATGTGATTGACTGTAGTACATTCGAGTACGGTCAAGAGCTAGTAAACCTTGGGACGAGATGAAGTTTTTGGCGGGGTTGGGGGCGTGGCGCTGGGAATCCGGGGCAATGGCAGGCCCTGGTGGGGCTTTGCTTTGGCGGCGTGTTGCGATAAGGTTGAGCCTCTTATCGAAAATTCTGCTGAGTCTCACTGCCGTAGCTTGTGATTCAAACGCACCCAGGCATATTGGTCCATTGCGGTACACAGAAGAATACTGCACCATTGATATACGCTCGTGACCGCATTCACAGCATTTCTGCGTCACCACAGCAAATATGTCGAATGAGAACGGAGACGACACCGTCATGGACGACGCGCAAGAATCTCAGAATGGCGACCAGGTCGCGGATGAGCTTGAGCTCGAGGAAACCAAATTATTCCTGGTATGAGCGGCAGATCCGGAGTGACAGGTGAAAAAGCGGAAAGTCTAACATAGCATTGTTACAGCTTCCGGGCTCCACGCCGACAGCAGCCTCCTTTGAATTCCGTGACGAGGGCCATACCCTGGGCAACGCCCTGAGGTACATCATCATGAAGAAGTGAGTTGCTTCACTGCGTGCCCCTACCCTTTCAGCTAGGATTGACATCAAAACAGCCCTGATGTTGAGTTCTGTGCCTACGCCATCCCTCATCCTTCGGAGGCCAAGATGAACATGAGAATCCAAACCTACGGTATGTGTACAACTGGGTGTTGCGGTAGAGCAGATTGTGACTGATATCGCCTTGCAGAGGGCACCACTGCTATCGACGCCCTCAAGAAGGGACTCAAGGACCTCCAAGACATGTGTGATGTTGTCGCCGAGAAGTTCTGGGAAGCAAGGGAATCTGTTTCTCAAATCCCAGCACCCTCTAAGAAGCAGTTGCAGCCCAACGGCGAGCCACGGCTCTTCGACTAGTCTCAACCGTCTCTGGGGCTCGTCTCTTTCGAGAGTCTTCTGAAAATTGGCATGGATTGGCGTTAATGGCGTGCAGGTAGAAATGGCACATCGAGAGAAAAGGAACGGTCTTGGATGGCGGCTCAGGAAATTCTATTTGGTATCTACGGGGAATTCTTTCTTGATATCCCATCTTTAGTTGCGACCCTGGCAGGATGTCAGCGAATATCCCTTTGTGAAGAGGGCAGTAGAGCATAGATCTTACCTCCAAGAACCCTGACATGAAGCTCGACGGTAACCTCTTGTCTCCCCTGAAGTTCTCCTCCTTGAAATATGACATGACGTGGTTCGACTGCTTCCAGAAGTTCATGGTTTCCTATTGCCGCTGGTCAGCCCGATTGTCCTCGTTCTCGCCCACCCCGCACCATTGAGGGCCTTGTACCTGGTATTCTGCGTTGCTCTTGAAGAGTAGAATATCGACGGTCGGTAGCTTGTTGACGAATCGGTGTCGCTCGAACTCCTCCCTCATTCTCGTCCGGATCACCGACACCGGGAAGGGGACATTGTACATGGTCTGGATCTCCGGCGCCTGCCATTCGATACCGTCAGCCCGTTAAACATTGAGGTCATTGGTGCCGCTGTGATTCAGTAGCAGCAAGGTGAAGGAGTTGCATTGACGTACAGCGCGAATCCACTGCCGGTATGTCGCCAACACTCGATTCTGCGCATCCGCCCAGTTGATAGCTACTTCATGGTCAGTGGTAGCTGCCGGAAGATCGGTCTTGATTATACTGACACTGGCGCGTCTTGCGTGCGAATTGAGTTGGCGAGATGTGGGCCATGACGGCTGGAGGATTGCTCGTGAAATGTTGTCGTGCTCGTCGTTCTTCGTTCGGGTCCAAAGTGCTCTGACGTCCGGTTCCTAGTGAACGCAAGGGGAAGCTGTCGCAGATTGGCCATTCACAGGCGGCGATTAGATAATCAGCCAGCCCATCTCACTCTTGCCTGCCCCAGGCAACATCCCGCCTTTTCAGCCTGGAATTAATATCATTCGCATCTTGCCATCGACTCTTCATGCGACGCTTTCTGCTCTGTATTTATTCGAAACTCGACAATCTCTCCTCTATCGCACAAGCTGGCACTCAAGTGTCCGTCCGACTGAGAACAACACTTCCCGATCAGTTTACCACCGAAACAGCCCGACATGCCAGCCATCAGGCACGCCTCGAAGCGCAAGCCGCCACCTGAAGGCTTCAGCGACATCGAGGATGATTTACTCATTTTCAGCAACAAGATGAAGGACGCGCAGAACACCCCGACCGACAACATTCCCAAGCACCAGGCGCAGTGGCCAATATTCGAGATCTCCCACCAGCGGAGCCGGTATATCTACGAGCTCTACTATGAGAAGGAGGCGATCAGCAAGAAGCTCTACGACTGGCTGCTGAAGAACGGCTACGCCGACGCGATGCTAATCGCGAAGTGGAAGAAGCAAGGCTATGAGAAGGTGCGTGGCCAACTTATATCGCGAAAACCTTCGGGCTGTACCATTCTAACGTTCACATAGCTGTGCTGCTTGCGATGCGTCCAGACAAAGGAGACCAATTTTCAGTCAACTTGCATTTGTCGAGTGCCACGGGCACAGCTCAAGGAGGACCAAGACATTCAGTGTGTTAGTTGCGGGTGCAGAGGGTGTGCCTCGAGCGACTGATCGCGACATCGAACACAAGAGAATGGGTACATCGCACATAGCGTGAATAGGGACGGGCTGGAGTTCAAGTCTTTTACTGAGCAGGTATGGCATCACTTTTTGAGGACCAAATTTCCTGGGCAGACCAATAAATATTCATTTTGTGAGAGCAGATCCGCTTCCCTGGGTATATTCTATGCCCCGAACGCCAAGTGATGCAAGGACGTCGAATCAGCCAACTTTCACCAGATCCATTACCGAAGCTCTACCGATGAGACAAGTTGGACTTCTTCGAGCCAAGTCGAATATTTCTGGGGACGAATCTCAGTGACGACATGGCCCCTGTTAAGTTCTCCATGTCCGTATCCTGAAGAAACGACGCCTCGCGGTCGTCGCCAGCCTGTTGACCTGACTGGCTTATCGATGCACGCCGTGGCGGCTCCTCATCGTCACCCTTGGAAATACCTATGGTGTTGCCGCTGCTAGTGTCTGCGTAGCCTGTCTGGTCTTGAGGGCCTGGATCGTCTGATCCGCCCATCGGGACATCCGCAGGCTGTGCTACGCTGTCGTTCACGCCATCGTCGTTGGACGCTGTGCTTTGGACGTCGCTGCCCCCTATCGTCTTCGGTGCGGCGTTTTTAGTGTGCTTCTTGCCCTCCTTCTGTCCCTGGTGACGCGGGTTGTTGCGCTGGTTTGCTCGTGGCTTGCTTTCACTACGATGAACCAGCATGGACTGGCGGTGATCGACTCCAGCCTTTGTCACTGCGAAGAAGTAGTTGGTGGGGTATTTATGCGTCTCGATGAGATGGGCTCGCCTCTCGGCCGGCGTTTTCCGCTTTTCGACGCATGTTTCAACGAAGCAGGAGTACTAGGTGTCCGTCAGCATCCCGATGTATGCCCGTGCGGAGAACAGCAGCTCACAACGTGGTCTCCCTTCTCCTTTCGCAGCTCGGTCAGGGCATCGTGAAACTCTTTGATGTGTAGGTTGAGGATGTGCGAAGAAGGGAAGTTCTTTCTGCAGTCGATGCAACGATTTGTGTGCGCCTTGTGGTAATGTGATTCGTAGTCTTGATATGTGTCGAAGCTCAGGCCGGGGCCGTGACCAGGTAGGGAGCACTTTATATCGGGTGTGGGATCGTGATGCGTGTTGTCGATGTCGAGGCCAACGAACTTGGAGACAGGGACGATTGCGACGTCTTGATCAGTGGTGGAGGACGGTTCGTCGTCCTCTTCGGGCTCGCGTGAGCGTTTCATTCTGCTTGGCATAGAGAATGGGGATAATTACTTCTGTGTCACCGCTCTCGCTTCTCTATGGCTTCGAAGGAGTTGAGTCCCATCTGAACCCGCTGGGGGCTGGCACGTTTGCGTCGTGGGAAGTAGGATTGTGGTTTGGATCGCAAACTTCCATTTGCAGTGACGTGACTTCACTGTGGTGCTAATAGGGCCCACCGTTGCTACAGTACCTACCTGGCGTGCCTGGGTACATAAATAGATACCCAACTTACAGTTCACAGGGATCACACAGCGGTCCTGTTAGCTTGACCCTGCCTTTAGATGTCCTCCGTAAGACAGCCTTCCTACGATAATCTCTCATGGAGTAAACTTCTATGAGATGTTCTCTTTAATGCTGTAGAATGATCTCCATGGTATGAATTCCTGTATTTGCTCCCGTAGTCTGTGTGATCCTCTCAATTTTGTCCTGAGCTGTTGAGTGACTGGGTGTGGTATGTCAGGTACCTGAACTGGTACATGGTACTGCCTCGTTATCTACCTAGGTACCTAGGTAGGTACCTGACCCTTGGGCAGCTGCTAGAGATGCGGCGGGCGCAGCGCACGGTCCAGTCGACCTGTAGCCGATCTGCGACTACACTGAACGCGGCTTACACCAAGAGTCAATTGACTTCTTTCATGCCTTTTCGTTTTCGCGATCGCCAACATCGTTTCCACCAACACACAGGATTGCAGAGTTCCTCGTTACGCCACAATTAACCGGGCCAGAGAGCACCTTGGTGACCGATGTTGCCTACGCCAGCGACCTCAACCTCCACAAAGCAAACCAACCAGGTTCCGCGCTCAAAACATCCCACCAAGGCCCGCTCCCCGTCAGTGATGGATCGCCAATCCTGCGCTGTGTCGACCCCGTCTTCGTATGAGCGCGGTCTCTAACTATGGGCTTGTTTTGATGTTTGGAACAACTTTCGTTACTTTGCAAATACACGTCGAATCTTTACCACCCAAATTTTCTGTTTACCGCAGCCCCCGCTTGCTTGCTGCCCGGCATGCCCGACAACATGGACTCGTCGCCGACTCCAGCAGCTCGGGCGGAAGCCTACTGGCAGTACGTCATACTGTTTCGCGCCTCTTTTGAATGCTTGCTCAGGAAGTTCGCAACACGCTTGCTAGCCATGACTCCGAGCTGGGCCCGATCACCTCTGCGCCACGAGCATACGCCTTGACGTTCGAGTAGGCTGACAATGCATGTACATTCAGGGAGGCCAAGAAAATCCGAATCAAGATCATCCGTGACATCGAGCAGCTGAAGAAGGGGTCTAGCGGCAAGACTGAAGAGGAGCAGCTTAAATCGCTGGAGGAGAGCATGGCCCAGTACGTCAGGTCGTTGTTGGCACATCGACAAAAGATGTCACACGTGAATGGAGCAAGGAAGGACAAATCTGCAGACAGTGTACATTCCAGGAAAATGGACTGGCATACTCCTGCATGAGATATTGGATCTCTCCACGGGCTGGCCTACTGAAGCGAGTGCTGTTTGGTCAGACTAGACAGTGGGAGGTCGGATTTGCGTGTGGCATCTGTTGTTGATAGTGTCGTTGACTTTCGCCTTTATTCCTGACAAAGTCTTAGATTTCGGCTACGTTTTGTTTGCACGCTCGCCGAGGACCCCAAGTACATCTACCAGTTAGATGCAGAGGAAGTGATGTGGCAGTTACACATATACATCAACAAGGCCTACCGAGATTTATTCAACGAGCGCCTCCGAGGCCAACCCCATGTCGTGACCAAGCGCAAGGTGGAGAAGCTTTACATTAACTATCTGAAGACGGCTCACGACTTCTACAAGATCTACTTCCAACGCCTTCAAGCGCTCCATGGCATGCCACAGATTCCTAGGATAAACAGCGTCCTGAAACTTCAAGCTCCGGATGTCGATGAGCGCCAGGGCCAAATTGTGGCGGCCGAAGCCGTTCAGAAGTCGTTTCACTCGACCCTACTTCATCTAGGTGATCTTTCTCGCTGGAGACACAAAGCCCGGCCGAAACAAGATGGCTCAAAGATGGCTTTGCTGTATTATGCTCTCGCGCATGACCTCAAGCCAACCGCTGGAGATGCTCATCATCAGATGGGAATGATCTACACAGAGGAGCACAACCACTTACTTGTTGTCTACCACCTCTATCGCTCCCTCGCTATAGAGCATCCACACGGGAACTCAACGCGCAATCTAGAGATCGAGTTCAAGCAGATTCTTCAGTCCTCTACGCCTGCCAGAAGGACAGGCACTCCCGACCCCAACGAGGCCTTTTCCAACTGGTTCGTGAGGCTTCATGCTCACTTCTACAAAGGCGAACCGTTTTCCCAACAGTCCGAACTGGAAGAGACTGTGCTCCACCGACTTGAGACATTGCTGAGAAAGCCGGACACTCTACCTCTTATTTTGAAGATGGTGCTTATCAACATTGCAGGCTACTACGTCGCACGTTCTAGGGTCGAGAGTAAGCGCTGCCTTCTTCGCTTATATCTTCTTTTCTCTTTGTGAAATTTGCCTTCTCAACCTTTGTTCGCGTGCGCCTCTCTTTTGAGTCTCAAAGCTGACCGTTGTTCAGAGAAATGGAGTTTAGGTGCTTCCAACTCGTGCCAGTTCATCTTAGGGATGAACGTCAGGTGGATTGTATCCCTGGGGCGTCTTCTTCAATCGGAACTGTCAGAGTTCTCAAAGGCTGCGGCGCCTGCAAAAGACACTGTCGATGTCAAGGACGGCGAAACGCACAAGAGCCATGAGAAGTTCAGCCCTTTCACGGACAATCTTCTTCCTCTGATGCGTATCTACCTGGCCTGGCTATACATTTACCGAGCCGACATTGTGAAGTATCAAGAGCATTTGGGCGGCCACGTCTTTGATATGTACCGGATTCTTGCCCAAGCCTTGACGACCATAACCAAGGAATTCCAAGGAAAGCAAATCGCAGCATCGCCCTATCTGCTTCCTGAGGACGTTGTGGCCCTGGGTACGAAGCCCTTCGATGAGCCTGGCTTGGCTTCAGTCTGCCGACTCCACCTCGCATTCGGCAAGGATACGTTCAAGCCGCAATGGGAGGATACTGGGCTTCCCAGAAACGATTCCGATGTGGAAATGAGGGCTCGCGTCTACGACTTGGTGAACTGCGGATTCTCCCTGTCTCTTGACGATACCTTTCCGCTCGCTGCGAATCCACCTGTGGAAGGCTCGGATGGAATAATCACGATCTCTTACGTCGAGGGAGGTAAGGCCTCGCAATCTGCCCAAGGAGACTCCGTCAGCTCCCAGCCCGTGCAACCCGACTCTCAGGTTGATCAACTGGAAGAAAATCTTCGCAATCTTCGCCCGGCAAGCGGGGCTGGCATTACTGGACGAAAAGGTCCGCAGGCGGCGGATAATCTCGGCCGCGAGCACACGAGACTCCCGTCTGGCTCTGCTGCGATTGAAGGGAGTCACCAATTTTCGACTGATAGCATTGACCCTTTGGAGACAGAATCAGATCTTAGTCTCGATGCACAGATGCACAACATGGTTGATGATCTCCTCGAGGATGACGGCTCGGACCTAGTTCGTCCTGGACCGGGGCCTGCCGCTCAGCCCAAGACATCGTCCTACGGTATGCACTCAGCGACAGCTGAGCAAGTTTTCGGTGGGATACAGACGCCTGGCCGCAACTCTGGTGTTGTCTTTGGAAAGCCAAATCCTTGGGGAAGCTTTGTGAGCCCGCCACAGACAGTCTCAACGCGGGGTGAGCTTGCTCCTCAGTATAATGAGAGGGCCCATATCAGCAGTGGCTCCCCGATCCAGGCGCAAAGAGCTTCAAGCACGTCGTCGTTGCAACCGACCGTCCCAGATTTCACTCCTGGCCCAGGACTGCAACGAGGCTCGGATATTTCTGCCTTGTTTCCTGCGAGCAACACTCAAGCACCCGGTAGCCAGTTTGGCCAATCAAGTTTTGGATTTTCCGGCCGCCCTTCATCTGGTCTGTCTGGCACACTGCAAGGCAGTCACGGTGGTTTTGGACATGCCAGACAGAGACTCGGCGGATCTACGGGGAGCAGCGGAGCCTCATCATTCTTCTCACCCAAGGAAAGTTCCGGTGCCTACGAGATCGCATCTGGGGCTCACGCAACAGGTCAAATCAACAACACTCGGACTAAGGCAGTGTCGTCTCCCCTGGGATTCGGCATGGGCAGCAATCCATTCTCCACCGACTTCTCGCAGACTTCGTCTGGTCTTCCTCCTGTGAACAGCCCTTTCGGCTTGCCCGCAGGACAGCTCAATGGGGGTTTCGCCCAGGGGGACATATACTCGTACAACCAGCAGTTCCCGGGCTCATTCCCTGCTTACACGCAGCCCAACGAACTGACCACGGTCTGCAATGGAAACGTCTACAACGCCACTACCGCGTATGGCCGGGGCGTCATAGCTGCCAAGGATGATCCTTCTCACTTCAGGAATGCTGTGAAGAAGACACACATGGCAAAGGCTGTTGCCGAAGCTGACGCCTACGATCGGGCCATTTTGGAGAGCGCTCTGGCGGAGGACCGTCCGAAGCCGAAGGGATGAAAGGGGTGTTTGTGATTTTGTTCTACAATTCTTGGACAAGGGCGTATGCTCTTGGAAACCCTCCTTTCCAAGCCTGCCTTGATCTACAAAGGCGACTCGATCCTCAAGCGGTTTTGTCATACCCGGCAACCCTTCACGATGATCACACTTATGTGGGCTCCGAAATAGTCCCGTCCGCTTCACAGCCTGACGATGGACAGATTTATGTTGGAAAAACTGGACTCTATTCCGGAGGCATCGCCAGGAACCGGTCACTTCCGAATCGATTGTTTTCCTATCTGAAAAAGGAGATGGAGCGTTCTACTTCTAGATCATCGTTATGATCTGGCAGATGGGGAATCATAAGTTGAATTCTGAGACAAAGCGAATCCTTTTTTGTTGTCGCTTCCTGCCCATGGATGCAAATCACCGTTGTTGAAACCAGGCTTTTCTACCCGTCGAATGCCCTGAGACGCCAAAAAACCGAAATGGGGAAGAACGGAAAATTAATTTCGAGTTCTCAGTCACTCGTTTCAGGCTTAAGCTGAGTAAGTCTGCTTGGGGAAGGGGTACCTGTGGGTGGAAAACGAGGTCAGAACATGGAGCTGAAGCGCGTATAATTCGAGGTGGGGAGATCAAGCAACGTGTTTGGGGAACTCTGCGGAGCGCTCGGTCTTCTGAGAGCGGTAGTTGAAGCAATCGATATGAGAGTATGAATAGGAAAACTTTTTGCAGTTGCACTTACGAAGGACCCAGCTCCTGGATGCTGAGCTTGGCCAGCCACTGGCCCAGCTGGATGGACTCCTCGAGGGACTTGCCCTCGACGATTCCTGCAGTGAGACCGCCTGCGAATGCGTCACCGGCGCCGTTGGTGTCGACGATCTGCTCCTTGTTGATCGGGTGCACAGGGTACTCCTTGACGCTGTCCTCGCCCTGGGTAGCCACGACGGTGGGCTCGGTGCCGTGGGTGATGATGGCGACACGCTTACGCTTGGAGTTCTCCTTGGGCAGGTTCGCCATCAGCTTGGCGATCTCCTTGAGGTCCTTTGTGTCGTGGCCATGCACCTCGGCCCAGGTGGCCGCCTCGGTCTCGTTGCCAATCACGTAGTCCCAGTAGGGAGCGCTGGCGTCGACGGGGTCCTTGAAGAATTGCGGGATGAAAGGCGCGGACAGGGACACGATGAAGATCTTGTTCTTGGCCGCGGCCTCTTTGGCGAGCTCCATGATGGCCGGGGGTGAGACTGTGAAAAGCATAACGAGTCAGCACACCCAGTCGGTGAGAAAGCTCTCGGGGGAGCAAATGCTTACCGGTGAAGTGGTAACCACCAACATAGTACACCTCGGCGCCCTCAACAAGGCTCCAGATCTCGGGCTTCTTCAGGTGGTCCAGGTCGTAGTGGTTGGCGGCGCCCAGGTCGGTGCAGAGACTCCTGTTGTGGCCGGTGATAACGACACCGCAGCGGCCGGTGGGCTGGGTGGGCTCGACGCGGTACTCGACACGGAGGCCGGCCTGCTTGACGGCGTCCTTAAGGATAGCGGCGTACTTGTCGTCGCCGACACCACCGAGATAGACGACGCTGTTGTCAGGGAGGATGTACTGGGCGCCACGGGCGGTGTTCTGGGCGGCACCACCGGCGATGAGCTTGGCCTCGAAGTTGTTCAGCAGGTCCTCGTAGATGGCCTTGTGCTTGTCCTCAGCCAGGATGGCATCGTTAGCCTTGAGGTCATACTTGGCAAGGAGCTCGTCGTTGCCATAGGCCTGGATATCTGTTGATGTGGAATGTTGCGTCAGCGAAAAGGCTCTCTCAGCCCGAAGCCATGCCCGAGAGCTGACGGCGATGGTAGGCCATAGGAGGGGCACGGGAGCTCAATGCTCGCGCGGAACAGCCCAGTAATGCTTACCGAGGAGAGGGTTCTCCAGGCACAAGAGACGGTATTGCTTGGAGGCAGCCATTCTGTTCAATTGACTTGCTGTAGCGGTGGATGCGTGGAAGTGTCTTGGTCTCTGTGCTGGGAGAACGGCGGGGTTACGGTTGAAGAAGTGCTTAGAGGATGTACAACGCAAGTGGGGTGAAAAGATCCCCCTGCCGGCAGTGTAAGCTCGGGCGCCGAATCGGGGTAGCACCTGGGCAAATGGCGCGCCAGACATGTTGAATCCTCCGAGTTGGCGGGCCAATTTCTACGAACAGAACATTTAGATGCCCGTGGCTGACGGTTGAAAGCTCGTCGAAGCTAGCTGTGTGGCTCTTATATTGATTTTTTGACTGTCCCGCTGGCTTTACAGGGCGGTGGCGTGGGGAGAGGCTGGTTGGGTGATCACCGTATTACTAGCTTGTCATATGATTCCACTCTGCGCTCATACTGTCGGAGCCAGACAGAATTGCCTGATACGCTCGTTCCTCCCACATATCTACCTCCCCAGCATCGTGATGCTATTTTCTTTCGTCGGCCTTGAAGAACGAGACCCATGCACCGCCAGGACGACAGATGGCCAATTCTGGTATTGGAATCATTTTTCTTTTGTATTCCGTGAATGCCGAGGTACTACCCATAAGCGGTGGTTTCATCATGACCGCCCTTAGTACCAGAACACGCAAGACCGAAGATATCAAAGCAATCCGTAAACCCCAACCCATGAAATCAGTGACAGCCTTAGTCCTTCGTCTTCTGGGTACCACGCAGCAGACCAGTCCGTCTGGCAGCGATGAGACCAGCCTTTTGACCAGCGACGGCGTAACGGTTGATGGTGGAGGCTTTACCGATATGTTGGTGGTTACCCTATGGCGGTGTGTCAGATGCAAGTCTTGCAAACGGAATTCGAGTTTACTTACACCACCGTGAGGGTGGTCCACGGGGTTCATGGCAACACCACGAGTCTTGGGCCACGAGTTACGCTTAACAGCGAACTTGTGCTTGGCACGAGAAGCCTCTGTTCGACTGGTTAGCATCCGATTCACAAAGCATCAATTGTCCCCATGAGAACAGAGAGCGGCGCCCAGCGCGGTACTTCAGGCCGGTCGCGTGCTTCAATCCTCACAGGTCCACAGCCACAGGGTTGACCTACTCAGCAGAGGCTTGTCCGTTCGGCCACCACCGGCAACGATTCCGATCATGCCACGGGAGGTGCTGTGGACAATCTTCTTGGCACCAGAGGGCAGCTTGACACGGGTCTTGCCCTCGTCGGGGTTGTGGCCGATGATGGTGATGTAGTTGCCGGAGGTACGGCCCAGAGAGCCACGGTCGCCAATCTTCTCCTCGACGTTGGAGACGACGGTACCCTCAGGCATGGAGCCCAGAGGCAGGACGTTGCCGACGGTCAGAGCGGCGTTCTTGCCGGCGTAGATGAACTGGCCAGTGTACATGCCCTCGTTGGCGATGAAGGTCTCGGTGTGCAGCTTGAACTTGTAGGGGTCGCGGAAGACAACCTTGGCCAGGGGAGCGCCACGACCGGCGTCGTGGACGATCTGCTTCACGACACCTCGGACGTATCCATGTCGCTCGGCGTAGTCGAGGACCCTGAACTTTGCGGGGGCCTTGTTCAATCGGGTAATCGCCTTGAAGATGGTCGACGAACCCTTTCGCTGGTTCCTGATAACTCGTCCCATCTTGGCTGCTGGCTCGAGGCGTCACCTACGTGAGGACGAAATGTAAGTTTTTCTAGTCGGGCCTAGGTGTTTGCACTAGAGAGCGAGAGACGGGGGTGCGCAGATCCGTCAGGCTTTGTTGACCATTCGAAGACCGCTTCCCTCTCAATCGAGTGAGAGAATCAAGGTGGGTGGTTGAGTGGTGGACTTACGGGCAGTTTGATGGGGTTGTTGTGGTGGTTTGTCGATGAGGCCGAATTCCTCCCGCTGAATTTTAGAAGGCAGAGAAAGGCAGGAACGACTTCTTGATTTTGTGGCCGCGCTAAGCCGACTTTGGAATGGGGCGGATTTTTCCTTGTGGGCCCGTGCGCAGCTCAGCATGTCAGCCTTCCGGAAGGAACCTCACACCTCGGCCTAAAACTATGACAAACCATCATCACCACCAGCTTCATCAACAGGCGGGTCTTCACAATCTCCCAAGCTTGTCATTTATCGAGTGCTAACCCTTCGAACAGACCTTGCGTCTATAATGTCGTAATTGACGACATAGAGGCCTTGACTGCTCTGGCAAGGTGCATCGCTGTTGCGGCCTATTTCTGATGGGTCGACTCGGAATCCTGTGAGAAAGCTCTCATACATGATCGGTTTTCGATCGGCGTGGAGTGGATTCAAGTTGGCTCGATGGGCCGGCCCCCAGAAATTAGGTGCGCAGTTGGGAGTGTGAAACTCACACTGCAGCCGGCTACCTGGCCCTAAAGACACCGCAACATCGCCAGATAAGATTGGAAAGCCATTGAAGCATGATTTCCATCCTATTTGACACGAAGCTGCAAGTGCAGTCCTTTGCAGGCACCTTGCACGAAGCATGTGCCTCAATACGCACCTTGTTTGACGCATCTGCTACTACCCCAGCTGCTACCAGCTACTTCAAGTCATCAATATTCTCGGGTCGAGGAAGTGGCTGGTGCTGATCTTTCACGATGCCTTCATTTGCGCTTCTTTTGAGCGGTGTGTGATGCTGGTCGAGTGCGCGATTTTCGTGGGGACCCCTTGGGGCCCAATGCAGCACAAGGCAAGACTTTTCACCTGAATCAGCGCTATATTGAAAGTCTAACGCGACTGTCTGAGCCATGGTCGCCATTCCCTCCCATCCAAGAAATATGAGTTATACATTGGTAATGCTAGGACCTAGTGGCTCTCATCCGCGATTTCTACCTCACTGTCGATCGATAGTTGGGATGCACTGGGGCTCAAAATGACAGCGTGTCAAAGTTGGCCTTGCGCTGGTTGTGATTTGGCAATCCAGGAAACACCAAAAGTGCGGGATTCGCGTGCTTATCAATGACGGGGGCTTGGTTGCGGCCAAGATTTCTGAATGGTTGCAAGTTGTCGCGGTGCGGGCAGTAGCCGTCATGCGCTGATCTGCCGTTTGCCCGGCAGCAGTTGGCTTGGGAAGGGAGCATCTCCACACTTCACACCCTGGGGGTTTTTCTTTATCAGAAATCGCGTTACTCAGATGCACTTCCATTCTTGCAATGCGTCGGCGTCTCGCTAACTGATCTATCTCATGTGTGCCGAACTGGGGATAAAATTTGTTGAGCGCTTGTCGTGGAGGTAATCATGAAGCAAGAGTTGGGAGCAGGCCATAGGGGAGAGTTTCGAACGGTTGAGCAAGAACGGAAACGCAAGGCAGAAGGATAGATACCAGCAGCGAAGGTTCACTGGCCACTACGACATTCGTGATCCAAGGGGAGATAGTTCAAGAGAAGGTCATGCGAGATGAGGTTATCCCAGAGAGCGGTTATCCCGGGGGAGGCTATCCATGGGGAGATAAAACATGGGGAGGTCGTCCAAGGGAGTTTATCCTACTGCCTACATGCAGCTGGCTGGTGACCTCCAGTCCTTGATGGAGGAAAGCTGGAGACAAGGACGATGGATCAGGCAGCGGAAAGCAGGTGAATGTCATATAGACGGCTGATGTTGGCGGGTGGACATAATGGAAGCGTTGATATGCCTATGTTAATCCGATCCCGCGAATCATATTGCCTGGGTGGTCGTCGTGCGGCTCTCCTCGATCTTTAGCGGGACTGCCTGCTCCCTTCCATTCCGTCACCGAACCTTACTCATGGGAACTTTCCTCCGCCCACCACAACCACAACCACCGACTGCAACGAGTTGCCAGCAGCCACACCAACTACGGTAAGAATGGCCGACGACTCGTCTGATTTGTCCTCAATCTCTTCTCTGTCCCCTGCTCCGTCAGGCGACGAGTCGGAAATCGAATTGAAGCCCCAGAATGGCATCCTGAAGTTCTTCCACCGCGTCTCCAAGGACGAGGTCACCGAGACACAGAAGAAGGAGATGTCGCCTCCACCGCGCAAGAGGGAGCCCTCCCCACCCCACGAGTACATTTTTGCAGACAATCCAGACATCGCAGTAAGTGGAGAGGCTGATTTGTCGCGTCACATCTGCGAAAAGACGCGAAAATGCGCGGTCGCGTCGCCGTACCCGGCTCACCAATTCTCACACAGTTCATTGTCATGTTCCGCAAGCGATTCGACAGTGTCATGCCCAGATCTCTGGCGCATTTCGGCCCCCTCGAGCTGGAGCAGGACATCCAGCAAGATCCCCCAGCCGAACGAGTCGAGCAATTCCTGTGTGTCGTTCTGGGCCTGCTCCTAAATCGCAAGCAGGACATCAAGTACGCGACCCTCCCACCTGCCCCACTACACGCGCACCTGGCTTACACTGGGACTAGGATCGGACACTACCAAAAGGCATTGAATGAAGATGCTATCAATGGAAAAGACTTCAAGCCTCAATGGCCCCGTGAGTGGAACGAGCGAAGCCCTCTTGCAGGCGGCGCAACCTTCCAGACAATCTCACCCGAGCAGCGAGTAGGTGGCACACATTTCCACCCCGCTTCTCGAAAACAATACTGATGCATGGCATGATGATTACAGGTCCTTCTACTCAAGACCTTGGTGCTATGGGCCCTGGGATACTCCGATGCCGTCAAGGCCGTGATCAACACTAGCTACAACCAGAAACGCGCAGCCGACGACCTTAACCAACCCCTATCCGTCCAGCCTTGGGGCCATGACAGCGACAAGCGTCGGTATTACCTGATCGAAGGAGACGATAATTGTTCGTTCCGGATATACAGGGAGGGCAACCCAGCCGCTTTATACAATAGACAGTGGATCAGTGTTGCTGGCAGCATCGACGAGGCCAAAGCTCTTGCGGAGAAGCTGGGGAGAGACAACGGTCAGAACGCACGCAAGCTTAGTAGGAGTATCCTGAACAATATTGTGAACTTCGAGGAGAAGGAAGAGGTATGCACATCCTCGCGATGCTCTCCCAGGCCGACTTCCTACGTGCAGCCCTTTCGCTCCGGCGGTTCCTCCCATCGCATGCGCACTCTCGAGAACGATGAGCTAATGCGCATGATAACAGAAACGCAAGCGACGCGAGTACAGACGCACGCAGAAGGAACGCTTCCGCCGACCTGAGCCAGGCTTTTCCCTCTATGAGGGTCGAACAAGGGGAAAGCGCGTCAAGTATACCTACTCCGATGACGAAGACTTCTACACCGATTCAACCAATAACCGCCGATCAACGCGAAACACACGAAACCACACACCCGTTGAGGCTGGCCCTGTTATCACAGCTAGCGGTCGGCAGTCGCGGCCCCCTCCTCGGCTCACTGCTGACAACCTGAGCAACGGTGATGCCAGCGCTGCGCCTAGCGTTCAAGGCGACGACGCGTTTGGTGGCAACGCGGATACTGAGATGAGCGAAGCACCAGAGATTGGACCAACAGGCCGACCCAGACGAACTGCGGCCGCACAACATGCCACGAATGGCTGGCCCAACTCTCGCAAGCGAAACAGACCATACGTGTCTGATGATGAGGATGACGACGAGTCTGAGCCTGATTTTGGTGACGAGGGTGACGAACATGTCCCACAAGATGAGTCAGAAGATGAGGAAGAGTTTGAGAACGATGCTGTCGATGAAGACGATGATGAGATCGCTCCCGACAGCCCAGACTCGACCGATAGTCGTGTCGTGAAGTTGCACATCAAAGTCAATTTCGACAAGGACGGCAAAGCGAAGCGTCTACCAAAGAAACGCGGCTCCACAGAGTCACTCTCGACACCCTCGAACATCGCGTCCTCGCCCGAGGCGGCCGAGTCCGCTTCTGAGGGCAGCCCTAGCGACATCCCCGAGCATGAGCCCGAGCATACCGGAGACGTCATTCAAGCCGCACCACTAAAGCGGGCAGAGCCAGGTGCTGGCATGGCCTCTACGCCTGAAGCACTCAGTGCTGCCCCAACCCATGCTTCTGGCGCCCTCCCAACGGCTGCTACCGTGGATTCAGACACAACGAGCGCTGCCAGGCCGCCCAAGGACTCAGACAACGTCGTGCCGAGGCCAGAGGTGACGGCCGCTGACCGCATTGCAGCTGCTAACGGTAGCTTGAAGCTACAGGCAGGTGCTGCGCCGGCCTCGCTGGCCCTCAGAGGCAGCCCTGAGAAGCCTCGTGCAGTCATGGCCTCAGCGAACCAGGACTAGGAGTCCGGCCGCCTCGCCAACATGACTTTCGACGCACCAAAAGTCTTGTTCTGATTTGGGAGTTTAAGGGGTAAGCGGGGGAAAAAAGACATGGCTTTTTACAAGGGTCTGCGCAAGGCGTCATCTCATTTAGATGGATATTGTTACAGCGGGCAGTTTGCGTGACAGGAGGTGCGGCGATTCATAGAAGGGAAAGAGAGTCCGCGTCTTGGGTGGCTCGAAAGAGGGTGTGTGTGACCACAGTACTACCGCTAGTACAGAGCTTGTCGACGAGCTTCGTAGGTCATATCTACAACACAATTTTGCTCGATGCTCATGAATTGACGTGACCTATGATGTGACACGCGTCTCTACCGCTGGTTTTCCCAGCTGCCTAACCACCTCCAACTCTCAGCCACTTTGGCGACCTCGTCCAATGCAGCCTCCACCTTGCCCTCCGGGTCATGATACCTGCTGCCGTCGAACTCCACGAGGAACAGGTACTGGAACGGCTGGATCAGGCTGGGCAGGCTGTTGATGCTCGTCAGGTTCAGCCCGACCTTCCTGAACACGTCCAGCACCGCGGCCAGCGCACCAGGGGACCGGTGCGGCACCGTGAACGAGACGAGGCTCTTGTGGCCCCTGGGCGCCGGCACCGGCGCCTCCCCCTTGGCCTTCTCCCCCTCCTCTTTCTCCCTCTCCCCCTCATCACTGGCCCTGCGCCGCCGCAGCACAAAGAACCGCGTCGTGTTGTCGTCGCGGTCCTCGATGCACCGCGCCAGCACGTCGAGCCCGAACGCGGCGGCCGCGCTCTCGTTGGAGATGGCGGCCGTCGCGCCCGACGCGTCGCCGCTCGCCATCTCGGCCGCCTTGCTGGTCGAGCTGACGTCGATGGCCTCGACGCCGGGCAGGTGCGCCGACAGGAAGGCCTGCGTCTGGCCGAACGCCTGCGGGTGGCTGTACACCCGCTGCACGTGGGACAGGTCGTGCTGCGGCGTGCCTCTCGCTGCTGACGTTTGTGCTGCTGCTGCTGCTCCGGGCCGCGCGTGGCCCAGCAGGAAGTGGTGCACGTCGATATACACCTCGCCGCACACGGTCAGATCCCCGTAGATGTCGTCCCGGTCTGCCAGGTAGCCCAGCGTGAAGGTCACGACGCCGTGGGTGGAGTTTTCGAACGGCACGACGCCGTAATCGGCGCCGCCGGCCGCCACGGCGTCGAAGACGTCCTTTATTGTGGCCACTGGGGTGAGGGTGTGGTCATCTTCTGAGAAGGCGGACTTGGTTGCCTTTTGAGCAAAGGTTGAACGGCCGTGTTAGCCGGATTGCGGGCCGGAAGGGGGGGGGGGCAATGGAGTAAGGGAGGACTCACCTGGTGTGTGAAGGAAGATGGAGGACCTAGGAAGGCAACCAGTGGTCTTTTAGGGGTTGTCTCCTCCCCTCTTTGCTCTTTCATTTGAACCATGTCTGCTACGCCTATTGTATATTGTATCTTGTTTCTGTTGAGAGCCTTGGTTCGATGAGATTCAGTTACGAGTCCTGAATGGTGAAATTTTCTTGAAGCGTCAGGATCATCCGTGTGAATCGCTTTACATGATCACTACCAAGTTGGACAGAGTCGACTTCTTAATTGATGCGAGCAAGCCGGATAGTTAAATGAGGCCCATTCTTCAATCTGCGAGATATTTATGTACGTGGTTTGTCCTTTGCTGGTGGACGCTGAGCTAGGATCCGTGATGGTGCGCATGTGCGGGATCCGGCTGAACTGGCCCCCGCCGAGTCCTAGAACCGCATTCACCGGTCCCCAAGATAATGCATTCAAACGAGGCTGGAACCCCTCAAGAGCAGCTTTGCGGTTGGTTGGATTCATTTCTACAAGCAAGATCACGTCACCCAATGCAGTGTCCCGAACATAAACTTGCCCGTCTTGCCCGTCAGCTTTGCACCGCACGTGTGGTGACTGAACCCTATTGTACGACGCGAGATATTTGTTGAAAGAGCGTATCAAGTTGGATTTTGTGCAGCACTACCAATTGAAAAGAGCAACTCCGAGCAAGTAGCAAGAAGAACTATAACTGTGTGCCCTCTGATTTGGACAAATCATTTGTCTTGCTCTGGGCCTTCCCCGACGATAGAGCACTAGGTCTATGGCCATACCAATGTCAATCTACCTCGCCTTCAACCTTCCCATCTGCCCTGCTTTGGCAGCCCTGCGATGAAAGAGTCTTTTGAACTCTTAACTTCTTGGCGCACAGGACACCACAGGCAACGGTTCTCTAGCGGATGACTTAGCGACTACGGGGTCACTGCTTGGAAAGGAGGAGGATCGGACGTACCACCGTGTTTCTCAACTCAAGGAGCCGTCATTGTCGTCATGACAGAGCGGAGCGGTGATGGCCGCACAGCCTGGTGAGGCACCTGGCCGGGAGTGCCATCGAAGCCCTTCATCAAGCGTCGCTGCGCAGGTGAGACTTTGCCGGACGCTGGTTTGGGCGCCGGCTTCTGAGAATCGGCAGGCGTCGTCGGCTCGGACGGTATTGCTTGAGTTGAAGAGCCCTCGCTATTCACGAGGGATTCAAACTGTCAATCATCGTAGTAGTCGTCGTCGTCGTCGATATCTTGCAACTGCTCAAAGTTGACCTTGTAGCGGAGAAGACCACCGATTCCACCGAAGCCCTTGACAAACTGGTTGCCCTCGGTTGATCGGTCAGACACAAACTCCAGGGTCGTACCGAAATCCTTGTAGTGCTCGGCAATCCACTCGAGGAAGGACTCCTGGTTCACCACTTCCATCTCCTGGCCAGTGGACGATGGTGACTTATCCTGGAACATGGAGCGGTCACCCGATGTCTCCTGCTGCTTGGTGGTGTGGACCAGATACTCGGCCCCTTCGGCGTCCTTGAGGGTCCATCGGGTGATTTCGAGGTTCTCAAAGACGATCAGGATCTCAACAGCTCCGAGCTCAAGCGCCTTGAGCGTGTCTTCGATACCGTAGCAAACTCGGCCCGTATCCTGGCTAATCTCCTCGAAGTACTTTCCAATCAGCTTCTTCTCCTGGATGAACTTGACGTTGCCAAGGGTCTCGGAAGCCAACTCAATGGCTTGGTTGAACCCGTTCTCTCCACCATACGACACGTCGACGACCTTGATGACCTTGGATGCGAGACGGTTATCGAACATGTCGGACGCGTTAAGGTCGTTCTTGAAATCGGCGGAACCGGCCAGAATAAGTCCAGCGACGTTGACCTTGTCGTTGGTGATGAAGTTCTGGACTGCCAACTCGGCGACCTTGCGGACGTAATTGTGACGCTTCTCCTCTCGCAGACGGGCGAAACGAAGAGCGGACTGACCACCACGACCGTGCTTCTTGGGCAAGTCGACCGAGAACTTGTGGACGATTTCTCGGGTGTTGCCGCTGAGAGTGCCGAAGAGCGCGCCGTTGCCGTCCATGATGATGAAGCCGAACTTCTGGTCGGACTCGAGGAGTTCGGCGAGAGCCTCGGTGTGGAACTTGTTGTCACAGAGGTAAAGCGAGGTGTTAATGGGCTTGAAGGGCTCGAAGTCGATGTTGACCTTGCGCTCCTTTCCTTCGGAAGTCAAGATTTCACCACAATAGACGACCAGGCCATTGGGGGGAACCTTGTTGTACAGCTTGAGACGCTGCTGAGTGGAGGTAATAGCGGACAGGACAGACTGCCGGTTGACACGGGATTTAATATTGGACGCCGTGCCCTGTTTGGTGTATGTCAGCGCGCCAACTCGGTACTCAGGAACGCGCCATGCGGATTGTACGTACGTATTCTTCAGCCAACATCTTTGCAGCACGAGAGACTTGATCCTTGGGGGCTATGTGACAACAGTCAGCTGCGTTGGTCCTGGGCGCGTCTCGACAGGGGCGATACGTACGGATAATGAGCGAGATCATGGACGTGCCGTTACCACGAGCGGCCTCGAGCCTCTTGATGAGCTTCTTGACCTTCCATATCTCGATCTGAGGCGTTCAGTCAGCGTGGATGCGCAAGACATGCACTATTCGGGCCGTGCAGCCTGCATAATCGGCGGTGGGGAGGGAGAGAACCAACATTCTTCTCGGCTTCCTATATGTATGAGTCTTTTGTTAGCAAATGCATTAGAAGGCCCACGGTAGGTAGTAGTGCCCAGCCCTGAGGCAGCTGTGGTGGGCAGAAGACGCGAAGTAATGCCGGGAGAGGGAATTAACGACGGATGCAGCAGCAACATACATTAGCCTGTGCGTCACTCATTTTGAGAATAGGGTAGACGCCGGAGCGACTTTCTCGATCTGTATGGGGAACGGCAGTCGAGCAATGTCCCAAGGGTGCAGGTCGTGCAGTCGGTCCCTCTCGAAGACAAAGGAAAAAGAGAGCTCGTGGAAGATGTGTGGTGTCTTCACGGCGGGGTTTCGTGAGATTTTATGGAGGGGGATGGATGGACCGATCAAAAGTGGCTGATGGGCAAATGGACCTTTTCTCTTTTCTTTGGTGTCAAGTTGGAGGCTGCCGAGTCAAATGCCCCACTAGAGCCGTGCACGCCATTGGCCACAGCCCGCTGCTTAGGCCCCCAAGCTGCAACTTATTGAACCGCCTGCAGTACACTAGATACACTATAGCAGGTAGACTGAGTAGGCACGGTAGGTACCTTGACAAAGTGAGGCAGACGGCAAGGGCAAGCTATAGACCCTCGCGCATGATTCACACTTCAACATTGATCCTCCTCAAGGCACCATTGCCACAAGACAACACTCCTGGGCTTCAGAGGGCGACTCCTTCACTGACCCACAGTCATCATCCCTTTCAGCACAGTCATATTGGGGCAGCCATCAGGCAGAGTCGACTCGATACCCAAGCCCACCTGACGTCACGCCCACCTTGAGGAGACTCCAGAGAGGGCCCAAAGCAAAGTGGATCTCTTCCTCAGGCGTCACAGACCATCCCCATAAAGCAGCCCCAGTCACCCTCGCCTACACGGCCGCTTCTCTCAGCCCAGCATGGCAACATCCGATATCCCAATGCAGGTGGCAGAGACGATCCAGACAGCGCACATCAACCGGGCGCCATCGGCCCAGCACGACCTCAACCCGTCCACGGCCGCCGACACGAGGGAGCCCGTCCACCTCGACAAGGAGGAGCTCGGCGCCGCCCACGAGGACGAGGACGAGGATGACATCCCCGTCAGCGTGCTGAGGCCCGCCAGGCGCTTCTCGCACCTGCCGCCCATCCCCGACCTGCGCTTCGAGCAGAGCTATCTGCACAGCATACAGGATGCCAAGTCGTGGTGGATGGTCGCCTGGATCACCTCGCGGGACCAGGTGCGTTCTGATGACCCCTAGCCCTCGTTCTTGAGACAATGAGCGGGAGAAGCTGATATCCCGTCGCCCTCGCAGATCATGATGCCCATGTTACAAGGCGTTGTCTACAACCTTGCCTGGTGTGGCTGGCAGTATTGGAACAAGAACGCCCAGATGAGCGGGAACTCAATAGGTGCTCAGGTCCGGAGGTGGTGGTGGGGCGTCAACAACTGGCCGATTCCTTCAGAGCCGGTGAAGAGGGAGAAAAACTGGTTCCGTCGATGAGTGGCTTTTATCAAACCGGAGCGAATATACACACTGCAGAAGACTTCAAGCACATATGTTTGAGCCCCTTGGGCCGTGGGCCGCCACTTGATCTCCCAGATGCGTGCTCTCTACGTGTCATGTCTATGGGCATATTAACGCACCTTATGGGAAAGCATCATGCTGTTCTTCGGTCTCACTATAAGCACTCCGGACGCCAATGCGTTTCCACGCTGATCTTCGACGCGTAACAGGCAGAGCGAGTGTCAGTGCCGTAAGCCTGAAGATCACTAACTCTAGATAGATCATGCAGATAGCATCAATGAACATGCATAATCATGAACTCGAGGACGCTCAGAAGTGCAGAACCAACGGGCCGTATTCAACTATGCTTCCAGTCAAGTATACAATCAAGGGCCACCATTCACATAGCCGTTACAGGCTCGGCCCCTCTCAAACAGGTACAAGTGCGCCTCCCAAGGCCTCAACACAACGCTACCTTCACTAGCCCGTGGGTCCTCGTCCTCACCATAGTTACCAAACTGGAACGCCCAGCGTCCCCCTTCGTACGAAGGGAACCCAGCCTTCTGGTCCTCACCCGAGAAGTTGAGCGCCACGAGCGCCATCTCCTCTTCCCGGCCGCCCCGCTTCTTGACAAACACAAACGTCTTCTCGTCGTCCGCGCCGACGACCTCGAACGTGCCGTGGACGAGAAGGTCTGCATGCGCCTTGCGGAAGCGGATCATGCTCTTCCAAAAGCCCAGCACCGAGCCGGGCCGCGCCAGCTGGTCGGCGACATTGATCTGGGTGT